>NW_023458562.1:28190957-28353456 GCF_013731165.1 Rhagoletis pomonella
TTAAAACTAAATATAAAAATTTTAATTTTGATAAAATCATAAAAATGTTGCATAAACAAATCCAAAAAATATTTTGAAATTAATTTATTTTCGTTGCGTGAAGTATTTAAATATTAATGCATTAGACATTTTGTGACTGTTTTGTGCGCACTTTAGCATTTCTAGAAAATTTTTCAGGTCATAGATTTTTATATAAGCATAAAAATATTTAGTAGCAGAATTGAAAGTGGAATTTTCTGCATTCACCGTGTAAACAGACAGAAAGTTCGACTTTTGGAAATCAAAACTGCTTTCAAAAGTAACTTTATATGCAATGTGCTGCCATCTCTTTTAGAAATTCTTGAGTTTGACAGACTACTGAGAGGTACTTGCGCTTGCCACGTCTAACACCCACTTTAGTTTCTTTATTTTTCCTTATTTTCATGCCGCTGCACATTTATTCTCGAAAAGATCGCAAAATTTAATTACAAGTCAATTGCACTGATTCAATAACACTTCAAATGCAATGAGAGAATAAAGGAAAACTAAGTGAAGTGAATAACAACACAAGAAGAATAAGAAACTGAGCACAGCAAACAACAGTCAATAAGTAATCTGAAGAGCAACAAACCACCAAGTAAAACAACAATTTTCAACATTCAGACAACATCGCTAATAATGGCTAATAAACACAAAGAACAACAAAAATAACAACAGCAGTAAACACAACTTCAACCGCAACTTGAGAAGCCGCAACCGCCACCGCTGTCTGAGCGCGACGGCTGCATGGCTAAGTGCAGTGCGAGTAATGAGAAATGTAAATAACAGCAGCAGCAACAACAAGAAAAATAAAGAGTAAAACCAATTTTATGGCTGCGCATAATTTGCGAGTAAAGCAACAGCAGCAACAAAAAAAAACAATAATAATAAGCAGCAAGCACAATCCACCGCCACAACAACAACAAGACCAAGAACTTTAAACTGCTTAATGGCAGCAAAGTGGTGGCCCGACTGCAACAGCAACAATCGCAGTCAGCGCATGCAACATTGCTTCGTTTGTTTTTTAGCTGCTGCCGCTGTTGTTGTGGCTCGCAAATTGCCCGTTTGCCTGGCTGGGCAAACACTCGTCGCGTCGTCTGTCGATCAGCAATCAAATGCTTTGGTTTTGTAATTCTCTTTTAGTTTTTCAATGCTGTTGGTTTGCTGCTGCCATTGCAATAATGATTGCCTTAAATGTGCTGCTGCTGCTGTTGTTCTTCGCCAACGCGCTGAATTTTGTATATTTGTTGCAAACTCTGCTGCTGCTGTTGGCGCTGCTACTGGGGCACTTTTTCCTCCGGCTAATGTTGCTCATTTTCATGTTTGCTTTTGTGTTATGTTGCTGCTGCCGCTTTTTTTCACATCGTCTTTTATTGCATTGCGGCGCATTGTTGCTACTGTTTTTGTTATTATTATACATAGTTGTTGTTGCTGGTGTTGTTGCTTGTGTTGTTGCTTGTGTTGTTGCTTCTGCATTTGCTGTGCATATCGGCGCGCACGCATGTGTTTAGCATTTAATTAATTTTGCGCTAGGCCAAGCGAGTGCAGCTGCTACTGCCGGTGCCACTTTGTAGGTGAGTAGGCATTTGTCGGTAAATATACGTACTCTGTGTGTTTGTGTGTTGTATGTTTTTCCACCGTTTGTTTTCATTGCTTATTGTAGCCATTAGTGCATCGCCACCATTGGCAGCAGAGCATAACCGAACGTGTCTAATAGCACGGTGTGAAAATTTACGACACTTCGTTTATGAGTTGAGGTTCTTGCGACTTACCTACTTTTATTTTCATTGCTTTTATTGCTTTTGCTCTTTGTGGCGAATAAACTTTTTAATCTATATTCTGCATCGATTCCGAAGGGCTATGAAACGTAATGTATTTGCATAATTTTTATTAAGAGCTAGCGCAGGGAGTTCTAACTTAAATTTTGTCCTATTTTACAGAGAATAATATGCCATTCTTGGATGGAGGTGTATTTAACCCGCGATCACTCGCTCGGTGTGTACCATATACCCCTCTACTTATAATTTTTGTTATATTTGTTTTCCTACTTGTGTCTGAACCTCGCCCGTTCTAATAACTGAGTGTAATGACCCACTTTATCAGCTGGTACATGCTGATTATTTGCGTTCATTCGGTTTGGAAAAAATTGCTTTAAAACTGGCTTGGGGTATATGCCACACCCCGCGAGTAACGACGTACATACATACTAAAACAAATTCCGGAGTGATCGCGGGTTAAAAAACCGCTTCTAACATCAAGGTAAAAACTACATGTTTGTTCATGGCACGGTCAAAATAAACTTTTTGAGTGGCCTGCCAATGGTCACAGCTCTTGACAAATAATTCAGGAAACCATGGTTAAAACATTTACACTCCAACAAAATTTTGCCTAGAAAAATACGCAGTGAAACTGAAGGTAACAGTACGGTTAACACGGCCGAAATTTGGGCAAAGTAATTTACGTGCGATAACTGGTAAATCGGAGAGCATGACTGAGGCAGTTTTAGCCCTTAACCACTTCTCTCCCTCGAACATCTTTCAATTTACAACTGTTGAACTAAAATATGAGATGTTTTAAAATTATTTATATTTGTATAAGAACAAGTGGATTTTTGTTTGATAAATAAAATATATTTCGCCATTAAATGATAAATTAGGAGTGGTAGTAGGTAGGGGTCTCCTTGACAGGGTGCACGTGGTTGTGCGATAAAAATTAGAGGTGGGTGGTTAGAAATGGGCTACACTCCATAATAAAGCAAGACAAGCTGAAAAAAGGTATCATTCCAGCCACAAAACCTACAATAAAATGAGGAGCTTTACGGCTTGAACAATTAAATAAGCTCCCGGAGTACTGCAACATTTTCCAGGCCATTATCTATGCTGCAACTAAAGCAGCTGATTCGATTGCGAACCTAATTGGTCAAAATGCACTTGTACGAATTTTCATGGATAGCACCGTGACATAGGCGGTATATTGCGCCCCATCTTCATCACAACATATCTTTTCATTCTATATACTCCAGTAAATCCAGGAAAGCTTTTGGAGGTAGGGACTGTAAGTGCTCTCTTTGGCTACATTGGGCCCATGCTGTTCTTTCGTAGCCTCGATACGACATCACATTAAAACAGATGGTGCATTGGTTTCTCTTTAATTCAGTCGAAGAAATGACAGAGATCATTCGACCAGTTTCTCGATTTCAAGAACTGCCTCGACGCGCGATCTCCACAGAAGTTTAGAGTGCAAGATAAGGCCCAGACACTTAACCTCGACAGAAATAGGATACACTGCTTTAATAGAAGGATCAATATACACTGGGTGCGAAGCACAAATGACTTGAGGGATCAGAGCAGGCAGATATGCTAGCCAAAGCCGGCTTCGCTAATATAATATTTAATCCAACATTGTAAGCACCTTTGTGGGACACATTCAGGACACTGTCTCGCGTGTCATAATTCAGCTTTCCGTAGATTCCGACTCAGTTCTTTTCGTCACAATGAGATCACTGGAATCATCCAAGCTAATCTACCACACACGGTTCCTGGTACCCATATTTCAATCACAATAATTGCTCAAATAAATAATGCATACCGCAATTCAAAGAGCTTTTAATCCCTTTTTATAAATAGTACATATAGGTTTACTTGGAATATCGTAAGTCCCTAAATGATGGTAGCATTCGATTTATTGACAAATGCTAAACTCAGTAAATTTAATAGACGAGCTTGAAGGTCTAAGTATAAAAAACATTTATTTGATTAGTGAGTAGGCACTGTCGCCAATAGTAATCATCTATTACCACCTCTGCATGGTTGAAAGCCAGATGCATCTTTGAGTGCCATCAAATTATAACTTAAGAAAGTTTTATTACATGGCAGCTGAGAAGTACATGTGAGAAAATTTCATAAATCATACAAAGAATATATTTGCTGCAAATGCAGCAGTGCATAGCATGCATTTAGGCGCGCGGGGTATAGTAGTCACGCGTAAGCACATATCAGGACATTTTTCTAAATCGATTAGTAATTGTTTCTAGGGCCGTTAGATTTTCCGGTATGCCTCCTATTCAATCATGCCAGATTGCCTACACTACCTATAGAATTTTAATCATAGAAGTGCTTGTATGTGCAATGGAACCTACAACTAAAAATATTTGCTTTTTGTTTTAAAGCCTACCACTCGTCGTTTATTTTAAGCGCCATTTCTACTTCATTTAAAAACTGTAAATATGTATGTACTATATGTCACTGAATTAATTATTCTCAACCGCCCTATAATTACTAATAAAACGCTTCGGCGCGCCTTATAATTAAATTTCACAAACATCGTTTGAAAGAAATGAGAAATTCTACACAGGTAAAAACTCACCTTTTAATTTGTTAAGTTGACTGCTGGTCAGGCGTTTGCTGTCTTATAAATAGTCGAGTTAGCTGGGAAATTTACTATAGTGTTTAGCTTCTGTTGTTTGTTTTTTTTTCGAGTTTTTAATTTTTATTTATTTATCTATTTTTTTGTAGTATTAATAACGGTTATGGCTCGTGCGAATGAGAAATTTTATTTACGCCCCTTCTACCGTACACCTGTTTGCCTATTTAACATTTAATTATTTGTGCTTTGAAAGAAAATATTTGTTGTTTTTTTGCTGTTTTTTCTACACTTTTCCGCAGAATTTTCCACTTTGCAATTATACACTCCCATAAAAGTTGACAGCTGCAAAACGTTGACAGGTATGTTGTCGTGTTTATTTGCGCTTCTTTTGGTGTCGGTAGCCAAGGGAGCTGCGCCTTCGAGTAAATAGGCAATTATTTTCACGCCGCGCAAATCAAAACGACACTTGGTATTGAGCGGTAAGCCTGTTTATTTATTTATTTGTTGTTTTTTTTTTTTCTTGCAACTTTTTTTATTTCTTCACTGTTTTGTTGGTTGGTCTAACTGCTCACTTTCATCAACAATACAATTGGATTTGCTGATTGATTTTCAAAAATATAATTTTCTTTCATTTCAATTTGTTTTGTTTGCTTGTCGTTTCATTCGCAGGATTTAATTCAATTTCAATTATTTTTGATTTTGGACTTTGGTTTTCGCCAATCCTCTGGCGCTCGCTCACTGGCTTATTTTGATTTCCTTTGTACGCGTTGTGTTTTGACATAAATCAATTTCCAGCCAATCACATTTATATGCCACATGTAAACACATTATGACAACAACAACAAAAAGAAACACTACAACAAAAACAAACCCAAAACATACACACAGTTTGCCAATTACGCTTTGTTGAATGGCAATGTTGGCGTAGCTAATGTCAACAAAGAATGCGTGAAAATTGCATTTAATTTACTTTACAATAGCGCAAGTACAACAATTATAACAACCGTTGCTCGGAGCAGTTAAAAAGGTAAATAACGCGCTTTATTGAAGAACAGTAAATGGTAAGCGCGCGCTTAGGACTTTGCGCTGTTAGAATCTTTACTGTGAATTTTTACACAATTTGCTTTACCAGCGCTTTCAAGGCTCTACCTTTTTAGATGCAATAACAGTATTAGTTTAGGAGCTGATGATGAGCTAAGTAACGTTGACGAGTTTAAATGTCTTCATAGGCCGCGCGCGCGGTGAATTCGTTTAGTTCATCTACAAACTTGCATACATTTTAAAGCACTTTACAACAACAATAACAAGTTAATTGCAAGCGCTAAGCTTAAGCTTAATTTATTGACAGCTATATTATAAAATAAACTAGGCAGCATAGCGTTTCAAAAGTTCGGGAAAATGAACGTGTTGTAAAACACTTCTTTATTGTGCATTAGAGGGGCGCTGAAACGCGCGGTGGGTTGTTAGTAGTTAGTTGCTAATTAAAATGTGCGCGTTGGGAGGCGCTTTGGACGCAACAGTAATTTTTGCATCTTTTAGTGGCGTCTGAGCTTT
Organism: Rhagoletis pomonella; assembly: GCF_013731165.1. NCBI lineage: Eukaryota > Metazoa > Arthropoda > Insecta > Diptera > Tephritidae > Rhagoletis > Rhagoletis pomonella. The sequence goes on from NW_023458562.1 coordinate 28,196,895, forward strand.
TAAAAATGCCTTTTCTTTCGCAAGCGTTCTTCTGCGCGCGGTCAAATGTTCAACGCATTAGAAACATATATAAAAAGGCTAAAGTGTGTGCATAGAATTCCGGTTTTTGTTCTATGCTTTTTTTGCAATATCTCACCTTTTTCAGAGGCGCTCCACCACTTTACACCACTTTTTATAGCACTAGTCTGGGATCATAAAAGTTCTTATGAGCCTACCAACACTCAAGTGTCTTCTTAAACGTTCACAAATGTCACTTTAGCTTCCACCTCTTCTTCTTTTTACTGTATAATTGTCACTTCCGCGCAACACTTTTGCACTGCCACTCTCAACACCCCTTCGCGCTTATTGCAGGCGTAACTGTCACAAAATAGCGTCAATTCTCTGTTCACTTCGTCGAGCGTCAAGGCGTTGCCGGTTGCTTTTGGTGAACTTTCGTTGACCTTTTGCACAATTTTCTTATAGCAAATGTTTTCTTTGTATATTTTCTAAATATTTACGCTTCCGCTCGATACTTCAGTGGCTTGCTCTGTAGCCATATATACATACATACATACACATATACATGTGTAGCTTATCAGCCAGCAGCGTTTAACTTAGCGTGTGACTGACTTTTACACATTCACGCACTCGTCTATCAGTAGCTCATTGAAGCGTTTGTTCAATAATTACTTTTCTCACACACAACACAGCAACAATCAATTGCATTCATTAAATATTATTATTTTTTTTGTTAAATTTTTACTGATAAACTTTCAAGACTTCTTCTATTCACACACGCTCTCTACTTCAAATTCACTTCTACACCGCGTTGTCGTTTATTTTTTTCTTTACTTTAAATTCACACGTTAACCGCTGCTAACAACTTGACTTGCACACGATGCGTTTACAACTGCCACATGCCACACAGGGTCGTGGCAAAGTGCTCCACTGCTTTGCTTTTACTTGGCTGTTGGCTGACTGAGGCGCCTCAACAAGAACGGTCGATGTTGTTCGCTCCTGCGGCTAGCTAGTTGGATTCATTCACTTCGTTGCTTGCTCATCGGAATTTCCATTAATTTTTGATAGGCCGTTGAAGAGAGAATGAGCGAATACGCACTCGTCTGCGAGAGAAAAGTCTTCCAGTTGGTGTTGAAGGCAATTGTGAAAAAATTGTAGCAAGCGAGAAAAAAATTGGTGGAAGTAGACCTTTTTGTGCAAAGTGATGAGATATTTTTAATGAAATTGCTAGACCCGAAAACATCAGCATCTCATGCAATTTACTTCAATAAAAAAAGTATCGTACAAGAAAATATACAATAAATGCTGTCTTGCATTTCAAAACATTTAATTGCATGACATTTTGAAATCAAAAAAAAAATGTAGCTAAAAATTGTAATTTCATCTTTATAACTTTTCTGTAGAAACTATTTCATGATATATTTTTCCTAACATGCTTTAAAATTCGAACTTTTTAGGTGATATATCATTGGACCTTTGAAGGCCAAATTTAGGCGATTTCCTAAATCCAAACTTCCAGTAAGTTTGAGTTATTTTTTTTTTGTGCGTTGTGGAATTTTGGTTTAAAAAAACAAAAAATATTTGAAATAAGGCAGTTGATCAGGGTAGAATCTTACACTGAACTTGACTGCTGAAAATACATACTTAAAGAGCACTCTAGGTCGATAAAGAAAACGTATTCTCTACACCAACCGTGTAACTTCAGTAAAAAGATTTCACCGATCTAATCGTGCTTAGACAACTTATGTTGGGTAAAACCCAGGCCATTCCAGGACCGGTTGACGTCGGAATTCACAGGGAGGTCTAAATGGTCCCAGTAAGGGAGGGCAACTTTATGCTCAGCAGGCAGTTCGTAATAGGGAACTACATACGCCATCACCCGAACTGACACTTTCTTGAGCCGTAGCTTCTATCTAGACAGCTCAGAAGGTACCTCTAAAAACTAACGGAGGAGGTCCAACAATTCCCTCAACATCCACCGAACCGTGCACTGTATAGACAGGCGATGAATGACCGTCATTGGAGTACAGCCACCACCAGATGCTAATAGTAAGTTTCAACTACATAAAGAGACCCGCGTAACTCTGGCTCAATTACGGTCTGTATACTGTAGTATGTTACTCATCCAGACTAGACTCCGACGTATCAATTGTATGTCCATCATGTGAAGGTATGACCATGACACCAACCACCACTTCACATACTCACTCAGCCCAACTGATTGAAATTCCTCTCCCTCTCATCGCACTCCGCCGAAACACCGCGTTCTCCGGGCCAAGCGTTAGTTGAGCTTGACGACAACGATCGAAGGGCTGCCGATTGTGTTCAGAACTAAGTAAGACGCTAGAACAACAACAACAATGAACTTTGGTATGATAAATGTGTACTGCCAGCAAGACTCATAATCAAGAAAAGAATGGCTGATCTCTGCTCAAAGATGGCATGGCAAACACTTTCTTAGATTTCGGGTAAAGTGTGCTAAACTTAGGTTCCATGTACCTTAAACCCCAAATTAGGTTTTCACCATTACTCGTGTCGTCATAACTATTAGCTCCATAAGTTTTTGTGTAACCCACTTATCCGTACATCATTGCCGTATCAAAAACCAGCATATTAAGAAGTCAAAGCGAGGTAGTAGGCCGACCTAAGGTCGTCAAGCACTAGAAAAAGTTTCAATAACTCAATGAAGCACCTATAGGTGTGTCAGTTGTTTTTCGCAGAACTTACCTCATACTCTTTTACTCTAAAAATTTTCTTTCATCTACATAAAATATGCATAATTTTATCTAACTTTCAGATGTTAGCATAAATTTCTACCCGTATTTAGCTTGCATGCTATAAATTTCTTAAACTCGGCGCACGCCAGGCAATAATAACGCAAGCAACATTTTCGTCCCCTCGCAAGCAATAAATAAAATTTTCTCTCTCACAATCACTCTCCCAGATAAGTTTTTAACTCACCCATGTGGTTTTTACCGGCGCGCCTGACAACTTCCAATAACACACTCATTGGAAGTAACAGCTGATGTGTTTTGTTTATTTATGCACAGCGCGACGGCGTCGTTTTCATATAAGACTTGGAAGCAGATACTTGCATCTCACAGATATAAGGCGTATTCGTGCCTTTGCTGTTGTCGTTGCTATCGTCATTGCCTAATTGATGATTGCTGAGTTCGTTGAGCAAGGCAAAATTTTAAAGTTGCGTAAACTTTAAGCGTGCCTGCATATGTAAGGTATGCATGTTTGCTTGTGTTATCTTTTCGATTTTTTTTGTTGTTCAATGTCTTCATCTATCGCGCTGAGATGTACAGCGTTTAAAAGTAAGCATAAGCTACACCCAGAGCTTGAAGTTGGCTTTGAGAAGCGTAGCGCAGCACTTATGACTATTGTGTCTAGCCACTCTCGCATTAAGATGGCAGTGTGCTATGAAGAATCGCATTATTCAAGCAGCTGTTTAATTTCCACCAAACAATAGATATTGATCTGAAACTGGGGGTGGTTAACATATCTGGATATCATGTAGCGTCCCGACTACGCGGGTCTGCGCGAATCTTGTCTAAGAGTAGCTTTCACGTGGGTAAGGAGAAAGGACATAATTTCGTAAAAACTAACGAGGCCAATGACTGGTAGCTGGCATCGTTATAAGGCGAAGTTTAGCTCAAAATCAGATAAAAATGGAGCACTAATTCAGTACAGTGCTGATTTTTTAATGCGTTGTTTCTGTGTTAGTTCCTAAAGAGAAAAAGGTCTCCACTTGGGTATAAAAGGCAACGGCCGAAATAGAACACCGCCAACGAACTGAGAAGGATGAGTTTTTGCTATAATTTCCCCGCGAAAATCCCTCCAAGCGGTCGCAGGTACATCAGTAAAGTCACCAGGAAGCATCTAGTCCTGCCGATCCTTGACAGGAAACACCCGAACTGAAATCTTAAGGCAGAAAACTGCAGGTCTATCCTAATATAACTCTTGCTGGTGTTCAAGAATATCCTTGGAAGGTATGCTGTTTCCTTACCTGAAGTCATGGACGCCGATACCGGCGACAGATAAAGCCTATGTCCATTGCCGAATAGAGATCAGCGATGCTTTATAAACAGGCGATTTCTAACCTGGAGAAGCCCTACCAGGACGCTAACCTTGTGACTGTACAAAGGAATAATATCCCCAACTGACCACCGACCAGGGCCCGGGTTCCGGAGGAACCTTCGAGACCATTCCCAAGATTAGACAGTGATGATGGTAAGCAAAGTAAGAGGGAAGCAGCTATACCTAACGCTACTGTCAAGTGAGGAATCGCTGCCGCATATATTATAAATGACTACGGCTTTTATTCTATGCACCAGACTTAACATCGGACCTACAGAGTGATTGTCAGTCCACGTATGGTCTTGACGGATCTTTATAAAATCGCTCTGGTGATAGACTCATAGGTGTTGTCTTTGAATAAAGTTGAGCTATTTACGTATGAACATGCCACCACTACGGCAGTACTAGGACTCTTTATATGTACGTATTCAGAATTGCACTATGTAGAAGCAGGGGGTTAAGAAAATATACATGAATTGACCAAAGTTGCAAAAATGTCTGAGGTGAAGGCGCAGCAATATTATTGGGAATTAAAACACATGGATGGTTCCGTGCGCAGAAGTGGAAAACTTTTGACTGCCATTCACCTGGGAGTGGTCAGAAGCGATTCTTGTGCGTACGGTTCAAATCGCAGCTCACAACGTCAGGATATTTATATCCACGTATCCTCTGGGTAGCAACCAAACACCCGTTTGGGAGCGAGCTAAAGTGAGAAGGCGTAAAACTTCGCGTGCGCTGTGTTTGGGTCCCGCCACGTTAAAACCCCGCCCAATGAAAAGAAAAAAACAGCCTCGGATGAGACCCCCTTTTTCTGATGACGACCACGGCAAACGTATAAAGGACTAATGGGGAAGGTGCCTCTGCCCGGCTGGTTGATGTCCTCGGGAAGACAAAGGCTGACATCACCGCCATCCAAGAAATGCGATGGACGGGGCAAGGTAAAGTAAGCGTGAAGCCTTGCGACGTCTACTACAGTTGCCACGTAAAGGAGCGAAAATTCGGTGTTGGATTCGTGGTAGGAGAGAGACTCCGTCGCCGAGTACTGGTTTCACCCCGGTGGACGAACGTCTAGCCACAATCCGCATCAAAGCTAGATTCTTCAACATCTCGCTCATCTGCGCCCATGCCCCGACGGAAGAGAAGGATGAGGCGTCCAAGGATCTCTTCTATGAGCGCTTGGAACGTACATATGAGCGCTGCCCCCGACACGATGCCAAAATCGTGCTTGGCGATTTTAATGCGAAGGTGGGCAAGGAAGGGATCTTTGGCGCCACTATCGGAAAATTCAGCCTCCACGACGAAACGTCCGATAACGGACTGAGGCTGATCGACTTCGCCGGGGCCCGAAATATGGTAATATGTAGTACTAGGTTCCAGCATAAGAACATCCACCAAGCTACATGGCTGTCTCCAGATCGAAAAACGAGAAACCAAATCGATCATGTTGTGATAGACGGAAGGCATGCTTCAAGCGTTTTGGACGTACGTACACTCCGAGGGCCAAACATCGACTCGGACCACTATCTTGTTGTAGCCAAGATACGCACCCGCCTCTGTGCAGCAAAAAATGTGCGCCCAACAATGCAAGGAAAGCTTAACGTCGAAAAGCTGCAATCACAACAGACGGCCAATTTATTCGCCACTCGACTCACACACCTGCTCTCTGAGAGCACTCTTCTACAATCCGACGTACTCGAGCAGTGGAACCACATTTCCCGATCATTAAGTACCGCCGCCGAAGAAGTAGTTAGATTTCAGCGAGCCCGAAGAAACAACTGGTACGATGAGGAATGTCAAGAAGCCGCAGAGAAAAAAGATGCCGCCTACAGGGCCACGCTGCGATCGGGCGCAACGCGAGCCATGTGGGACCGTTATAGGGAACTGAAGAAGGAAGCGAGACGTATTTGCCGCAATAAGAAGAGAGAGGCCGAAATACGTGAGTGCGAAGAGCTTGAGATGCTGGCCGACAGGAAGAACGCCCGAAAATTCTACCAGAGGGTTAGGCGACTTACGGAAGGTTTCAAGACCGGGGCGAACTCCTGTAAGAACAACAATGGCGACCTAGTGACCGATGTCCAGAATATACTTAAATTGTGGAGGGAACACTTTTATAACCTACTGAATGGTAGCAGCGCTGAAAGTAGTGAGGAAGACGAACCCGAGTCCCCAGTCGATGATGATGGAGTAGCTGTCCCACCGCCTGACTATGACGAGGTACGAATAGCGATTACGCGGCTGAAAAACAACAAAGCTGCTGGAGCTGACGGCGGCGAGGAGCTGATGAGGTGCATGCATCAGCTCGTATGCAGAATATGGTCAGATGAACGCATGCCCGACGACTGGAATTTAAGTGTGCTCTGCCCAATCCACAAGAAAGGCGACCCCGCCATACGCGCCAACTACCGCGGAACTAGCCTTCTAAGCATAGGTTACAAGGTCTTATCGAGCGTATTGTGCGAAAGACTGAAGCCCACCGTCAACGAGCTGATTGGACCTTATCAGTGTGGCTTTAGGCCTGGAAAATCCACCATAGATCAGGTATTCACAATACGCCAAATCTTGGAAAAGACCCGCTAGAATAGGATCGACACACACCATCTATTTGTCGATTTCAAAGCCGCTTTCGACAGCACGAAAAGAAGTTGCCTTTATGCCGCGATGTCTGAATTTGGTATCCCCGCGAAACTAATACGGCTGTGTAAAATGACGTTGAGCAATACCACCAGCTCCGTCAGAATAGGGAAGGACCTCTCCGAGCCGTTTGATACCAAACGAGGTTTCAGACAAGGGGACTCCCTTTCGTGTGATTTCTTTAATCTTATGTTGGAGAAGATAATAAGAGCCGCAGAACTGAACCGCTCAGGCACAATACTTTATAAGAGCGTACATTTGCTGGCGTATGCCGACGACATCGATATTATCGGTAAAAACAAGGGCTACGTCTGTTCTGCCTTCTCGGGATTGGATAGAGAAGCAAAGCGAATGGGTTTGGTGGTGAACGAGGACAAAACTAAGTATCTCCTGTCATCACACAAACAGTCAGAGCATACGCGTCTTGGCACCCACGTCACTGTTGACAGTTACAAGTTTGAAAAAGTAGACGACTTCGTTTATTTGGGAACCAGCATTAACACCAATAATAATGTCAGCCTTGAAATCCAACGGAGAATCACTCTTGCCAACAAGTGCTACTTTGGGCTGAGTAGGCAATTGAGAAGTAAAGTCCTCTCTCGTCGTACAAAGATCACACTCTATAAGTCACTCATCAGGCCTGTGCTGGTGTATGGCGCGGAGGAATGGACAATGAAAGCATCTGATGAGGCGGCTCTTGGAGTTTTCGAGAGAAAGATTCTGCGAAAGATTTACGGACCTTTACGCGTTGGTGATGGCGAATGTCGCAGACGATTTAACGATGAGCTGTATGAGCTTTACAACGATATAGACATAGTGCAGCGAATTAAAATTCAGCGGCTCCACTGGCTTGGCCATGTCGTTCGGATGGACAGAAACGCTCCTGCTGTGAAAATATTCAACGCGGGCCGCGATGCTGGTAACAGAGGAAGAGGAAGGCCTCCTCTGCGTTGGAAAGACCAGGTGGAGAAGGACTTGGCTTCACTTGGCATTTTCAATTGGCGTCAGTTAGCACAGAAGAGAAATGACTGGCGTGCTGTTTTGGACTCGGCCAAAATCGCTTAGGCGGTTACAGCGCCAATTAAGAAGAAGAAAACGCAACAGGGTAGGGCATTGGCGGAGTATTATTTACAACTAGGGAGGAACTAAATTTCTACATTGATTGATTGATTGATTTAAGCTAGATAATAGGGTGGGCTATGGAGTTTTCTCTAAGGAACTAGGATTAGAAATATCCGCCCGAATTTCGAACCACTGCAACGTTTATCAGGCAGAAGTTCTAGCAATAAAGGAGGTAGCTGTGTTTCCTAACATATATGCCGTAACGAAGGCTTCGATAAATATCTTCTCGAATATCCAGGTGGTCATCAAATCAATGATACCGGTAAGCTATCACCAGAGGTTGCCAGAATGCCGGGCAGTTCTGAACGATGTTAGCACCGTCTTTAAAGTCAGATATATAACAATCTTCCAGTGTGTGAAAACAGAGGCAAAATTGGGATACCCCTGGCATCCTGCAAGTTAAGGATTAAAAATAACATCATTCAAGAGGCCAGTATGTCGTGATGAGATTAGGGCATTTGTATAAACACTACGCTACTATGGCCGCAAATTGATAAGACAAAGACGGAAGCACCGCTCAGCCTCCCAATAGAAGACATTTCGATGGACTTTGCTTGTGTAACCGTTTACTGGCCATTTGGTAGACACGCTTCGAGATTAGGAATGAATATAGCAGAAGTTATAGAGATGAGGAAGAAGAAGAAACAATTGAACACCTCTTCTGTAGCTGCACAGCTTTAGCTAAAAACAGAGCGTGCTGTTTGGGTAGGCAGTTTTTCACCTCTCTTACGTAACTATCCGGTGTAGGAGAATAAAACCAATCCTACGCGATTCATAAGCGCTTCAAAGTAGTTCTATGGAGAATAGCCACTGAGGTTCCCGTGTTTCACAATGGTATCACAATGGACTTGCAAGGTCTAAATGAGTTGGTAATTTGAATTGACTGCCACATCAACCTAACCTAACCTATTTATATGTTTGTAATCGCTTTTACTGTTAAATCCAGAAAGTCGCAATGGCTTAATATCAAGCATATTTTACTAATTGTGTACCTACGTCTTTTACGACCTCTTTCCTATACAAAAATTACTCTGTTTTTCTCTTTGTCAATCCAAGCTTGACAAGTTTAACATACTTTCATTTTATTACGAAATTTTCTACACCAACCAGTTTGTGGTATGAGTCATTAAGCCATGTCTGATGAGATACTTAAAATGCGATCACCGCCAAATTGTGTTGTACGAAATTGCCATAAATGTCATAATTTATATGCAAAAAAGGCTTTAATCAAAATATTTATTTCGATTTCTCGGTAAATGGCAGTAGTAAATTTCGTAATTAAAATGCAAACGGTGTACAGCGAATTTATAAAATTAAAAAAAAAAAAACTGAATGAAACCATAATAAAAATAGCAACAAATATAGCAACAAACGAATGCGCTTATGTATTGGCCAAAAAATTTACGAGCTGAAGCTGAAAGCTACGAAGAAAAATAATCCAAAACACAAAAAATTAAAAAAGAAAAGATTAGAAAAAAACAAGCGGGACCAAGTGATTCCATGAAACTGTCAGCAATCGCAGCTACAAACCACAAAGCCAGAGTCACAACAGAAATGTTCGGAAAAAAATATATAAAAAAATAAAAGATATGTAAGTAGAGGAGCGTTAAGCAGAAGAAGCAGCAGAATGCATGAGAAAGAAATCTGAATAAATACGAACGAAATAAGAAGAAGCAAAAAAATAAACAAAAGCGTTGTAGTTTATGTGTTTAGGGGCAATCGTAAAGTTATGCACAAAATGTGACATTTTTATGACATTATGACATTTGAGCGGCGCGACGCGGACGCACAGCGCACAACTCAGCGCTTACACTTAGCCACAACCAGGAGTTACGTATTCAAATATGTACAAGCCACGACTGATGACGAGCTATGAGCTAAGTTCAGCTGAGCTGAGTGAGTTGGGTTGACAGTCGAGCGCGCACACATGACGCGCCTGCGCGCAAGAGCTGATACGCTCGTAGCGGCGCATTTTATACACACAATCACGTCATGCGATCGTCGAAGGCAGTTTGCGGCGCGCGAGTTACATTAGTAACACTCCGTGCGTCGCCAAAGCGCTGTTAGCGAAGTAAGGGACGCATTTACGAGTACATACATATGCAGTCGCTTAACTCGCCGCCTAGCGCTGCCGCTTGGCTTGGTGGTTGCTTTGCGCGCGCGATGCGCATGAAATATGATAGCGTATAAAATCCAAATTAAAGGCGATAAAATCGAGCAATAAAGTCAGTGCGCCACAGCGCAATTGTGGCAGCAAACAAAAATACTCAATTACAGCAACAACAACTAAGAATGCAGCAATAGCAATAGCGTGTCAATAACTTCACATTGAATGCGCGCAGCGGTACTTTGCTAAGCGCGCCTATAGCTTTCGGTAGATGGTAAAGCGCGCGCAGGCTGCGCGCCTGCCAGTCAAAAGTTGGTTAAGCCGAGATCTCCATCGCTTGTTAAATTCATTGATTGCTGAGCTTTGTTGCTGTTGGTTACCTACCTGGATAGCTGCTTGCCACAGCTTGTTTGGCAATAAAATGTGTTTGAGTGCTTGTCGTTTGCTGTTGTTGTTGCCGCGACGGTATTTAGTGCGCGGTAGGTGTGCTCATATTTGGCTCTTTCAGTTGTAATTGATCCTATCAAGATTTTTTGCAAAGTTTTATTATTTTATTTTTTATTGTGTGGATGTCTGCCTTTTCCAAATTTTGTATGCAAAGTTTAACTTGCTTTTATGCAATTTTTATCGCATCACGATTTTTTCACTATGTTTCTCTTACTATTTTTTAATATTTTTTTGTCAATGTGCATTTTTAGCACAATTTACCGTGAACTGTATATGTATATGTGTATAGATATGGCGAAATAAAATATCTGGTATCTTTGCATCAAACTCAGCAGATTCGTCGATATTTTTATTGGTTTATTAAAAGGATACTTTCGGAGTAAAATTTTTATGATTCAGGCGGTTTGCAATACAAATAAATGAAATATATTCACGATTGTTAATAAATTGAGATGATAGCGTTCACTAAAAACTCCTATTTTTATGCTACAAGTATACGGTTCATAAATTTTGTTTTGGGACGAATTTGCGGAGACTTGTATGTTTTCGTTATTGTTCTCCCCTAGACATGTACTGACAAACTGGAGAAGACACTCGCCCAATCACTTAAATCATGAAAATAGTTAACACTTTTTTTTGTCAAAAGAGATACCCCCAATACTAACGTCTTTTATTCCCCTTTTTCTAATCTTACCTAAAGTGAAAGACATAAGATACTTGCAGACGATTACAAATTCCTTAGCGAAAATTCCTATTGTAAACGAAAATGCAAAATGTCTGGTCCCTATACAATAAGTAGATTGTAAATCAAACTTTAAAACAAATGCGTTGAGCAAGAATCGTCAAAGACACAGAATAGGGTGTCATGCTAGAGGAGGAGGAGCCTCCGCCCAGGCACGACAGGGGGCACCTATTCGTGTACAAGGAGGCAGTCCAGAAATACTTAGACCAACCACTGGACCCGACGACGTACACACGAGCGATCAACGACATTCATTGGGAGTGGGTCAACACCTACCTCGACTCCCGGCCTATGAATGTCGTGATCGGAGCCCAATCACCACCTATAGAAGAGACGGTGCTTCAACTTCCAAGAGAGACCAGCGTTACCCTAGTTCAGTTACGGTGTGGATATAGTAGCTGCCTCAACAGCTACCTGTCAAGACTCGACCCCAATATCCCCAATGAGTGCCCGGCATGTGGAGACTCCCCGCACGTCACCAACCACCTCTTCACATGCCAGCTCAATCCTACTCAACTGACACCCCTCTCCCTGTGGTCCGATCCTATTGAAGCAGCCCGTTTCCTGGGCTTACAATTAGTAGAGCTTGACGACAATGTTTGAAGGTTGACCCGAAATAGGCGGGGCTTAGTAGTGCCGCTACAATAACAACAACAACAACCTTAATAGGATCTGTGATAGGTTGTGAAAGCAAGATCGATTTTTCAAGCGCTCAAGCAAAGGCGTGCATTAAAAGATAGACAATACTTGTGGGCATGGCAAATCATGACATCATCTTGGGCTTGGTCAGCGTACATCTGCAGAGAAAATTCTCTATAGTATAGTATCTTCATCCACCAAATAAGATGTACACACATGTATGTATGCACACAGTGGGTCATCGACGATAAAGTTTATTTTTTTATTTCTGCAAAAGGATTTGTAAAATTACTTGCATTACGCTTATAACTTATACCTGTGGAATCGAAAAAGTTAAGCCGCCAACGGTCTAGCAAAGAGAGAATCAAGGTCGGTTTATATCTATATAGAACCATGATAGCCGTCTATGACCTTAGTTAGTTATTTTCTAGACCTGTTAACTTAGAATTTATAGCAAAAAGAGTTTCTTTTTCGTTTTGAGCATGCCTCAAAAATGCGAATAGGGTGGATTTACTTCGGAATCACTTGCTCTGTTGTCCTTATATGGAATGAGCTATTTCGTTTTGTCCGAGAAGGGACAAGTTGTACCCTTTTTATCCGAATGGATATGAAAAGTGACTTGGACCTTTTTAAAAATAAAAATCGTCACTCAATGAGTTTTAAACCGGAGAGCTAGGACTACCAGGCAGGACATTGTCTACTGAGCCAATGCCGCATATGAAATTTCGTTACTTCACACATTGAGTGCCAAGTGAATTTGACGAAAATCTTCACCGGAGTCCAAGCAGGTATTCATCACACACAAAATGCACCTCAGAGTTTTTATCATAAAACAGACAAAAATCATCATATCGCACTTAAAATTGGGTATCAGGATACTCTGGAAGCATACGAAACTTCATTAACTATGGCAACAACGCAAATGACATGGTCGAATGTTAAACAACCCCTGTCGCACGCTTTCGTCAACTTGTACCCCTCGGAAACTAATCACCATTTTTTTTTCAGAGTGTTACCCAAATCGAGCTCATTATGCTCGAGTGAGTTAATTAAAAATGTCAACAAATCATGGGTAATTCATCAATTCAGCCAGCAAGGACGAAACATTTATTAGTGCCATAAATTTATGGGTGCCTATGCGCTAAAGAAAAATTCGACATCTTTTACTTAATTTCCATAGAAAGATTTGCAATAAAAGTAATAGATAATTAAGACATCAGGCAGGTATCAACATCAGCCCAGCAACCAATCAGGCCAGTCAATCAAGCCCGTCGGGAAATTTACGGATGCTTGAATGCGTCAAATGAGGCGAGATTATGAGGCAACAGCAAGAGCCACACAAGGCAAAGCAGTTCGTGTGCAATTGCGCTGTGCCAAGAAATTATTAGAAATTGCAACTTTTCGCGGCATTCATATGAAAAATATGAATTGCAAGGCAATGTGGCAAGTAAGTGGCAGCGCTTAGCTGGATGCACCAAAGGGAAAGGAAAGCAAGCGTGTTGAGTGTAAGCGCCAAAAACAGCAAAACAAAACGAGCGAAGAGAATACGCGCAGCTTCAACACATATTAACAGCAAAACTAATGACAACAAACAACAACAACAACAACAACAAAGGCAACAGTGGGTAGCACAACAACAGAAAATCAAATCAACATCAAGCTGACAAACAGCAGACGTTAAAGTGGCAAGCAACAGCCAGCAGCAGCAGCAGCAGCAACAGCAGCATTGCATGGCGCGCATAAATGTGGCACGCAATCTGTGTGAAGCTGTGCGCGAGGGCGTGGCACACATTATGAGTTATTGCAATAATTACGTAGCAACTCATGAAAATAAGCAAATGTGTCATTTGTGTAGCGGTCCGTCCGTGCGTTCGCCCGTGCGTCCGTTAGTTGGTCGGCGGCAGTGGCAGCGGTGGTGGTGATGGTGGAGCCTGCCTTGACTGGTGGGCCCGCAGGCTAAGGAGGAGCAAATTGTGCCGTTGATGGTGCCGCCGCTGCTGTTGCACGTCGCATGGCTGTTTGTGACCGGTGAGCGCGAAGGCAATGACGATGATGGCGGTGGCGACGACGGTGGCGGAAATCATGCCTCATCTACGCGAAAGTATATTAATTTGGCTCGTTATTATTATTGCCGTGACACGCAGGCGAAAATGCGCACGCACGAGCACACTCATTTGCCGATATGGAAATATGAATTTGCTGCTGCTTACTGCACATATGGCCCGGTTGGATGTTTGGCCAGCCGGCCGCTGTGTGGCAGGCAGGCTGTTTTCTGTAAAAATACTACATTCATACATTTGTATGAATTTTCGTTTGCTACTCATTTAGCATAAATATTCTCACTCGAGTGCTGTTTGTTGTATTGTTTTTGGTTGTATGTAATGTTTTTTTGTTGCTGCCGTTGTCGTTGTTGCACACGCCCAGTGACTTTGATTAATTACCTTTAGCCTTCGATAGCAAGCACACATTCCCATATGTATGGAGCTACAATCGTGCCTTTTCTCTGCCTTGCCACCATATGCGTTTGTACGCTTGTGCGTGCGCGTGCGTTCAGTTTTGTCATACATTTATTTTATTTTTCCCTTTAGCTTCATTTTTGTTTTCCCGCTTGATTTCGTTGCCTTTTTGCTGCCACTGCTTACTTTTGTTGTTATTGTTCGTGCTGCCTGTGTGCGCGCTGCCTCTTGCCGCCTTAATGAAGTTGTTTGCAATCATTAAAATTGTCTGTCGCTTACGACGCTGGTACCGGCAAACGATTTCAGATTTGGCAAACGTGGCGAAAATTTTAAATTCATTATGAGCGATATTTAAATTTGTGAGTATTTTTGTAAATATTGGTTGTGTACTTGATTACATGCGCCCGTATCTTACTGCAAATCTGCGCAAAATGTATGTAAACAAGCTTGTTATCGTGTTTTTGACATTTATCAATTAAAATATGTCATTTTCTCAAGTTGATGGCAATCTGGGCTGTGTAGGAGAACAGAGGATGTACTAATGTTTTAACTGCATACGTCATATACAACCATATATAAGGCATAACAGCATAAGCCGGGAGGTTAGCTTTAGTTTAGTGTACCATTCGGAGAGTACGTTTGCGATTAACGAACTCTAGCCACGGAAAAACTACTGGAAAAGAATGTGAAAGAAATAATTCTGATTCCACTAACTCTCTCCCAAGATCGATATCATTATTGCTATGGTTTGGTTTATTGTATCGATATTTTTTGATCGCTTTTATCGTTGTTATTTTAGTTGCATTAAGTATCGATATTGTTATCGATCATAAGAACGCAGCCTGCAATATACCAGTTAAAAATTGTAACAAAATTACCATCCGAATGAAACGACTACTCCTGATCTCATAAATAAAAATCAAGAAACAGCGATATCGCGAGGACTGAAAATAATGGCAGTTAATGTTGATTTTCGGTTCCTGATCGATATATATATGAGCCATTTATTTTTAATGTTATGGGCCGGAAATAAATCCCGATTTTGGGCAGGCGCCGGTCAGATTTGCGCGAGAACATTTTTAAGAAAATCTATCAAGGTTCATCAAGGGACTGCAAGTGCCTCAAGTTAATGTGTAAGAGTACTATTAAATGGCTAGCGTCGAGAAAGAATTATTGCATTTTCCATAAGTTTACCACCTCCGATCCCGTTAGCAACATTATCACAACCAAGTAGCTCCGTTGTTAGACTTGCCTGTGCAACCGCAGTCATCCGTGTCTCTTCGAAGTATAAAAAATTGCACCATCTTTTCTGGCATTTTCAGAATATAGGTTCTGTTGCCACTTTATTTTCGGTGCGAGTTAAACTTGTATCCAGAATGTAATGGTGCGGAAGAAGGTCGGGTCTAACTATGCCTGTCCATCTGTACGAAGCCGAGTTCAAGAGTTGTGTTATTTAATTGCTCGTGATTTGGAGACTATCTCGAAAAATACTTGATATGGCCTCGTGTATCGTTAATTTTAAACCGAGCTACTTTGACCAACTCAAATTACTACTACATATAAGTATTAGTAACATTTAATATGTCCTCATCATTAGCATTGAAATGTGACTCATTGAATGATATGCATCTGGAACGCCACGCGGTGTGCTACCAAAGAGTCAACGTAATTTTTTGGGACACAATCATTAATCACATGTCGAAACGTGCAGTAATGCAACACGAAGGCGGTGAATGACAGAACAACAGAGTGAGTGTGTGAGTGACTGTATATGCGCGCATTGACCGAAGTTATGAAGCTGGTGGCTAGCTCATCAATGCCTGGCTGGATCATTAGTTATGTCGCACAATTGCCAATTGAGTAAACGAATGTATGAACTAATGAAAAGACTAATTTTGAAGTGTATGTACTCGAAAACGAAGTCATTTGAGTAGCGGCGTTTTTTCCCATTCCTTTTGTTTAAGTTTACATTTTTTAAGGTAGGCGTTTTGAAGTATATACGAGTATTGTATGCTTTGTATTTTAGCAACTACTGTTTCGCAGAACTCACCACAAAATAAACTGATGACTTTGAGTCATATTGCTTTGAAGATACATGCAGCAGGTTTCTCACGAAAGCGTTTCGCAAAAAAACCCAAATTTGTGTCAAGAGAGGGCTACAACAAAAAGATTTTAAATGGCATATTTACGACGTAAGATTATTCCATTTTTTCATATAGTTTAAAATTGGCGAATGTGAGGCAAATTTGTACATATTTATACTGGATTCCAATAAACTGGGGACATACATAGCTTTTAGAGAAGATCGTTGATTGAAGATTAAAAAAAAAAAACTTTTCAATTGAAACTTACTCTACAAGCAAATAAGGTTACCTTTCCCAGCCATTTACGCCGGGTGATAGCCCATACGAATGATATGTCCCTTTTAGTGAGAGGAAAATTTTTGCATACCCTCTACGACTTAACTCAAGGATAATTAAACCTGGTGATGATCTGCAGACTAGAGACTTGCTGTAAATCCTAGTAAAATGGAACTCGTTTTGTTTACTGCGAAGTATAAGGTGTCCCACGCCAATCCTCCCTCTTTCGTGGGAATTCGCGTATCGCTCTCTGACAGAGTTAAGTACTTAAGCTCGATTCTTAATAGGAAGCTTTTGTGGAAGCCTAATATCTAAGAGACTGAGGCAGTGGTTGGAAGAAGGCTTCCGTGAAATTTTACACATATGGGTCGAAAAGTCGGTGGATTGGTCTTTTCCAGCCAGCTCTCCATCAGTCCATAATTATATCGTAGGAAACAGCGAAGCTGACTAAGTGACCAGAGGCGGTACTCTTTAGGCCAAGAAAAGAGAAGGAGAGGGCTTCATTGACTACTTGTGGACTTCTCTTGAACAGATGGCATCTCTTTATTATCGCGAAGTCGGACATATCGATTCTGTTGTGTGTACTGACAGACCACTCTCCTATCGAGATACAAATGTCAAATGACGAAGTGGAATCATCTCAACACTTCCTCTTGAACTGCCCAGCTTTTTCCAAATTGCCGCTTAGGCACTTGGATTCGTGCTTTCTGACTAGTCCGGATAAGCTCACCGGGACTAGCACCTGCCGCCTGCGAAACTTCGTTCTCGGCACACCGTGTTTTTTTGTTTAACCGTTTAACAGTTACCGTTCGCAGAAGTATTATAAAGGAACAATGATCGCGGTGTAAGTGAGTCCCTTTAAAGCAGGCATGGGCAGAGACTAAGCATCGCGTGTACGTATACAAACGAAAGCGTAACGATAAGAACGCGATAACATGCCTGAATTAGATACACCATACCACGCTTGTTTGTGGTAGTGCCCATCTCTGCTTTAAAGGGACAACAACCTTACCCCACCCGAATCTATTGAGCATTGTCACAACCCATTTTTCAATCTGTAGATTGTTTTAAACACACAAAAATTAATGCTGCGATAAATTAAATTCATGCTTAGCTATTACCCGAACCGGTAGTAGTGCTAGTGTCTCCATCTAATCATCCTTAAGCTGAGATTATTTTAAGTACCAATGCATATTTGTTTGACACTTCTCATCTGGCTAATGCGACTTTTAATATATGTACATATGCATTTTCAAAACTTCCACACTGAATCCCAACTTTAGATGGCTTAAAAACACACATTGACCCTCAAATACCCAAAGCAACCGATCCTACCTGCAAAAATAAGACGCTTTACTTCAATCAATGAATGGGTTATCCATGTAACATCGGAGTTGGGTTGGCTCGAAGGCGCCTGATCGAGGTAAACCGCAGGCTGACAGACAAATGGACAACAATTGTAATAAAGAAAAGTAGGATTAAATAAATTAAACAAAATGGTATCAAATAGTCACCATTAGCAGCCAACAGCTGCGGAAAGCACAAAGAATAAATAATGTAATTGTAAGGAAAGAAAATTTATCAAGCGACCGCTGCGCAGCAAGTACTCATTCTACCACAGCTTGCTGAAACTAATTGCACTTCTTGCGCCTATCGGTCGCTTACAGCCAGTACACACTTCTTTCGCCATTACCGCCTCCCCCAACCTCTTTCTAACCACTTTCTCGCACTCTGCCTTCACCAGCACTCCCACTTTTTTTTGACTTCTGACTCACTACCTTCGATTGCCTCTTATGGCGCTTAATGAGCGCCACAAAAAGGCGTTTGCACGCACTTTATTGCTTATTCGCTTTTTTCAAATGTCCGCCCTTCCCTTATGTATTGCAAGCGCTATCCTTCCAAGCGCCTCCTTCCCCCACCAAACACCACTTGCTGCTTGGACTGTGCAATATTGCAACATAAAAACGATGCGTATGACCACTTGACACGCATTACGAGCGAATGTTCCTTTTTTATTTGCTGCTTTTTTTTAGCTACAAATTTCTTTCTTTACTTGTTCTTTCTCTACTTAGTTGCTATTTTATTACGTTTTCAAACGTGTGTATTTATGTTCTTCTTTGATTTGTGTCGGTTGGCCAATGCCGCCAGAGCTGACAGCTGTGCATACTTATAATGTTTACTTATGAGCGTCTCTGACCTCTAGGACGGCCTGGGTATGGGTGAAATTTGGGGGAAAAGAACAGGCGTATAAAAGTTGAAGTAAACAATAGCTGTGAAGTGCTACGAAAGTTAAATAAAGTATATCGAATTAAAACAAATATTATTCAAACTTATGGTCAATGGCAGAACGATATGTCAAATGGCTATGAAGTATTTAAAGGCGCCGAAATGTACAGAAGCGCATTTGTGGCTTATGAACAAATTTCCAAAATTCACAGCAGTAAACTTTTGAAGTAAATAGTTTATTAATTATTGGACCCAAAGGAACGTAATAACTCCAGTGGCCTAGCTATATTTTAGCTATAGGATGATAAGAATTTTGTTAGGCTACACCTTCTAAGGTGAGACGTCTAAGAGCGAGGAACCGTTGCAACTATGCTGCCCTGTTTACAGATTTACATTTGGAAAATCTCGTGAGAAAATTTGATGGGCGGCGGTAGTATTTTCGTCTACGTAGCAGAAACTTAACCTGCACTATTCATTTTGACCTGTCTAATGACCGCCTATGACTGATTTATTTTCCTGCAATTTTGGGGCGGTTTCGCTGTGACGACTAAAAGTTTGAGTTAGAAAAACGCTTCGTTCACAAAACACAACTCCATAAGCGGCTAATTTTTATTCCCGATAACTTCTCGGGGTAAGGAAGAAGTGAGATCTGAAATGCAAGATGTTTAAACCGTAAGCCCGCGAAAGCTGGCCGGCTGAGCAGCAGATGTCTAGATGATACAACCTCGTCATACTTCACACAATTACTGCTGTTGAGGCTTGTGTTGAGGAGAATGTGTGGAGCAAAGTTTCCCCTTACAGCTCTCACCAGTATCGAGAAATGTGACTTGTCTACTTTAAGTGCATCCTAGACCGCCGCAGGCCCCGGGTCGTCCTGTAGTCAGAAGAGCCTATGCGCCGTGAATTCCAAGGTTTTGCCTATAATTCTTAAAGCCCAACTATCCAGAAGCAAATCGCGTATAGCCAATGGAGTCTACGCCATTTATTTAACAGGCGACAATTCCTCGACATTGCCCTGGCTTGTTAGCTCGGCCATGCAACAATTATCAGCGACATAGTCGTGGGCTGGAACGCAAAAAAGCTTGGTAGTCAAGTGATCTGATGCGATCGAGAGAGCAGCCAGACATTACCTGAACTTTTTCGAATGTATCATTAAAGCGTCAAAGACCCGGATTGCCGCCAGTTTTAGTTTTCGCAGTTACAGAGGCCTTTACTTTTTAAATGGGTATTTTCTGTAATAACTGGTAACATCATCAAAGTCGGTGGCTGCGTACTACCCTCTTCGGAACCTAGTCTGTTCTGTAATGGTACCTAGTTTTCTAAAGTTTATGCGACCTGAGTTTCGCGTCCTTTAACGGTCCTGTACTCTGTCTCATCTACGTTGCAAGGGCTTAAAACATTCCTTTTTACCACTTTATTCTTATTTGACAAAGTAAAAACGCAGTTCAAACAAATATGAAACCATATTCAACCACAGTGCAACACAATTTTCTTTACATAAACAAATGAAAATAATTGCCGGAAAACCACTGGCTAAAGGGTAGGCGCGCTCGAGCCGTAAACAAACAAACAAAAAAAAAAACACGAGCACAATTAACGCACAGCAAGTGGTCTCGCTGCTGCCGAGAGCTGATGTCGCTGCCGCCAACATAGAACAAACGACCGAAAAAGGGAAAGTAAGCCACCGACCGAGAGGTGCATTCAATGTTGCTACACTTTGAGATGAATGAGTGGTGGCAGCAAGGGCCGCCAGCCAGTCAACAGCCGACAGGCAGCAGCTTGAAATTTATGTGGCAGCAATGCGATAAGAGTCAGAGCAAGAAAGAAAAATCGTCACACGACTTAGCGGTGACAGCAATTTTGAATTTTTGACAGTTCACAAATTGTGGCTTTGCCAACATTTTGTGGCAACAAAGTGAATGCCACACGCAAGCGCAAAGGTGTACAAAGAGAGTCGCATGAAAAAATTGTGATACGTAATTTGAAAAGCATTTAATGCCTTATATGTATGTACATATGTACATATAGTATATATATATAATGAATGCGAGTAAATGAAAGTTTTTTGAAACGTTTTGACGTTTTTTGTGCGCACTTACTACCAGCTGGCACAATAGCACATATGGCAGAAGTTAACTTGCCCCAACGACGTCATGGCAGGAGTAAGAGTTAGCCTTCGAATTGCATTTTCCAAGCGATTTATTTGAAATTTTCGGCAAGATTTGGATGGCCGATTTGAGTGGCTGAGGAAGGCAAAGAAAACACAATTTACTGCGGTTGCAGTTACAATAATAACACACCCCCTCACTTCGCGTTCACACACTTTGTCAGTCATCAATCATGCTGTATTTTTGTTAAGGCGGCATTTTTTTGGCGGTAGCGGTGATGGGGGCGCACTAATGCGCTGCCACACATGCAACCTTGCGCTGGTAAACCAAGCAAGCGCCTGTCATTTGCATTTTTTCGGCTGCTGTGCGCACGCTACTCCTTTCGCTCCATTCTCGATCCTTATCTTCAAGTTTCGTGGGAAGCGCGTCTGCCTTTATTGGGCATCCAAGCAAATTTCTGAGTTATTTCTTTTCAATTTAGTTGCAGTCTCTTATACTCCCTCTACTCTACACCTTAGCTTAGTAAATAATTTTCGTTTTCATTACAACTTTTTTATGTAATTTTTTTTTTACTTCACCCCTTCAACTGGTTGCACATGCAAAACGCTCGTTAATATGAATTGGCACTTGAAGAAACGATTGTGAAAAGACACACGAAAGACATATGCGACGTTGCGTTTCCGAAAATTGTTAAAAATTATTATTAATGACTTTTGATGCTTAAGCTGGTGATTATGAAACCAGTTTCGCCTTCAACGCTTTTTTTAGGTTACGAGCTTCATTAACAGACAGTTTCATAAGAAAATTAAATGGCTTTTAAGCGCGAAGAGTCAGTGCCTATCTTTGTTTTTTTTTTGCTTTTGGGGTATTCCATCGTCACGGGTGGGACATTTGTACAGCAAAAATAGTTTTTCTTTTTTTAATTTAAATATAAAGTACTAAGCAATTCTACATTTTGATAAAGCTACACCTAGTTCACTAATATACGAGTTATTACCAAATACGAAAAATATTCCAACTTGATTTTATATTGGAAAATTCTGAGCTGTTTCTTCCGTCACGGGTAGGACAAAAAAAAGACACTGCTTTTTGGAGAACATATATTTTAAGGAAAGTCTGTGAATTTACTTAACATTTCTATCTGGATTAGATGTTTTACTATACAGAAAAGAACCAGCAATCCCAACAAAGCACAAACCATAATAAGAATTATTTGTTTATTATTAAAAAATTCAAAATTCTCCTGTCACGGGTGGGACAACTTTTGTCACGGGTGGGACACGTACGATTTTCTTCATGAAAGGAAGCTTCTAGTGAGATCCATATCAAAGAGATTAGGTATGATAAATGTTAGAGGTCAAATACAAGATCAATTGACCTACTTTTATGACAGTGGAGTCATTGTAAGACGCACGATATACTGCTGACCCCAGGATCTATTTTAGGGGCAATAGTTATACCAAACGAAAGCTAGAAGTCGCCAGATTGATGTATTAAAATGCATGGAAGAAAGGATTATTTGCAAACGCATGAAATTTTATATGCATTTTCCTAATGCACTTCTGCACGGTGCATTTGATTGCAACGAAATTTCGAATGTGCCTTAATGATTTTCAAGTTTGTTTAGAATAGCTATGTATGTCTGACTAATACTAACTACAGGCTAAACATGTATATCGACTACTGTTATCACGTCGATAGAGATGTCTAACCTGCTGTTAGTGTTGACCAGACATTGAGTAACCGGCTTAAGAGTGGCTCGAGTTGAGTTATTGTTGGAAACTGATTTCATGGACAAATCATGCTCAAATTTAGCTATTCCTTAAAACCATAGAACGTCAGAAAAGATCTTGTGTATCGATGTCTAATCCGAAAAGTTATCTGCATTAGAATACTTGTAAGCAGATACATATGTATATCTTTGTCACTTAAAGGCTATTTATTGGATTGAATTTATAAGTTTCGCGAACTTCTAGATTTTCTTGGTTGGAACTTTTCAGGTAATTGTTAATATTGACTTTTAATTGTTGTTAAGCAACCCTCATCATAGAATTCTCTGGCGTCTCTAAGATAGTAATGCTTATCTTGACTTTTCGAGCTGGCCACGCGAAATTTTTTACTACATCGCTTAGCCCACCAACAGTATTATGGTGTTTAGTCAACCTGTACTTCAGAGTTTTGTGGCATTAAACATAGGTTTGAAACGTTAAACTTATTTTTTTATTGTTAGGCATCATTAGAAAAAAATTATAAATGATTGTCACGGGCGGGACACGATAAAACGTTTCAAAATCTCTTAAGTAGGTACTTATAATATAATAAAAGAAATGAAATAGGGCTGCTTAGTATAAACACACTCTAGTTATGAAATTATAGAAAACTCCCTAAAGTAGTAACTAAGCAATACGAAGTTTAAAACTTTTTAGTCACGGGTTGGACATGCTAAACCGTAGTGATTTTATCCTATTATATAATTTAAATGCCTATTTTTCTTCAATGCCATATTGCTTCTTCGGGGCGCAGAAAGATCGAGACATTTATTCCCCCCTTCAAAAAAATAATAACTTTGTGAATACTTGATTTTGCAGAGCCTTCTATATTAAAATATGTTGTCGTATTCAACTACTTTTCTTATGTTGAAGTTTTGAATGTATTTACAGTGTAATAAAATAATATAACTAAATTTTTTTTCGAAAAAACGTTAATTTCAGGTATTGAGGATTGATTCATCAAGCATTCCATGTTCAATAAGCTACTCTACAATTGGACACAAAGTTTCACTTACTCATGGAATACCCCTTTTGCAATAGAGTTATTTTTTTTGAGTTGGATATGGGGTTAAATGAAAATGTGAATTCAAATAATGGTTAAATAAATATCACTTTAAAATCATACAAAGAAAACTACAGAAATGTGAACTCCAGAAATTCTAAGCCATGCTAGTTTAAGAGATCGCGACACAGACGCCTTGAAGAGGGATAGCGGAGCACGATATATCGTCCTCTCTGAGAAACTGTCTTTGAGAGAGACCTATAAACTGACAGAGGATCGACCCAGCAGCATCCATATTTAACTACTTTAGGGATATTCAAGGAAATCTGAATGTCCTTAACTCGATAGCGCCTAACGGCACAGACTATCGGGCGAGAAGTGGATCAGAGTTCGGATTAAAAAAGACGTTCAAAGCAGGCAGGCTCTCCAGCGATTCCTGTTTTAATCGGTTCAGGAGATGGCTAAAGCAGCTACAAATAGCGCTGTATCAGAATACTAACGCAATAATGTAGAGATGAAGAAGAGTTAATGTGTACAATTCATCCAGTACTTACACACAGAGAGAGCCACACTCCGGCGAGATCGTCTGAAATTTCTGAGGGACCACTAGGTAAAACTCCATTGGAGAGTCTAATAGATTCCATCAGAAAATTAGGATGGTGTAAAAACATGAAGGGGCAGCTCTGCGTAAATCCTATCTTTGCCATCGTAATGGGGTGCGGTCTTGGAGTGAACTCTTTAACTAGCGGTGCCTATCAGATATCGGTTCGATTGGGTCCATCGAGGATTTTTATCAAGTCAAGGGGTTTATTCGCATAATGGTGCATAAAATTTGGACTAATGACTCGTACTCTAAGGCATCTCACAATTATTAAAGATTGCGTTTCCGTGTGCCCCGGTCTGTTTAGTCCGTAATCGGCTTTGTCGTAAGAAATATGAGACACGGGAGCACATCCTGTGAAGCCTTCTGTGTAATCAGTGCTGCAGCAGATATGAAAAAATATTTTGGGCCGCAAGGCGCTTGTTCTATTATACGCAAATTAACTAGCTCGCACTTCATTTAAAAAAATAACGTTCCATTGGCCAATTCGTCGTGTCTACTAAAACAAGGATATTCAAATCCTGAAACTCACTTATTATGGAAGTACTACTACTAAGTTATCCATCACAACCGATTCTTATGAATTCCAGTGAACTTAACTAAATAAGTAAGTCTCGCCGCTATGACTCAACGCTTAACTGCATCATTATCCCCTGCAATCATCTACTATACCAACATTGTACTGGCTAAGTCATTTTCATCATTCATATGTATGAAATTCAGTTTTACATGATTAATGATTTTTCTATTTTAGGGCACTTTCTGCCTCGTTTGCTTTACAGTCACTTACGACCACCACCACCACCGCCTCAGCTGACTGATTCTCAGCGGCACAGTCTCAAAGTCAGTCTCAGCCTCGTAAGCAAGACAAGTCCATATTTTTTTTTGTATGTAGTGTTTCCATGAAATTTCGGTAGTTAGGTTGTTGGGTTTGTTGATTTCTTATTTTGTTTTTTCGTGATTTCGGTTTAGGTTCGCATCATTAATGTGTGATTTTACACTTGTTCACAGTTTTGTTGTACAGACATACAAAAAAAAGCAACAGCCCTTGCGGGCAAAATCGAAGTGATGGGATTTGCTAACTTTTACTGAAGCGCAACAGAGGAGGGGAAAGAGGTCGTATAAACGACCATTCATAGTACTTTACTAGGTTTCCACATATTAGCGTGTGTGTATACTAAATATGTATGTATGTATGTTTGTATGCGTATATCAATTTCTCTATGAATACACCTTAAGCTCATTAATTTTCATTTAAGATTGTGTTTTTTTTGTGCCTGTGTCTTGACTAGCCTATAATTAAATTTAGTTTGTGGTTTTTCTGGTTACAAAATTGTTAATCATCAACAATTTACGGTTGTTAGTTAGTTTTTTGTATAACTCACGAGATTCCATCTTTAGCCCTACCCCTCTTTTGTTTATTAAATTTGCATACAATAAAGATTTGACTGATTTGCCCAAATTAACGCAGTATATAATTTCATTAATGAGTTTCTTGTTTTCAAAAGAAGTTTTTTCTTTGCCGGTGTGTTAAGTTTCAAGTCATGGTTTAACGGTCAGTTGTGAGCATGATTTAATTTTTTTTTTTAATTTTTTCTGTAGTCGCTGGCAACTTTTAATTACAATATATGTAGTTGGACATAGTAGTAGCTTATTTTTTTAAGGGTCATTAGGAACCCCCTGCAAAGTTTGCAAAAGTGTAAATGTCTCGGTTTAATATTTTTATGAAGTATCAACTGAGCAGCCTTTGTGCGAAACGCACAACGTGAAAAATATAACAAATTATCCCAAACAGTTCGAAGATGTTGAATACCTGATAAGGATTACAGTTGCTATGGAATACATTATAAAGTGGAGGCACTGAGGCACAGTTATGCTATAGGGATGCCTATAGGAAGGTTGAAGCAAAGGTGGTTAAGCTGGCTGTGGGTTCTCTAAATGAAATTAAGGTAGTATTCTAGATGTCTTTGACGTAACATTCTTTGGTTTCAACTTTGGTTAGAGCTTTATATTAATCAATGCTAGGAGCTTGAGACTATCTCCCACTAAATTGAATACGTATCTGCTTGGGAGACCTACAGGTCAGTTAGTCCGCCACACAAATTCAGCGTTTTCCAAGCTGAGATTTATATAGAGAAGTCGATTAGAATTCGACTTAGTAGTACGATTCCATTCGGAAGACGACGGTAAATCAGTAGTGTCAAAAGTGGTCAAATGAGGGAGTGTGCGGAAAGGCGGTGCCAGCTAAAGGGATGACCAGGAACGGCTCTGTAGAGCTTATAAACCAGAATGACATCTAAGGTTTAGTGTTCATATGAGGAAACATGGTGAATATACCAGACGGCAAGGTCATTGTGGCAGCGCTTTAACAGGCGGAAGACCACAACTTCTAGAACTCAACATAACACAGAAATTGTCAAGACGGAACTTCTTAATTTCATTAGCGAGAGGTGGCGGTTTATTCGGGTACAGTTTTAATTACTCTTTCTTCTGACTTTTTAAGGGATGTGGCTCCTGGTAAAAATTAGTTTTGTAGCCTAACCAAACCTTACTTAGGTAACAAAAATTTGCTGCGACCTTATTCATGACTTAGAAGATTTCAACACTCCATTCGATAGCATTGACATCTATACAGATGGTTCAAAACTGGATGGTAAGACAGGAGGCGGCGTTTTCTCACGAAACCCTCCTCTAAAAACCTCTTTTAGGTTACCGGACTTCTGCAGTATATTCCAAGCTGAAGTTTCAGCTATGATGGAATCTGTTGAGAAGCTTGGAACCGAAATAATGGGAAGGGACATCTTCATTTTTAGTGATAGCCAGGCTGCAATCAAAACTCTGAGCTCTTTCACGTTTCACTCAGTACAGACTTCACCTCATTGGGGTCCCTGGTCATAGGGACATAGAGGGCAGATCAACTTGTAAGGCAATACAGGACCAGGCAGATTATTCCTGGTAAAGAACGCATTGGTTCGCCTTTTGCCGAACGAACGAACTTATTAGTAGAATTTGAATGGGAAATACGTATTTACATTTTTTTCATTTCCTGGAGAAAGCTTCATTCAAGTATACATACATACATACATATTTCATTCCACGAAAATAATTCAACTCTATTACTGGCGAAGTTTACCGCAAAAAGAGAGGATGAGTTAAACGACAGATAGCAAATGAGTTCAAAATAACTCCATACACAAAGAAGCAACGTTTTGCGCTGCTTTTGTTCGTGTGATGTGGTGTCATCATGAATAATAACCGCATAGAAATTTCCAATAATAAATTTTCCCATGACATCGTCAAAGAAAATTGAGAAAAAAGTATAGACACAGTAAAGAGATATGCGAGAATTGATGGAGAACAGTATTAAGAGGAAAATTTATATGCAACAACGCGTCACCGCAACCACGAAACATTGACAAAATACTACAACGCGTATGAATAGATAGATAGATAGATGAACGGATGGCAGCAGAGTTAAATGCTTCTACGTTTGACTGACTGACTGTGATTCTGTGTATGCATCTATGCAGAGATAGACGAATAGATGAGTAAATGTTTTGGTTGCATCGAAAAACCGCAAGCAATTGGGTGTGTGAGTGCGTGTGTTTGGCTGGTTGGAACAGAGAAATCGTCTGCTACAGTGACTGATAGCTCTTCAAGCACATATTGATAGTCTGACAAAGCGCGCAGGCAGATACACAAACACACAGACAGCAGAGACAAAGGACAATCAAAAGTCAGAATAGCCAGAAATCGCTTGTTCCTACAGCATATGCATGAACCTACCATACATACATTCATACTACATTTGTATAACCGCCAATAAATCTCCACTAGCTGTCAGTTGAGGAAAAAGCATGGCAGTCGAGCACCAGCTGAAGGCTTTGCGCCAACCGCGCAAAAATGCAACTCTGTAGTAATTTTGGCTTGACCCCGTGTGTTAAAAAGCTGGCGAAAAATGCGCGTAAAAGCAATTCAAATGTTTGAGCGCTTCGCTAAATTAAAAAAAAAACGCCAACGACTGGGGGTAATGAGACTTTGCACACTCGTAGATTTATTGGCGGAATGGGGCGTGGTTCAACAGCCGCTCGGCGATACAGTGACATGCCCGTATTGTACATATACATATCTCAGTTGTTGTATGAACGAAATATCAAATTTTTTGATTATTTTTCTCGGTATTCGGAATGTACAGTTCGCTGATTTTTCTGCGAAATTTTGGGTGGATAGATAAGGGAATGTCATTTAAAATGCAAAAATGCACAGTACATAAATTAATCTAAATATTTTGCATAGCAGAACGTATACACAAATGTATGACCATGTGGCATGAAGCATACATATGAGCGCCAACACTATTAAACCAATTAATCATTAAATTGGGGGGAAAATATAAAATAAAATAGGATGATCCTTTTTAACAAAAAAGTCTCACCAAATTTTGAAACGTTTGCTGAACTTTCTAAAATAAAGTTATGCCTAGTCTTCTGTAAGATTGGTTGATACATGATGAACATGGATAAAGAAAAAAATAAGATTCCCGTCACCAGTCGAAGATATGATCTAAGAGCGAACCCAAAGTTATGGACAATAAAAACCTAATTCATTTATTAGCAAAACCTGTGTTAATAAAAATAGGGGGATTATTATCCAGATTCTTTAGAATATTTAAATATACAGGTAGGTTCTGCAGCTCACTCCGAGTAAATTGCGACCCCTTTCAATATGAATTCAAAGTGACTTTGGTTGAAATTCACTCGGAAGTGAATTGCAGAACTTGCCTGATAGAAGCGGCCGTAAAGAGATACTGGTCTTGAAGGGCTGATATCTAGGATTCGCACACGATGTCAATCCTATTAATCTCAGCAAAACAACTAGCCTTGTGAAAGTTCGAAATTCTTCTCACTTGAACCCGAACAAACCGATATTCGGCTCTTTGAAGGCAAAAATGAGCCTGGTTTTAATGATGGCACCAAGGCCCAATATATCCTTCTATGGATGATTAGAAATTTTGTAAAAAAAAGTAAGTAAAGATGTTTTATATAAATATATGCATTAGCTTGAACGTACGAGTATTATTGACTGTCAAATACGCAGAAGGTTCGCAGCTAGCTTAACTGTCAGTAGGTAGGAAGAAATAACTAGACTACTTGCCCCTACGCTCGCCAATTCTGTTCGAAGGGTTCTTAATCTTGTTACTGTAAGATTTTGGGTAATATTTATACAGACAAGCTGAGACTTAGTCAGCCAAAAGTGCATTTCCTAAGTTTTCTTACCAAAGTGAAGGCTAATAAAAAACATATTTTTTAAAGTTCTATTCAAATAGATACAATCAAAAGGCAACCTTTTGCCAGTTAATGACCTCTTTATAATCTTTAGAAACATAAATCATCAGCGAACCCGTTGGTTATACATTTTTGAGTGCACTTGAAGGGTCATTAAATATTGAAAACTCCACTAAAAAAAGAACAACTAACTAAAAGCGCCTTGGGGCATATTTTCCAACAACCGGTTCAAGAAAATTGAATCACTGCATAATCTATCATTTAAATGTGGCAGTCAAATACGCGTAAATGGAATACACAAGAGAGCCACAAAGTGCCGGAAAAAGGTACCTACAATGCAAAAGAAATTTAAAAAGGAAAATGGAAAACAAGAAAGACAGTAAATATGCAGCACTTGTGAATATAAAGTAATAAAAGGAACAAAAATAAAATGTGAAAAATCACAAATAAAACATGAGATCTAACAAGCAGATAGTGAGCAAATGACAATAAAAAAACGATACAAAAGCTATACATACATAGAAGGGAAGCGGCAGCCAAACAGCGGGGTGCCACAAGCAAGAAAAGGTAAGCAAGTACCCATATGGAAACAGTAAAGGTAAAAGAAATAAAAAGAAAAAAAAACTGGCACACACACAGACCATACAGATTAACAATGAAGGGAAAATTGATACACTCATAAAAATCAACTCTCGCCACAGTAAACGGCATCATTATGGCACATTTAACCGCAGTTTAACATCAGGTGCCACATTCGACCTTTGTGTATTGGGTAGCTATGTAACTGCATGTGCCCTATCACTACCGACCGAGTGTGACCTACAGTTGTAACTACGTGCGGCCTAACTGCCAAATCGTGTGGCGCGCGACAAAACAAAACTTACATAAAAAGATAAATAAAAAAGAAACTAAGAAAAAAATAAGAAAAACATCGGTGAAATAAAGTCAAGCAAGCTGAGAAGAAATAACAGTTAACAAGGTGAACTACACTTGGGCGAGCGGCACATACCGACAAGCGGATTAAGTGCGTCTACTCTGAATACACCGCTGTCGCCTGGACGTCCAGCTGTTCGAAAAACCCATGGGAGTGAAGAACAACAAATTTGAGGTTGGTTTATCGATTCTCAGAGCTCGAATTGTTGCATTGGAGGCGGCTAATTGGTCACTTACGGTTGACTGACAGTGGAAACACATAGACATGGAAAGTCTAAAGACGAATAGTAATAAACGCTAAAAAACTGCCAGACAGGACATAGAAACCACGTAGATTTACACAGCTTGCATATAAATATCCGTAAATTACGCATAAGTAGGAGGATTTGGTTTAAATGAAGCTTAAAATGTTACAAATGTAGATAAATATAACTTAAGGAAAGTGTTGTAGAAAAGCCACGAAAGGGAAACTTTCAATCAATCAAAAGAGTTATAGAACAAATGATGCATAAAGTAAAGGGAAAACTCCATCTGTTTTTTTTCTCAAAGAATAAAAACTTATGTATGCACATCTCCTACCTGTTAAATCGTCTGCGTTTTTGTGTTAACCCAATCATTGCAATGACTTCTATGTGACCTATTTTACTTTGAGTTAGCCTCCACATCTTCGCAACCTTTTTGTGTTGATGGAAATCAAATATTTTGCCTTTAAAGTGTTATCCCCTTCAACTTATTTTTTCAGTTCCTTTTCAAACAATTTTTCCCATCCACATATTTATACGCTACACTTTTTTGGCATTTTATAACCACCCTTTTGAGTCAGAAACAAAGAAAAAAATTTTTCGTCATATTTTTTGTTATACAAAAATATGTATATCACTGGTGTGTGTCTTATATTCCCTGGTTGCATGCTCATTGAATTTTTATAAAGTTTCCCCAACATTTCTTGGCAAATTTATGTACTATCTGTATGCTGTTTGACCTTTTCGACCCCTTTCTCTGCACTCCCTATAGCTAGAGCACCAACTTTTTCAATTACGCTGCATGCCAGGCGTTGTCGTAAATTATTTTGTTCATCAACAATCGCTCACTTGGTGCATGCAATATCATTATCATTCTCGCAATTACCATAACCATTCGAGTTAGTCATCAACATCATCACTTGATAAAAATTAAAAACCTTATTGAGACGCACAGTGTGGCAGATATGAATAAATTGTGAGTTGATAAAAAACAATATTTTGAAAATCTCTTAAGAATGAATTCTGTGTTCAATCGAAAATATCAATACATAAATTTATCTAAGCACTAATTTTCAGTTTTTAAGTATTATATCCTAATCCAATTAACCGTATTTGATATTCCACTTCTGAATTTCCCGAAAGCAAGATACAAACGTAGTTTTGTGCCAAATACTAGAGAACTTACCTGCTTAACTTCTTCATGAGCTTTTTGATTATTTTCCCTTGTAGGTCATGCTATTAAGGCAGAACTAAAAATTGCGAACTTATTTACAAGAAAGCACATTTCGCATCACTGTACCCTTCTCTGAAGCTGCGTGTGATTTGAATTCCTTATATAAGTACACATATACCGTTACACATATAAACACGATATCCTTTCTATTTTTTTACGTGCAATATTATCCACGACAGCGGCGTCTAACAAATCACGTGCATGTTTTTGGTCATAAATTTAACGACTGCATATTTGTCAACCAGATGATACCCTTTCGTCAACGTCCGTCAGTGGCACAACTATAAGGTGGAACAAACATATAATGTACAGTATACTAGACATAAGTATTAAGTACTTTTTTTGTTATTTTTATATTTTCCGCACCCAACATGTCATTACAACGTGTTGAAGCGTTTCGAACGAGAAATGTGACGCCACCAAAGCGAATTGTCTGCACAGACAGCGCCAACAAAGTTCTGCCTCTTGTAGACCGATACAACAGTTTGCTGGCGGCTTTTTGCTCAGTATTGGCATGATTAAAGGATGTAAATTAAATATTCATGTAAATGTCATTTAAAATGCCATTTCTCGCCGGCTACTAGTCACACACTTTAACCCTTTCTCCCCCTAAAATGCTTTTTATCTTTTCCGATTTGGAGGGAATAAAAACAAAAAACCTCCGGCTAAAAGACATGCCAGCCAGTGTTCGGGAGGGCACAGGAAACAAAAAAAAGGTGAAGTGCGTTGATTTTGATTTCTTGACAGCTTGGCACGTGCGTCATACATAATATCTGTCCGTCATATTCGCCGCTCGCCTGCTTTTTACGACTGTTTGGCAGCTACGGTAACGGTAGCCCTTAGCCAAAAACCCGCATACTTTGACAAAAGTACCGCGTTAGCGCCGAATGAAAGGGTTGTTAAAATATGTACGTACAAATGTTTTGCTTTTTGTTCTTGCATGTTAAATTGTTTTTGGTTTTTATTATCCTTTTTATTCGCCGGTGTCGCTTACGTTCCGTCGCGATTCACTTGATTTATGACAAACAATAGCGTAAGCACTCAACCGAAATGTCAGATGTGTATGAGAATTTACCATCGCTTTTGCACTCACTCCTTTCGCGCTCTCTCCTCAACCGGTCTTTGAAAACATGTAATGTAGCGACCACGGACGCGCTTTTTTGCTTATTGGCTTCAGGCGTCCTGGACATGTTTACATTTTAATTGTCGCTCTGTGAAAAATATATTTTTTTAATATGAAATTTTCTTCCTCATTCGTTGTTTTTGCCTTTCGCACTTTCGTCTGCCACCTGTAAACACGTTGGGGGAGGCTGCAGAGATGGACAGCTGTACAAATTTTTGAAGGTTACAGCACTGGCGTTATGCTGGCTTGATGGCAGTGCTTTTTTGGAAGTAATAAATAAATAACGCAGCACAATATTTCACCATTTTGATGTTTCAATGCCAGCAGCTGTGGTACGCGGTGAGAAATACAGTGAGCTGAGATAGCGTTGGGATATTATAACATAATTTTATATGTCAGTATTTACTGGAGAGGTACTACTTAAGACACATCTGTTAGCCTTTTTGTATTGGCCCCTATTTTTACATTCTTTGGTAGGGGGGGAAAGTGAGTAACAGAAGGCGCAAGTAAAAATAGCAGGCAGTTTGGAATATCTAAAATATTTCGAACTCATTTGAAACATGACAAACAGGGTTTATGTAACCAATCTACTAACCTGACTAGTAACTTATAAATCCAGCCTAGGTGTACACGGGATATGTGGGTTTGGAAATATCCCCAAAAGATTTAATCGACCTTAGGAGATTCTTTCATTGCAAAAACCAACATAAATATAACCTGAACTATAGGTATACGAAACAGTCTAGACCCTAGAGGACAGCTAAAATTGTTGGCTCATGGTATTAAAGATGGGAAACTAAAGAACTGCCTGGTGGTTGACTTATACGTGATATAAAAGGAATCTAAAGAAGATGAAATACGAGTTAAATTTACTCCTCGCGAACACTGGGTGCTTAACTAAATAACTTAGTTACTTAGTCCCTGACAAACAGCCACTATTGGGAGCTCAGCTTTGTGGCTTGTAAAGAAGGCCAACAGAACCTAGCGGCAAGCCTCGCTTGATATTGCAGGTGGCTGCATGGCATATAAACAGGGTTAGGAGCAAACCTTTTAGGAAAGGATACGTTTAGACTAGTCTTTGGGCTTTCAAAAGCCGCAACTCTTGGCCTGATAATAATGCACGTGGAGAGAGATTAAATAGGTAACACACCTTATTTAAACAGTCCTAGTTGCTCGGAGGTCAGCTACACATTTATCTAAACTGCCAGGTGCTCACGTCGCTGAGACATTATCACCTTGGCTCGGACAAACCGTATAGCCCTAATATCAAGATGAGGGTCCAACTACTTAACTTATATGAGCTCAATTATAATTTTTCGTGCCAAAGCTGCTGTATAACTTTTAAGTCTGTTGCATTATCATCTCCTATAATAATAATTATGCAGCTAGGAAAATTAGTTAGCTCATTTGGAGCAAAATAAATGTCAGTTTATTATCTTGATTATTTGAACTACTCTCTGCTGCACCAATGTAAGTACCTATTCTCCCACTGTACTAACCAACATTGTCTGTTATTGCATAATAGCTACAATAACAATACAACGCAGTATTCAAATGCATTGTAAGCTAGAATTACCACAATTTCATATTTCTAATTAAGATTCTATTATGAGTTTATTATGCAAAGAGATAAACAATTAACGCACTCACTCACTAAGCGCCAAGCGACTAAAGTGAAAGCAAACTCAGGTATATACATAAATGAATGTGAATTTAAGTGTAATTGTAGCTACTTGTGCGTATGTGTTTAAATCGCTTTATAAGCTCCACACTGCTCCAACGCTGCTACTATGTACATATGTATTTATTTGAGTTGCGTGCGCCTGCTGGTATGCAACACGAAATGAATAAATGCTATATAACTGTGGAATGCTCTTGTATGAGTCAACTAATTTGCTACTTTTCTACATTTGTGCTATTTTCTAGGGTAAATAGTGTGCTAAGTTCTGTGCATACAATTTGTAGCGTAATTTTCTCCTTTTAATTTCCTTTCATGGCATTTATGCGTGCCACCCTAGCTATTTTGAATTGCTTCATTTTATAGAGAGGGTGAGATAAAAAAAGGGCAGAGAAAATATTTTTAAATTTTACTGCTTCATGCCGTTTCTAATTAAGTTATCCTGCTAGCTTTGATGAGGTAGTAGGCACTTTTGTAAAGAGTTGAGTGTCGACAGAGGCAGTTTTCGTATAGTTTTTTGCTAACAAATTATTTTAATTTATTTTTTTTTTAAGTAGAAATTCCCTGAAACATTCGAGTTGTCCATATATTGGTCGTTACTTTTAATTTACTATGCCAATTTTTAACTCAAGCTACATACTTCACTTTTATTCTTTCTTGGTCTTACAATACGGATAGATGCATTTTAGAAGTCTATAGGTGGCTGAAGAAGAGGAAGGCACGCAAAAGGCCCTACGTATTCCACGAAACTCAGAATATAAAACGAACAGACGTCGCTCTTTGAAAAAGCGTATTTGTCGGTTACTTTAGTACCGACCCCAGTACGATTCCACATAGTTATAGCATACTGGAACAATGATTAGAATATACTTCATTGTCGGCTGGTCCTGTTGACCATCCCAATGTCTTATTCGTCTTCATCTCATTGGAACCCTGGTTGGCTGTGAGGTGTATCATCATAAAATAACCAATGCTCTGAGATGGGTTCCCAACGACATACAATGGCAACGAAACAAATTGGTAACAAACTAAAAAATTGGAAATACCCAGCGAAGTAGCAACGACGAAATCTGAGACTTCTAAGGATTAAACTGATATCCGTAATTCCCAGTCGCTAAACAATAGGCTAACGGCAATTCTCGAGCAATCAGAATGTCAAAAACGCACCAAAGTCGTAAGAACGATGACGCAGTTCGCAAGTTAAGGCCCGCTTTCTACAGATCGCAGTTCCATTTCAACCAGCTGTCGAAAGATGATAGTCAAGCTTAATAAGACGATTTATGAATCTTTGAAGTTTTTAAATTGAATTGGTTGCAAAATATTGAAGAACCGATGCAAAAGGACACCGTTGCTCCTTATATCTTTAGAGGAAAAATTGGTCGAAAATTAAACTTGTTCACTGGCAATACATCGTCATGTAGGGCTATGCTTCCTTATGGGATAGTGGTATGGGGGTGGCAGGCTCTAGAGTAGAAATCAAACGTTAAAAAATTCTCAAGGTCCACGGTGCGCCAAGGCTCACTTTTGATAAAAGGTACAATATATGATAGATCGAAGAAGTTCGGTAGTTGACCGAACACACTTCCTTGATGAAGTAGGAAAGATATTAATACCTACAATATAACGCAGCTTTTGTGCCCCTAATGGAACATTCGGAGATCTATAGAGCAAAATGTGAATGATCGTTGGTCTACTTACAGCACATATCCTTGTATGTAGACATACAGAACGTCCACAATGAATTTTTCCGGAGCGATTGCTTTGCACTCTGCAGGAAAATACAGAAATTCCTAGGCACAGGATTTTTAAGTGATCTAACTGTAACTGCAAAGTTAAGAAACGGATACATCCTTCAAATAATGGAGAACGAGAAACATATTTCCACAACTAATAGGCATGGGAGTCGAAGGAAAAAGGAAAAGCTCTAAATATTACGTCCCAGTACAAGTGGCATCATACGCTCAGAGGAGTAAGAGGCGATATACGCTAACTTACTACATAAAGTGAGGATTAGCGATAAGCTAATTTAAATTATTTAGAATTATGTCTGTGGTAACTCCGCTGTTTCAGCTGAAAAGATATTCAAATGACAAATTCATTGCCTACCAAAGGGAAATCGGAATTGTTTCAAACTAATCGGCTACAGCCAAAGAAAAATATAATGGACTAGTTGCTCGACGATTTCACTACGATGGCATGAATTTGTGACAAACTACATAAGCCATCCGTCATTTGACTTTTAAAAAGCCTATATCAGGCTAGGCATTTTATTCTTTTAACAGAAGCGTTGATTCACAACGCGCGATTACAAGCACTAAAATCTAATGAAAGCTTTTATTCTTCTTTTCGTTTTATTCGACTCCGCTTTACAATCAGATAATTGAAATAAAAGAAATCATAGGCTAAAGAATGGAAGAAAATAGTAATAAATAAATTAATGGCCAGAAATTTTGCTGCTGCTTCTTCTATGTATGCACACCTTTTTTTTGTTATTCACCCGTAATCAGTACAAGATATTAACACCATTGTGAGTGCTTAAAAGTTTCCACAGGTGAGCTTTATGTAAATATGTGCATACATATTAAGTTGTCCATTTCAGAAATATAATCGTAAATTGAATACTTCGTCGTCTCTGGCCAAACACTTTATCATTCGAATCAGCTAAACAAATTTCCAATAAAAATCATTTAAATAACAAAACCCAATAGAAAGCAAAGCGATGCAAAGAAAAAATAATACAACGAAGTGACATCGTTTAATAGACATCGGTGAGCACCGAGTTGCATTCGAATTGACATAGCCAAGCAGTTTGTGTGACACTAAAAATGACATTTGACAGCTGACACAGCACTGGTCATCAATTACAAGAAGAGCGAAAGAAATAATGACAAGTAAAAAAGAGGTAAGTAGTAGAAAGCAAATACATTGGGGGGAAAATACTGAAGGGCACGCTGAAGAAAGGGCTCACACGATAAAACAAATTGTCAAAAATGCTAACAAGAAATACGTTGGGGGGAAAAAAAGTGCACACAAGTAAAACTATAAATCTGTATACAACAACAACGACACCTGGAGTGCAACTGGCTGGTTATAAGTACATATAATGAACCGTTTGAATGACATTTGTCGTTTGTTTAAGTATGTCGTTAATTTGTTTAAATTTGGGGAGCGAACATTTTTTCTGATGCTGCCTTTAATATTTAAATTTTATTCAGGATTGTTTCATTTGTTTCTATTCAAATATCTTGTGTGTGTGTTTTTTTTTTGATACCACAATTTCTGCCTGGGCCCACAACGCAGCGGGCAGCAACATTTATAATTAAATTATTACACCAAAACTATAAATAAAACTGCATGAAAAGCGGCGTACAGAAAAGGGCTGTGTATGAATTCTTTATACATTAGCTCTAAATAATTTAATTTACCTTGGCGGCTAATAAGCAATCAAAATAAATTGAATTGTGGAAATAATAGACATGAAAAAAATTTTGTTCGTATGAGGAAATTGAAATCTGGAACAAGATCTTAATTGTTTTTTTAATAACAAAGTTTTTAATAACAAAATAGTGCATTCAACTAAGACAAAGTTAGGCGGAATAGTAAAAGTGTCTTTTTCATTTAAATTGAAGCAGCGTCGAAGCCAAATAGGGTTTACGAACCGTTTTTCAACGCAACAATACATACATACATATGTATGAAAAGAAAAACTTGTTAGAGTTACGGACTCTCTTTAAGTACCATATCATTGAGAAATAGAGACTGGTATCACTTAAAGGGCGAAATAAAGCTGTACTTTCTCTTCTCTCTTAGAGAGTAAGCCAATATATTTACGACCACGCGAACTTCACGCTCTCGAGTGACGGGTGATGAAACTTAAGGCTTTCAATATGATCCTGAAACCAAGCGTCAAAGCGCGGAATGCAATAATGGAAGACGAAAACCTCGCCACAAGCCAAGAAAATACGAAAAGTTCCGTGCTAATTAAATGCTTCGATAGCTTCAAGGTTCTGAGGAGTTTAATGACGAGAATCCAACGTAATCGATACGGATATCTGGGTATAAAAAGTTGGTATCTGTTGCACTTAAGTCACACATCGGACATTGGTCAAATTTTCGTCTCTAAGTAGAATATCTTGGCAGTTATTGGAGGACCCTTTAATAGAACAAGGCCAAACTACTACTAACAGAATATACAGCAAAGCAGACAATCATCAGCTGTATAAAGATTTGAGCCGTCCAAACTTAGCAGAACAAAACATGGAGTACCGCAAAGTAGCATCCTGCTATTGGAAATTGGCAGTAGTATGGCTGTTTTGTGAAAAGGGGCTGAATTTTTTCGACGGTAATATACAAGGCGAACTTTCCAATATGCGCCGCAAAGTGCACACAGTATATGGACGAGGACGACGAAGAGGCTTAGAGATTCTGATCGAAGACCAAACCAAAAGACACATTCGATTACTTACTCCCCTCTTTGAAATACTCTTTTCCGGTATGAGGCAATAAAAAAAAAGCATTGTAAGGCACTTGAGTAAACCGCTCATCCGGTCATGTTGGAAACCTCTAAACACCACGGAGATCGCCATCCACTCACAAAAATCCTTTAATAGAACCGGACCACCACGTGGAACATGCGGACTCAAGACTTTAGAATCGGGGATAGGATAATGCAAAAGTGTTTTAAAGACCGAACATCAAAAAAACACGAAATTGAAGGCGAGCTCAGAGCAGGCAAGGTGTGCGCGTCCAACATTCGAAAAGCGACAAAAGAGCGAAAAGGTTACTGTAGGAGGCCAAATTGATGGGACTTTACTTCAACATTGGATTCGTCACGCATTATTAGGATTCAATGGGCAAAGAGTGTTAGGCTGGTAATAGTACGGACGTAATCCGACTATGTGACGATTTTCAGGCCTAACTATATACTTACCTAGCTGTGTTTTCTGTAATGATCTCAAAACTAAAAAAGCAATGCTCTTCCTAAAAATATAAAATATTGCCATTTCATTCGTGTCTTCACAAGATATATCCCACTACTTAAATACAGTTGTGCCATATAAATGCTTATCCGAATTTACTTAGAAAACGTTCTAAAGACTACGCAAGGAAATCTAAAAAATGTTAAACTTACGAACTCGTCTAAATATTTACACGTTGCACGTTTTTTGTTTAAAATTAAAGGTATTCACTCACTACAAAAGTCATATAACCCACTCCACTCTTTCTGCCTGTCTGTCAGTCAGTCAGTCAGCGCAGTCAGTTCAAGTGTTTCAACAAATCGCTCCAAAGCCCCGCAACAATTGTGACTTCCGTTGACAAATTGCGGACGAGTGTGAAATGAATAAAGTGAAATTGAGAAGACCAGTGAGATTTTCGACTCTAATTCTTTTTTTCTCTTAATTTTATGTTTTGGAAAATGCTATTGGAATTGAATAATGCGCTGCGTGAAATCTATACCACACTCATT
Source organism: Rhagoletis pomonella (assembly GCF_013731165.1). Taxonomy (NCBI): domain Eukaryota; kingdom Metazoa; phylum Arthropoda; class Insecta; order Diptera; family Tephritidae; genus Rhagoletis; species Rhagoletis pomonella. The sequence goes on from NW_023458562.1 coordinate 28,237,148, forward strand.
CAATGGTGGCTTGCTTTACCGTGACGACAAAGGTATAATAAATTGGCGGCAGAAATTTGGAAAATGTTTTGAAAATCAACAATCAACACAAAGCGTAAAACGTAAAATGTAAAAGGGATAATATTTCCGTTGACAGGGAAAAAGCAGGCGAAGCAAGCGAGTCAATAGTTTGCGTTTAATAGTTTTTGAGAAATTGCAGCTAGCTGCCATTGATTGTGCAGCGAATGGCTACAGTGATGAAAGAGACGAAAGAGGCGTGCGTACGGGTGCGGTTGAGTGGCTGCTTGCAGAGGTAGATAGGCTAGGCAGACGTACATATGTACATAAGTGGAAATCCCTAATGCCACATATAAGTACATACATACATATGGTATATATAAAGGAACAAAACGACCCAAAACAAAGCGGCAACTCATTGACTGGCGTCGTGCAACAAATCGTGAAAGTGACAGGGAGCATCTGCTGCCTGTACAACAACAACAACAACCACAACAGCAAACACTTTCTACTTTCTGACTGCTCGCCTTTCACCACACAATTCAACTAAAAACTCATTCAAATTTCTCCAATTTCAATTGCGTGCAACAAATACGAAAATGTTTGACTTTGTTCGTAGAAAAAAATTGCTATTGCTGTTGTTGTTTGCTGTATAACATGCTATCATTGTTGTTGTTATTTCACCCATTTAATAATCATTTAGCATTCGAGTTGTTGTACGCTCGTGACTTTCGACGCTGCTCGCAACATGAGCTACATATTTGCTGCACATGCATTTGCTGTACAAATACGCCTTTCGGTCGCTTCATGTTGCATGCTGTTTTATGTGCATACATACATATGTGTGCGTATGTGGTTGTTAGTTGTTAATTATCGCAACAAACGATTTTTCAACGCTCTTTTAGACAAAAACACTGCAAAGGCGGCATGGGTTTTTTTTTTTTTTTTTTGTTTGCTTGACTTGCAACACATGTTGAAAATGTCATCGATACACGCTAGCGAGTGTGTGTGGCGTTCAGGCGAGTACTTGAAAATTTTTCCAAAGCAAAAAATCCCAAAAAACCCAAAAAGAAAAATATCGGATTTCATGAAAAATTCATTACCGCTGCGAGGCATGCAACACGATTTTTTCATTTGAAACAAGGCGCTGCAGACGAATGGCCGTTGGCGCTCTAATGCATTGCGGCATTAAAGCTACATAAATCAATTACACAGCGCACACATACATATGTATGTACATATGTATATACTTTACAAATGAAAAACCACTACTCATCACACATGTTTGAGTGCGTGATGTATGGGTGCGGCTAAAGGATTTCATTAGTCTGTCAATGTTGTCGTTTAATTCCCTGCTTAATCTTCTACTATTTCTACTTCTTTTTCCTTGGCTTCTTATTGACTTTTCACTTCACATTTGTTTCAGTTTTTAGCTTTTCGCCTACTTCAGCCAACTTTCACAATCAGCCGCTGCCAATCAATTCGAATTTTGTACGAATAACTAGCCAGCTAACATCTGTGAGATTACTGGTTTACATTTCATAGTATTGCTTTTGTAGTTTCACGATACGTGTATTCGGCGATTTGTGTACGAAAGCGAAATTCCTCATAAACGTTGATTTCCCCAACTCAGCGTGAAACGCCAATGATGACATTGGCAGCCAATGGTGAAAAAAATCAAGGGATCGCAATTGCCAACCCAGAGGACAGAGAGGTTAGTAGAGATTTTTGTAGATGTGGCAATGCATTATAGAATGCAATAGAATTTCACAAGTAAGCGGAGGAATCAAAAATATTTGAAGATCAGAAAGCCACCTCAGTAACATAAATAAGTTGGTCTTCGCTATAAGTGGAAAATGTAAACGATAAACGGACCATACATGATCCGCAAGATTATTTCGTGCAATCCTTTAGTTAGGAGGAAAACCGCTGGTAGAAATATACTGCATATTTAAAACGCTTGTAATCGTAGGGTGAGATAGTTAGGATTTTGGAAAAAGCATCCAGATGGGTATGAAGGCGTTCTAAACCTCTTAATCATCCCAATGAAAAACAAACAAATCAAAATATATTTACCTAAAAATCTTAACGAAAGGATATCCTTTTCGTTATACGTCTCGGGGCCCTTACTGACATCCCTAAATTGGCGCAAGCAGCGCCAAGCAACTGTCAAAAGAGAATTCATGCCCTTACAATTTTTGTGAAGTATCCCACAATAACGCGGTGCTAGCGCCGATCAAATGGAAGTTTCATTATTGACAAGGAAAGAGAGAGGGACAAAAAGGTTAAAGAGGAAACGAGCATAAAAACGGGAGAAAATGAGAAAACGTCAAAAATTACGCCGCATTGATTTGGGTATAGCGCGCGCTGGTACTCGCTGGCATCGGAAAACGCAACGTTTTGTTCTAATTTAGGGACGGCAGTTAAGGAAGTAATCCTAAATATTTTAGCTTTGGCTAGTGAGATGCTCGTGAAATAATTTTGAACTTGCCCAAGACCTCAGTTTTGGCTAACCTGACCATTGTAGCATTTTGCAAGCAGAGCTAACGCCATAATAGGGGCCGCTCAGAAACTCATAACCTTCCGGTTCCCCTTTTGTTATATATTCTGACAGCCAGACTGTTATCAAATCTTTTTAATTTAGCGGAACAACTTCCAGTATGGATCGCTGGACACAGGGACATCCTGGCAATGGCATAACCGATGAGCTGGCTAAGAGGGAATACCTTTAAGCTCCTGCAAAGACAAAGGAAAAGGCCGAACTCATCGAGGAGGTAAATACCAGTTGGGCTGTGGAAACCACCCGCCATACTACCGGAAAAGTTTGGCCAGGGATTGATGTAAATCGCTCCATAGCTCTCGATCGGCTCTCAGAATAGTGGTTGCGGTAATAGCTTGACGCTGCCTGATGTGCACACACGGAAAAGGGTTTGGAAACCCAACAACGATTTTTGTCGCAGTTGCAGAGACGTGGTTAGGTAGAGAGCATCGAACATTATATCTGCCCTTGTCCCGCCCTGGCCAACACGCGCAACCAATTATTTAAATATTAATTTTTACATTGTTTAGCCGACCTGAACTGGACGAACGTTTTCGACTTTTTGTACGTTATAAAATGCACTTGTTGGCTCAATTATTAACGGAGGTAAATAAACCAATGAATTTGGCCTGTGGTATCACAACGGTCTTTGCCAGCTCCGCGCAGGTGCAGACACTCTAGCCCAGCCTTGTGAAAGTTTGGGTAGCAAGACATCATAGTTCCAATTCAAATGAAATCAGGAACGAACTGGTTTGGAGCTTCATTAAGGCACAAATACTTCAATATTGGCTAATTTTTAAGCAAAACACAAATCCGACTTCAATTCTCATATAAACATTTAAGATTACCATTAATTTCTTCATAATCCAATGGTCGGATCTAAGTCGGATTAGTATGGGAATACCTCCGAGGTATCAGCTTTCATCTAAAAAAATAATTATAGAAATCAGTTAACGTAGTCCAAAGTTATGCAGTAACAAACATAAAAAAACTATGTCGACGAATTGATAACCTCCTCCTTTTTTTACAGTCGGTAAAAAAATGCAAGAGTCTGTCCCTCAGTGATGACAACGAAGTTTTCACTAAATTCGGAAACTGACAGAACTGAAGTCCAGTACAACCGTGATGAATTAAATATATCCATTAGGTTGTTTGCACATTTATTCTATATGGACGCGCACGAAGCAAAATACTCCCTCGATATTTAATTTAGTCGATGTAATAAAGAGGCGTACCATTCTTCTATCATGGATTTTCGTTTTCAAAATGTTTGATGAGAATTATTCCATGTGCGCTCCGAAAAGCACGATGGAACCACATTCGTCGTACAGGGTTCACTCGAGCGCATTTCTTCCTACCGTTATCCCATGGCACGTAGTAATGGATCTATGTTTTATTTACGTATTTAGTACTCTGACTCATTTTATTTGGTTAACACAACACTCTTTTTATCACAATTACCATCAATTGCTAACGAGGCTATCCGAATCAACATCAAATATTGATTTGGATGATTATGAAATTAGCTGTTTCGTTGACTAGGTTGTCGAATAGTTGCCACCAGCTTGCCATTGTTCAGCGTTGCCATGCCAAAACACTCACTTGCGGCGGCAGCACTTGCCACACGATGCCAAGCACACTGCCAAACAAGCAAATTAGATGCAAACGATGCAGTACAAGCAGCAGACGCGCCGGGCATGTGGTGGGGGCTGTGAGAGAGGTGGAAAACTTGAAAGACGACCACCAAGTGGTGGTCAGTAGGCAAACAATTGAGAAGGAGTTCGATGCAAAGTAAACTTGCTAGCAATTTCTCGGTGCGCCCATCGAATTGCAATTGATGCTTGCCAATTGCTATTGGCAACAGCTATAGCAAGCGCTGCAACAACAGCAACTAAGTAATGTTGCTATACAGATGCATTATTGCAATGGCGATTGAATTAATTTTTAATTACTTTCGCATTTGTGGGCAAACAGGCCAACAGCAGGTAGTCGGCCGGACAGCTACAGCAGCAACAACAAACTACTCTCTAACCTAACATACATGTGCACAAGCTTGCCACATGTCGCTTAATTAATTACCATTCGACAAGGCTTGCTATTCAGCTGTGTGTTGTAATGTGTTGTCGTTGTAGTTGTTGTTATGATTGAAGCAGTTATTGGCATTTGAAAGAAGCAGCAATAGCAGCAGCATCTAACGTCAGCAACATTTGTTGCACCATGCTGTGCATATTCTCCCATGCACGCACGCTTGCACGCATGCAACACACGCTACATTACGCTCGAGTGGCGCTGACTTGCCTCGGTTTGCTATCAATCGACGACTTGGCTATCGTTGCGGTCGTTGCTGTTGTTGTTATTGTTGTTGACTGACGTCCGCTTGGCATGACTCCAGTTCGCCAATGATGCGATTGCCTGCTGAGCGTTGGCCAAACTTGCCACACAACACAAACATATTTACTAGCAGCGGCGCGCTGATTAATATGTTGAAAGGTTGCATTGGAGTGCAATTGGGCGCCAATTGGGCCGTAGTTGGGTTGATTTGGTTGGCTGGTTAGTTGGTTGATTGCTATGGCAAGTTGGCGCGCGCTGTGCGAAGAAGAAGAGTAGTCGAGCTGACTAGTGAGCTATTGAAGTATGTGTTTCGATTTTTATGCGCGCGAGCACACACAGCTCTCAAGTTGCATTTGCACTCTGTGCCACACGTGCAACATAGCTGCTAATTGCGCTACAAGCACAACTCCCAAGACTGCATTGATTGCAATTATTCGAATGCTGCTGCGGCCGCATGCAACATGCCGTGTACTAAATTTAATGCATTTCGATATCAGAAGGAACATTTATGCAGAGTTGGCTGGAATGTGGGGGGAAAAGGTGTTTGCCTTGTAGGCTATTTGCTGCTTACCAAATTAGGTTGCATGCATAATTTGTGGCATAAACAAAGCAAGCTGTAGGAAATTGGAAGTACATACGTATATACATACATATCTACACCGTGAGATCTATACAACTCATCATCCACGCGTGTTCATGCTGCCACAAATGCTTAGGCAACAAATTATTAATCTCAAAAGCATTAATTTTTATTGACTTCCACGGCGGAAAACTTAAAAGTCATTGCCTTCTTTCACGCCCACAAATTACAAATTAATTAACGCATTTTATTCGCTCAAGGCACATTTTCCAATTTTACCAATTAAGTGTGTAAAATGCATTGAACTTTTGCCTCATTGAGCGCACGCAAATGATTTCTGTTTTGGTTATTTTTTCTTTTTTTCCCAAAGGAAATACATATAAAGTAGTGGAAAAAATGCATACACAACATGCGAACACAGATACCGTGCCTTACGTCGGCACACTTCCATATGTGTTCACCATGTATCGAGGGCGCAAATGCTGGAACTTGCAACATAAGTGAAATATTTCTATACACAAAAATAGGCAGAACCGGGAAACGCCCGCAGGCAACGCCTATTAAAATGTACTGAGGCAATGCTAAATAGCATCAGGAAGAGTAGCTCGACGAACTATTTAAGTGATACACATGCGTACATACTTATGTACATAAATACAACATGTGTGAGTTCCGCATCAAGGGAGTACATTTTTGCGCTTTTAAAGAGGCATCTTCAACGGCATTGAGGAACATCAAAAAATGTTGGCGCTCAAAGGGGGAAAAAATGCCTTTTCGCACTAAAAAATCCGAGAAGAAGCGCACATCTGTCACATTAGTACACCACATAAAATAATTTTGAATATAAGTGTTGAGATGTAATATTATTATCGAATAAATTAAGGTTTTAGGCATTCATAAAGAGTAAAGTTTATATTTAAATTTAGTTTCAGAACTAAAACCTAAACAAAATGCAGAAAATAAGCCGAAAAATAAAACATGAAATTACCAGAGAGGTGTCGAAAAATTCAAAATATGGATTAACACCCAAAATACCCCAAAAATTAGTAATGAAAAGTACCGAAAGCTTACTGGAGGGCACCGAAAAAATTCTGAGAAAATCTTGACAATTTTCTGACAATACGGAAAAAGATAACACGAAGAATCCAGCAAAATTCCATTAGCGAAAAAATCACAAGAGAATTTCGGAGAATACCAAAAAAGCACGAAAAATCACAAGAATGTTCGTCTAATTCTCTCAATGTCTTAAAATCAATAAGCCAAAGATAATCGGCATTTCTTGCTCAAAATAGTAAGAGTACTCTCAGAAAAAAAAAACAAAAATTTTATACTTAAATCAAGCCCAAAAAGCACGGTAAATCCGAAAATTCTTATACGAAATTTTCATTTGAAGGCCTTTTTTCTTCGCGATAATTTCTGCTTTCATGATTATTGGTATCTTTAGAACTTTTAAGACCACGGACCGAAAATAATCGGTAAATATCAAGATTTTTATTTTTTCGAACATTGTAAAATCGATACTTTTTGCTTTTTACTTTCTCGACTACTAATAAATTGGGATGCTAGAAAGTAGTCGCGATTTTCGATATTATTTACCGCTATAGTGGAGGTTGCGTTTTTGTAACCGATTTAAATTGTTTAATGATGTAGAAAATTTATTCAAAAAAGGTTAAAAATTTATACAGAAAATAATACTCCAAAAATAATTGTTATTCTTAACCGGAAAAATCAAAATCCAAAAACAACGGATAAATTGAACCAATTTTAACGGTTAAATTATGATTTTTATTATAATGATCATAGCTGTTACGGTCCTTGTTTAAAACTGAATATATTTTGAAAGTTTAAGAACGAAAAGTGAAAAAATTGTTTTTAGAACAAAATTTTTCTCTAAGTGTAGAATGCATAAAATTTGTAAGAAAATTATATGTATTAGTGAAAGAGATAATTCTAACGTATCGCCGACTTTTCGACATTTCGTTAAATTTTTTTTAACATTAAAACTCGAGAATAAAAAATTATCGCGAATTTCTGAGCTGCCTGCAAATGTCACATAATTTTTCTCGGAAAACTGAAATCCTCGACTTGCAGAGTATCAATTAAAAAAAACACGCTTGTACGCATCCTGGTATTTTTTTTTCTTTTTTTAGCAAATGCCATTAAAAATTCTGGTAATTCTCTAGTATAGAGTAACAACCCCTAAAAAAGGTCCGGAAAAGTCGGGAGGGTACCCAACGATGCGTTTCGGTCCCCCTATTAACAATCTGGAGGGGGAGAGCTAATATTATTAACCATTTAAAAAACTTTTGTTAAATTTCGTTGTTTTCTATGAGCAATTACCACGTCAAAAATGCACTAAATCAACAGTTTCCACTTTTAAAACACTACTAAAACGGCTACGGTTATTGTTTTATGCAAACAAAATCATTTATTCACTTTTATTTTATATATTTCGTTAATAAAACAGAGTAAACAAACTTTGCGCCTGCCAAAATTATTATAACCTCAAATCGCTGGTATTGCCACTTTATTTCATATTTCGTTTGAGCTATTACACTCAGTTTACACTATACACTTCTTCTTTTTTTACTTTCGCCTAAATAAAATATTTTAACCAAAATATGATAGCAAATTTCGCTATACCATGGCAGCGCTACTTTTATGGTTTACAGTTGTTTATCGAAGTATTGATTTCTATGGAAAAAGCGCCGCAGGCGAAAATTTTCATTATTTATGTATATATTAAATTAAAGAAGATACCGAAAAGCATTGAACACTGCACACACCTTGTAAGGAAAAGTGAATTATTACGAAATACTAATACAGTGGCAGCACTATTGCTATTTTGGAATCTCGCGTTTCAGTTCGCAAAGATTGTCAACTTCTTTTTAATAACAAAATAATCTATCTTAGGTTGATAAAACTATGTGTTTGTTTAATAAATAAGTTAAATTATATATTTTAATAGTGTTTACAAAGTGAGAACAGGTGATTTAGTGAATTTTTGTCGGGGTAATTGCCCATACAAAACAACGAAATTAAACAAAAGTTTTTTGTTCATAACTTTTAAATGGTTAATAATATTAGCCCTACCCCACCGGATTGTTAATAGGGGGCCGAAACGCGTCGTTTGGTACCCCTCCCGACTTTTCCGGACCTTTTTTAGGGGTTGTTACCCTATACTAGAGAATTACCAAAATTCTTTTAAATGGTATTCGATACACATATCGCACACCATCTTCAAAAGAGCCATAACTCAAAATAATACGTTTGTCAGAAAATGCGAAAAACTTTTTTTTAACAAATTATAACAAAAATTTGCTCCAGCTTTTGCTGCAAGCTAAATAAAAGCTCTGCGTACATTTTTAGCGCATAATCTAAAAATTGCCAAATTTGGAGATGTTACTCTTTTGAAGACGGTGTGCGATATGTATGTACATACACAGGTTAAAGTTGACTCACCTTGAAATTCACCAACCGCTCTATGAATGTTTATTATTTTAGTTCTCCTTTCCGCAAAATAGATTTGTACTAAATTATTCAAACAATGAGATATAAGCGAACGAACGATGGTACTAAAATACATACATACATACATATGTATGTACGTACATATGTACATATGCGACAAAACCAAATTCAAATGGCATGCTACAACAAAAATTGCACACAGTTGGAACTTATGCTCTTCCAGCCATGAATATTTCCAAACACTTAGCACAACAATTCTTTCTTTTCACTTCATTTTTAAAGCACATTTCTGCATTTTCACACTTTCACTTTAACACTTTTATTACACGAAACTATTGGCGAGACATTACTAATTTGCAAAAACTAATTAAATCACAAACAATTTACAATTAAATATCAATAGACTTGACCGAACGCGTACCGACGCCCACAATAGTAATTTGACACGACAGCAACCGATTTACAACTGAGCTAGCGAAGCTAGACAAAGCAGCGCTGTTGGGGGGTATGCGACTGCGACGCAGCCACCCACATGCCTGTAGGAGTGTGAATGTATGTTTGTGAGTGTCACTGAGAGGAGCATAGCAATTAGAAAAATGTCATGTATGTATACACAAACCTGTTGAATAATAAAAATAGAGCAACGAAAATATCGTGCGAATAATTTTGAAGAAGGTACAATAAGGAGTTGAGAAGTATTGCATGAGTGTGAGGAGACGTTCCATCGTTGAGCAAATAATATTCGGTGATTCCAGTGCGAGACAATTCAGTATTAAATCGGAAGTGGTTGTATATGTTTTAAAATTATTGGTGGGTCGCGGTCGATCGGTGAAAATATTTGTGCGCAATAAGCGGTGATTTGTGGTAAATTATTTGATGCAAAATATTTGCAGTGTTGTTTTGTTTTATAAATTGAATTGTGTGGTTAAGCGAAAATGAAACGAAAACATTAAAATAGTTAGTGTTCAAGGGTACGAAAGTCAATTTCAAATCGGAGAAAGAGAATCCTTCCTTCGTGGTACGTTTATCAGCACAACAACGAATTCCAAAAAATGTGTGCGGTGAAAAGGTGAGTACATGTTTTCAATATTTTTATATTGTAGTACTCCGTTGCATTACTTTGGCATTCTGGGACTTAGGGTTATGAAAAGTCTTTTAATAATGTCTGCAGATTTTGAAACCAAAAAAACATACATACATACATACATACATACACTTGTGGCTGAGTAAACCTTACCACGACATTTTTTTTAATTAGGAGGAATTTTTTGCATTAATAAAAAAATGTATAATATAGTTAACACTGTAAAAAATTATATACATAAATAATAATTTCAAATTTTGTACAAAATTAGATAATAAAAAAAGGTTTCAATATAGTTCTAACCGTAGTTCATCCGATTTTCATCAAAATTTCAAACTTTTGAATCAACATTTTTAGGAAAATTTGCATTATGCAGTTTAAAAGCCCATTTAATTTTATTATAATAATGCGATATTTTGAAGTGGCACAAAATTCTTGGTGATTTCAGGCACTTTTTTCCATGAAACGCATGCTTTTTATACGGGAAAAAATGCTCAACATCGCAATGAAAAAATTTCCTAAAATCAACCAGAATTTTGAGCTAATTCAAACTTGTACTTTATTGTACTAAAATTAAATGGACTATTAAACTGCAAGCTTTGTTTAAAAATATTAATATTTTTATGAAAATTAGATGAATTTTTGTTAAGGTGTGAACTATATTTAAACATTTTTTTTTATTAATTTAAAAAATTATACCTATTTTAAAAGAGTCGTGTTATGGTGGAATTTTTAAAAATATTTTATGAATTTTTCTTACCGTTGGAACTTTTTTATATAGTTTATTTTTTACAGAGTGAGCTATATTAAAAATTTTTTTTTTAATAAAACAATTCTACCTAATTTTTTTTAAGTCGTGGTAAGGTTTGCGTGGCCACAAGTGAACATAGCCTGGCTCGCATTTCCACTTAATTTTGCGTTCTACAATTTAAAAATTTTACGTTTTTAATCTCACCGTTACCACAGCAAAAAATTGCGAAATTATCGTATGTGGTTGATCAAAATTTTACAGGATACCGCTCAAGGCGATATAAATATAAGGTGGTGTTACTAGCTCAGCTGATTTTGTGTATGTGTTTCGCCGCACGGCTTCTGATATCAAATTGAAAAATTTTGTTTGAATTTCTACACACACTCTTACAGATTTTGACAGTTTATGCCACCAAAGCAAAAACAAAATACATGTAAATTTTTGTTTTTGTACTCCTGCTATCACCTTATATTAATTCACCTTGATACCGCTTTTCTACTTTTCAAAATTTTTTGGATTTTTTTTTTATTTACTTATTTTTATTACGTACCACATACTTGTGTATGGCATGTACGATAATATCGCCCGCAAGAAAAAAATCCATTCTAACATACGATAAAATACAGCGTGCGTAAGGATTTAGTGGACTAGATAGATGCTATGATGTTATGAATAAAAAATAAAGAAGAAATTACTGTTGTAGCTGCTTTTAGGGTTCGCCAAAAATGCAAATTTTTATGTGCTCTAACTCTTTTAATGTAAGCTTTCCAATTATGGGAAAATTGCACATATTTTTTCACGACCCAGTCTAGTTATTCATTTTTAAATTTTTTGCGGAATCTTTTGGCATTCAATACCTTTTAGGATTCGTTGAGTTTTATTCCTCGTGAGTTTTCAAAATTTTTCTCGAACTTTTCTGTTTTTTTTGGGACTTTTTTACTTTTTTAGGTTCAAAAACGACTAGGCAAAACTTTAAAAGTGATGTTTGTGAAAATAAAATAATCGGGTTTCCCCAAAACAATAAAAAGGCTGCTTATAAAAACTTTTTGGTTTTTATTGTAAAATGTTTCTAAGCCATATATGTATGTACATATGTAAAATAAAATAAAAAAAAGCTTTGTTTGCAGTAAGTGTATTCAAGTAAAAAATAAAAAATAAAAATAAATAAATAAAACCCTTCAAAGCGTACACCAAAAACATCTCAAGTTTCTTGAAAGCATCTTGTTCTCGGCATAACTGAATCTTGTCTCTTTTCGCTTGCTTGCTTGATTGGTCTTAACAGTTCCTTTCTTATTCTTATTTTTGCACAGCAAAATATATTTCCCTACATGTCCTTGCTGGCGTGTTTCTATTTGTAATTTATGCTTTTATGTGGGTTCATAAAAATGAAATTAACTACACATTTCCAACGAAAGCAACGCGTCGCCGACAGCCAGCAGCAGCATACGAACAAAAAGGCAACACGCACAAATTCCATTTCCTAGAGTTGTGCGTACGTTTCACAATCAATGCGACAGCCTCTACAGAAATAACCGTGACGAATTGAAGGCGCAAAGTGGCGACAGACTGTTGGTTGCATCAATGCGTCTATACTAGTTGCAGCAACGTGCCACGCTTCTTTGGAAGTGCGCTACATCCTAACTTAATAGGCACTCCTACTTGCCGCACAAAAGCAAATCAGCAAATGTGTTGCCTTTGTGCCACAACGACACACTCCTAGTGTACCCAACACTTTGTGCAATAAAGAGGGGGAGCTGAGAGTTGGGCCACTGCAGCATCATAGTGTTGAGAATATTTATTTACTACCTTTTGCTGCACGAAGTGAACTTTTAGTGCATCAATTGCTACTAAACACATAAACATGCATATATATATATTTACGGGTAGCTATGCCGCTGCTTGCAACACATGCCGGGAGCAATATACAAAGTGCAACATGCCCTACAATGCCGACTGCCACTAAATGCCTCTTTGTTCTGCTTTATCTTCAATGTGCTGCGGCCGCCTTTATTGCATTTCAGTTTATTTCATTGCCGCCTGCGCACTTTTTTTTTATATTTTTTGCTTTGCTGCTACTTTAGTTTGAAGTTACTTGGCAACAGAAGAAGTACGAGTACCTACACAGTTTAGCTACTTGCCTTTTGAAAACTTCTCTCGCCGTTGTTGCTTGTGCTTCCTTACTTTTGGATTTTATCTCCTCTTCCTTTAAATTTTTATGTTTGTTGAAGTATTAGTGTTATTGTTTTTGTTTGGTTTGTTATTACCGCCACTTAGGCTGTAATATTTTTATCATCATCATAAAATTGTAGATAATGGAATCATTTGGGTAATTGTATGCATCATCTTTCTATTGAATTTGAAAATTCTCTGTGTTATCGGAAGCATTTAGATTTACGACCGCCCATATGACATTGATTTGAAAGAACTTCTAAATGTTGTTTGTTTGTGGTGATCTGTTAAGTGGCTAAGTAGAAATTTTATGACTTAAATGATGAATGTTTGTGAATGGCTTGAAGCGTGAGAGCGTCTTAGAGAGTCTGTAAGGGCCATATATATATTTATTGTGAGTCAGCATTTTAAATTACCCCTTTCTTAAGATGCACGGAGCGTCTTTAGAGAAGTTCAAAGCAATACGAGAAATTACACTAAAGAAATGACAACGTTTGTCTTCAAAAAAACTTGGCAAGGGATAATGGAACTTTCGCTCAAAATAATTCAAGTAAATTACTATTCTCTTGATTACAGAGTTGAAATAATATTTGCTAAGCTCTTGGTAAAAAGTGCTGTCTCTATTTGATTGCGCTACTTATACACCATGAGTACAGACAGGACCTTCTGCACTTAGTCCTTCCATTGTGTTCCCTTGCTTCCGTAGTCTACTCATAGGTGCCAAGTCGAAGATATCGTCATCTTGCGTAGAATAGTTCTCTCAAAAGTTTCCGAAGCCTTCTCATCTTTGTTCGAATGCGACCCCGTTTCTACGCCGTATAAAATAAGGGACATCAGAGGGGCTCTGCTTTTTAATTGCCTACCGAGCTCAATGCAACAATTGTTAGCAAGATTCGCTTGATCTCAAGACTGACTTTATTGGTGGTGTTTATGTAGTATCCTAAGTAGACAAAGACCTTCACTACTCAAAAGCTGTAACTGTCAACACAGTTACCTTAAAAAATACTGGTAATCTGGGTAAAGAAAGGTCAGGCATTTCCCTTCTAATTTCGAGTGCATTGTCTCGGCTAACCAGCTCATCGACGAGCTTTCTGCTATTAGCAGTTCCATCTGTCTGAAAAATACTAGAGTGATTTAGAAACATAAACTTGAAATTGATAGAGAGTCTCTTATAAATTACGCTTCCATTAAAATAGGCTTGTAGGTATAGATACACACTGATCTGTGATATGAGGGACGAAGTTGAATCTTTGTAGAATATTCGCGGACGTCTATTCTGCCATTGCCTACTTATAGGTGCCGAGTGAAGAATGCCCTCATTCGTCGTCATATTTGAATACGATTCGCTAATGTGTTTCAAGATCAAAGGTTAGCTTTTTTGAGTTAACTTAGGCATCTTGAATTTAAGGTTGCATTGCTTCAAGCTGTGGATGAAAAGTATTGAACCAGTCTTGTCATACTATTACTTATTCATATGAAGTGAAAGGCACGGCCCTCCAAGGCCACCGTAGGCCCTTTGTGATTCCATATTAGCGAGTCTTTGCATCCCTCCCCCTACCTCTAAAATTTGATATATTTGTAGCTCTGATGAAGCGCACAAATTCGTAGACACTGTCGTAATGCTATACAGGCAGACATTCAAAAGAACTATGGCATAGGTAATGGTCCACGCTATCGATCTCCTCTGCATTACGGCAGCTATAACGGTAAAGGTTTGACTGCAACCCCATTCTATCACCGTGGATTCCCATCAGGCAGTACCCGGTGAAAACAACAATTACTGGAGCGCGCTTATCCAACTGAGACCAGATATGTCTTGCCCACATACCAGCTTATAGTTGCCCGTTCGATTAAGTTATTCTCCAGCCATGCAAGAAAATATTGGGAATGTGCCCAGTTCGAGCGGTACTGATTGAAGACAGATCCTTAGGTCTCCAGCGCTTTAATCGGCGTCGATGCTAAAGATTCCGTGATCATCGTGCATGCCACACTTTGAACCTTTGATAGTTTATTTTTTATTGTAGCTATCAATGCCGGCAAGGTTTGGGTCGTTCAATGATTCGTTGAAAATAGAGCTACCCAGGAGCAGTGCGTATCTAGTCCAAGCCATTTCAAGTATGGCCTCTAAGTCAACATATAGCTCCGATCTGAGCTTGTTACAAAACACAAACAATATGTGAAATCGTCAAACAATCTTGATGAGTTATTCTCAAGGCTCTTCTGTTTACCTACCTATGAAATAATTGTGCATGGAAGCGCGGCGACAGCAGCACCGCGTGAAGGCGGACAGTTGAATTCAATTTATGTTAATTTCTGGACATGCGCATAAATATTTTGGCGGAGGTGTAGTTGTTTGTTAATTTGACACAGCATTCAGCGGAGATAAATAATTGTGTGTTGTACAATGCATACCTGAAACCCGCACATAAATTTATTTGTGTATTTCTATATGCGCGGATGCAAGGGACTCAGGGCAGATTGCCGAGGCAGCATATTTTGGCGACCACTGAGTCAGTTCACTCTTCCCACTCAGCAGTCCTCTTCTCCACCTAAAGCTTCGCTTACGCACTTCACTGCACTTACCCGAGACTGCGAGAGACTGCGCAATGATTTCAGCAGACTTTGTTTTCTTACCAACAACACTGTCTACCGCAGCATCAGCGCACGCTCGAGTGATCAATGTGCGCCTGGCATGAAAATGGAAATTTGTCCATCAAAATTGTGCGACTGGCCAGAGAGCTATGGTAAGCTCGCGGCTTAGCAATAACAACAATACCGTGTGACTTCAAAAACCGCTGCGCATGCGCCTCCTCCGCGCTAACTCGAGCACCAAATATTGCATGCTGCGTTCGTTCCTGATTCACTCTGGCTGACTGGAGCGCGCTCCACTTAATTTATTCAGCATACACTACAAAATTGTCTGTCTCTTCTTACTTGTTGTTATTGTAAGCATTCGGTTGTGCGCTTGGTTTAATCGCGCAACTGTCGAGTTGCTGCCGGTTGCTGCTCGGCCGGCTGGCAGGCAGGCAGGTTGTCATTGTTTTCTTGGCGGGCACTTGCTGTTTGGGTTGTTGATGCAGCTGGTGTTGTTGTTGTTATTGTGTCTAAACGTTGAAATTTGTTTATTGTGCGGTGCGCACGCGTTGAAGGCAACACAACAGCGACGACGCGTTGTATAATTTTTTTTATATATTTTTATTTTGGAATTTGTTGTACGGTGCTAAGCGGTTGATTAAAATTCGTGTACTTGCAACACTTCACAGTGCGGCGGTCGCGCATTGGAGTGCGGCGGAGCGGAGGGCGTTTTTGTAGATTTTGCTGCGTCTTAAAATGCTTCGGTTCACTTGGTTTCTTTTTTTAATCATCTTTTACAAGTTTTGTTTAATTGAATTGATTTGCATTTTTCACGCAGGCGGCACAACACGCTCACTTTGTACGGGCATAGCGTGCCACCACATGACGTGTCTTCATGTCTCTGGTAGTGCTAGTGCTTATATCGACTTGG
The DNA here is from genome assembly GCF_013731165.1 of Rhagoletis pomonella. Classification (NCBI taxonomy): domain Eukaryota; kingdom Metazoa; phylum Arthropoda; class Insecta; order Diptera; family Tephritidae; genus Rhagoletis; species Rhagoletis pomonella. The sequence goes on from NW_023458562.1 coordinate 28,253,575, forward strand.
TGGCGCTTCCCACAATGCTGTGTTTAAGTAAAATTGTGGAATTTCGAAGCAAGATACAAATATTTTTTGCAAAGCAGAAAATATACTTACTTAGAAGATGGTGTGCCTTCTAAAGCGGCTGGGTTTTTTTTTTACATATGATGCTTCCGAAAATTTCGCCATAAGATCAGACGAAATTGGTCAGAAAGCTCCGAGCAGTCATGGGAGGCCAGCGATGCCCGAAATCCTCCAAAGCGGCGCTGAAAACCTTTTGTTTTCCAAAAACACGGGCACAAAAGAATGCGTGCAGTAAACCACTCAGACTATAAGTTTTCATGTCCCTTTTAATCTGGTTTAAATCCCCACGATTTACGAAAAAACCTTAGCAGGTGTTGGGTATCAAAGATCTCAGGTCTCTCAAAACATCGCGGCCAAATGCCTCGTACCTAATTGTGGCAAAGGCGGTGCAGACGCATAAAAAATTTTCCACTGTCTCATCCTCTTAGAGGTAGGATTGGCAAATGGAGCTGCTATGATTGCAGATATCTCAGCCTAGAAGACCGCAGCATATTTCCTAAGAGAAAATTGAAGCTTACCCCCATTGAGTTCGATAAAGACCCAGATGCTGAATCAGACTAAGTTTTGGAGCCAACAGCAAAGATCCGACAATGTGTTAGTCCGGGCTCAGTGCTCCGAGCTCCGATCTCTGCCGCCAGTAAATTCCGCCTCGCCCCACTTAGTGTGTTACCTACATCCGTTTATCTTTAGTCTGCAGGTGACCCTTAAGCCTTCTTCACGTGAGAAGTCACAAAGTGGCGGTAAGTGCGGTAGTGCGTCAAAAGCTGCGCCAGAAGTATAAATCCAGAGGACTCCCTTTGGTAACATTCGACCTACTCCTTCTAGTGAAGAGCACAGCACTGCAAACAGCTTACAGAGATGGGTCCGTGAATAGTCAGTCCACATCGTCCACATAGGCTTGAGCGTAGATATCAGAGACATTAAGAGTGACAACCTGAAAATCTTAGTGGTTATTTAAAAAAATATTTTCTAGGTAGTCCTGTGGTTGCAAGAGGAAACTCTGCTCTCGTGAGGAAACAATTGTTTCATGAGAAAACTTGGCTTCATGAGGAAACTGTGGTTTCATGAGGAAACTGTGGATTCTTGAGAAAACTTTGTTTTCGTGGGAAAACTGTTTAGATGCGGGACTGTGGCCTCATGATAGAACTATAGTTTTATGAAAAAACTGCGGTTTTATGAGAAAACTCCGATTTCATAAAAAAGATGTTGTTTGATGAGGGAATTGTGGTTTCATAAAGACACTGTGGTTTCATGTAAACATTGCGATTGTATGAAGAAACTGTGGATTCCCCAGAAAACTTTGGTTTCATGAGGAAACTCTGTTTTGATGGGGGAACTGTGGTCTCATGATAAAATTGTGGCTTTATGAAGAAACTGTGGTTTCTTGGAATTTCTTCTTTTTTAATAGTTTTTTAATTTCTAATATTTGTATCTTTTTCACCACACTGTACACTTTCGACCAATATTCCCACATTTCGGCTCACTGACCTTCTCACGCAGCGAACGCATTTGAAATGAAAACGAAATGATGTGGAAATTGAAATTGAAAATTGGCCAGCATTTGCAAGAAAGCGCCACGGGAGCTGCGTCTGCCTCCTGCCTCGCACAACCTTCTTTGGTAAGCGTCAGTTCATTTCATGCCTGAAAGAGCGCTACATTCACTTGCGTTGCTGCCTAGCTACCCACATATTTGCATACCTACTGCATTTCCGCACCTATTTAAGCAATCATGCAACATGCGGTGCCACAGCAAGATGCCGCAACAACAACAACAAAACAACTTCAATAGTTACATTTAACAATTCTTGCCAGTCATATGCAAATGCTACTCGACTTTTGCGTGCTTGCCACAGCAGCATGTACTTAGCTGCCTGCGTCCGTTTGTGGCAGCTATCCACAATGATTTCGTTGCAGGTTTTTTTCACTGCTTGGCGTGCGTGTCGAGGAGCATGTGGTAAGTGCGCTTAAGTGTTTCAAATCTTCATGAAATTTGAAAATTTTTCAAACCAGCCAGCAGCGAAGGTCAGCAAGCAGATATGTAACTATATAAGTGTGTGGAATATTGTTGCACGTAGGTACCTTGGTTGAATGGCGCATATTAGTATTATCGTTTTTTTTTTGGTATTTCGCCTGTTGTTGCACTTATAGCTGCTGTTTGCTCATAATTGTTTCAGCTCATGTCGCTCATATTGCTGGTTTTTCGTTATTAGCATGTTGCACGTATGTATGGTAGTGTTTGTTGCTTGCCTCGCTGCTTGCCACAGCTACGGCGCTAGTTTCCTACAAGACTTGGGCATGTCCTGTTGTGCTTAGTACAATACTTGCGCTGTTGCATGCAAGCGATAACGATTTTTACCACTGCATACATCCCTGTGTGTTGCATGCAACACACGATTTTGCTGTTCTCGCATAATTTGCATGCAATCTAAGCGCATTGTGCAACATTACCTGTAATTTTACGCTGTAGTGAATATTGTTGTGGTTGGTGTTGGCCATTGTTGCTGTTGTAGTTGCGCTGTTTCATTCTGCATCAAACATGTTTTGCTTCTTAATCGCAGCAATTTCACGCCAATCCGCCTTTTATGTCGCGCCACTACCCAGCCGTCACTGCCTTCTTCACGCCAAAATGTTTTTTCACTTCTTCTTCTTCTTTTTTAATTTTTAGCTTTTCGTTGCAATTAAAGTTTAAAGTCTTCATTAGCCCCATTTAGTTTCCACTTTTGCAATTTTTCGATAAATTCGGCGCGGCGCGCGATAAGCAGACGCGGCCAGCCAAAACGGACGTGCCACATACATATATACATACATACATACACGCTGTGGCAAGTTGCACAACACCTACTTATTTACTTGACTGTGCGTACGCGTACGCACTGCACGGCACGCATCGCACGCAGTGACATGTGTCAGTGCTCGTGTTGTTGCCAACACATTGTTGTTGTAGTCAATTGGATAAATAATTTTTTTCAACATTTTTTTTGTTGCAACTCAAGTAGATAAGCTTGCGGTGGCGTGGGCTGTCTCCAAGCCAAGCCACTTTTTTCTGCAGCAAAAACTCCTCTTCACGCGTTTTCGAGTTGTTTACACACTTTTGATATGAACATTTTTGATAAAGCTGACCGCTTTCATGTACATAAGTACTTACATAAAGACATACACAAATACATACGTATGTACGTAAGTAAGTAGTTGCTTTGACACTTCTATCTGACACTTGCGGCTTGCGCTTATCAGCCGCCGCAGACACTTTAGGCGGGCGCGCCTCGCCGTCACAGCGGCTTGCCATTTAATGCGCTGTAATGCTTCGCTTTGCTTTAAACAGCACTTTCAAATTGAACGATCGACCAACGCAGCTGATTATGAAATCCTGTTTAAATGAAATTCTGCCAAGTGGCGTGCGGATAGCGCTGTGGCTGAAGTGCCTGCATTTATGACTTTTGATTTTTTCAAATATCACCTTTTTTGTGTAATATTTATATTATTGACAGGCTTAAAAGTATTCAGCGTTGCATCAATGCAAGTATGCAGATAAAAGAGGTTGTGAAACTAAATGAAATTAAATCATTAAAAGTTAAAAAAAAAAACTATCAAGGTAAGATAGGCGGGCACGGAATTCCCAGGCTCGGCTAGGCTAGGCTTTCTAGCTCATGCTCCTCTTGAACTCTCTGATTGGTGGGCTTACGTTTGCCTAGTTTAGAGTTATTTCTGGTTCAGTCAAAACCTAGCCACAGGCTCGCTGCCTGTTAGAAATTTCGACCTCATACACGGCCACCACGGAAGCTCCGAACTTCAGCGGTTGCACCCTAGAGAACCCTTCTCTAGGGGTCTGCACTCCTCATCAACGCAGCGTCGGTGAAGCTTTCCGATATCGCAACTAAGTGGTATAGGTTCGGAGTGTTTGTCTAGGACTTAACATACATAATATTTTACGCTCTGTATAGATGCAGGGACTTACATGCTGATGTTTTTGTCAGAATGTCATCGCCTAAAAGATCTTATTATAGATACCATCGTCACATGGTGGGTTTGGTTTTGTTGACTTCCGCTGAACTTAAAGTTGGCCTCCAAAACTGCCGATGTGTGTGTTCGAAAGGAAATTTCGTCGTTCGGGTCAGACATTCCTCCTGTTCCCACGGATATCCGAAAAGTTGTTTGAGCCATGGGAGCCTTCACGAAATGTCCATAGAGCTGTCGTCATGTGCAGAAGAACTTTACCCATACAATCACTCGAGGCTTCTTCTTCATTTTCATGAGTTGGCCACAAACTGAGACAATACCTTTTAATATCAAGTAAAGACTAGGTTCCGAGGTAAGGCATCCAAAATCGGTTACTGGCGGACTATTGGTTATGCCGACGATGTTGTACTTATCATCAAGGGTTAGTTTTTAGAAACTCTATTTGATGTCATACAAGATAAACTGCAATACAATACAATACAGTCGTTCTCATTCCACTTGTTTGCTCGGGCAAGGTCAAGTACGTCTGCACCGTTCTGTTTGGGGAGATTTCCACAATCAATACAATCAAAATTCTAAATTAATTTAGACATTGGGGCACGTGTCCTTTGCTGCATCTGCGCTAGTATAGCGCCCATCGGTATGCTTACCCTGTGGGGAAACGAACTAGTGCGGAACTGGTTCGGTTCTAGTGCGTTTGGAACCATGACTAGTACGCGTTAATTCTCTTTTGCATGCTAGCGACTGGCGAATTTAACATTGCGATGTCCTAGGAAGTGTCAATTGTCCCCCGTTGCATCCCTTTGGCTCTAGTTCCGAACCAGTTCTAAATTCGTCAGATAAGATCTAGTTCGTTTTGCATCCCTTTTTCTATAGTTCCGAACCAGTTCTAAATTCGACAGATGAGATCTAGTTCGTTCTGCATCCCCTTTTCTTTAGTTCCAAACCAGTTCCCAATTCGACAGATGAGATCTAGTTCGATCTGCATCCATTTTTTATAGTTCCCAACCTGTTATAAATTCGTCACCTTAGATCTACATTTCTAATCAAGCTTGCCGAAATATTTCCCTTCTATATTAACTACGATCGGTTGAAGGAAGGACAATACAATCAAAAATGTTTAAACGCATTTATTAAAAATTTATAAACCACATTAGTAGTAGTAGTAGTATTAAACTTAGTAGTAAGTAAAAAACAAAAGTGCGTTCTGCTTAAAAGTAAAAATATTAGTTTACTTTGTATTACATGTCTAAATTTAAGCATATTGATTTTTAAGTAAATTCAGTTCTTTTTAAACTTATATGTATATGAAGTACTTCGAAAGTTTTTGTCGTACTTAACTTAAATAAGATAAATAATAAAGTTTAGGTACAGTGAAGTGTTTACAATACCGGCCACTATTTTTTTAATATTTTATTTTTCCCAAATTTTTTATAAAAATATGGTTAATTCTACACCAAAAACCCCAAACATCAGAGTTCCAAACCTTATGCAAAATTAAAGAAAACTCTGCGAATTTCCATCCAAGTATTGCAATTTACACTCTTTAGAAAAAAGTTAAGTACTTAGTTATTAGCCCATTCAATTTTAGTATAACAAAGTGCAAGTTTGAGGTAGCTAGGACTTACCATTGATATTTAGCAATTTTTTTTGTTGTTGTTTGGTAAGTCCTAGCTTCCTCACACTTGCACTTCATTATACTAAAATTGAATGGGCTAAAAAACTTTTTCTAGAGAGCGTAAATAGAAAGTGAATTATTTTAATGAAATTTTGCAGAATTTTCTTAAATTTTGCACAAGGTTTGGAACTCTGATTTTTGGGGATTTTGTTGTAGAATTGACCATATTTTTATAAAAAATTACCGAAAACTAAAATATTAAAAAAATAGTTGCCCGTATTGTAAAAAATTCGTTGTATCTAAACTTTATTGACTGACTGTATTAAAGTAGCTGTGGTGGATTGCACAAAAAAAATTAATTTGTCTTTTCTTAAAAAAAAGGTAGCTCTGGTGGCATGCATTTTTAAATAAATTTAGTGAGAAAGTGGTAATTATTTTGACACTTTTTTTTTAAATGCCTCTTTTTCTGCAACTGCATTGCCTTTCTCAATTGTCCTTCAGGATCTTGGCCTTTGTTTATGGAATCACTAAGTATAATGATTATTAAGCAACTCAAAAACTATACCAGCGTGATTACCGACGTATCCTTTTGAGAGGTACCCGCACCCTTATAAAAGGAATAAGTCCCAAATTTTTCAGGTAAAAATTTCAGTAGGTTGCGTCTTTATGGCCTTTTCAATTTTATAAATTATCATTATTTTTAAGTGGAAGAATAAAATTAAAAATTAATCATAATCTCTGCGCGAAAAAATAAAAATCACAAAATAATCATTATTTGTAATCCCAAAAATAAAAATCAAATAATAATTATTTCCGTTTGAGCGAAAAAATAAAACTCAATAATAATTCATAAAATAATGATTAAATGCGGATTTAAATTATTTTACTCATAATGATTACCTTCCCTGCTTTTAAAATTTAAAATAGAATAGTTTAGTGAAAGTACCACATTTCACTGCTTTTGGACTGGTGCGGAACTAGTTACTATCGGGCTGATTCGTTTTTGGCAAAAAAGAACTAGTACTGAACTAGAAATCTGGTTCACTAGTTCGTGTTTTCCCTACAGGGTAGCGACATATCCGTAGAATTTGCAAATAAGATAACCGCAGCTCACGCAATCATCCCACTAAGTAGGGAGAGGTTAGCTCTTTACCGCGGCATATGGGCTTTCGACGACCACTGGAAAATTCGATTTCATACCTGACGAAACTGGTTGACGCGTTCCGATGCCGGCCAAGATACATATATGTATCCCTCCAAGGATTGATTGGAAGAGAGGAAGCCTCTGGCATAAAGTTACGGTAACAAATACAGGGATGACTCGAAGTTGAACAAACAAGTTGGGGGAAGTATGTTCGGTTAGACTCCGGGATTTATGCAATGCGTTTCGAGCAGTGGCCGCGATAAAGGAGACTGCCGACTGATCACGTTCTAGCGTAATATCGATAAGAAAGGAAATTACATATTTACGCCGCAAGCTATACGAAAATCGGTCGCCGAAGTATACTTTTAAAATGAGCTCATCTTGGTTCCTGGACATAGCGAGCTTTCTGGGTACAGCAAGGCTGATGAGTTTGCTAGACTTGACAGCCACGTGGCTATTTCTCCCGACCGGAATGTTTTAGCAAACCCTGCGGCAACTTATAGTTGTAAATTTACTGGTCTTTCTGTCGGGTGATGGACACTCGGGGGTTAAATGAGCTTCCTAAGCTGATCAAGCGCCTACACTCCCGCTGACCGGCGCGTCCTTACCGAACACTTTCCAAAAGAAACTCATGCGGTACGACTTAGTCAAAAGGCGATATTAATAATACAAACATACAGATGAAACTTCACTCCACCATTAGCAGTGCCAAAAAATGCACATAATCAATTTATCACAAGAAATTCATAAATATTCAATGAACCCTAAGCAACCGCTTTCAGCAATGCCTCCCCTCGCCAATATTCAATAGGAAAAAAGCGTCAAAATCTTAGAAGTAATTGCAAAATGGCTGCTAAAATGCAATAAGAATAATGATGCATTGCCATTCTGCCATTTCCTCTGCTACTTTTTGTTCCTTTTCAAAGCGATGATGTACGCTCATGAATTTTAAACTATTTAAAAGAGTAGATTTATGAAAAGTAGCCAAAGGAAATGACAATAAGTAAAAAAGCGAAAAAAAATGAATTGCCCGGCGGTCAGTGAATGTGTCAGCCGCTAACAAAATGAATGATCTGCAAAACGAGCTTCATTGGTGGCCTTGACAAAGCGTCTGAAGCAAATACAAAGGCAGCACATGGCTGCGAGTGAGGAGACCACCACAGTGCCAGGTCTAGGCCATGACAATGACACTGATGGCAAGGAGCATGGAAAAAATGAAAACAACAACAACTACTGCAGTAAGAGCAAGATTGGCGCATAGCTATGGGCAGGCTGAAGTCATCGTCTAACTTTGAGCGACGAGCAGTGTGATCAGGGAATGATAAATGTCAACGCGTCTGATGTAAAGAATTAAAGAATTCTTCTACGTAGTGGATAGTAAATAAAAAGGAAAGGCAACCATTAAAGAAGCATTGAACATTGAGCTGATTGTGAGCGGCATTGAGTTGAGTGGAAGGCACTCAGCGCTGACACGTAATCCTTTAACGATTTTGAGGTATTTACATGGGGACGAAATGGAGAGGACTTACAAGTGCAAAAATAAAAACGTTAGACGAGTGTTTAGTGGCGCCTGCTAGGAATAAGCGGAACCCAGGTTCGATTCCTGGTACCAGTAACATCCAAAAAGTTGTCCTCTAACTGTTGACGGCACTCGCCGGGCTATGACAAGCCTCCTAGTGTATTTATGCCAATAAAAAGCTTATCATTAAAATCTTTCCTCCATTGCGTGTAAAATCTTTAAACCTCGCAACACAAATTGGGAAAGAAGCTCGGCCAAATACTTAGCAAAAATGTATGCGCAAATTATTATTTCTCAGATAACTTGTTATACATATATGTCCAAAGGGACCTAGCTAATGTACATCTGTACGCTGAAAGAGCCTCTAGGGGTCCTGCGTGAAGTGGCTGGCTGCTGTTGCGCCATCCTTCACTACTCTTCTCCTTACTACATATTTAGTACCAATATATGTATGTGCGCAGTGACAGCCAAAAGCAATTATTGATAGATTATTTACTGTCAGTATGTCCATTATGACAATGAGATATGGAATGACGCGAAATGAATGGCTGGATGCCAGAAGCGGCGGCGAGATTGCCGACTACGTCGTCGCCGCTGCTAGTTGACTGCACAAAAGCGCGCGAATGTGCTGGGGTGTTAGTGACTAGACGCGTCGTAGTGTATTACATTGTTGTAGCTTTTGGTGGAGCCAGCATAACTCGGTAGGACAGAAAGAATGTTTCGCGCACTTGGAGGACTAGGGTATAGAATTGTGTAAGCACGTGCGTCCGGCTGCTTTAATCATAATGTTAAGTAATGTTCGTTGAATTGCAAAAACGACGAGAAATCGTTGTGGCTATTGACCAGTTTGCAAAGTAATTAACAAGCGCTAAGCAGTTCCCTGTTATTGCTTTACAATTATCTGTATTTGATTAATTTCGTTAAACGAACAAAGTAATTAAAAGCAAACTTTATATTGAACCTTAATGATAGTATCTGTGATAGTAATACTAAAGAAGAAATAGTTTTATTCTACATAGTTCATTAGGGAAGCAATTTTCAATGACCCTCAAAAAAATCAAATCGCCAGGGGTAAATTGTTGTCAAATCTTCGCATATGACTCCGAGAGCCTGAGGCCTAAGAATAGCGCTGAGAGGTGGTTAGTGTTGTGTGAAACCAGCCCGCACATCCTTGGGTCCGAAGACGACGTGCTACCAAATGAGCATAAGAATTTTTCTACAGCTTTTTGGCGCCGCTAGAGGGATTACAGTTTATAATTTTTTTCCCGCTTGTCCTCAGCATTCTTATGTCGGATATGATAAGGCACGTTATTTGTTGGAAACTCAAAGCTCAGCAAAATTGCGAGTATTATTGTCATTATTACGTCGGGTATGCTGGCGGTGCCTCCTAAAGTATCTATTGTTCTAAACCCTAATTGTAGTCACTCGAATCTTAGGCTATTTAAGAAATTAAGCACATTGGGGGGTGCCGTGTTCCTTATCTTGGATGGAGAAGATAATCGTTCCCCAAGCTGTATCAGTCTGCGATTCATGATACGCGGGGAGTCACACAGAGTGTGCTCTGAGGTTTCCTCCGCCAACCCACAGAACCTGCAGTCCGTCCCTACAGAAAGCTCCATTTTCTCCAGATGGTACCTTAACTTGCAGTGCCCCGTCAGGTAGCCCGTAAGAGTTCTAAGACCCTCCCAGCTGAATTCAAGGAGTCTTTCTGAGTTCCTCCTGAAAGCAGTCATGAATTTCTTTTATTGTCTCATACCCTTTGACTTATGCCAGCGGGCAGTAATCTGAGATCCAACTCCTAAGCAGTTCTGCACTGTATCCTCTAAATGTACCGGTACCGTGCATTCGCATTTGGGCTCCACGTTTTGCGAGATAGTCAGCCCCTTCGTAGCCTTCAAACACTTCATGACGAGGGACCCACCACAGCGTAACTCTATTATGGGATCCTACGCTGTTCAGAAGAGTTTTAAAACTGTCCACAAGCATTGATGTCATTCTAAATGAGTCTAAGGCTTTTAGTGCTGCCTGAATATCCGACATTATATTTATTCTGGTCCCGTTTGTCCTTCTCCGAAGACATTCTCGAACACAAACTTTGATTGTGAAGACTTCGATTGAAATATGGTTGGGTATGAGCCCATTGGCAGACATCTGGAACCTTGCTCCAAGTACGCCTGTCCCAGTACTCCCGTCTTCCACCTTTGATCCATCGGTATACCATACTTGGGACCCTTTGTCAATCATAGATATTATCGCTTTACAGCAGTCCATTTCAGGAATTCTGACGTTGTGGGGCTTGTCTAAGGATAATTTCGGTAGCATGATATCTGTGAGCTTGATAGCTGGATCATCCAGAAAAGCTTGAGAACTTCCAAGTGACCCCAAAGATTCCCACTCTTCATGCTGATTACTTTGGGCAACCGTAGGGTGCTCCAGCAGGCCTCCTTTTCTATCTGAATAGATAGAGGAGGAATGCCTGTCATTATATCGAGGACATCCGTTGGACAGGTGCGCATAGCTCCTGTGATGGCCATACAGATCACGCACTTGCTTGCTTTGCTTTTGGCCACCAGACCAGTGCCGCATATGTGACAACAGGTTTCACGACCGTACTGAAATACCAATACGTAAGTTTGGGTGATATTCCCCAAGTTTTGCCATGTAGTCTCTGGCAGGCATAAATCGCCCTTGTAACCTTGTTGGTAACATTGAGGAGATGTGAGTTCTAATTCTGCCTTTTGTCCAGAGTTACCCCTAGATACTTCGCCTCTTCGGAGAAGTCAATTTCTGTCCCTGCTAAGGTGGGTTTAGTCAAGTTGACTTTCCTTCTTTTGGTAAATGGGAAAATGGTGGACTTCAGCCGGTTTATTGACAATCCCTTTAAAGCACACCAGTCTTCCGTTAATCTGAGCGCAGCTTGCAATCTGGAACAAATTGTCTCATCTGCATATCCATATGCGAATTCTAGACGTCCCAGTTGGCATTCCGTGTGCTAATCAATACAAGTTTTTTGCGAGGTGAAGTCATGAGGCTGGTCAATATTGACTAGAAAGAGCAGATAGTGTGAAGGCCTTCGCTAGCTTTGGTGATATCTAGCGAGCTTTACCAGTCTAACGTCACCATGCTTTGGACATCGACATTCATAGTGAAAACGCAAACCTAAATGCTTAGCGTTTGGTGTACTCATGGTTAGAACGTGCGCGTTGAAATCTCTGAACTCTTCCTGGTTCTCGTCCTCGATATCACGAAGAGCAGATGGTAACAGGGAAGACTTAAACGTTGATGGTCTCGAGAGCACTAAATAGCCAGACCTTCAAATGCATCCATGGTGTCAATGGATGGAAGTACTACTTGAATGAACTGTTGCGTACAAGTTTTAGCTCTGTCGCAATCGAAAAGGACCCCTCCTTAGGCAAGTCCACTCAATTTTCAGCGACTTCGTCAATCTGATATTGGTAAGCATATTACATGCTTGCTGCAAATCTGATGAACTTTTGAAAATATTTTCAAAGAAAACTCTAATAAAATAATAAACTTTTCGCTATTTAGCCGCCATTCAACGCCTCAGCTCAGGCAATAATTACTCGCAATTAAAAACTCATTAGTAATCAATAATAGCACGTAGCATATTAATTGAGCGTAATAACCCATTAAATAGAGGCTGAACTAGCACCCCCGCCAATCAACCGCCATTATGACAACAGAAAAAAAAATAAATTAAATAACTAACCACAATTATTCAATGCTGATGGAGTGCGACCGCGGAAGCGCTGGCCAATGGTGTCGCCACCAACACGAAGCGCATAGTGGCATGATCAGCAGCGACAAGCAATTATGCGAAATTTCACTTAAAAAAATACCAATAAGAAACATCAATGACTTTGCGACAAGAGTTTGTAAGCGCCAAAAACTGCCAGCGAAGGTATGAGCGCTGCTGGTAATTTGCATAAAATGAGTCGTAATGCAAAAAAAAAATACTTTTTGTTTAATAATGCAAATTCAAATGTGTGCGTGTTTGTGTTTGTTAAAAGGCTTGTATGCTCAGCGTCATCAACGGTAATTAAGCTGGCGCATTACAAGTTGTACAACGTTTTAAGGTATTTTATATGCTAAGCAATAACTGGCAGTACCTAAGCTGTTAACGTAGGGTACAGCATGTTGTAGAACAACAACAACAACGAGCACAAGCTATGTAAAAGCCACACAACAAGCCTCAAGGCATTTAATCGCCGCAATGACGTTTAGCCACTTCAAACGCAAGCCACCCAAGGAAGGCAGCTAGGCGGAGTAGGTACCCCTTCTTTCGCACTTCTCCACGCTTGCCAACCATGCTTACACATCGCTCATCACTCGGCACTCGAGCAGTCAATCAACCGATGCATCAACTATGCACATATGTAAGTGCTTTGGCAGTGCACAGTCCATCGCCACAGTGCGCCTAGTAGTCAATCCACCAGCCGAGCCGAATGTGAATGTGAAGCGCTTCCCAAAGCCCATATTTGACCACCAACGGTGATGGTGCCCACTTGAAAGCAATCACAAACAAAACAAAATCAACAGGCATACATACATAAATATATTAGGAAAATTAAATTAAATAAACAGCAGAAGCAATATTTGTGGAGTAGAAGTAGTCGCCAGCGAAGAAGTAGTAGCAACAACAATATCTAGTAAAGCAACACTTCAAATTACAAAGCAACTGCAGTTGAGGAAGCAATAGCAAGGCGATTGACTACTTTTGCTCGCAAAATCTTTCTCGCCAATCCATGTGTGGCAAGCGCCTCCTTCTATGCGCGCACGCACGCAATTATGCGCAACTTGTGCTGTCAATAGCAACAAAAGCAACAACGTACTTATGATAGCTTATAAACATAGTCATAACAACAACAACAACAGCAACTATTACTGCTACAATAATAACACTGAAGTGCATCAACATTAAGCATTTACTGTCCGCCTCGTAATTGCGACGTGAGCTAAATGCGCTTATTAGTGACAATCCGTAAGTGCCTGATTGGGGCGAGAAACCTTCATATATACATAGTCGTAGCTTCTAGAACTATGCACATAACTGCACACACACTTAATTTCCCGGTATTGTCATTTATCCACATATTTGCTATTAATGCTCTAACTCGTTTCTCATGGCATGCGTTGTCATTTTGATGCGCCAATCAATTGCTCAGAGTTCCGGCTCAGCCATACACTGGCACTTGGGCCTTAGTTATATTCTAGTTATTGTAGCTGCTTTAAAGGTATTGCTCATAATTTTTATATGTGTTTTTATTGAATTGTCATTATTCATTAGTTCATCGTGGGGAGTTTGTTATGAAAGGTTACTCGCTTTACTCGCCGCGTGGCGAGTAGGGACATGGATATCTGTTCCTTCATAAGGCCATAACGTTTTCGATTTTCATAAATTCTACGAAGTCAAAAGCAATGCAACCACCGACGAATTATAAAAAAAGAGGTCTGACTGAAATCTAGGCCACAAGTGGGTCTAGTCTGCTCAATATTAAAAAACTCAGGAAGATAGGGGAGGCGTGAGATAGACCAAGATTTTGGTAATCATTTTTTTCTGCAACCAATCAGTTCCACAAGTATAGCAAATTTAGTAATCGTGGAGTAATAGTTAAGGTTTATTGTGTGTACCTGCCGCAGTATACGATCCAAACTCCACAGAGCCCGTTAAGCTCACGGATTAATTCATGCCTTAATCATTGCCCTGAAATGCAAGCATTTCAGTACCAAAGGCAGTGTGGGACGGATACACTAACCACCTTGGTGAAGCCGAAACCTACCTAAAATCTCTGCCGTTATTTGAGCCCCGGCACCCGGTTGCAATGCAACTCCACATTGAACCCGCACGTTCTACCCGCATTTACCTTAACGGCCGTACCTCACTGAACAGCCTGGAATAGTGGTCGCCAACCAGACTTGCTCGACCAGCTCGACTCACGCGAGTTACTAAACTTACCACAACACACATGCTTGACCCACAACTAGTCAAATTCGCTTTTCCACCATTTTCAAACCACCAACACAGTCTTCCTCAGAGAACAGCTGCATCTTGTTGCTACCCATAAACAACTTCAATTGTCATACTGCTTGTCTTTCTTCTCTCACAGGACTTACTGATCTCATTCCACCCCGGTTGTGCCGTCCGGAGTGAAAATAGACTTTCAACCCTACTGCTCGTCTCACAAATATCGCAGGTTTTTCTAACCTTACTGGGGACTAAATTACAGCCCGGGGCGTGAAGGCATGCAGTATTATTACTTTTCCGGTTTTCTACACCCGCTCGAGTTGCTTGACGAACCACATCTTGCAAATCTAGCCAGCTGTATGATCTTACATGTGCATCTAGCTTGTCTTTCAGTCTAGTTCGTCTCCCTAGTTTTGCTTTTCTAGCCAACGAACACACTCCAGGGGCATCTGTTCCCCGCGGGTTCCTTTTTTATTTAAAAGTCTTAGGTATGACTTTCGAAAGCCGTAGACTCTTCTGCCAATTGAGGCTCCAACCAACTCAGGATTGTTAGCCTTTGACTGGGGTACCCGGGATTGTGACACACATAGCCCCGCAAACGCGGAACCCCCTTGTGTTTGTTGGTACGGTAATCTCCACTTAGGAAACTGTGTAAGCTCATGTCTCACACAGGTTCCCATGCGGAGCCACCCCCTTAGTTCATGCTGACATGAAAGCCCCTAAGGGCCCCCATGTCACCACTTAAGATCAGCCCCCACGGCAAGGAGACCAACATTTGGCTGATAGTAATCGCGGAGTATAGGCCAACTCTTTTCGCGATTTCCCTCCCACGACTCTTGTCCACATCGATAGCCCCGGGCTACTTCATCTCAACCGATTGATAGCCCTCAATGGACCCTATTTTGAAGGCCGTGGGAAAGACTACATTAATTCGATGAACTATCCTAACTTTGAACTAAGTCAGCATTGCCAGATAAACTATCCTAACTCAGACGCATCTATTTTTTTGTTTTGTATGAATAGTTCATCGAGTTAAGATAGCCTTTCTCACGGCTTTCTAGATAGGATAGATTGACGGCTTTAGAACAACTGAAATGAAGTAGCCGGGGACATCGGTATGCTGCACACCTGGTGGATTTATCAGCTCTAAAGTCTTACTGGGAAGACAATATCAGTCCGTGGACGCTGGGTTTATTTTAACCAATACACCCTATAACATCTTGTAAGCGGTGTACGGAAGGCTGGTTCAGCGTCACTTGGCACAAAAGGCCGTGGCGATCCCGCCATTCTTGTGGATTGGACAAAGCAGACTGGGTAAGCATCTACTAAAGTAGGCTTAGCATCAACCCAAAAACTCCTAAAGCTATTTACTACATATAAAATATAACATCCCGGACTGGTGTAGACCTAAGCATGCGGGGGCGAGCAACGCACCACTAAAGCACCTGGCGCTTTGGTATAGTACCCTATACTAAACTATCGTGTCTGAGCAACTGAGAGGGTAGGACGCCTGGGTTGCGCTTTAAAGATAATATTCATACTGGACTCCAACTGGGACCTATCGCTTTACCTCTCTTACTACATCTTTGTGCGTTCAAAATTGCCGCCAAGCTTTATGTCACGGAGTAGTTTATACCTGCTTCTAGGTTATATCCTGCTTGGTTCACGGATAGTTTTTAAAATTAGAAAAAAATAATAATTTTCATTATTAAAGTAGCATCTCAACGATTTATGTTCGAATGGATGTCGTTGCAAAAGAGAATATAGAATAATTTAGTGACAATAAGAAGGAAATTTATGTTAAGATTTCATCGGTGTTATAAAAAATATATTGAAATTCCCCTTCAAATTTCGCCACACTGTGAAAGCTTTTTGTTCATCATTCACACTTGTAAGTATGTACTTGTGTAGTAAATGAATATCGTCGCCTTCAGCGCATATTAATGTATTAATTTTGAAGTGAATTGGATGGAAAACATCTGTAATGGATTGTAGTGTCTAAGTGAATAGCGGCAGCTCGTTAAAAAAAAAAAACTACAAATACACACACATACAAACATATGTACATGCAATACATACATACATAGTCAGCAAATAAAATCTCTTTCATCTATGCAGACTGCTAAAATCCAGTTGTAAAATTGTTATTCTACCATGCATTGTGTCTATTTACTACACTAGAGCGGGTCGGTGAAAAAAAGTTTTTAATTGTAAATTTCATTAGGATGATGGAAAAATTCATTACATCCGGGGTAGAAATTCGCGTAATTGTCTTAACTGTTCGCAGGAGAAGATAAAGTAGGTCAGTGCGTTCTTAAATAAAAATTTTAGGTTTTAAAAATATATTTTCAACGGTATAAAATATTTTAACATTGAAACACAAATTAAAAGATTATGAACAGATCCATTGAAGCAGCCAGGTAGGGGCAGGGGGGTGGGCCCTCTCTATCTTCCAAGTTTTCCCTATATAAAAATAGTACCCTGAAATGCCAGCCTAATAATTTCGACACCCATCCCCCTAAATTTCATTCTAGCTACTACCATGAACGGATCTCTATTTTTGCCACTTTGAGATTGCGAAAATTGTATGTAGTTACAAACTTGTTTTGCGACCCTGTCTAATGTATGCCTGTTTATTTCCTCGCTTCGTCTGTTAGTCTTTTTCATTAGTGGTCTTTGGTTTGTCTCATCAACTTAGATATGTTGCTGGTTGTCGTGGCGGACGCAGCCACTAAAGGAGGCAATAAATCACAACAAATTAACATAAATCTCTAAAGAATTGTCGCAACACCACTTCTCTTAATGTTGGTTTGTTGTTGTTGTTGTTGCTTTTGCTTAGAAGTTGCAACCGCGCTTGTGTAGTATTTAAGTGTGGCAGTGCTGACAGTGGAAAATAAAAATATGAAAAATTATGTGAATAAAATTTAGAATAACAGATATTTAATACTTCAAAGAAGCTTATAAATTTGTATAATTAGTTGGAATGTGTAAGAATTACAAGCGGTAGTGACGTAACTCATTTCAAAGCAATACTAGGCAGTGTATGGCAGACAGAGTAGATATGCAAGTAGCTGTAATGAAACTATCATAAAATTTTAAAAGTATTTTTAGTGACTTCATAAATGAAAAGGAAACAAAAACTTTTTGAAGTTTTTATACCTAGCACATCGCTCAACGGGGTTTATTTAATGCAATTAATTTTAAGAGTTTTTTAAGTCTTTTAGAGATTTGTATGACCCCTTACAGGATAATATCCGCAACTTTTCGGATAACCTTTTTTGTTTTATATACATACATATGTACCTACTATCGCTAGCTTAGAGGGAAAAGTTGATGAGTTGAAAGAATGGTGAATTAGAATTTGACCTCGAATAACTTTGACCGACTTGACTTATCGAAAAATTACTTCCGAACTTTTTTTTTGTAGAGCATTAAATACTCTACTCCAAGACCTTAACAGTACAACGTATCGTTCTTTAAATATAAAATCAGAATAATAAAAAAAAAAACAATTTTTCCTGTGTTTTTCTGATAGGAAATCGAAAAACGAAAAAAATTAAAAAAAATTTTCTGATTCACCCTAATGTATATATACATTAGATCGTACCACCTTACAAGCAAACAAAAAAGTTCGCGTACACCTCTGAGTCTAAACAATTTTTTGAAAAAAATTTCCGTTTTAGAATTTTCGGTGAAGCTTATGTACTGTTTTGGCAAAAATTATAGTGAATTTTAGCGAGCTTTAATTTACTGAAATAAGGGAGATAGGAACAGAGATCTGGTGTATAAATATTAGAACTGGATACTTGAGCTCAATGAACTTTGGAACAAAAAATTGTTTCCTCGAACATCGATATATCTCATACTTTATGATCCCACATTTTAAATTTCCCAGAAATATTGAGTAGGGTTATCCGCTTAGTTCATTTTAGTAGCAAATTGTGGCAACGCCCTTATGGGTTCATTTTCTATACGTTAAGAATTTTGGCTCGCACAGCAATTTGATGCACTAAAATGTGCGCTGGGTTTATAATGTATGGTTCCACATGAACTTGGACAATTTCAATTAAATTTTTTTTGAAGTCTTATCGTAAATCTTTGCTGCGCACCACACACCTAATTAAGTAATGAAAAACACATTTTGTGTAGGTAATTTTTTATTTTTTTTTTGTGCTTCAGATTTCAACAAATTTTTTCTTATGTAAAATTTGCGCTTCATAAAATTAAAATTAAGCGGGAAAAGCAAAAGCATTTTAATGACACTTAAAAAAGCCACTAAAGTAGTTGTCAACTCCAAAAAAAAAATTGAAAAACCAAAAACAAAAATAACGCCACTTTGTGCTCAGCATATATGCAGCCATATGTGGCATGTCGCCTGCAACTACTTACCAGCTTATGCGCTCATGCACTCGTATATTTACGTACATAAGTCCACTTGGCTGGTGGACTTTTGGCGCTCGGTGCTGTCGGTCGCTAGCTCGTCGCTTGTGGCTGGCGTTTGCATGTAGAGTTGCTGGCGCACACGTCAGGCAATTAGCGTTTGCGGGTGTTAATCATTTGTTGGTGGCATAAATTTTATATTATCCCTCAGGCGTGGCTGCAACACCTACATACATGCTCAACTAATACATTCGCTGCACTGCATCCGCGCTCATGAGATTACTTTGTTTAATACATATATGTATGCATTCATTTACGTTTGCCGCCCCAGCTGTCGATTTATAATGCAGCGTGCATACACATAGATATCTTTATATGGCTTTTGGGATATGTGACTCGGTGCCATATGCCGCATTTGATGGTTTACATACTTACACTTTTACATTCATATAGTACGTACTTGCATTAGCGGCGCGCGTGTGTTCCTCCTGCTAAGTTTGTATTTAAATGGCAGTTTATGTTATTACATATTTTCACAAAGAATTTACTGCATTTTATTTCCACTCGTATATGCATTAACGACAACAGCAGCAATACGACACTCAAATTTGTCAAAATTGGTGTTGATTTATGAATTGGTGAGCTTCACGCTTAAGGGCCTTAATGTTTATCAGAGTTTTCAATTTTATGACATGCGGTGGATTTTGTTTCGAAATAATATTAATTTAGTATGGTACTAAAAATAATCCTAACGGAAGGGAAATATTTAGATGGAAGAAGTGGTAGGGTGCAAAATACGCTGTTGGAAAGCAATTTTGGATTGAAATTGAGAGTGCAAAGAAACCAGAATTAATAGTTGATTGGCTGATTGGTAGTAGTTATTCAAATCACTGCAACTTAAGGATTTGTTTTATGTATCCCAAAACTTGACAAACAATATGAAAGTGTACGATATAAGTACTGGCGGCGACCTCTTTATCGCAGGAAATTTACCTCGAGTTTTCCGAATAGGCATTGACAGCCTGTAACTGTTGATTTCTTTTTCAAAAAAGTCGATAAATAATCGATAATTTTTAAATACATTTTTTACTTGCATAAATAAGGAGTTAAAATTTAAGTTAACTTAAACGTTTAAAATCTGATGAATCGAAAAAATCCAATTAAAATTTTAACTTTTATTTTGATCGGAAAAAATCGAATTTTAACTTTTTTTAATCGAAAAATATAAAAGTCAAGTTTGAAGATTTAATTTATACTACGTTCATATTGACGAGCTAAACATGTTAAATGGGCTTGAACCAGTTAAATGAACAAAACATGTTCATAAACAAGTTAAATCGCATGCAATTATTGTTGGAAAATTTACCACTTAAATCATTTAACTCGTTTGAAAACCAGTTCAGCAGGGTCAGAAAGACCCAAAAGCTTTCATTTGACACGCCAACGTTAAAAAATTTATATTCTGAAAAATATTAAAAATTATCAAAAAATATCAAAATTGTATGCATGTCTGGCCGCCAAAAAAGAGGCCAAGGCGGTAATTATATTTCCCATCAGGTCTCGTCGTACGCAGAGATAAATAGGGCATACAAACTAAACATTTTGAAGTATCTAAATAATCCGTATGAATTAATATTATGAAGCAGACATTCGCACAAAACAAATTGAAACACAAACACTTGATTTTGAATACTTTTTCCGAATTTTTATTGGTAATCCAACAACCGTCAAAGTTAACTCCAAATGTGCAATGTGGACGATTGTGTTTTCCAAAAAGCTCTTTTTCATTTAACAAGTTAAATGGGGCCAATTTGAACGTAATATTTGACTGCAAAAAAAGTCAGATTTTAATTGTTATTTCTGACAAAAAATAACGTTAACAAACAACGATTAATCGTTGACTTTTTTGAACAAAATCAGAAAAAATTTCAAATAATATCTGCTAACGAGGAGGATTTTGCGTTTTTCAGTTTGTCCTTTAGTAATACAATTTCTAATATATAAATTGAAAACATGCATCTAAACTTTTCTTTTTGAAACAATAAAACTAAAAATTAAAAGAGAATTACATTAAGAAAAAGAAAAAACATAGATTAAAATAATACTAAATCTAAAAATTAAATGAATTAAAAAATTGTTTATTTTTAAACAATAAAATCTAAAAAATAAAAGTAAAATATTTAATTAAAAAGTTAATAAAAAAAAACCCCGGTGCAAGAGTACTCGAACCCAGATTTTTCAAACGGCACGCCAGTGATTTGCTTACTCAGCCATTGCGACTGTTGGAGCAGCGTGAGTAAAATGATATAAAAGTGCTTTCTCTCAATCGAACTTTTCACCATAAAAATTGGCAAGGGAGCTTTTGTTTGTAATATTTTCGTATCAGAATAAACAAAATTTTTCAAACTATCTTGCCTATTGTCTTTCAATTGTCATACAAAAGGCTTTCAACTAGCTTCGCCACAATTGTACTGGAAGCCTTTCAAGACTGCTTTCAGTGTGACCAGCTCCTGGCTTCTCCAGAAAGTTGGAAAAGGCAAGACTTTTTAAGATTGATTTGGAATCTTCATGAAATTTGGACCACGACACATTCTTAGGCTTGTCTCCTCCTTCCCTTTTTTAGCTTCCCCTACTCATAGTAAGCTTCAGTATGTTAAAAGCATTTTTAACTCTTGGACCGAGTAACTTAACTAAAATTATTCAGCCTTTCAATATTGCACTCTTCGTGGCGGTCTGTTCTTCCTCTTCTTCTTCTATGGAACAAAGAGCGGATTGCTTAAAAGCAATGGGCGCAATGAAAAAAAACATCTGCTTCGTATTAAAGTTTGCCTAAGTAAACCGTTAAAATAATTGAAAGTTTGCGATAACACGCTTTCGCAAGCTCTTTTTAAAACCTCACTTTAAGTAAAGTGCATTGTTATTTTCTATTTTTGCGTTTTTTCCGTACCAGCCATGAAAAATTTCGCATTCCATACACAACAATTATGGCTCAAACTTTAATTTCATTTTTAACCAAATTTAAAACAAAGTAAATCTAAAAGAAACAAAATTAAATTAAAATTTATGCATATAATTTCATTTAGTGACACTTTAAACTTTGCCACACAAAAAAAAAATAAAAAGTATAATAAAAGTACTCAAAAAAGTCGACCCTCAATTAAGACAAAGTTTTACTTTCGTTCAGCTGAAAATGTGATTTCTTTTTTTTTTACTTTTGCCCTGCAGTGCTGCACCAAAAAGTACCATACACCGGCAAATGCTTATGCAAATTCCACCTAAAGGTCATACATTCGCATATTTACACTTATCCTGCTATTCTAAAGTGGCTCGTCAGCTCTCAACCACCATTTCATCCCGCCACGTTCACGATCTCCCGCCAGAGAAAAAAAGGTCAACATTAAAGTAAGCATGAAATTAAAGTCGACTCCAATTTGCATATTTATGCGCAATGATATCCTGCTTAGCATGACACACTTGTTGTTGTAGCAGCTTTCATTGCTGTGGCTGTGAAACTTTACTGTCTGCTTTAGGGATAAGCCAGCAAATTGTAATGTAGAAACGTTTTTTCGTAGCAAAAGTAAATTTAAATTTTTTCAACAACACCGAAAAAGTTTCAAATACGAATTGTACAACTTTATTTCACTTTCGGCAACTTTTTTTTTTCGTTGTACAAAGTTGAATGGCGCCCTCTCTTACATCGCGGCTTCACCCATTTGCCAATTCTTGCAACACAAACACATTTCTCCGTTTTGTTTTTTGAATGACTTTTATTAAAATAAAAATATATTTCAGGCATTGTGGGGGAATTCTTTTGCATTCTCTTTACCTAAATGTAACACAATTTGTTGTTTTTGTTTCTTATGTGAAATCCCTTACTTACTATTATTAGCATTTCTTGTTTGTGTTGCTGGTTGGTCTACATTGTTGTCAGCAGTGTCCAGCATTTCTTTCGCACTTTCGCCCCTGGCTATATTTGTTTGTATGTGTGGCACAATGATGTTGTCGTTTCATGACATAATTGAGGGATTTTTGCGGAAAACAGGAAGCATTCCGAGGAAGGCGCACCAGAGTCACGAAACTCAACCAAGAATAATAATAATAATAATAATGAGAATAGTAATAAAAGCATATAAAAATAAGAACAGGAAAAGGCATTTAAAAATAGGAAAATGTCACTTTGAAGGAAAGCAAGCAATGCCCTTGGCCCGACATAATTTAATTTTTCTGTAAAATTCGTATTTATGTATTTTGCTTAAATTTAATGAGGACTTTGAGTTATTTCTGGTGTTTACTGTTTGTTTTTTTTGCTTACGAAAACACTCAATTATAACATTTTTTTGGAAGAGTTACATTGTAACTGAAATTTATTGATGTAACTCTGTGTATACTCCTCGTAATCTCTTCTAATCCCCATTGAACTAAAACCTTTCTGCAGCCTAACATGTTGCATCTGCAAGTATTCAGACCTCTGGGCATGCCTGGGCAGGTCCTTAAGTAAAGGACTTAATGGGTAAAACCTACGAAAACTGCATTAGACTAAGTTATTATTCCATTCTTTGGGGAACTGTAGTCATCTTATATTCTTTATTCTCAAAGCACTTGAGCGATTAATATAAGTAGCCATGCTTGTGAAACTTCATATAGCTGAATGGTGACTCTCAAAGGCCCAACAGTCGACTCTGGTCTGCACAATGTATGTAGTAGGACGGAGGAAATCGATTATAGCATGGATATACATCGCGGTGGTTAGACCGCTTCTTTTCTAGGGTGTAGTCGTTTAATGGGATCCTCCTAAAAAAGAAAAATGCAAACTCTATGAAAATGGACTAACATATCTTCTGATGGATCTGTATGCAAAAAAGACAGCATCAAGCACTTTTAATTCGCTTAGCGCGACAAAATCTTGAACTTACGGGATTCCTACAATCTACTACATCCCACCCACCCGCACTATCAACCCCAAGTTCATTACCTGCCTTTCCTCAAGGGAATGGTCACTTGATACAGTAAGACAAAGCTGATCAATCTGTGCTAACAAAAATGGCTAAAAACTCACCAAAGGAGTCGGGATGGAGTTTACTCGGAAGACTCAGCTATCACAAGTACAGCGTAATAGGATTCCTAGTCATGATACCTACATACATGTCTACATTTTCACTGACAGCCAGCCGGCTATTGAATACCTGATAAAAATATCGCTGACGTCAAAAGAAGTTGCTGAATGCCGTCGGCATTTTTTAATGAGTTGGCTGAGACATTCCGCATTCCGATTGTCTGGGTATCTAGTCATTGCGATATTCAGGGAATTCGCAAGGCTGACCAACTAGCAGGGTATTGCCTGATGCTGATATAAGACATAATCTTGGCATATCCCTTCAAACATGCAAACTTCTACTGAATAAAAAATTCGCATGCATTGCAAAACGCTCTGCCCAAACATAGACACTCAACGCACTAAGTCTCTACTTAATCTAAGGAGGCAGAATATTCGCGTATTAACTTGAGTTCTCATCGGACATTGTCTGATTGAATTACACGCTGTTAGACTGGGCTCCCCCTGGAAGGACTACAGCAGAAGCTACACGCATGAGGACGAAAAAGAAATTATCTAACATATTATCTCCCACTGTCAAGCTCTATAAAAATGGAAACAAAAGCTCTTGGCAGTTATTTCCGCGATGATCTGAAAGTGATCTCAAAGTGATGAACCCTATGCACTTTCTTGATAAGCACCAAGTGGTTTATAGGAGCACGGGGATAAAAGGAAACTTTATACTGATTCACAAATTGGCAAGGGATTATGGAAATTCATTTCAAAATATATCATCTTCTCGCGCTGTAGAAGAATCAATTAACAAATAAGCTAAAATATATTTAATTTAACATCGAACGTTAGAAAATGTCGTGGATTTTCTTCCTTATATATTCGCCGTGAAGACCTTTTCCTTTCACTCTCCGAACTCGTCCAACTATGTTAGATATAACTCAGATATTATATTTTTGTTTGGGGAAGATCCGGTGTGGATTTAGGAAAACCCCTGGGACTTCACATTAAGTCCTTATCTCTCATTTTTCTTACAAGATCAGTTGCCACGTATGGCCAGGTAAACCGAGTTTTAAGTAAATCCTGTTTTCAATGGCGGCGTCGAAAATAGTTCGACGTCACTTCATGTGCCTTTAAAGCAAGAAGCTTCCCAAAGAATTAAAGGTCCACACAAAGAGCAGGCCTAAGTACTAAAAGTTTCTTGGTATAACTGAAATATGCCCTTGCCTACCATTGTTAGGGCGGAAATATTCTAAATGAAAGCGTTTTCTAATCTCTCTTTGATGATAAGTATGCCCCCTTTATATGTTGGGAGCTCTAAATAAAAAATCTCTTCTTGCTGAGTCTTGTTCCCATCATAGTTATAATTTTCGTGACTCGCGTTCCTTTAAAAGCCATGATTTTAATTAGGCACTTTTATCAATTATGCGTATCGTGCACCATATCTAAAAACTATATAAATTGCTACAAGTGCTTTTAATTTGCGTTTTTGTTGTTCCCTCGAAGGGATAGCAATTAAAAGCTGAAACCTTGTTCAGAAATAAATAATCCATATAATCATTAGCTGCAAAGACTTCATTAATATGTAATTGTTATGAACTGCAGACACGCCAAATTGCAACAAATTAATAAACGACGAATCTAAAAAAGATGAAATTAAAAAAAGTAAAACCAAAAATTAAAAGTGACAGTTTAGCCGTCAAAGGCTATTAATGAAACATACACCCTTAGTGAAAGCAGGACAAATGAAAGCAAAAGCGACGTAAATCAAAAATATGCAATACAAAAACAACAACGTTGATAATAAAAATTACAATAGCTGCAACAACAAAAAACAATGAAAAAGCTGTCAACAATCATAAATAACAATTAACTGAAGGCATTGTTGGAGAATTTCTAGTATATGGAGGGGATTTTAAAGTGAAGTGGAGCGGAGTTACAGAAGTGCAGCGCAAGAAGTTAACTTAAGTGGGAGTAAAGTGAAGACGAGAAAGGCGTGAAGAAGAGCAAGTTGAGACAATAGCAAGTAAACAGAGGTCAAATTGGGTGGACAAAAGATGCATAATTAGGGAGGCGAAAATAGTGTAAGAGGATTAATTACAACTGGCAGCGAAGACCCGACGCAGACGGATGAAAAGCGAAGACTTTGTGCCAGGGCGTGCAAATGGTCGGCGTGCATGCAAACACTCCCACATGAATGTTAACGTCGTTATAATGCCAACTATTCAAAGTAAATAGTTATGGTGAACTGCCGCAGCAACACGCCTCGCTAGCAGCACGAAACGAAAAAAAAAAAAAAAACAGAACAAAAAACTTAACCATTTAATTCAATTACCAACTGCAAGCAAAGACAAACAACTGTGGCGGTGGTGGTGTCGGTGTCGTCGTCGGCAGCGTCAATGAAGTGTAGCAAATGCCAAATGCCGCGTTTGGCCACAATGCGCTGCGGCAACAACAATTAGCCAGCCATGGCGGCAACTGCAGTTCACCGCGCCACAGCGGGTTTCGGGTATTCCTATGCCTCATTAAGCTTGCCCAATGCATCGCATCGTCGCAGCCCACAAGCTATTAATATTATAATGCCAAGGCAAGCGGAGCGCGTATTCAAAGCACATGCTCGCACGCTATGGAGTGCAATTTTTCATTAGAATTTGTAGGCAATTTGTATGCAACAATCGATGCGAGTCCGCGCTGGCAACGTGCCACACCCGCCGCACACGTTTCACGTTTAGCGCCCTAAAAGTGTTGCATTGATACAGAAAAAGCGCCAAAGCTGAACTGAACTTAGCGCACCTAGAGCGGTGCATAAAGAATACCTACTATTCCGCATCGATGTAAATGGCATTTGCATGGGCCGAAAGGGTTGCATGCGTCATTGAGTTTCAAAAGATCACAAAAAAAAAGAAGTAACGCAGACAAAAGGCTGAATAAATAGCGCAGCGTAGCGAGGGGGTCGGCAGGTCTTCAGGTGAAAAGTGTTAATGTGGCAGTGCTGGGCGTGATGTATGAACTAACGGCTGGCATTTAATTAAATTGTGTCTATAAAGTTTAGTGATCTAAAACCGTAAAAATTTGATCAGTTATTTTGGAAAGTTTTTAAATTTGTTTGCAACCTCCAGGGGCGCTGGAGTCGAGAACTTTGTAGAAACCCTATTTGTGGTTCGATTAAAATCTGATAGGCAGCACCTGGAGTGGGTGATGCTGTAGTGGAAATATTTGCCTTAGGGTGAACAGGGTGTAATGAAAGTTCTAATAGAAAAGGTTAAACTTGGGGCACAAGAGAATATCGACCAGTGCAGAACAAGGGCGATATTTAGAGATAAGAGCACTATTGTCCTTAAAAACTGCTCTTTAAAGCTTTGAATATGTCTCCAGAATTCTTTAAATTAAAAGGCTAGGGTGGTTGTCTTCGCTTCCCTTAATAATCACCTTGTACATATAGAGTGATCCATTAAAGACGCAGGTGTTCGTAGAAGGGCCATTGTTTCATACGCTATGTGACAAGTGGCACCGTCCTGTTAAAACCACATATAATCCAAGCTCATGTCATCTACTTCAGGCCATATATATACTGATATCATTTTTGAATAGGTGTGGTCCGATGACTCCTCCAGCCCAGAAAACCTCACCAAATTGCGACTCGATTCCTACGGATAACAACCCAGACGATGGCTATTGATCTGGTCATGGAACCCGACTTACAACTAGCCAAAGGAACCAGCTCACAAAGGGGAGACTTGCCGGTTGATAACACTCCCTTCTCCAGTAGTGAAGACGCTTGAGGTCCTGCTCTCCCACACTTTACGTATCACCTGACCCAGCCAATCATCAGCATGGCTACCGTAAAGAGCACAACATAACTCGTGGCCTTAACAACAATGTGTGACAACGTCTGCCTTTCCACGCTAGGCCACTGTACACAAACGGTGGTCAACGAATTGTCTGAGTGGTCGAAAGTCGTTTGTAGCTTTCCGAGATCAAACCTCCAGACCACGAAGAATTAACTATAGGGGTGCCACAGGGTGGTGTCCTATCCCCGTTATTGTTTAACTTTTACATCTGGAACCTTCCTCAGCCATAGGAGGGAGTTTCCATAATCTCATATGCTGACGAGTGTTCGATATTGGCGTCCGGGAATGGAATTGGTGGCCTCTGCTCTGCTTCTTCACCGCACGGAGGTCTAACCCTCTTCTGACTAAATAAAAGGCATCACCATCTGGGCGAAAAATGTCAGGCTGCAACTAGGCATTCACGTCGATTAAACGCCAGTTCCGACGGTGAACAAATCGAATACCCTAAGGCTTACCTTAGGTATCCTGCTCTCTCTTTATCAGCGCACCCAACCGCAATCGCCAATAGAATACAAAGCCGCAACAAGGTCCTCAAGTCGCTTGTCAGCTGCACCTGCGGCAAAGGCACTTGCTGGCAAGATACGCGCCTGTTTGGGCGTGGGGGGTCTAGTTGGACAAAGTGGATGAAGCTACAGAATTAGAAAAACGCCGTACTATGGACAGCGGCAGGTCATCTGCATTGCCTGGCCCAAAGCTCCCCGTAATGTAATGTAATCTCACTTCTATGGGTGTAACAGAAACAAGGGACACAACTACCTAGAATATCTTTTGTATCCCTATGATGGTTCTTAATCCTAACGGCCCAAGATGTTATCAGGCTCTCCAATAAAAGACGCATTCCTGATCTAAATGGAAGAACTGGCAGATTAGGTCACCTTTGCTAGTCTGTCCGGTCTAAGGTTCCCTACCTCTTCCCAGCACTTACTGCGTTCTGACTTTAACCACGCTTCCATTATGAGCCTCGAGGAGGCCTATTTGAGTCAATAAAATGGTTCCGGTCCCTCAAGCTCCGGCCCCCCCTAGCCAATTTGTCAGTGGCCCCGTTACTTACGATCCCGCAGTGTCCTTGTACCCAGTATTGTAATTCTGTGTTCCTTGTTGCTAGGAGTTGGACAGTGTCAAAGCATTCCTTGACGAGCCTAGAGGTGAGCGTCCTATTGGATAGGGCCCTGGTGGCAATCTGGCTGTCTGAAAAGAAAACTACAAATGCCTTTTAAACCCTTCTGAAGGTTCAGTCTGCCACGAATTGAGATTGCTAGTACCTCGGCCTGAATGGCTCCCGAACAGACCCTTGCCCGGGGAAGCGCATCCAAACGGATGCGTGAGAAGTCATATTTTCGAGTATAAGGACGCGGTGCTGACCTAAACAGAACAACCACTGGACCCGACGACGTACAGACCAGCTATCAACGGCATTCATAGAGACCTTGTTCATAGAGAAAGGCCGCTTCTCCACCTATTGCAATATAGCCGTCCCAACAGCTATTTAATTGGGCTCAATTTAACTAAACTGAATTCTAGCTCCCTAACTTTCAGAGGCTATTCCAAATACATTCGCGAATGAATTATGCAAAGAACTTCAGTGAATCTGTAACTCAAATATGTCGGCTCGCTTTTCCAGAGATAAAACTCCCTATAATATATATATATATATATATATTCAATTTAGGCATTTCTTTGCTCTTGCTTAATGAGTCAACACAATTAACTCGGCCACAACAATGTTAACGTTTAATTAAAAAGCTTTTTAAAGAGTCACAATAAAAGGCCAGAGACATCCTGCAGCTATCAACTGCCATGGGTGATGGCAAGGCAGTTTTCATCCTGCATTCCGTTCAAAACTACAATAAAATTCCTTGTGCAGGGAATGCTTTTTCGTGCAACGTAGCCACAAACGGAATAAACATGTCCACAGTAAAATGTGGCATGCAAACGCACTTACCATACGCACACTTACACATACGAGTATTTTTGTACATACATATGTTTGGATGTAGGTATGCGTGTATAAAATGTGTATTTGCATTTGCGTTGATGAATAAACAATTGCATTCGTTTGCCAAGTGGAGAGTAAATTGTGTCAGTGATGCCACCACTGTCGGTCAGCACCAAATGAATCCGTTTCATTTGTGGCATACAATGCGGCGCCGTGGCAGCCTTTCATATGTATGTATGCAGCTACATATGTAAAAGTTTACATTTACCGTTGTGCAGTGCGTGAGGCTATAGTGCAGTGGTCAGTGTAACTGTTGATCAACGGCAAGGAAGTAAATTTTATGCTCACTAAATAATCACCTCGCATGCCCTCATCTCACACACTCCTTTCCGCTTTGGCCCTGATACTATGTAGCTACGTTTGAAATTTCACGCATATGGTGGCGATTTATTTTCAATTTTCTGCACGCCGACAGTCATTAAAATTAATTTTGCACAAATTGCACAGTTGTATAAATATATACATAGGTCCATATATGTATGTATGTATATAGACGTGCAAGTGTTGCATGCATATATGAAATGACGTTGGAAATCAACATATATGCGGTGCAAATAGTGAAAAGCTCTGGAAAAGATAAATATTATTTAAACAGAAGACACAGTGAAGGCCACAGTGAGTGAGTGAGTGATGGTAGAAGAGCGCAAGCGATGAGCGTATTTTTGCAGCTATGATTGGCGGTTGGTAGTGGGGGCATGGTTCGCCCACTTCAAGCGCTCTCATATTCAATTTAATTTCTCCCTTTGAGTACAGCCTGTCTCTACACTGACTTGCGTTAATTTAACATGCCGACGCATGTAAGATTTTTGCAAACCAGCAAATATTTTTCCGCCGTTGCACTTGTAGCTGTTGTTGTCATTTTTTCAAGTCATTGTAAATAATTAAATTGCAATTGTGTATTTGCTGATTTAATTTTTTAATTCTTTTATTCTTTATTGCTTTGCAATGTTTTACTTGGTTCACCGCTTTTGTTGCTCTTATTTGCGAGCGTGCAACTTTAATTGCAACGCAGTTTTAGTGGTCATTTCCGGCTGTCAGCGAAAACTGACGCATGGTTTTGTTTTATGAAAGTATATCGTAAATATGTACGCATATTTAAGTGGAAAAATATTTCATCAATCACTGCATTGTGGAAGCACATTTTACTGAAAATTTGAAGGCAGTGCAACTGACAAATGTTTTTTTAAGGAGCAATCTTATGTTAAAATTAGGTTAGGTTAGGTTAATGTGGCTGTTAGTCTAAAAGACCAACACTTTAAGACGCTGCAGGTCCATTGTGATACCACTATTAAGCACAGAAACCTCGTGGGTTATATTTCATGGAACCATTTCGAAGCGCTTATGAAGCGTAGGATTGGTTTTATTTCCAAGCCGCCATAGTAGCCTAACTGTTCTACAAGTGCCCTCATCTAACCATGACTCATTGACCTTTTGGCTAGTGCTATTTCCAATCAATTTCCAGGTTTCCATGGGTATCTCAATTCTGCCTCTGCTATCACACAGTGGAAGATTGGTACCTTTCCTGGCTAGCTCATCGCCCCTAAAATTTCCTACAATATCTCTCTAATGCCATTACGGGCTGCCAGGCATTTCTGTGATCTTATTGCTTAGAGGAATTGTTAGATAAGAGAATTTGTTGGCCCAAGAATGCAACAAGCTTTGGGGGATTTAATATGTTGGTCCAGTATTTTTATACCGAGATGCAGGTGCACATCGATGAAGGAGTGAAACCTTCTCCATGTCTTTTAGAACGTTTTTTTGTATGGCAGAGTATCTTAAAGTGTGGAGAGCGAAGGGAAAGCACAGTTAGGTCTATTATTTGCGCTTATTTTAGCCGCGTGTTTGGGCTCTCATTCTGTTCCCTTGAATTCCTCATCTGATGATGATCAATTGTCTTAAGAAAGTATTTAAGATTTATTAAAATCCAAGGTTCCTCCATGAAAATAACTTTCTCCTCGATATTGTTAAAGCGCAAAAGTTCTTGTTCTTAGCGTGTAGTCAAAAATCTGGGTCGCTGATAAGCTAACTCAGCGCTTGTTAGACAAAGTTTAGTAGGAAGAGATCAAGTAAGAAACATTACCGTTCTCTGTTGCGATATTTGACTAGGAAATTGTGCTGTATATTTGTCAAGTCCGGTTTGTGGGTTCACTTAAGGCGTTGCAGTCCTTTTGGGGCTAATGCTGCCACAATAACTTTACCGATTACATACGTACCACGTGCAGATCACTGGTTCTGTACTTGGTCCTTCCATTGTGTTCGAGGGCGCCCTTGCTTTGATTGCCTACCTATGGGTTCTCAAGGAGCTAATAATCCTAAAACAGTCAGCTTAGATTCTCAAGCCCAGGCCCGTGGCGGCAAAAAAAAATCGGATCCTGACACAACTGCATACCCCTTTTGAAGTCTTGCGGAGTCTCGTGAGGACAGACTTCGAGTAATCATGAAAATTAATTGCTTTATTGGACTTGAAAAGTGTTCTTTATGCTTAAACGTGGGAAAAAGATGAGTTTTTGTCACACATGGTTTGTGTTCCAAGGGGCGATAAAACCATGTTCTGGAGAACTTGGGCAGCTTGGCTGTTAATGTGTGCAATTTGCCTTTTCGATGGCTTGCTTAAAGGAATAATGATAGTCCATTAAGGGCATTTTGCCTACTTCTATTGCCTGTCCACTGGAAATATCCTTATTTGACTTCTACAGGCTAGCCACCAGCGACTTTTCTATCAGGTTAAACTTTTCCACATGAAATTTAAAATGGTTAGAGTCTGCAAGGACGATTGGTGTGAACAGGTGGACGTTAAGCGCCTTTCCCTCTATCGCTGCATTTAGTTAGCTTGAAGACATAGAATGCCTATGGATCTCGACGGCGTTACCAACGAGAGATTGATTGAAGAATGTTCCACCGTTGGTTTTCAAATGAAAAATTTACGTTTCACAGTGTTATCGAAATTCCGTACTCCAAAGGTCTAATCCAATAATTCTTTCGTAAAAACGGCACTACGGTAGTAACTATTAAATTTGGTTCATAAAACTCTAGACTCTGCATACACAAAGTAAAAGCTTATTGCTGCAATTTATTAGTGATCTAAAAGCTACTGTCACATTCTGTACGTCTGCACTAGTTTCGCCATTGAAGATTTGCTTAATGACTGCTGCTTCTGCCTCACATCCACCACCCAACGAAGTGAAAAGGATATGCCACGAAGATCAACGCCAAAGATAAATATGCCACATATATCAATGCCAATCAGCATGCAACACGCGTGTACAACACATTCTGATGTTCTCTACTGATTGTGTGTCTGATTTTAGTGAAACAGAATTGGGTGCTGCTGCAGGTTGTGGCCGGCCGGCAGCGACATGGCGTTGCAAAATCAGTTAAAACTTTAAATTGCTTAATTAACTAATCTAGATCGAATGCTGCGAGTAAAGCAAGCGAGAGAATGTTGCAGAAGGCAAGAAGCAGGCAAAAGAGGTGAAGAATTTCGAACCGAGTAACAAATGAATGCACAAAAAAGGAACAAAAAACAACCAGAAACTGTGAGATAGCGTGGAAGAGACAAACTACATACATACATGCAGGAGCAGAGCAAGTGAAAAGGAGTAGAAATAGATGTTGCTTTTATGAGAAATTTGAGCGTTAAAACGAACGAAAAAAATAAAACAAGCAATCGCGTGTAGAAACTTTGATTGCAACACTGTGTGTAGTAAATTGATTTTATGCCACCCGCTGTGCCACCGAAATGTCGAAACGAACGCGAAATTGTGGTAACTTGCAATGAATCGAATGACAAGCGTATGAAATGAAATGAAATGAAATGAATCAATGCTTTGGTATGGCTTAAGGTGCGGTCGTTGGCAAGGATGCTGGTTAACTGATTGGATTTTAGGAGTTGTATGATATGATATGGGTATGGCGATACATCTGTATGGAAATAGGTATGTCTTTATAAATATATATAAAAAAAGTGCGCATTTGCTTGCAAACATGCTTGACTACAATATATTCCATCAAATGCGAGCACTCAAAAGATCTAAAATGTGGCAAAAAAGGATAAAACAAATTCAGCAGACGAACGTCTAATAAATTTTAAGCCTCGACGCGGCTATGTTTAAGTATTTGTACATAAATACAAGATTTTTTCGCGAATGCATTTTTTTCTGTTATTTCTTTTTGTCGTAGTTTCTATTTGCGATACCCTTTCTACTCCTTTTTAAATTTCTGCTACTATTTTTCCAATAAAGTAATTATTCACGTATCTTTTTACTACTACATATTTCAATTAATTTTGCTACTTTTTTTAATCGCCGAATTTTGATTGTTTGGTGAGCATTGCACACATGATTTTTTTTTTATTTAACATACATACCTAATTTTTTACATATATTTCTATTAACTTTTTAAAACTATTTGCACACATAAGCAACGAATACTTTTTTATATTTTCCTCTTATTTCCTTTTACTATTCTTTACATAAAATAGTTTTCGAGTACGTTTTTGTTATGAATTATACTACTATTTTTCCCTAAACAAATTTATAATAATTTATGAGCATTATAAGCATTTGATTATGTTTACGTTTCTTATTTACTTTTCGTACTAAATAACTACTTCATTCACTACTATTTTACCATAGCCTTAATTGGCTTTATAAATTGCTTGTCAGTTTTCTATGAACAAATACAAATGTAGAAATTTACTTTTTTTTATCCTTTTTGCATACTTTTTTATAATATATTATTTTTAAAAATCTCTTAAAAAAAAGCTAAAGTACATTGATGGCAAATATATTTTATACCAATTTTCGAAAATCATTACATAAGGTATAGTTTGGCTCCTATTTTTCTCTCCTTTTTCTAAATATGTTTTAAGAATTAAAGTATTAGCAGCGTAATTTGTGTTAATTCCAATAGTCAAATTAATTAGCCATTTTTATATTAGTACTCTCTGAGTGTCGTTTGTTTACAGCTGATAACAAATAGTACCTTCTCGAAACTTATTTACGTAAATGCCAAAATTTAAATTTTTTTTACTCCTTTTTCTACTACCTTTTTTACAAAATGCTTTCCTATTTTTACATGCTCTTTTATATTACTACAACTATGTTTTTAAATATGTATACTTTTCATAGTACTTTTTTACAATGGCATTTTTACTATTTTTTTCAATTCATGTTTTTTTACAATTAAATGTGCATATTGTTCTACATTTCCACAATTTGCATTCCTGTTTTTGTTTCTAAAACTATCTAATAGACACCTTCCAATTGTTTTTCTTTTTCACGTGTATTTAAGTAAAACTTGCACTCAGACAAAAATCACAGCAGCCGCTATCTCTTTCTACAATTATCTATGTATGTACTTCTCTACAACACCATCATTTTACTCCTATGACCAGCCAGAACACATTTAGCTGCTCTTCAATGCCGCAATCTCTACATTTGCTTGCTGCTGCCTTTGGCTGCTGTTATCGAAAACCATTTTGTGCCGAAATTCATTGCCACAAAAGTTGATTCACATCTCTGGCATCCAATTGCTGGCAGCTCCTCATTGACGCCTAGCTTGCCACTTTTGCGTTTTTGGTATGTACATAGCCGTTTTTGTTGTTGTTGCTTCAGCCTGATTAAAATGCGAAACGGCTTTTAACACGTACTTTTAGCCGCGCGTTGATTTTTGCCGCAATTCGAGCAACTTGCCGATATATGTATGTACATATGCAATCATGCGTCTGTGTGTGTGTGTGGGTTAGTGAGTGTAAATGTGTGCCACAAGGCCACAATCGTTGTTTAGTGCTACTATTTTTTTCACTCGCACACTTCACTTACGCTTCACCAACAATTTTCGTGGCATGCATGCAATGTGTCCGTCCATGCTCGTGGCCGTGTGGCGTGAAATGATGCCACAGGCAAGACTGCCAAGTGCGGCAATCATTCGAGCTATGATTGAATTTATCGGTGCTCAATCGCTTTCCGAAGTGGTCTTACGCTTGTTATGATGCTATTCATTGCTGATGGTATTTTGGTTTTGGTGTTGTCGTTGTTGTTGTTATTGTTGTGGTTTTTGCGATGAGTATGGCTTGTTTTTTGCTGCACGCTTCTCCTGATAACAGCTATAGCAACCGTACAATTTACAAGGAATCACACCACCAAGTAACCTTGGTATGCTATCAATACATATGACTCATGTCGAGTGAAGGAAAATGGAAATTTATCTCGTTGAGGTCATGTATGTACCTATGTATAAATACATGGGTGCATATTACTTCAGTATTTAGTGAAAATGAATGAATGAAGCTGGTCTAATTGACATAGTACATACGTAAGGTACTTCTTTAAAGTAACAAAAATTCCACTAGAACTTTAATTATCTATATGATTTTCCATCAGTATATCGACACCTGAGTGGAAGATCGACCTAAAGTTCGGCAGTTCGAAAACGCCTTATCTCAGAAAACTTTTTTAAAGAACGCCCTATTTCTGAACTTGATTGAAGAACGCCCTATCTTAGAATTCGATTCAGAAACGCCCCATTCCAGCTGCCGATTCAAAAACGACCTATCTCTGCATATTTTCAATACATTTTTAAGTGAGATACCGCGTTTTTGAACCGAATTCTTAGATAGGACGTTCGTAAATCAAAATCTGAGATAGGGCGTTTTTCAATAAAATTCTGGAATAGGGTGTCCTTATAGGGCGTTTTCGAACTGGCTGCCGAGATATGTCGATCTTCCACTCAGGTGTCGATGTATTCTTGCCTTAATTGTTAACAAGAACACCACCATGATTTGGTTCCTGATGGCTTGCTTCGTTTACCTATATTGATTTAGAGCGATTTTTTCGTTAAAATTTTCTTCAGAAAAATTTAGGAAATTTTATATCGGAACTATAGACAACAGGAACATGGCAGAAAAAAAAACATGGCTGACAAACCGGCTGTAGAGGCTACACTTAAAGTGATGTCATTCAAGCTGTAGAAGGTAAAAGTCCTTGGACTACCTTTTGGGTACTTTTTAGGCAAATAGGGTTTATGGTTTTCTGGCTTGAGCCAGACTATAGACGCTTTCTGATTGAAATTTACGCAATGAAACTACTACAATTCGCTCATTTGCTGCAAGTTGTTCGAAGGACGATAAACTGAAAGCTTAAATTAACGCAAGTTGAAAAATCTAACACCGCCGGCTGGGATAGATGCCAGCCAGCTATTCAGTTTCGTTCTCAAGTTGTTGGCTGTCTCATACCAATGGAAAATTTACATTTTTTAAAACAGTAGTACCAAAAAAAACTACTCAATATTATTGAGCTATGGACTACGACCAGAGAACCCAATTAAACAAACTTGTAAGCATTAATTTCGGCCTAAATTTATTCTCTGAATACTATACATCTTTTCAATTTTTAAGTGCCGGCAGCACTCTCGTGGTTATAAGCGAGCACAGCGTTCTACTATAGACAGCACTTCCGATATTTTTTTCGATGGCAGCATAGCATTGCTGGTTACACAAGTACTATATAGTGCCTTTGGGCCCGCTGAAGTTCAATTTCATACCCTAAAGCGATCTCTTTATGACTTTTGTTGCGATTTGTTTATCTCTAGGACAGAAAAGCACTCAAAATTGCAGTTGTACTCATACGAAAAATATATTTATTTTCCTATTATTACGAAAAATTCATATGTCCTACATGAAATGCATAAGAATTGAACGCGGCTGCATTTGCATAACCAACTTTGCATAAAAATGAACTGAAAATGAATTGCTTTGCATGAATTTAATATTCCAAATCAACATGGTCTTAAGAAAGCAGACGTAACCACTTCTCACTTAACCGATGATTTGAACAATTGACCCATAAAAAAATATCTTTCATGTTCGCATCGGAATATTGCATGTTTTGCGCTGCCGTAAAAAGTCCAAACCAAAGAATTAATAAAAACACGATTGCAACAGCAAAGGGACCGAACGAGGAGGAAGCGCGTAGTTGCGGAGAGCGTTACGAAGTCGGGGTAAGAGAAATTGCAAAAAATAAAGCATTGTAAACACATTTATGTTTATGAAAACTGCAAATGAGTTTACGATACTTGAGAGCACATACCCAACATGCAAATCGCTTGTTCCGCTTTAAATTAATTTTTGCCTGCATATTCATTCATATATAATTTTTTATTTTCAACATATGTACATACTTATGTATCTCTCGCGTATCTTTGTAATTTTGTATTTTCGACGATATCCCGCTGTGATTTATAAATGCAAAAGCATATCAGCGCTGAATATGTAGCAGATGAAATATCGAAAGCGTTCAACATGTTGCGCACTAATGAGATACTTGTGCAGCGCGCAAGATAGAGCAGCAGCTGAAGTTAGTATGTAGATGAAGTATGGAAGGCAATCCTATTGCGCTTATTGCTGAGGTGTGCGCGAAGGTGCAGGCACTCCAGAGGCATGCCACAGGAAATAATAATAAATCTACAAATACTCGCATATATACAAATGTAGTTGAGAAGTATTAAAAAAGAATCGTTTATAAATCGTAAGAGTTCACGCTTGTTTTAATTTAGTGCAAATTGCTTGCTTTATGAAAATATGTTAATGCCTGGCTTGTGAACTGCGAGCCAAATGATGATTTTAGTTCGAAAATTTACAAGAATTTTTTATACTGTACTATAAAAATGCAATGGCAGATGGGCTTCTCTGATTATTTTGATCAGTTTGCAAAGCAAAATTTGAAAAAAAAATCAGTTTTTAATGAATTATACATTTTTCTTGGCAAGCATGCACCTCCATCTTCTTGTAAGACCTTTACGTCAGCTCATTTAGAGTTACGTGCAGAAAATCAAGAAAGTATATACCGCTCTTTGGTCTGAAACCCCCTTAATTCATGGTTTCATATAGGGTTTGGCATAAACTGTTTTTCTTGGAGCGCTAAAGGAATATTTAAATTCCACTATCGACATTTTCCGGCGGGTATACGCGCGGGCTCCTCCTTCACCGACTATATAAACACAAGTTCAGAGCTGCATTTGATGTTTGTTGATTTCGGAAAGGCTTCGTGTACTTTAAAAAGAAATGCTGTCTGAGACGTTCGAAATTCACAGCAGAACTCCACAAGGTTGCATACTCTCACTTCTTCTCTTGCTTTTGGAGATTCGGGATGTGTTAGATGCTGACATGGTGCTTCTACCCGACTGAGGACTTCAATGGCTCATGTGTAGTTCACTGCAGCGCGTTGACTATGCTGGCGATATATGTATGTATATCTTCTGGCGCTACATCATTCGCATCTGCCCAAAATTGGCCAAGAATCAACTTTAATAAGACCAACGGCTGGTAAACGAAAATACTTTGTTTTCCGATTGACTGCTTAAATGTTAACAACTCAGTGAGAAGGAAGACTACATACATGTTTGCATTTATTTATATGAAAAAAGTATTTATTGGAGCAAAAATTAGTTAGTAGACACTGTGGCCAATGGTAACCATCAGTTATTAGCTCTGAATGGTTATAAGTCACTTAGATTCATTAAAAAGAGCTCCGGAAGCATTGTCCGGAGGATGAATCACTCCTGGCCGAGCATACTTTGAATTGCCATCAAATGATAACTAAATAAAGTTTTACTATATGGCAATTGAGAAGTGCTTGTGCGAAAATGAATGGTATAAGAGAAATTTTTGCACATGCAATAGTGCAGAGCATGCATTTAGGCGCTTGATGTTTATAGTCTTGCCTAAGCAATATGCTTAGGTCGGTGGCTGTGTGTAATGTTGTCTAAGCTCGCTGTATGCTCTGTTCGCCGGTGCCTAGATATATGGTAGGCTCTCAATCGACTGGGTCCAAATCCGGTTACAAACCAAGTAACCACACAAATTTATAAAAGCTGTACCTCTTCTAGTTTTTAAGCGAGAAAATTTGTTTTTTTATGATTAAGTAATTTTTGTGAATTTTATTTTTCTATCGTCTAATTTTCGATGTCAATCTTAACTTATCTTCAGGAGCTTTTAGTTTTACCCATTTTTTTGTTCCAATGAAGAATAATTTTTGTTAACTTAAAGTTCCCCTCAATTGCCGTTCCTACCACACATTCCACTTGATTTTCCCACCAAATGCGACCTTATATACACATACATCTATAAATTTGTGCTTACATGCCCTCAACTCCAGCCCTACATAATCCTATCTAATACCCTATTAATAATGCGTTGAAGTGCGATTCGTGCTACCAGCAAGAGCAAGACAAGTAACAATAACACACTTGTGTGTTCTTCGAATCAATTTGAATTTTGTGGCAGTTACGAACATAAGCACCCACACACATTCACACGATAATGACAGTTACAAAAGTCTTACAAACTTTCGCTGAAAACTATTTTCCTTGAACAGTGATTGGATATGCTTGATTTTGTGTAGGTTATAGTATATATCTATCTATGTATGTATCTACATATGTATGTATGAATTCCCCCCACAGACATGTCAAGTGAATTGTCAAATGTGATCGGCTTAATTTTCAGCTCATTACGTCGCATTGCAGGAAAATCTTTAAATTTATTGTCAGCTACTATGTTGCACTGTAGCGGCAACATCAGCAACAATAACAACCGCACTAGCAAGCGCAACATCAACAACATGTCTTATAACAATAACTGTGTGGTTGTTTAGTCGTTTGCCAGAAATGCTGGAAAAAGTTGATTCGCTATTTGGTTGGTCGCTTTAGCGGTTGGCTGATTTGGTTGATTGGCTTAAGCTGCGTTCAACAGCACAGCCAACTGATTTTCTAACTTTTTCGTTGTAATTATCTACAGGGTTAGATACATATGCACATATGTGTGTATGTAAGTATGTGCTTTCTGCATCCAACTCAGCCTACCAAACAACTTGTCGCCACTAAGCTGCGATTATTAATTGTGGCAATAATAACTGATACGGTGCGGGCTCTAATGCGTTCTAAGCGTTTTAGTTGCGGAGGTTTACATACATACGTAGTTGGTATTAGCATACAATTACACACTCTAGCAGAGTTACATCCCCTGCAGAAAAAAACCTCAACAAGCGAAGCAATTACTGGTTTCGAACTAGTGCAACTTTGACCATTGCGAAGTCCTCTACTGTCGGCTATTTCATTCATAGCAGCAACAGCTCAACTAGTAAGTTACCTCCTAGATCACGCAAAGTTAAATACACCATTAGTTTATACTGAGGAGAAATATATAGCGGTCCTTTTTTGCTTCTAAATTCACTAGTTTTCTTTTTGCTTGGTACTAATGGATTTCCCTACTGGCTATATCTATAATTTCATCACGAATTTGTTACCACTTCGAAAGTAGCTTACGCTTAGTGGGTGTTTTATGACTTTTTCTGGCTAACAATTTGTATAATTATGACTCATTTTAATGCTCTTAATTAAGGGAAAACAGAAAGGGTATTTTTAGGAGATTTTTCGCTGTAATATTTTAAGAGATATGTATTTTTAAAACTTTTGAAGCTAGTTTTACACTTCTGCTTCGTTATTGAGGGAAGTCATAAGGAGAATTCTAGTGGTTGTTAAGCGACAGAATGCCTTACAAGTGTCGACTAGCTGAAACTTTTCCAACCGTATTTTTTATGAAAAATCGATCGATGGATACGTTAAATATACTTTTAATTTGTCACCCTATTGAGTAAATCTCTGCAGCCAAACCGTACTTTGTTTGATGTGACAAAAACTTTTCTAATGCCCATGGATGTGCTATTCTTTTTCGCTATTATTTAGCTTAGCGCTAGCCACATACATACGTTCTGCATAGTTCTTCTTCTTGTGTGCGGCTTTTTTAATTTACTGCAGTATGTCGCTCCATGGATCATACAGCTAGCGTCCCATCGTACGCTTTTGCTGCACAGAGGCGAGTACGCATCTTAGCTGCAAAAGGATGCTGATACGAGTCAGTATTTAGTACTAGAATCGTAAGTCCGTCTATCAGAATATGTTCGATTTGTTTTCTAGTTTGGCGACCATTCAGCCTGACGAATCCTCTTCTGCTGAATCGTATTGCTAAGGACTACTAAGTTTCGGGCTCCGCCAAAGTCGATCAGCCTCAGTCCATTATAGGATGTTTCATCATGAGAGCAAACATCCTTACTTGCCCACACTGGCTTTAAAATCCCTCAGAACGATTTTGATTTCCTAAGTGCATTCCAAGCGATAACAGAAGGTTCTTTTGGACAGCTCGTGATTCCTCATTGTCGTGAATGGGCGCAATTGAACGAGATATTGAAGGATCTTGCTTTGACACGGATTCTGGCCTCACTCCACTGCAGTAAGAGACAGTACTTGGCGATGAAGTCAGTCTCTCACTACTAATCCAACACATTAGAAGTCGCCTTAAGCCGAGGCCAGGCAATGAGCGACAAAGCGGCTGAGCGGCATTACTGTATGGCGCCACTCGCCGCTTTGCCACCCATTGCTTGTCCTCGACCTAAGGCGACGTCTATTGTGTTGGATTCGTAGTGAGGGATTGACTTCATGCCGCTCAGTCCATGGGCACTTTATTAGTATTTCATATGTTTTAATTTCAATCCGCTCAGCTGCGCAGCTGCTCGCCGCTTTGCCGCTCAATGCGTGTCCTCGGTCTAAGCCGTCCGATGGGCATCAATTAGCCAGGAGGACACGCCTTACATATGAAAAGTCAAGGGTGTACCATCAAAAAATATTCTTTTTAACGCCTTCAAAAGAAAGGTATCTCCTCGGAGGGTTTTTAAACTTTACCACTGGAAATATTTTTTACGTTTTAAAAATTTGATAAAGATGAAAGTTGTTGGTATTCGTAAATAATGTAATATCATGTCATTGCACTTGATGTTGGTTGGGTATGGCCCTCTCAGTAACAAATAAACCATCCTACCTCATATGCATACGCATATCTATTACATAGCTTACTTTAATAAAAATTTATGACAAATTACAAAAAAAAAAACAGACGTCATATTGCCCTGCATTTTCTCCCACTGCTTTAATCAATATCCCTCAATATTAAATTGTGAAAGAATTTCTGTACAATTGCCTACATTCCCATTTCACAAGCAAAGACGTGCACATCAAAGTCAAAATTTTCAATAAAACTCATTTTTCTCCGCTCCACTAAACACAACTGTTCCCGAGTAATTTTTTGATAGAATCGAGTATATAAATTACGCTGACTTAGTAGATTGACAAACGCATTTCCACGCCCCACTACAGAGCATTTCCACCAACTGACGCACGACTTGCGACCAACCACAAATAATTATGCTGCAAGCAATTTTATAGACGCGTTTAGCTGTTACAAACACAATTGCCGAGGCCAGCGAGGATTTACGAATAAATTTATACAAATGGTAGAGGAAAAAAATTCTCAAAACAGAAGCCTATAAATTCCAATCAAAAAGACGATTTGCTGTCCACTAAACTATGCACTTAAATGCCTCACCGAAATGAGTGACAAAAAGTGGAAATAAAAAGCAAAATAAATGAATGAATCGAGCGCAAGGGAAAAGCAACAGTAAGTTTGATTGTAAATACTCGTAGTGGCGATGCAAGTTACTAAGTGTAAACAAGTTAGGGAACGTTGGCCACATAGCAATGAGTATTTTGGCCGCATTCGGTGGTTCGCAGAGACGATAAAAAATGCGACAAATACGCAATGAAATGAATGAACTAAAAGAGGCATTGACAGTGGCAGCAGCAGCGGTGTAGCGACAGAGGTGGCTGCTTCAGTCGACAATGGCATTTTCAATAAATTACAACAATTTTAAAAGCAATCAAAAACAATTTAACAATTGTTCGAAGCACAAAGTGAACGAACCAAATTGTTTGTACAAAATAAATATAATGGAAAAGTAAGAGCGATACTGTGTACGGCTACGATGCGGGCTAATCATTTTCAACGAATCGAAATTTAAACTTCAGCTATCAGAAACTTTGCATAAGGCCATCGGCGTAGCCAGAATGAAATTTAGGAGGGGGAAAGGGGCTCGACCCTATTAAGCTCGCATTTCAGGGTACTATTTTATATATATATAAGGAAAATTTGAAAGTTAGGGGGGGGTCGGGGGGGGGGAGGCTCGAGCACCCCTGCCCTACCTGGCTACGCCCATGCATAAGGCCCTTCTATATGGGGAACTATAGACTGAAAAGTGCTGTCTGAAGGGCTGTCTATTAGTGCTGCTTTTATACTATGCCGAAATCTTTTAATTTCTTTTTGACTAAAATACTTACTTCTGGTTAAACAAAAAACTTTATTGAGATTTCCAGTCCGCAATGATGAAGAATTTCCCGACTAGAAACTCTCCAGTCCAAACCTTTTAAATTTAAACTTTCTTAACTGGAATTTATTGTAAACAAAGGCAGAATAGACAACTTTGTTACATTAGTTTACTGAGCAATAGAGTGTCTGATTACAATTTTGATTTCTAGTCTGATCGTGGACTTTCCCAAAAGGCCATTCCAATGCTCCAAGATACTCAAATTACTTTCGACATCCCTTCAACTGGGAAACCAGGCAAGACAGATGATTGTTAATTGAGACACAAAGCATTATTTCATGAATAAATATATACTTGATGAGAATACTCACGCTGCGCTTATGGAAGAGTTCACTCAGCTAAGCCACTTGAATAACTCGTTTCTTACTCTGCTAAGGAATCCGTCTATTATTTATATACTTTAAGGTTTTCTGTAGCACATTTCAAGGACTTGAGATTGGTCAGGATTCATGAAATCACAAGCGAAATTCAGCATCTCCAACGACCTCTGCCTTTTCTTCTATCGGCCTTGCATTACCGAGTAAAACCTTCACTTTCGTATTTTGCAGCCCTGCCTGCAGGATCCAGCAATTCTAGTTCTTAAAGACGGCTCCAAGAAGCAACTGTCGGCATCGGGCCTCATAATTTTATTTGGGAGATCAGCTCGTCCACATTCTGAAAACGGTTTCGCTTCTGGGCTTTTTGGAACTTCTCGTACCTTTA
Source organism: Rhagoletis pomonella (assembly GCF_013731165.1). NCBI lineage: Eukaryota > Metazoa > Arthropoda > Insecta > Diptera > Tephritidae > Rhagoletis > Rhagoletis pomonella. The sequence continues at coordinate 28,298,099 of NW_023458562.1, forward strand.
CCCGTCTAGCACATGTACCGCATTGCGCTTTTCTAAACAACGTTTGTAGGCTTCTTCCTTTCAAAGGCGGAATTTCTTAAGGCAATAGTCATCTCCTCGCTAGTCGAAGGTTAAATTTTCTCGGTTGCGCAGCGACGTAATGTTGTTCCTGTATTTTTTTGTGTTGATGTTTTCAATTAAAGTTTCCTCAAATTGTGTTAGGGTATTCTGCAGACCCGGCTTGTTCGGAAAGGTCACTTCATCGAACCGACGCTTCGTAGCCCGGATATCGATGTGAGACTCATTGCGACTAAAACTTGGCACGGTTAACTCAAAACCTTGGCTTGATTAAAAGCTATATGGTGTTCGTAGTAATTCCTGCTTGAAGGTTGGACATTGTCGATAATAGTTTGTACTGTCATGATGAAGCTCATCGTAACAGCATTAAACCCCTTCTTCGCTTCACGGGGGCCAACGCTGAGAAGGGTATGCCTTAGCAGAACATTGGGTATAAAAACTTTCAACGTAGACGACAGCCCACGCATAAGCCTTCACATAAACATGCTACCTCCACATGTGTATGAATAAGCCAACAGTGACGTCCCTATCTTTCCCTCTCTTTCATACCCACTCGCTCTTATTATCGGCCTGCCTTCAGTAGCCGCGGAAGTATTTTGCGCTTTCCGCTCCAACGACAAAATTAGGGCGTAATTTCGTTTGTTAAGTGGTCTATTTAATGGTAGAGACTACCTTAAGGTTGCCTGCCATAATAATACTTTAACCGCGACAAAAACAACAACACTCTAAGCGCGCCAATAAACTGCATGCCAATAAATGCTTGCGCCCAAAAAAAAGTAAAAATAAACAATAAAAGCGGATAAAAATGTCCAATTATCAAAACGATTGCCGACTGAGGACCGACGATGAGCGCTGCGTTGATTACCAACGAGGAACAACGACAGCAGTGGTTGACACTGCAATGCTTTTTTTTGTTGTTGTTGCCACTGTTATACATCGTTGTGCATTGTGTTTGTTGTACTCCTCAGCACTTTGATGTTGTTTATGTTTATTGGCTGCAACTGTCGAATTGTCGATTGTCTTTACCTTCAACAGTGCGTTGTTGCATCAGTCGTAAAGTAGCGTAAATAGTTTGTATGTATGTACGTCTGTCCGTCTGCATCGTAGCCTGTCTGTCTGCCAGCGTTGCATTGTCAACTCCCTCTTGGTGTTGTGCATGCTCTGGTACCCGCCTTCATTTCGTTCCGTCTACTTCGTGTTCTGCTTCTTCTTTATTGACTTGCTGCCGCGCACAGCTGTTGTCTGTCAGCGCTTGCTACCAACTTAATGCCGTAGTGCTCATACGAGTACAACTTGCTACACTCACAGGCACGCACTTGATTGCCGAGGATTATAGACGACGCGTGGGCGCAACTGGATCTGTTAGCACCTAAGCTTCTCGCAAGTTGGACATCTTTTGTTCGAGTTTCAGCTGTTTTTGAAATCTTTTTTGAATTGGTGCTTACGTTAATTAGGGTGTGTTTGAATGTAATTGTGGATTTTTTTTTCGAAATTTATTTTGTGTTTTTCCTTTTAACTTTAAGTCGTTTAAATGCTGCAAAAGTAAGATCTGTAGTTGTTTGAAGTTTTTTTTTGTTAGATTATGCTGCAAAATTATTCACGCAGTGGCACTTTTTTGAGCAATCAAATGGATCCAAAAGCTTTAATCTTCCTTAGACCAGTATGCGAGGTTTTCAAAACAAAGCAGCTGGCATATATGTATTTAATTATGTTGCTACTTTAAGTTCACTTCAAATTTTGTTTCCGGAAAATTTTCCAAGACTTTGGCGGCTGAACTATAATTGCATATATAGATGAGGTCTCTGAGAATGATTGGATGTGATGGCATCTACTATACACCATAGAAAAGAGCAGTCTCTCCGAAAGTCTAACTCATATAAACCCAAGAGCGAGTATAATCTGTGAACTAATACTAAGGAGACTATTTTATAAAAACAAGGTCTGAGTATAAACAAACTAGCTTCAAAAATTTCACACATAAAAGTGCCAGCAAATAAGAAACTAATTTAAATTTAAATACCCCAAGCAATACAAAGTATTAAAGTCTACTATCAAAAGAATTGCCATCTTACCAAAAACAAAAGTACTCCCAATAAAATTCCATAAAAATGCCACCCACAATACTTGACTGCGTCAAAAGGCTATTTAAGTACACAATTTACAACCGTGCAGCGATCGCATTGCAGCTCGACATGCTGCCGATTGACTAGCAGCGTCTAATTTCTTACTGCATACAGCTGCTTTTGCCACAACTGCAGCTATGCTACTTACTCTTAGTTTATTGTAAATTTCCTTCATAAAATTTCTTTCATTTTCTTGCACCCACATACGCCAACGCAATCAGTAAAATCGATTTGACAGCCTCCAATGCCAACGCTGTTAGACTCGAAATAGAAAATCTCAAATTTTAATACCTGGTATTTGTAATCCGAAATGTAATTTCTTCACTATATAATCGAAAATCAAATCAAAAACTTAAGCCAAAAGCTAATCGGCTTTGCGCTGTTGCATGAATGTATGCGCGCATGGTGTGCAATGTTGCAATCGTAGTGTCGATTGACAGCTGCCATAAATCGATCGTCACCTTGGAGACGCGCCCGCTTGAGTTCGTTCATAAATTGTTCCATCTAAGGTGTGATCAGCTATGCTGTTGAGGGAATGAGGCTTTGGTGAAAGAAAAAAAAAAGACAAAGTGATTATGCGCTTAAGATGCGGAAAATGCGCATGGCTTAGCTGCCGTCCATAGGCTCAGAATTTTCAAAAGGAAATCAGGATGGAATATGATATTGAATTAAATCGCTAGGACTGGGAGATGAACAAGTAATTAAAACTTACAGCAGAAAAAAGCGTTGAAAATGGATTTCTGCTAGCAATCTGGAGATTCCTTGCTACCTTCGGTCTATTTACCAAACTACTTACGGACCAGGGTACGTCAAATGTTACCACGGAAGTACACCTATAAACTGTCGAGACGACTTTCATTGTTCATTAAAATGTATTCCCTTCGATCCTTTTGGCTTAGCTTTAAGAAATTCTTGGCCTTTTCTGTATGCTCGTCAAAGTGCTTATTTCTCCAAGTAGACTCATATATGTATCTAGGCGTTGAACGTAAACAGGCTCTGTGATAAAATTGCGACATCTTGGAAATCAAGTTTTTCTTAGAGGTTTCACTAGGATTGCTTCGTGGGATACTAATTCTTACTCATCTCAAAAGACCTTGACATTCTTTAGGAAGCTGTAATATACTCTAGAGCTTATGTAGCTTTGATCAGAAAAGGATAATTGTTCTACCACCTTCATGCAATCAGAGATCTGTATATTGCTGCCAGTCTCGGACCCTTGTAAGTGAGGGTATCACCCCTGTTTGCTATACTTACAGCGCAGCCTAAAATTTGTGTGTTTGCTGGCTTCTTTTTTCTAGAGTGAGGCTTAACACAGACTAGTTTTTTTTTTCAAAAACGAGTATTATTTTATTTAATTGTGTCCATATTCAAAAATATAAATGCATAAATAAATTACTTATAAAATATCTAAAATAATTCGCCCATATTTCTTATAGGTGCGCTTAATAAGCTTGCTTTTATTCTCTCTATTATTTCATTCAAGAAGCACAAAATTCAATATTCATTATAAAGCGAAAAACTATAAATTATCCATACTAGGGTGCTCCTTAAATTATCAACATCTATTTTGTATCAGGCATCCCCTTATTTTGTTCTACGTACATACAAAAAGACATTTAAGAAAATTTTAAATTTTCACAAATATTTTTAGGGGTCGCTACCATGGTTAAAAAAAATTTAAACTTTTTTAAATCTCAAAAATAGGTTGACGAAAAATTTTATAAATTTGACATATTAAAATGTTCGTGTAATTTTTGCGATTTAAAAAAATTAAATTTTTTCAAAAAGTTTGATATTTTCGTCCATGTCTTCATTTTGTAGGAAAAGGAAATTAGGCGATGCCCCATGATTTCAAAATTTTTAAGGTCCACCCCAATCCATACCCTTATTAGTTCTCCTTTTCGTATTTATTTTTCCCGATTCCGATCCCGATCCTTCTTAGTCCCACTGACTCTTAATTACCTACTATATTTCATTACCTACTTTCGAAGGCTGACACCTTAGCAAATCCTTTGTTTTCTCTACCTTTTTTCAAAATTCTTTGAGATATGATTTTTTTTTGTTTAAACTTATGATCTCAAATGTTTCTAACTCATGTCTCTCACGCTTTGATTAGCTCCGCTTTTTCTTAACTGAACTCATACCGCTTCAGCAACTCTACTACATATTACAGTTTTATACTTTCAACTAACAACCTAAAAACGTTTTTCTTCAAAGTTTTGCTCATCTTCTCATATTCCATAACTTTCTACAGCGTTACAATTTTTGTTTGCTACAGAAGCAGCAGTGCTAGTGACGTCTGCTCCGCTTTGATTACTACCTACCGTGCTACTAGTCTGTGCTCCTACACTTTCAGTACTACTACTGCCTTCACCCGCGCCCGCGCCAGCACCCCCACCTCCCGCTGTTGCCTGACATTTACAAGCATCACGTGTGCGCTGCTCAATCCAATCCAAGTACTGCGTGACGCGCGTATAAACGCCGGGTGCATTCGGACGTGCACAACCCTCACCCCATGATACAATGCCAGCCAGCTGATAAGTCTTCGTTCCATTATGGCTTACATGTAGCGGCCCACCGCTATCACCCTGGCAAGAGTCTTTGCCGCCCTCAGTGTAGCCAGCGCAAAGCATGTTATCCGTAATACGATCGGCGCCATATTTGCTCTTGCGGCAGGTCTCCTGCGACATGACGGGCACTTGCACTTCCTGAAAGATACGAAAATTAGGTCTGGTCAGCTGTTTCACCCAATCGTCAGCTTACCTGCAAGCGATCCGCGATGAAGCCGCCCTCCTTCACCGCACCCCAGCCAGTGACTACAGCCATTTCGCCCTCGTATGTCTTGCCAGCCTCAGCGAGACAAACCGGCCGCAACGGCTCGCGCAACTTAAGTGGTTCGGTGAAACGCAATAGTGCGATGTCATTGTCCAAATTCCTGCCACTATAACCATTGTGTACTATAATCGAATCCAGCTGGCGATCAATTGTGTTCACACGCCCATCGGTGCGGTTGTGTGAGAGTAGACGCACGGAGACGATGCGCCTATTAAAGCCCCGCACACAATGCGCTGCGGTCAGCACATATTGATCGTTGATCAGCGTACCACCACAGTAGAAGTCACCGCGCCGCATCAACATTGCCATCCAAGGATATTCATTTACCTCGGTTTCCATGCCGCCTACAATGCGGTGGAACTTGTTGATGGTGCCGCAGCTGCAGGATGCGCAGTTGCGGTTTGGTGTGGTGGGTGTAGTTGTTGCCAGTACGTTGGGTTTGGATGTTGTGGTGGTCGGACGCAGTATTGAAGTGATCCATTCGATGAAATTATCCTGCCGCAAGGCGGTTGGTGTTGCATCGGTCGGTGGTACATCTGAAGCGATGGCCAGCTGCGTTGCAGTTAGCGCACATACTAGTGCGGCAAGCAAGCAGAGTTGTTTAGCCATATTTGCCGCAAAAATTATGAGCTAGCAAAATTCACCGTTATGAACCGTTAAGATGCAGCAGAGTGCAGCAACTGATTGCCAGCGATGTGAGCAGAAGTCAATGAGGTGAACTGTGCTGAAAAGCAATTTCTTTTAAGCCACTTGGCCAGCTGGTTTAGGTGCAGCCTGTTAGTTGAGAAATCGTCCGATGGCCATGCAGATCCTCCGCCATCAACAGCGACTGCATTTCAAACAACTTTCTCAAATAAAACTGGCTGCCGTTGGTATTAATTGCTATGCAAGTTGGGTGCAGTGGGCCAATTCATGCGTGCCGTGATGGACAAGCAACAACAACAACAGCACAACGAAGCGCATTTAGAGCGGCAATATTCATAAAAATAAAAAAGTAGCACCGAATACAAGTCACAGCTGGAGGGAAAGCTCCCAAATTGGTCAAAACGAAACAAAAAATCGGCTTTGCGAAATCCGGCTTCATTTGAAAGTCGCAATTATAATTCATGCTGTTTATTAAAAGTAATAAATAAATAAATAAAACAAATAAGCAAAAAATGCGAAAACTAGCCTAGGCCTACACAAACTACAGCTAAGCTGACCTACATAAAAATACAAGTAGTATAACCGCCCCACCCACAAGCCGCTTTCTTTGCGCTGCACAAACTATCCAAATCATTCACGTTTTTGTCCCGCTTCCTTCCCCCTTAAAGTTTCTTTATCTTCTTCGTCTCCGAATGGCAGAGGCAAGCATTTCTTGTCACCGTCTTAATCCAACTGCCATAGCGATTAACGCGTGCGTAAACGCCTGGAAAGCCAGCCTTGGCACATCCCTCGCCCCAAGACACCACGCCGGCAATTTGATGTTCTCGGGTACCTGGCGCCACAACATGCAGCGGTCCTCCACTATCTCCCTGGCAGGAGTCCTTCTTGCCCTCATCGAATCCAGCGCAGAGCATGTTGTCTGTGATGCGTGTTGGGCCATAGCGTGATTTACGACAGTCCTCTTGCGACATAATGGGCACTTGAACTTCCTGTAGAGAAGAAATAGAGAAAATATTTACGAACAATTGCATATTGAAATAATTTTTAGAATCAAGAGAAATATAACTGATCATAAAGTTAGTGTAATTGAAAGTGAAACGACGGTGCTGGCTTAATACACCCTCTAATATTCAAAGAGAACACGAAGAGAAGGAAGAAAGACATTGCGTCTCATGTGTCACATTTTTTTTTGTGAAGGTTTTTCAATTCACTTTGTGGAGTTTCACTTCAAACCAAATCCTCAACAAAGAAGCCTACACCGAACCTTTATCCTCTACTCAACATCCAAGACGTGGCACCACGTAATATATAGCATGGCGGGACACCTAATATACAAAGCTTTAATCTCTTTCATTGATTTAAAGTATACATGCTTTATTTATAGAAACGTAGCTCTGGTTTCTGAATGGTCTAGTATTTTTGCAAGGGCAGTTTAAAAAATATGTATCCGCTGTGTATGTGCACCGGTGAGTCAGGAGATAGAGATGCCCTTTGTAACAATAAACTTTGAATATTTTACAGGCTGGTTAGTGAGGGAAACTTCTGTACTCAGCCTAGTAGTCTTACAGTTTTCAGAGTAATGATCTGATTATGCATACTTCGCATAACTTCGCACAACTTCGCATAAACTTCAAACTGTAATTTCGAATGTACTTTGTAAGTATTTTGTATGTATTCCATTATCCAGAGATTAGCAGAACTTTTAATAACATAGCGATCTGTTGATTTTAGATTTTGCTTCACATTTTCTTAAGATACATTTTTATTGCACTAGTACAAATGGTTGTGCGAAGTTATGCGAAGTATCCATAATCAGACCATTACTCGTGACTTGGAGCTAGCAGGGAAAATGAGGAGGAAGGTGATTTCTCTTAAATTGCTTTTTCGGATATCGGACTGCGGTGAGCCTTCCAGCATACGGTTTTGACTATTATAGAGGCTGTAAGTAACTCGGAACAGATAAAATTGGTAAAGATATTTTCATTTTCATTTACAGCCAAGTTTCATTTAAGCGGAAATCCCAGTCACTTCCCCTGTCACTTGCAAGCGTATTTTAGAAGAATTGGCCTATGCCCTGGCAAATGGAGAATGTATATACAGAACCATATCACGAATCTCCTGGCTAGACTGACCGAGGCAAAATTGTAAAATGACTCGAACTGTATATGATTTATTCAGAGAGGATCAACAAAATATTATTGGAGCTTCAACGGGCTCGGGATAGCATTTCACAAACGCTGCAGTAGCTGTAAACAGAAAATTGTTCATCATCTTACAGATTGCTGAGAGGATCACCCGAAAGGTTTACAACCCATAACCTAATAAGATGCATTCTATGTGAAATAAAGTACCTAGCTAGAAAGAATAAGTTGTTCAGTTTAGGATAAAATATTTATTAGTACCACAACCGCTTCTAAAAATTCCAATAAGGACTCTAAGGAACGCAAGGTGGTTACACCAATGAAACTGGAAATTTTAAAGGTGAATAATTATTAGTCTTTGCAAAACTCATAGTCGAATGTCGGGTAGTGAATTTAATATCAGCTGATAGCTGTGAGTTTTCAAAAGCCGCACAATAAAACAGTCAAAAATGCCTATTCCAAATTATATTCGTTTTCCAATATTCAGAAGTGGAATAAATTTAAGAAACTAACGTTTATGAAAACAACGTACAAAACAAAATCTTTGGATGACAAAAGTTGACTACAACTTTTTGTAACTCAACTATCCTAAGTAAGTATGTAGCTCATTTCTCTGGTGATTCACTAATTTTAAATAGCACTCACCTGCAGCGTATCAGCGGTTGGTCCGCCCACCTTAATAGCACCCCAGCCAGTCACAATTGCCGTCTCACCCTTGAAAGACTTGCCCGGCGTAGGCATGCAGACTGGATGCAATAGCTCTGTCAGCTCCACAGGCTTATCCAACTGTATGATGGCGATATCATTATCATATGTACGCGCATTATACTTTGGATGAGTCGTGATATTCACCACATTGCGATCGATCTTCAAAAAGTTTGACATTTTGCGATCATGCTCCAGCAGGCGAACACTAATGCGTTCCTTACGAAAACCGTAAACGCAGTGTGAAGCAGTGATCAAGAACTGATCATTTATGAGCGAAGCAGCGCAGTAAAAGCGGCCACCATAGAGCAGCATAGCCATCCAAGGATACTGATGCGTCTCGGTCTCCTGTCCGCCAACAATGCGTTTCTGTGTGTTGGCGATGCCGCAGACGCATTCTGTGCAATTGCGTGGTGGATTGAGTATGATCGGTGGCGGCGCAGGTGTAGTGCTGGGCACCGCAGTGGTGGTGGTTGTAGTGCTCGCTGTAGCTAGGGTCGTCGGCTCGGCGGTGGTGGTGGTCACTGCGGCAGGCGTGGCGGTAGCTGGTTGAGGTTGTGGTGGCAACTCTGTTGTGCTCACCAACACATCCGGCGCTACTGTAGTCGTTGTGATGCTTGGGCCTCCCAGTATAGATGGTCGATTGGGCAGCAGTGATAGCACCCATTGTATGAAGGTATTCTGCGATTGTCGTAAAATCACAGCTGGTTCACTTTTAAAATGCAGGAAGTTCACTTCGTATGCAGCTTGCGTTGCAGGTGGACGAAACGCGATAAGGGTGCCCGCTAACAGCAAGGCGTAGAGTAGGTTTTTGGTATGCATTTCGTCTTGAACCTTTGTCTGGTCGCACGGAACTCTATGTTAGCACTTTTACACTTAAACAACTGATCATTTACTGTTGTCTCGGACACTCGCGCATTCCTCCACGGCCGAACGTTGACTGACCATGGCGCAGCGGTGAAGCGCACCCGGTAGCCATTCGGCGAGCCCATTTCGCTGCCTGTGTGACGTTATGGCACCAGCACTGAAGTGGGCCATTGCGAGTTGTCAGACGCGTCACGCTTCTTTTGCAAATAACTTTGCTAATTCGCTTATAAGCGGGGCAATTCGGTGAAGCGTGTGCCTATCGTGGCGAGTTAACAAGCTGCTCCATTGCCTTGAGCTGAACGTTTATCGACGACACATTCATACGGACGTATGCGAATATGTTTGGACACTTCGCAGCTGAGCAATTGACGCGTCAATCGACCAGGTAATCAAAACAGCTGGTCAGCAGTGCGGCGCGCGTGATTCGGCACGTTAAGTGGCGAAAGTAAGCGTGCGTTGTCTCCAAAATCACGGCAGCGCTTGTAATATATTTACTTTTACTTATCCGCTTGTTGCTTTGCGCTATGCTTTTTTTTGGTGCCAAGCCTAGCTTTTTTATTTATTTAGTTTTTTTCTAGTGTCACAGCTATCTTTATTTATTTATTTAATTTTTTCAAATTGGATACTTATTGTATTATTGTGTGCCACTGATTTTTGTTTCATAGCCTCGATTGGTCACTGCTTGCTAATTGTTAGATAATCTCTTTTCGTGGTGCTTTAGTTAATGAGCACTTGACTTTGAGAGTCCATATTTGTCCAACTTGTTTCAACATTACTTCAGTAATTACGCAATTGTCATGGATATGTTATGTTTACTATCATGCTGATTGTATTTGCCTGTCACTTGACTAAACATGATTTTTTAATACGGGTGTGAAACTTTTGCGTGTAGAGAGCAAAAACCATGCGAAATTTGTATTATTTGGCACCAGGTCAGAAATAAATTTTCTCAAAATATAGAAAATATAGGGTGATTCAATAAGACTGCAGATGTTCGCAATTGGGCGATTGTTTCATACGCTGTGTGACCAGTACCACGGTTCTGTTGAAACCACATATTTTCCGTGTCCGTGTCGTCTAATTTAGACCATATAATGTTCATTACCATGTTAAGACTATAGCAACAGCGTACCGGCATCGTTTTCGAAGAATTAAGGTCGGCCTCTCGTTGTGAGTGCATAGGTTTTTCTTACTGGAGTTCAGTTTTGCTTGCAAACGCATCCTTTTTCATCCTTATATCAGCCTTTCCTTGATTGCGTTTAAGGAAAATTTCGATGCAAAATATTTATTATTTTCTTTTTACCAAAAATATAAAAAAAATTCCATTTTTGCTCAAACCAGGCGAGGTCTAAAATCCATTTGATTGCTATCATATTTTCTGATCGAGTTTTTTACCAGTGTTCGGCTCAACAGTTCTTTGTCTTTGTTTCGTAGAGAGTATATTCCCGTATGGATTTCAACTGAGTCTTTTTGAAATTCTGAAAATTCCGGGGTACTGCTGGCTTATTGAACTGACTGTAGATATTTACTTAAAGCACGCTTGAAGCCTATCTTTTCAAAAAGCGACCATATTCGTTTTTCGTTCGTTGATCAAAAGACGTCCAAATAAGATGTATTTTGGGGCGAATTTCCGTCATCCCTAACACCTAACACCGAAGTCGATCATCCAGTATCCGTTGTTAGAGGCAACAAGTATACTTTATTTAGCTACATATTGTCTTTAAGGCCCCCAAGCATAATTATAATTATAATTTATTTGATCATAGCAGGAGTACCTTCGTACGTTTTTTAAGAGCTCTCATACATATGATTGTCATTCTCCTTCTTCGGCGCATCCGATACTCAATTTGACGATTTTACCGATAGACATTTTTTGTAAGATTTCTAAAGTATCGCCTACTGATGCTCATAAACCGAAAGCGTAGGTTTTGGTGTCTTTTGGGTTAGGCTTCAATCATTGGTTAGTGTGGTCATTTCACGAGGTAAGTGTGCACCTACCTGATGGAAGTGCTTGGACAATGCAAGGCGGCCAAGATTTAGTCGTACTGATAGAAAAGAAAGATTTTTGGAGCGCATTGCGATTGCGAGGGATAAGAGTTCGAGTCTTCGGACAGCTGAATTTTTTCCTTACATTTTTTCTATTTAACTTTAAGATTTTAATGTTTTTACAAGAAAAATTTATATTTTTTAATTTTTAATTTAATTTATAAAAATTTATTTTATTTTTTCAATCACTCTTTTTTTGTTTAATTTTTAGATTTTGTTGTTTAAAAAAGAAAAATATTTTTTTAACTTCATTTAATTTTCAGAAGCTTATTTTATTTGTTTTAATTTAAATTTTTTTCTTTTGCCAATTACATTTTTTTTAATTTCAAGATTTTATTATTTTTAAGAGAAAAATATATACTTTTTTATTAAAGTTTTTTATTTTATTATTTGTCTTCTTTAATAAATTTTTTTTTGTTTTTTTTTTATTTTGTTTAAAAAATAGAACTATTTTTTTATTTCGTTTAATATTTCAGTACTATTTTCATATTTTTTGATTTAATTTTTTTAATTTTCTATTTTAACTTTTAGATTTTATTGTTTGAAGAAGAAAAAAAATTTAATTTTATTTAATTTTTTAAAATATTTTTTATTTACTTTTACTTAATTTTCATTTTGAGTTTTATCTTTCTTTGATTAGATTTTCTTTTCTTTATTACTTTTTTCTGTTTTAAAAAGAAAAAAAGTATATATTTATAATTATTATTATTATATAATTTAATTATTTTTTTTTTAACTTATTGGTAAAAGTCGAACACACTGACGCTTAGTCTTCCCCGTTAGCGGATATTTCAAAACGATAAAATTAAAAACAGGAAAACCTCACAAAACTAAATCACCTTATGCTCACAGATCGAAGATTATAAATCAAAGAAAAGCCGGAAGCGAAAAACAATAAAATAAAAGTCAAGCAAGATCTCAACGTGGATTAATGTGAGACCAATTTGGTTAACATAAATTGAAAAGCAAAACAAAAACAGCAAAAGAACACAACGACTTTCTTATGCAGTTCATTGTTGTTAGTGCAGCTTGCGCCCTGCGGCTGTCAACGCGCTTTGCTGTTCCCACTTCGGCTGGGCTGCAACACAAATTGGAAACATTGGCAACACCTACATACATACATAGAAGTACGTGGCAGCTCAGCCAAATACAACGCCACATAAAGGTGGCAGCAGCCAGCAGTGAGATTACGCGCTCAAAAAAAAAATATAGATTTAGTGAATAGTGAATAGTGAGGGAAGAAAAGCCCTGTGGCCCGCAAAATTTGTACAAAGTAAGCGCAGAGTTTGAGCGGAAAGGTGAATGCTTATTGAGCCAAAGCAGGTTGCCAGTTTTTTTGGTAGCGGCAACGAGTTGCAACGCTAGTTTTTGGCTTAAACTAGTCGCATTGCAGGGAAATGGTACGGCGGGGGATTTTTAGTTGCACTGTTTTTTTACCAAAGCGCGCTACTAAATCAAAAAAATGCAACAGCAGCGTGTTGCAAGTACCTTGCCATTCATGTGGCATGAGTAGCTGCTGATCAGCGCACATTTTCGATTTTTGTTTGTGGTGTTGTTGCCTTTTCTCTCTAGCGCTTTGCACTTTTGATGAAGTACTATATAATAGATATAATAGAATAAGTGATAAACTTTCAGTGGAGCAGCGGTGCGCCAGCAATGTGGTTGCTGCCACATAGCCGCTATTGGCGATGCGCTGCAAATTGTGGTACACTTTTATTTTTGACTAAAAGCGATTTTTTGGCTTCGAAAGGTGAATTTCTTTTTTGTGCTTTATACGGTTTGGCTGTGTGCTTGTGGTTGGTTGCTTTGAGTTCACCGTTACCTGGCTCTTTTTATTGGATGCTAACCAATTGAAATATTGCCACAGGTTGTAGAATTTATTAGGGCGCAGAATTTGTTGATTGAAAATTGCTATGAAAATTTACACCTCACAAAATTATGGGGCATGCAATTTAGGAGAATTGGTGCAAAGAGACTAGCTGAATAAGTGAAATAAGAGATATGCTAGGGGCGATTTTCTAGGCATTGACTTACGAATTAACAAAAAAATTAAGTATCTGGCGCCTAAGCTTTTGCTTAGCACCAGGGATTGAAACCCAGGTCCCACGGAGTGATAGTTAGCACCTCTAACCACACTGGTACAGCACACAGTGGAAAATTGTCGACTTATCTTGTTAAAAAATGGCTAGAAAACTTAGCTTTTTACTGAATTGAATGATTTTTATTTTTAATACTTTGATCGCGAAATTCAAAATGGTCGATCAAATATGACGCGCTGTCATCCCAAAAACGCATGAGGTACGAGTTTTGGAAAGCAGCCGCAATATTGGATAAGCCATTATAAATTTCACGATTTAAACGTCAGAATTGAATTTAACGGCCTCAAAGATGTTTTCACCTAACTTAAAATCTAAAATTTTTCACCAAGAAATATTAGTTATATTGTATGCTAATTAAAACATTTTTTTTTAATTCGAGCTTAGGCAGTCTTTTAAAAAATCAGTCTCAAGTAATTAAAAAAAGCTTTACGGATTGGTCAAAAACTGACTTCCCCAGCATTTTTTAACAAAATGTCCAACAAAATTTTGCACTGAGTTACTTAGGGGAAATACAAAATATCAGTAACTACAACTAAAATTGTCAGAAAATTTAATATGTTAGCTCTTTTAAATTTGCGACAAAGATTAAACTGCCTACAACCAATTTATCAGGTGTTGCAGGAGCGAATGCTCGGGGAGTAAGTCCATCTGCTGCTTAATCTAAAAAGGCACCTATCCTGCATATGTAGAGAAGCAAGATAATGCATTTCCGATTTAAAATATTGAAACTCTAGAATAATAGTTCTTTTTTGTTACGCGATCAAATGACTCCTGTTGCTTGGAAGATAAATGGATTTCTTGGGAGTGAGAAGTCATAACATATCGCGCTCCATCATTGACTGGGACGAGATCCGATGGATGATAGTATTTTACTAATACTACTCCAAAGAGGTTTTTAATATTTTTTCCATATAAAAGACATTGTCGAGCATACTTAATATGGAAAATGCCCAAAACCCTCAGCTAAAAAATTATGAAAAATTAACGCGATTTTTTAGCGTCTTGCAACTTGTACTATAATCTGCTAAAATTAAATGTGTTATAAAACTGCATAACGAAGGACTTACTGGAATAACATTGCGACCACAACAGCAAAATCAACATTCCACTGCAACCAAAAACTGACCTAAATAAATACTGTGCAAGATAAGCAATATACATATGTATATGTGCCAACATATATTCATGAATACACATAAGCTTTCAAACCCGATTAGGACGAAAACAAAATCGCTTTCTTCCTAATCATCTGCGGCTAAGCGTGTCAGTGTGGCAACCACAAAAACATACTGCAATGATGTTGCAAAATAAATCAGCTAACATGTGGCTTAAATCCGCAAATTGTGCTAACAGAATTCTATACACATATAGTAGATTGAAATAAACTACATACATATGTATATGTATTTAAGTGTGTAATGGGTTCGTTGTGGTATGTAGAGCAACATATCCCAGTCGCTTAATCATTTTGTGTTGCGCTCATAAGTGGGTATGTATATAATTATATGATTATGTATGTGTATATGTTCATATATATATATCGGACAAATAAGTTTACCGTACATATAAAAATTTATCCAAGCAGATATGCAGTAAATTTCTAATGAATACATGGAAAGTAGGTTAAAGCGGTTAGCCACTAAACACACACTTGCCGATGTGAAAGGCACATTAACCATAAATACATGAACGCACACATACAAGTACTTCCATATATATGTATGTATGTACTCTTTTAGATTAATATCCTTTGGCTTAGGATATCCAGTTATCTATACTTTGCCACTTTCTCTGCCTCTAATGCCAATTGTGCAGAAATATATCATTAAACAACGCGAAAATATTGATAAGACCATGTTTTACTTTTTTTTTATTAGTGTTGGTGTTGTGTTCTTTGTTTTCGTGGGAAGCTCATTAGCTAAAATGCTTGTCGATAATAGTGGCTTTAGTCGCGTACATATAAATTCTGCCATTGATCTG
Organism: Rhagoletis pomonella; assembly: GCF_013731165.1. Taxonomy (NCBI): domain Eukaryota; kingdom Metazoa; phylum Arthropoda; class Insecta; order Diptera; family Tephritidae; genus Rhagoletis; species Rhagoletis pomonella. The sequence goes on from NW_023458562.1 coordinate 28,313,597, forward strand.
TTATTGCCTCTTCTTTGTTGGAGTTGTAACCGCCTAGGCGATTTTGGCCGAGTCCAAAACAGCACGACAGTCATTTCTCTTCTGTGCGACACGTCTTAACGTCTAAAGTAGCATCGACGTAGGGCTTTAGGCATAGGAAATCTGATGTAAAAATTAGCTTTCTACATTTAAGAACCACCCTTATGTGCATATATGTATGCTCGACTGGGAATTTGTCTATTATGTGTATTGTGTGTTACCTACATATGTACTACATACAATTTTATTAGTCATCAAATTTAAAATATCTTCTATGTACATATGTAACTTACAAATATTTATCTGTATGCACAAAAATATGTCAGACAGCCATTAACCGTATTTTGTAAGCATATGAAGTAATTATGTGTTCCGAATTTCTGCATTCCATTCAAGAATTTTGCTATATATACAAACATATTCTGCGTACTATTTATAGTAGGCATATTAATATTACAAAGAATTTGCATTTTATTCTCTTCGGTGACCAAAATTTTCAACATTTTCAACACTTTAGTCATTTGAGAGTTAAATTCCGTACTGCACTTAAATTTAGTATAGTAATTTTGGTAAGTCGCATGGAAGTATTTCGCAATAAATTCCATTTTGGTGTGATAATTTGATGATAATCATCTCTATATGTTGAAATAATATCAGTAAACCCTTGAGATGTCATATCCCTCGTAACTTTCTCAGAATTGTGATTGTAAGTCTTTCTTCAACACACACTTTCAAAATCTGGCCTAGATGCTTCAGAAGTTTATGATTGTTATTCCAATTTATTTCTTAGCACATGCATATACTTTGGGCTAAGTGGTTCGCAATTAAAACGTAAAAAAAGAAAAAAACTACCCCAGCAACGGGTTGCGTGCTGAGCTGAGAACCCGACACCTAAAAAATTATACCAATGGAACGATCAGATGTGCTTCCAAAAAAAATATATTTTAGTTAATTCTTTAAGGTCGTAGATTTTCTGCATTTGACTCCAATGCCTCTGTCCCTTATTATCTGTGATTCCGTGATTTTTTTGTTGCCTTATATTCCTTCATTTATTCTGCGCTGTAATTCTTGCCATCTGCTCACAAAGTTCCCTAAGTTAATGACATCGGAAGCAAGTGTAAGAGCATAACGTAAGTTATCAACTATTCTATTACAAAAGTCCCTTTTGTCCTTTTGGAACATTTGCATGATCTCGTCCTTATCGGAGACCGAGTGTGTTAGTCTCCGTCATAAGGGGGGCTAAGCGAGTAGGGAATTTTTATCTGGCTATCTTCCCCAGGCACAGATACTCCAAGTTGACTTTACTCTAAGCGGCGGGTATTCAGCCGCTACTATTCTTACCATTTTCCTATTTTCTGCGACTCTAAATGCCATTCGGGGTGCATTCAACTAGCAGAGTTTGGTCATTGTTTAAAACGTAAATCGTACTTCGGTTAAGGTGGTTACCCTTTGCCTCTGCGAACGATAACTGCTGGGTTAAAGCGAGAATCTCTTCGTGCCGAAAACGAAGTTTCGCTGATGTCAGATGTTTATACCGGAGAGCTGATCGGGACTAGTTAGAAAGTACGAACCCAAGCGCCTAATCCGCAATCTAGCAACAGCTACGCAGTCTAAGAGGAAGTGTTGAGATGAAGCATCCTCGTCGTCCTCTTGGTGTGATATTTAATCTCGCTGCGTGCCAGGGGGGTTGTCAGTACACCAGGATCGAGAGATCCGGCTTTGCCAGCCTTAAGAGAACCCTAGACCGTCTCTGATCCACCTTCGGTCAGAATGACCTCGTAGTAGCACATGCCCTAATTTTCCCCTAGTGTTCGCTGATTTGACTTGATGGCCGTATTTCCAAGAAATGTCCTCAAAAAGTCAAGGGAACTCTCACTCTCTTTTCCCTGGAATGTAACCACAAGAGTGCCGCCTCTGCCCAGTTTAGCAGCCAAACAGTTTCCTGTAAATTCACTATGGTCTGGCACCAATAAAAGCCTGACAACGTAATATTTCGATGCGCCCGAAAGTGAATTAAGGCATTCCCCACACTTCGAGCGTAAGGCAAAGTAAGCCTAGGTGACTAACTCTGTAATGGGATACGACAGAGAAATGCTATGCGATAGGCCACTGCGTATTACTTACGATATATTTGCGCGAATGCATCGCATTACAGAGTGACCCTCCAGGGCTCTTGTCACCGTCTGACTATCTGATTAGCTGTTAACTTCCCTTACAAGTACATATCATGCAACTTTCGATGAGGTCTGTTTCGACTAAGCCATTCCACCTCGATAAATCTCTGTCTGCCTTTCTAAGGGACACCATTGTTATTACCATTACCAATACCATTCAAATTACCTTTAAAATTACCATTACGATTACCATTATATTACATTACCTCTAACACTACCATTACCATTACCATAATCATTTCCACGACCATTACCACTACAATTACCTTTACCATTACCAGTACCATTACCATTGTCATTACAAGTACCATTACAACTACTATTATCATAACCATTACCATCACCATTAAAATTTCTTTCTAAATATTTTAGGCATAAGCTGAGGTTTCCAAGCGAATATTTCAACAACAAACAAGTACTTCCTCCCCACAATCGCATACACCACTTGCTTGTGTGTTCTCTCCAATTTTTATCAACTCGTTGTTTTCTGAGCTTTCACGCATGCGTTAATGGTAATTTTTTTAATTTGCAAGCTTCCAACGTAATCCAATAAAAGGCGTTTATTCAATAAAAAGCGAAAATTTGCTGAGCTGCCAGCGATTTACAGTACAATATTTAATATTTTTAACCTACACGCTCACATACAAAACTACGGTACATATGTACAGTTACGAACAAACAATAAAACCAAATCAACACACAAAAACCGAATTAAACAACAACAACAAAAAATCACTTTTCGCCACAGCTGTGGCTCAAAAATCGCTGACAGCAATTTACGTTTTTGGAATTTTAATTACAAATTGTATCCAACAGCCAACTGACCAAATGCACAGTCGGACGGTGATGTGGCAAGGCGTACAGCAGCAGCAGTAAATTTCCCAATGCACACAACGTATCAGTGTATTTACGCGCCCGAGAGAAGTACTACATACAAAAATATCTACGTAAATAAATAAAATATAAACAAACATGCCAAAATGAAACCCGCAGCAATGACACGTTTATTTTTCGCATTTATTTTTTTGGCTCATCATAATTCGAGGCGGCAACTGATTATGGTTTGCGAACTGTCTGCATATTTATGCACATATGTACGCTTGTGGTCAGCTGATTAAGTTAAGTGACCGTTTGACCCATTTTGGTTATTTTTCTTTACATTATTTAAGGTTTATATATTTTTTTTAAAGTTTAGCACTTTACCTTACCAGCCCCACATAAATCCACATTTCAAAGTTCGTATAAAAATGTTTGCATTTTCTTCCATAAAAAGTATGCTCGCAAATTACTTTTATAAAGAAAAAAAATGTCTAGCACCGTCAGCAAAAATATTATTAAAAATCAACGCAATTTTTTAGAATCTTGAAATTTTACACTTTAACCTACTAAAATTTAATGGGTTATAAAAATGATACCTCAAATTTTTCAAACATTTTTTAATAAAAAGTTTAAAATATTTGGATGTAATTGTTGAAGTTTGTTGATTTTTTATATTTATATATTTTATTATATTTTTTAAGAATTAATGCGCTAGACTTTTATAAAAAATAATTATATACATTAAATAAATTCAAGAAAAATAATCAAAACTGGTCGAAGTGTCACTTAACTTAATCAGCTGACCAGAAGTGTATGTGTGTTTAATGCATTTGAACGCTTGTGTTGGTCAGCCATTGCGCTGGTGTTGATTCACAGCTGACTGCTTGAATGCGCAACTGACTCTGATGGGGGCTGGATGGCTGTGTTGGTCGACATGATTGCCGCCACTGAAAATGTTATGATGAGGCTGATGAAATGAACTGCCACGTCTACATATGTAGAGCTATGGCTGAAAATTTTCAGCAAATAATTTTCGATATTTCCCAATGTTATTATTTAATTTAATTTTTGGAGCCAAAACTTGGATTTCAATAAAAATTCATTACATAGCTTCGCAGATTCACAAACTCTCCCCATGCCATCGAAATCCTCGATTTGGTCTTTCAATGTTAATGTTGCTGCCAGTTAATCATTTTGATGCCAGCCTACCTTTAGGAAATTGCCTGTTCAATTATTTTTTCCACTTCGATTATACGCCGTCAATCATCCACTTGCTTGCGCTCGTTGTCCATCGCGTAGTCAAAAGCCAAACAACCAATCAAACGCAGCACAACTCTATGATTTTCACTTCAATCTGTGTACTTAACATTTTGCAATACCTACATAACTTCATACTTACACACTGTGTACCGACGATGCTTTACTGTGATTTGACCAACAACAAAACGCTGTCTCGGGAATGAGCTCATCGCACTGGTCACTTTATCTAAACACCTTGGGGCCCTAATGGGCACTTGAGCGGCATGCCAAAGCTATCAAAACAACACCTTTACTACCTAGTGCGATATTTATGTACGTGGCGTATGCTGTTTGCCTTTGTCCATTTTTGCTTTTTACCATTGCTTATATTCGCATAGAATCAATCAAGCAGTCAACCAGTCACGCAGTTTCGATGCCCTGAACGAGGTGTATGTATATTGATAGTCAATAGCATCTTGCAGTTGGCACAGTGTTTTATATCGGCACATATTTGAAAACGAGCTCTCAAATTAAGTTAGTTTTCTGTTCTGCACCGCTTAAACGTTAAATATCCAGTTGTATTTCGAAACCACCTACTCATAATTCCGTTTCCGCAAGTGATGTTGGAAAATGCACTGCTGTGGGGAAAGCGCAGGGCATTTGTCAGAAGTACTTATTTGAAGACTTGAGCAGTCTGGAAACGGTCCGAATATTTTGGGAATAGGTCGATATGGGTTAAAAATATCATGAGATATTGGTCTTGTTTAGGTGCGTATGCTAACACCAGGCGCCTAAATGCATGTACTGCCGCAGGTGCGAAAATTTCTTTTATGCAATTTATGAAATTTTTGCACATGCACTTCTCAACTGCCATGTAATTGAACTTTCTTAAGTTTTCATTAGAAGGCACTTCAAACTATGCTCAGCCTAGACTGATGCATCCTCCGGACATTGGTCCCGACTCTGCCTGTCCTGCAATCATGCAGAGGTGGTTGTTGTTGTAACAGCATACTGATTCCCCAACGACTGTTCGGAGAGTGTTGCTGGAGTGACAGTCCTTGGCGAGATATAAATCTGGGTCGTTCCGGTTACATAGACCCGACTGTCGTGGGAAGGATGCAGAGGTACTCACCTATAGTTACCGTGTCCACAGTGTCTACCCACACGTGGCCACAGTGTCTACCCACCATTTTTGCACCAACAAATATATATATTTTTTTTTAGCACGCGAACACACTGGTCTCCCTTCTCACTGAGTTATTCACGTCTGCATAGAACGTTTTGATAAATGTATCGACTTCAATCATCTCGAGACTCTTTTTTTTCTATAAAAACTGCCGTTTGGGTTCATGTTATTCATATATGCACGTAAGTTCATTAGGGTGTCCCATCCTCCATACAAAAATAAACATTGATTTTCAATCAGAATTGTAAAATGTATTATATTCTAAGGCTTCCGCCAAAATATTTCAAAAAAATATTAAGATTAACGTGAGCTGGGTTGATTCGAAAATACACTAAAAAAATCGATTTTTTAATAAAAAACTAGTTATTAAGAATATTTGTTACCAAAAATCACCTCAGATGACAAAAAAGCTTGAGTTTAAAGGATTTGCATAATTTTTTTTTTAAATGTCATCAAAGAAATCAAAATAAAAGTTTTTGTGATATTTTCAAATCAGTTCAACTCATGTAAATCTTAATATTCTTACCGAAATATTTTGGCGGAAGTCTGAAAATGTAACAAATTGCATAACCGCAACTTTTTTGGTGTGGCACCTTAATGTTCATACATACCTATTTGCGTAAAAAAATGTGTACTAAGCCTCAGATCTAAACACTGTGCTCCAATACAGCATCAATGTACCTGTAGTTACCTAATAGTAAATTTAACACCTACTTTCTGATAGCAAAAGGCCTTTAATATTGAAAAAATAATAATAATCACGTAATAATAGTGTCCGAAGATTATCGAAAACTCAAACACAATTTGCAGTAGGCGCTTCAACTTCCTTTTGTGCTATGGTGTCTGTTCGAAATATGAAATTGTTTTTTTTTTTGCTTTTTTGGCCTTTTTGCGCGTTCCCCCTTAGTGGATTTCACTTACCATCTGTTTTGCTTCTTTCCGCTGCATTTATCCAATTACTCAAAAAAAGTATTTTCTGTGCAAATAAGCAATCATCATAAAATTATTTACCCGCAGGTTGATAAATTGAAAATGTTCCAGCTGACTTTTTGCAATTGCAAATAAAGAATAGGAAAATAATAGCGAAAAAGCTGCAGAAAAATCGAAGTCTAACAAATGCACGGTGCACATACATATACATGCATAGATACCTAACGAAAGTTAATCATACCCATGCATTTGAATTTATCTCTGACTTGTTTGTTTTTGGTCTCCTTGACAAGCTGGCGCTCAATCATGAAGATCATAAATGCGAATAAAATGGAGGTAAAAGGTGCACGTAACAAACTCACTTATACCTATATACCTTCATACATACCGATAAGCATTGGTATAGCACATGCCTCCATATCTTCCTCCGACTGCTTGCATTTCACCTACTCTACCACAGCCTCTTCCCCCCAAAGTCAGCTCACATAAATCTTCGCCTTCATTCACTTGCAATGCGTTGAAAGATTTTTATTTGTATTCGAAAAGGAAATTGACTTTTGTTTGTTGGCATTTTGGTTGCTTGATTAGCTACAACGCTTGGATATTTGCTCATGTGTTGTAGCCTTTGTTGATCTTTTGGCCTTTTCTGCTGCGCTTTTTGGCTTTTGATTTTTGGGTTCAACTTGCTCGCCTGGTGTTCACCTCTTCATCGCATTCATTCATATTGGCAATTAATTATAATTTTTGATGTGTGCATTTTTTAGCAAACACTTTGCCCATGTTGTTCAAGGATATTTGCATGCTCATTTCCGTTTCACATGCTTGGAGCTAGGTAACAGATTGAGAAAATTGTACAGCAAATAAAAAAAAAACCAGCACAAAAAATTGGTTATTCTTTCGAAGAAATCGAAGAGGCAAGTACATACGTAAGTGCAAACAAAATTCGCCAAGCAGTTTACTCGAATTGAGGTTAAAACTCAGCGCTTTACAAGAATTAGAGAACTTTTGTGCACCACAAAGTGAAGCTTAAAGTTAAAATGGGTATCTCGGGCAAAGATGTGCAGTCAAATTCTTTTAGTGTTGTCCACTTGCTCCTCATCGAAACAAGATATCTGCGAATAATGGGCCCTACTGTTTCCTCTTCGTTTTCGTTTCGTTCTGCAGCCTCTGGAGAATTTTTGCTTGTAATGCCCAGCCTTCTGAATAGGGTGCTAACCGAGTAAGAGCCTATCCTTGAAATTTCAGATAAGATAACAGAACATGTGTTCACTTCGGTCCGAAGCATGTGAGAGCGCAGATGATTATGACCCAGTGAGAAACCTGATGTTGGCGCTATTAAGTATATTTGTGTGCATTCTCATCTAAGGCTGTCTACTGCTCTCCATTACCTGTTTTCTGAGTTTATTCTTTCGGTAGTTGTGAGTATCGAAGAAGAACAACTGAGTCTGCAAAATGGCTCCGGCCCTATGAGAACAGCCGACGAATCTTATGTAGTCAAACGTCGACGATCTCTTTTCCTTGCTAGCACTGGTCACTTCGATAGAAAGTTTTGTGTTGGGTTCGTAGACACCCGTACCTGTTCTTTGCTCAATTCTGGATACGTTTGTATACCGGTTACCAGTTATCTGGGATCAAGGTTATGACAGACAATTGGCAGAACTTCTTGGTGTGGGGACTTAATCTCGAATTCTGTAATGAATTTTTTTTTTACATTTGTAACCATTTCGAATCTGCTACTGCTTGAACAAAACAGTGGAGTAGAGACCATCCCAGAAGCGACTCTACATACTGCAGCAGTTGTACAAGTTCTCAATGATCGGAGAGTAAAGCCAAGTTTGGAGCTTCAAGTGATTTTTGGGCCATCATTCTACGAAGGCATAAGTAACAATCGGACTGTATGGAGCTTTGTTAGTTTCATACAAAGGCAGTTCCAAAATACATATATTTATTCGGAGTATTTAAGTACTGTCCCTGCATTGGTTAACAAACCAAGGTTTTTGTCATACGTTCTTGTGATACTTTACAGCATTTTTGCATTAATGCTGAAGCCCACACTCACACACGGTAGCTTATACCTCACGCGGAGCTATCAAAGCGTCGGAGAGAGCACTTCTGAATTTTCTTGGAAATTTAAGTACTAGAGAGACCAGAGGAAGGATATTAGAACCATCCCTTTAAGGCAATGATATTCCAGATAGGAGTTTTATTAACAAATTTCGGAAGTTTAATGCCTTCTACATACATACATATAACCCGATTGTTGGAGATTGTAAAAAAAATTCTATTTTTATATGGTTTGCATTAGGTAACTTTCACCGCAAGCTAATGAGCGGCATTTTTGGTTGGAAAACAGCACCTCGCTCACATACTTCGAGTACTATACAAATGAACATACATATCTAAAATTTCTGTGGCACGTTGTTTGCGAATAGAATTTTCATTGTTTGTGCGCCTAAAAATATGCAAACGTTATGTGATTTTCAAAGTCAAAATGTGAAGTACGAATTTCATGCTTTGTTTAACAAACTAAAAGCTCAGTTAGTCCAGACTTAACTTAAGTTAACTTACCGTAAGAAATCATCAATGGTTATTCAACACGTCAACTTAAGCCAAGAGCGGAAATATTTTGTTTTTGTATTTCTTTTTTCAGCTGTTTAACAGTTCGCTGGCTAAAATGCCATATCAAAAAAATTTATGCAAACAAAAATGTTTGCTTTCATTTATTTTTAAGAAATACAAAAACGAGAGTCTGGCAAGCCTGATTCTCTCACCGCTCTCAATTTCCGTAAGGCCGTAACTTGAGAACCTAAAATCTACAGGTTCTTAAGTTTCTTACGGTAAGTTAAGTTTTAACTAACCGCCAACACAGTTTCTCATATAACAGGTTAGCCAAAATATTAAATTAAGTTAAGTTACGGAAATTAAGTCTAGACTAACTGAGCTTTTATTCATGAAACGGATATAAGCCGACAGAGGAATGCCAGGCGGCAAAGACAAGTGAGTGGGAATTTTCAGAGTGCTCACAAAAGTATGCAATAATAAAGTAGTGTAGATATGAAGGGTTAAGATTTGTGATATTCGTCGACAGCGTAATACAACAGGAAGTCCTCCTCTCTTAAGGATACAGGTGATACATGAAGAAGCGCTATACTCAATAGCTACACATGCATATATGGCTACTTACGAGTGTATTAAAATATGTATACGTTGTGTAGAAACATCGTCACCGACGGTGTCGACAGAAGGATGCGCTGCTGCGGCTTTCCCCAATCCCCTAGTGTATTTGAAGCTATGTGTATTGAATGTATGTGTATATGTAGGTGTCTGCGCCTCCCTCCATGTATGTTTGCTTACACATATTTATGCTCATGTCGGAATGTGTTTTTGTGTACACATGTATGCACATGTTTGCTTTTGTCATGCATTTTAGCGCCTTCTGGGCCTTTTCGGCTAATTTAAAATTCAATTAGCAGCTGTGTTGACAGCCAGCCGGGCAGGCAGGCAGGCAACTTGGCAGGGAGTTGTTGACAAACTTATACTTGCAACAAGCAGCCAATTGCACCCACGCAGCAGCCCCAGAAGCGCTCCAGCTACTCAGCCTAGCTGACAAAGCGGTAAAAGCATATTTGTATACGTTGACAAAATATTTAAACGCACCAAAATTTGCCACAAACATTGGCAGTGCCTTCAGCGCAAACACTTGCACATGCACACATACTACATCGACGAATAAACGGTGGAGTGCATAAGCATATGCGTGTGGCATGCACTATGAGCTGCATCGGCTTTGTTGTGTTTATTGGCATAGCGGCGGGGGATGAGTGATTGTATTTTAGTATGGCCGCCAGCAATAAAGCTTTGTCTAGACGCTTGGAAATATAGATTTTAGATTTTCCTCTTTTTATCGGGTGTGTGTTAGAGGAATGCGTTGGTGCACAAAGCATAATTAAATTTTTGAAATATGTATATATGTATGTAGTTACCACACATATTTTCAAATTGATTTAGTTCAAAACCGAAAATCTAAATTTTAAGTGATTTGAAATTATGTAAAATAATACATAACTATTCCGAGTATGTGATTTTAATTTGTCATTTAACTTTTCTATTTTCTGGTGAGTGAAGTCTTTGAGGCTACATACATATAATAGCGTTCGATTTTTGAGAAAATGTGCCTTAACTCAAAGCGTACACTATGCCTATGGTTTGTTTGCTTCGTGAGAATGGTTTACGGTCGATAAGAACGAACCCGACTTCGTAAGTGAGCCTTATTCAGATATATCTAGAGCAAATCTCTATCTGGTCATTGCTGATCTTAGAGACCTTTTTAAAATGTGGTGGATTACAGTAGTTTCTCCTGAGATTATCGCATAAAGCCTGTTGTAGTGTTATCACTTTTTCTCATAAACGTTTCAGTTCTTTAATATTTGCACAAAATTCAAGCAATAAATTAAAATCAAAGACCACAGAAAATTTGTAGGTAAATATGGATTAACTTAGTGTTATTGACCACAATCATATTTTGCAAATAAAAACCTGTGAACATTTTGTGGGAACTTATCAAAAATTCTTTTATTTTATTTTTTTAATTGAATCCAATATACTTCTGTGCTTCTGCAATGCTAAACAATTATGTTTGAAAAACAACAAATACAATTCGAAAACAATTTTTTTTTAGAAATGCAGCTGTGCTGTACTAAAATAATGCATAAATTCCATGAAGTATTTTTAAATAAATTTTTCTGGACAATAGGTGTTGTCATGCCAGTCTTTTCTATATACAAACCGAACTAATGAAGTGCTTTATGAAGTTTTTATTTTATTATTTTATAGCATTTTTGCACACAGTTAGTCCAAAGTGATGCATACATTTGTGTCAATGGAAAATAAAACACCGCTATACTAAAGGTATGCAATGAAATATTTTTCAAACACTACTCGATACGCACAAATGATCCCAGAACTCAGTTTTATAAAATTGCATTGGCTACCCTGCAGGAAAAAAATATATTGTTTGAATGATGACTCCGATTACTTTTCACTGGCGACTCTCTTGCTACTGTGAACAAATTTCCGACAAAGAAGTCCAGGATATTTGTTAGACATGTACATACATACTTTCTCTAGTTTTTCTTCAATCTGTATCAGTTTTGGTCAGTATTTATCAGAGCTAAAATTACCTCACCGTTTAGGTCGGGTTGGTTAGATTAATGTGGTTTCCGTTAAATTTGTGCAAGCTTAAATGCCTAAAACCCAGCCCAACGAAGCTTTGGCTCTGTAGAGCAGAGAGTTTTGTTCTGACAACATTTTAATATCCTCCAAATAACGCCATACTAACCTCTTCCAGGTGTACTTCAATCGGACAATGCTTTATCGAAACCTCCACTAATATCGAGAGTTAAGGCTTTGTGGCCCTAGGAGAGTCCCTCCATATACCCCGGTAAAGATTTATTAACATTCTTTCGTTTGACTATGGCATTTTATATGTCATATACTTTTGGTATTAGTTAATTAAGTGAGACCTTTCAAACAGGTGACATTCCTCTTCAAAAGTATTTACAAGCCTAATCCATTTTGACTCCCCTTCGCCGGACATTGCTATACATATTTTAATTAATTGATGAAACATGTAAATGGAATTTGATTTTCCAAACCTGTGGCAACCACGCTAAATACAGTTCATAAATAATAAAATTTCAGACCCCCTTGGATTGGTACCCATAGCTTAATAATTCATTTATCTTATTAAATAATTTGAATTTAAGTTTTTAAACAGGTGGCAACCCTCTTATAACACCTTTGTTCGAGACCCTTTCATAGTTCAGCTTAGAAACAAAGCTTTTCAAGCCCATTTAGATTGTTACCCAGTTTGTAATAATCGATTTGTTTTTTTAAGTAATTTGAATATAATTTTTTAAAAGGTGGCAACTCTTTTCAAAAAAGTTAACCCCTTCTACATATACAGTCCAAACCTTTTAATTTGAACACTCATTCCGGAAGATCGAATAAACGGTGCGGACATGATGGCATTGATTATTAAAACTCTTTTCGAAAAACTAAAACCGGTTTGCAAATCTAAAGACCAAGCCTTTTAATTTGACATTTCGTTTTTGAAAATCCTGGACAAAAAATCCTTTAGCGTATTATATATATAGATATTTCGGTACTCAATTTCTTTTACGGAACGCTAAAATAGATGAATATATGTACACACAGAAATGCATAAATAGTAAACTACAGAAAGGCGCATCAGTGCCTCCGCCATACAAATACAATGCAACCCGAGCTCAAACCGATTTGGCAGCAAAAACAGAAGTGGGCTTGACTAGGCCAATGGTCCTCGCTTCACAACCTACTACGTAATCCCACCTCTATACTTACTCTTGTACATATACATACATACATACATATGCACATATGAAAACAAAAATATCAAAAAACTGACTGAATAAAAATTTTGTAAAATGCGCGATGGCAATAAAAGTTCAAAAATAACTCGAACACAAAGCGGCCAAAACTTGCCCGCATATGTGAGGTAGTGCATCCATACATATGCATATTTAGTGGCCTTCACAGCCAACAGATAACAGTGCAAACGTGTAACATCTAAAAATTTTTTTATTTTTTCATCAAAATTTCGAAATAGTGAAAAAATGCTGCGCTTGAAAAGGCACAAAGTGGCGCAAAAAAGGTGCACAAAGGATTTGAGTGCGAAGTAGTTACGTTTGAAAAATGTTTTCCTGACCATTACCGCCGACACTCGGTGAAGGCAAACAGTTACACGTACACGTATAGCTAACAGCACTTGTACTCATACCATACGCCCCCACACGCATGGGAATGGCGCAACAACAACGACAACCAGTGCCCTCGCGCAAAATGCCACTCTTTGTCCATTTGCCAGTTTATGGAGTTTTTGACTAGCTTTGAGCTATTTTTAGTTTGTTTGTGTGCGCATTCGTTGTGTTTTGAATACTTTGGTGCTTCAATAGTAGATACGCTGCAAACTATTGACGGCAAAAGGGTTTTTATTGCCTGCGCCAAATCGAGCATTGGAAGCAGCAGGACATTCCGCACAACGCACCGCCGGACTATCAGTTTACCTCATGGCCAACGTCGAAATTCCAATGCAACTCAATTGCACTTTTATAACTTGCTATGTATGTGTGTGAAAGGTGCTTCTACGTATGTGCGCGGTTGTTGGGAGCAAGTTAAAATAAAATCAAAAACCGTTTTCGACACAGTGGGTCTAAAAGATCTGTTAAGCTAGCAATACAACTTTTATTAACACTCAATCGCTTTACGCCATTTTTCTTCTAACCACGAGAACTTAATGGGTTTAGCTCGACCAATTTTGCTTCTTTTACCAAGTAAAATGTATTGAATCTTAACTCAAATAAGTTTGAAAAGACCTAAAATGTTTTGTTGAGAGTCAAATAATAAAAAAAAGTATGATTTCATTAGGGTAGAAGAACCGATCTTTCTTTGTATGGAAACCCAGTACTCACCCAGAGGAAGCGACAGTAGATGGAGGAGCTCTAGGAAATCTGTGCCAGAAAAAACAGATCCAATATTCTTTATGTCGAAGAATAAAGGCCCCAGCTTAGAACTACCATGGTTGAATGGCAAAACTATGTGATTATTTAAAAGCGCGTAGTATCTCGAAGTCATACCAGGACCTATTCCAAGTTGGGAAAACCTGTAGTCTTAAACTAAAAGCGGTACTATGGATTTACCGAGCGGTGGTACATCCGATCTTATGTTGCAGCTAAATACTTGATCTTGTGTACAGCCTTACCGAACATCTATGAACATGTAAAACTATTGGGAGTTCAGAGGGCCGCATGAGGAGTAATGATAAATAGCCCTCTGGGTACCCTCAGGCATACAGATCTTTACATAATGTACACTCCTTCCATGCTTACTGTAATAGTATGGCTGCGGGTTCGGTAAGAACCGAAGATAGGACAGAACACCGATTATATGAAGTGTGTTTTCTCTTTAAAGTCGGTGGACATCTTCCCCGGCAGCCGAGGGGCCATTTTGGCTCTGGTGTTCTCTGAATGCAGAGCTATTTTGAAAAGAGTTAGTAAAAACTTCGAAGTATTTAAATTCAATTTAGCTCGCTGATTATCGCTGTATTCCAAGAAATTAATGGGAAGAGTTACACATTGGCCTCCAAAAAGACCCAGATCTCGCTCCCAATCGGAACAAAATACGGGAAGATCCTTGCCCACAATCTTCAGAAATCGTGACGTGATACAATCCCAAAAGCACGCACAAGAAGTACAGAAGACCCACGCCTGGTGTTGCAAGGCTGGTAGCAGTTCTTGTAGGGCGTTCGCTGGTGGGCATACACGCCTACAATGAATTTTATACCTTCAGTTGTAGGGACAAAAATGAACAGGGAACGGTAAAGCATCTTCTTTGGGGCATGTCCAGTTACGATGAAGAGCAGAAACCAGGGAACAGTTATTGATGAAAAATGTCATGGAAAAATTCACTAGGAAATGTTCTACAACTAAGTGATACATACCTATCGATTTTTTTTCATCTAGACTAAAATTTTAAAATAAATTTTTATTAGCAATTTATTTATTTATTTTTATGCAAAATCAAAAAATATAACAATTAGTTTTGGTTTTTATATTATACATCCAAAATAACAATTATTTTTGATTTTTATATGTTATGTCTTAGATAACAGTTATTGAAGAGTTTTATTTATAAAAGCCATCAATAAAAATCAGTCAGTGACTTCTCCTCTTAAAAGTCATAATATAAATTAGTCACCGACTTTTATTTTTTAGATCATTCGCATAAAAGTCGTTAACATTTTTCGCATTTAAGAAGGTGTTGGGAAACAAAAGTTTACTAAGTCTTCTATAACTGTTATCTAAGAGATAAAATTTAAAAATCAAAACTTATGAGTAATTAAATAAAAGTCAAAAAATAATTGTTAAAGAGCGATTTTTTTAATAAAAGTTGTAACTGTTACGGTTCCTGGCTGAAACAAATGTGTCAATATATGTACATATAAGCCTCCAAAACATACTCGATTTTATCAACAACAACGATGATGTCTAAAGGCGTTAACACAATTTCTAGAGAACTTATAATACACTGAGTTTTTGATTTATACTTACTTTCATTAACTTTCTAGATTGGCCTATTCAATTTTCTGTTCCTCAGTAAAAGTATCGATAATTCCAATTTTTACTAAGCATTTTCAAGCTTTTTAATCATTCTAAACACTGTGCTTCACATACATATTAACAAAGATTCTTTTCCACCACGTACCTACATATGAGTTATGAGCCCACCTGTCATACAACTACTGCGCTATCAAGGATAACAAATTAAATAACTATAGTAAAAGAAAAACGTATAGCAATAAAGAGTTTTATGGCAATGAAAAAATATCAAAAATAAAATATAAACAAAAGCCATAAAATCGGCAATTAACGTGAAAATGAAGAACTAGTAGAGTTACTAAAACTATTAGTTCCGCTCAAATATTTGGACCGGCGAATAGAAAATCGTTTGTGGCGTACACTTGAATGCCAATATAAATAAATATTACGCTATAAATTTTTTGTGTGAAAATTAATTGGTCTACGTGGGGGCTTTATTGGTTTTTGTATTGGAGGAATTACTATTAAAAGGCGTTTATTATAGTAGGATTTAACTGCTACTGAGATGCGTGGTAAGTTAGCAAATGGCTAAAATATTGGGGTATACATACATATAGTATTGATCGGTACTGTGTAACGGTGCTGGGCTCGTGATTTTTTTTCTTTCACACAACCACTATTAAATATTTATTATTTAATTAAACTTCTCTCAATCTCATCACAAGTTCACTACGGTGGTCAGGTACTTGGTGGACAATTAAAATCGAAATTAAACCGCTTAATAAAATCATTATGGCTCGTTAGACTGCGTTTGCGGTTACATATTTATGTAGGTGGGGTGCAAAAAAAAATTTAATAGCGCAGGAGTTTAATTGCATACCTACCTATTCATCTGAAATGTGCAATGAATGAGCCAGAGTAAATATTTGCAGCAGGTTGTTCGGAGTCATAAAAATTCTTAGCACTATACAGGAAAGCACTTGCAAGGGAAAGTATAACAGGAATATAGTATTCACATGCAATGCATATAGAATGTAGTATTTGTTCATACATTTATATTTCCTCCTACTATTTTGCTTTCTTATTTTGTCTACTTTTTCTAAAGGAGTTGAGGCACGTATTTATTAGTACTAAACACCTTTCTAATGAACTGACAACGTATGCCATATAAATTTGATAGCAGCTTTCTAGGGTTTTATGAACTCAGTGTTAATTTTCTAGTTTCAAAAATATGCCTTGCTGTCTTCACACATAGCCATTTCATTGACTAAATTACACTGTACGACAATTTCAGTTTTTCTGGGGAATTGATGAAACCAAGTTTTTCCGAAATTATGGATTTTACATAATAAGTATGTATATAGAAAAGAAACTTCTCAGCTATACCAGGTTGGCGATTTTAAAATTTTTTTTCCAATTTAAAGTTGGTGATCGCAGAGCAGCAATAGAAACAATTAAACAGGTGTGCCATCCCCTTTGGAATCGGTATGGTAGCCTTTAACGGCTAACTTCTCGAATCCAGGATGGGTTTTGGCTCGATATATGTACATATAAGAAAATATATTTCGGTGTACTTTGCGAAGTAAAACTAGTTCTAAAATGTATCGTAGACAATACAATATTCAAAATTCTTAATAGAAATAGTTCTAAAATAAATAACTGAATCTCCCCTTCACTCCAAGCAGCTCTAAAATTCATCCTAGTTTCAGTCTTTTCGTCTCTCCTTGTTTGCATTCAACATTTCGGTTAACCTCTTCATTAGCAAAGCCAGTCAATATGACATACCACACTCAGCCAAGTTAGTAAAATTTAGCAAAAAGCAAAGGTGACAACATTTTCATTTCCGTTGGAAATAAATTGTATTGCCGGTTGCACTAGTTATGGTCAGCACATTTGGCAAAGCGGACGAAAATGTGAGAAATACCTAGGAAGGCACTTGAAAGGAAATTAGAGAAGGTTAAAGCACAAAAAAAAAGTTATGCAGTAATACTTGTGCAAAAGTAGGTTAAGGCTCGGATCGGATAATTATAGCCTTACAGTCACTAGAGAATAGTGAAAGAGAATAGTGGCGAATGACTTGGATAAGAAATTTTTATGTTTTGAATCAAATGTGTGGCACAAAATGGCGAACAAACCGAAGATTTCAGTGCCTATTTATTCTAATGAAAATGGCAGAAGGATTCAAATAGTCCCGGTTAGAGCTCAGGCAAATGAGCAAATGAGTGGATGTCGAATAGATATATATATTTGAATTATAGTCTACCCAGATAAGATTACCAGTTCCATAACTTCGAGAAATAAATTCTATATTAGATTTAAAGGATAGAGCAGTTCACATAATTACAGCGCTCGAAAAACGATACATTTTAACAAACCTCGCGGGGTCCTTTGGCTGAGGTCGTGTGCTTCTAGGTACGGTGATACAAGAAAGCAAAGTCTGGTCCTAATGAGGCCACTACAGTGGCACATAGTGTACTCTGCTGTTTTCTTTTCTTTAATCTGTTCTGTTCGAGGAAAAACCTACACTGATCAGATTTAACCACTCCTATGTCTGACGAAGTGTTTCGTTACACTACAGCGACAAGCGGGAAAACCTGTAACAATTCTTACTTTATGGCTGCAGATTTGAAGGACTGTTTCGGTTCTCCTTTTTTCGGAATAAAGGCGAAGCCTGTCTATTACCTGCCGTATTTGGCCAATAATTCTGCGCTTCATTCTTCATCCAAATATAGTAGTTTTGCTTGACGAAGCTCCATGGCAGACCAATAAAGAGTCCTGAGCCTATAAATCCCTGTACAGCTTCTTATCTGGCGATAATATCTGCCTCTTCATTGCCCATGATTCCAGATACCGGTACCGAGATTAGGTATACCTGGTTTCTCGATAAGCTTTAATCGCTGAAGGAAATCCCACACCAGCTCCGAGGGACCTCATGCGCTTTAAGATCGAGGAGCGTCTCTGCTGCAGAAAAATACGCAGCGTACAAAGTTACCCTGCTGATAGTAGCGACACGCCCTACAATTGAGCGAAAGCAGAAAAAAGTAGGGAAGAGAGACGCTTTTGTTAGAGAAGGAAAATAGAGACAGATAGGCGTGAGTGCCAAGAGCTTCAGATGCTGGCAGGCGTCTCAATAATGCTATCGGAAAATAAGGCAGCAATCAAATGGTTTTAAGACTGGGGCTAGCTACTGCAAAGATTAGGAAGAAAATTTGATAACAGATGTCCAGAGTACACTTAAAATATGGAGGCAACACTTCTTAACGCTTTTGAATAGCGAAATAGGTGGTGCGTTTGATGAAGAAGAATCCAAACTAACCCGCAGCTCTACCAATACGAGGTGAGAACAACAATAAGGCGGCTTAAAAACAACAAGGCCGCCGGAGGTGACCGCATACCAGCTGAGTTGTTCAAACCCGGCGGCGAAGAGATGGTCGGGCGCATGTACCAGCTTTTAAGCAGAATTCGGTCTGATGAATACATTCCCGAAGGCTGGAATCTGAATGTGTACTTTGCCCAATCTACAAGAAGGGAGATCCCACCGTTTGCGCCAATTATCGCGAAATAAGCCTCCTTAATATTGCGTACAAGGTCCTGTCGACGATACTGTATGCAAGTCTAAAGCCGTTCACGTACCTATTTACTAATTGGAACACCTTTCACACAGATTATTACAGACGTCGAATCCTGGAGAGGACATTACATATGCAAATCGACACACACCATTTCTTTGTCGATTTTAAATATATTTGGGATCCATGCAAATCTAATAGGGCAATGTACAGTGATGTTTAGCACAAACTTCAGCTCGGTGCGCGTTTAATACAAGATTCTGAAGTCGGCTGATATCTTCTCTCGAAAGCTCATTACTGATACAGAAAAGAGATCCAATGTGTTTAACCCTTATGGTCGTGTAAGCTGCGCTGCTGAAGAGTACATGTTGAGACGATTACAGCTTATTATCTTCCATGAATCTGCTACAGTAAGATCTTGAGGTGATGTGGTGACCTGATCCCCACAAGCAGGTGTATAGAATAGGGCTGTGCGATTATTCGATTACTCGAGCAAGTTGGTTAATCAGTTATTCGGTTAATCAATTACTCGAGTAATCAAGATTTTGATTACTCAAAACGATGATTAATCGAGTTACTTGAAATATGATTACTCAAAAAAATTAATTTTGCTCGTTAAAAGAGTTTGCTTTGGAAAATGCTTATTTTCTTTTTTATATTCTGTATATGAAAAAAATATGTATGTATGTATGTATTTCTTTTTTATTTTTGAAAACGGAAACGTTTTTTTTCAAAGTATCAAGGAACTTCAACTGCTTTATATGTATGTATGTAAAGAGTACTTTGAAATGTTCATTACTCATTTTATTCATAATGTTGATTAATCATAAAGCAAATTACTCAAATATTTTTGTTTTTGGTTAATCAAAATCTTGATTACTCGAGTAACTGAACATTTGAGTAATCATAATTTCCAATTAATCGAATAATTGAGTTATTTACTTTATGATTAATTAAAATTTTGAATAATCAATTAATCGCACAGCCCTAGTATAGAATATAGGTGGTATGCAAATCAAGAGCATCCTATATAAGGATTTTTTTTTGCTCTGTCTTGGCAAGTATAAATGAACAAAGGCTCTCCTGGGGCATTGCCGTAATAATAGCTATAGATTCTGAGTGCATTTATCCTAGGGCCGACATATTTCGGCCTTCAAAGTTATATACATAGTAACCTTTCTCGACTAGGAAGGCTGCTTTCACATGCTTCTACTTCTTTGACTCTGCACGTTGTGCCATCCTTCCTTTGACATTGCCTTAATTCAGCACCTGGTTATTTTATTACATACATATATATGTAATTGTTTTTCTTTTGTCGCTCTTGGAATTCGGCTGCTGGTGCCTGCCGCACACATTTCTTCGGTTAAATAAATATGAAGTTAACCAAAAAATACAATAATAAATAAAAGGAAAAATGAAAAATGAATTAAAATAAATATAAATGGCAAAAACCTTGCAATCGAGCGAAAATATGTAAATGTAATTTAAATATGTCTGTCTTATTTTTGCAACACTTTTTATTTATTTTTTATTTATTTTTTTATTTTTGTTTTACTTGCAACTCCACGACAGCAAAGGATGTTGCAGCTGCTTGTTGTGCTGGCGACAGCAGGCCATGTTGCTGTTGCATATGACTGCTGTCCAGGCGTCGCCGTTTATTATATATACATATATAGCCATTATTGTGCTGGTTTTGCTTTGCTTTTTTCTCCATCATTTCCATTACAGTTGTTTTTGTAATTTTTAATTTACAACTGAAGATGCGCTCAACTGAAAATTAAATTTGACGCTCGAGTTCTTTTAATTTCCTCTTTTGAGTTAAACGAATTCAGCAAGCACAACACAACACAACACAACACATTTTTGCATATTACAAAAACAACAAATACTGCTCCACACATACACACACAGGCAGAGGCATGTAAATTCGAAAGGGCAAAAGGACACAGAGATACCTTAAAGCGCTTCGCAAACAAACCTCCATATTTATTTTTATAAATTTATTTTTACAAGTATTTAAATTATTTGTGCATATATACAGATGTGTGTGTGTGTGTATATATATATCTGTACATTCATATGCCATAAATGCAATGGCAACAAGTGTTGTACGTCATGGTGATGATGTTGCATGCAGCATGCACGACGACGCGCATTAATGAAATGAATTGAAATGAAATGACATTTGGCACTGTGGGAGACACCGCATCGCCTGGCTGGATAATGCAACACTTACGGAAGCAACGGCAACTGTTGCCCGGTATTGATGCTGTAAAGCTGCAACGTTGGGCGATTGTAGTTGTTGAAGTGTAGAAACTTTGTGGTTTGTGTGTGTGTGTGTGATACGTGTGTCTCAACGCCATCAGCTAGCATTCCTTTGAGGCACTTTTGTGGCAGCCGACTGTTGGGATGTGACCGTCAGCGCAATTGTCGCTCGGTTGGCTTGGTGTTGTTGCTGGCTTAGTGTTGCCGCTGATGTTGCTGTTGTCGATGTCGCGTGCTGAAATGCTTGGATATACAGAATGTATTGTAGATGTGTTGAAAATGCGGATCATAAATAGGTATTATTGCACAAAGGAAGTTTAAATAGTGGTTAAATGACAGGGATTGGGTGTTACCAGCTGCTTAATAAATTTCGAACTAAAACTGAAAAATTACTGAAATCCGAAATCGTGTTAACCTGCAAATTTCACGTACTATTTTGCTGTTGTTTCTTAAAATACTGCAGATTCCTCTTTCCGCTTAGAATATGCTGCAGATTTTGCTAGATAGAACGGGAGAGATATCTGGAACCTTAGACGCCTTTCGGCACTGTCTCTCTCGGTGTGTTTGTCATACATATTGCTAATCTGGACCTGACAGATTTTAGGTTTTCATAACTGAAAAAATATAGATTTATTTACTTTCTCGAATGAAAAAGTATTGCTAAGAGTTTCTGTATGGCACGATTTAGTAGATGCCAGCAGTCGGACGCTTTGAGACTGGTACAAAACTGCCTATAATTTTTGAGTTGATTCAAAAACTTATTTAGCTGCATTGATACTATCAAGACATATAAACAGGTAGTAGCATTCGAGCAAAAACAACATTTACGAGTATTAAGTTGCTGTTTCTGGTATCTAAAGTGTCAAAAATTGTTCTGATGAACCCGAATTAAAAGGGCAGCGCAGATGGGCGTACAGCTTCATGTGCAAAAATTTCCTTTAAGAATTTTTATATTTAGAGACATTTACGTTGGTAGCATAAATATTTTGTCTGAGAAGACCCCAAGTAAAATTTTCCGACGGTTAATTTTCTAGAACATATAAATCTTTTAACGACCTTCCTAATTTGCTTTTTGCGAAGTTTCTTGAGCTAAGGGTCAAACGACCCTTTTAGGTGGTTAAAATGTTCTACAAAAATATTTCCCATGCAATTTTACTATATAATAAAAAATAAAATCTTCGCCCACTCAGATGTCCAGAGCTCTCCCGTTGCTGGCTAGGTCGTCGGCCATTTCGTTGCCAATAGATGCTGTTGTGTTTCTGCGCTCAGAACAGTGCAGTCGTCCGGCTTAGAGATGGGCGCGGGACCTGCGGAACCTACGGTACTAAGCGGTATCGGAAAGATCGGTAAAAATATGGCGGGTGGGACGGGACCAAAATCCTTGCCCAACACTCCCTATAAAACCGCAAATTCACAAAATCTTCCTTAAAAACGATGTGTGAAATATGCACTTTTGTTAAAAAAACAAAATAATCGGAAGATATCAGATCTTTCATTATTATTTTTATTATTTAAAATTAATTTGAAAGACATGAACATTTTTGTCAACCTTCGATCGGTTTGCAAACCGCGCCACACACGTTGAAATCTCAACCGATCGTTTCATTTGTTGTCCGTTTGTAGCCTGCTTTAGAGATAGATTTCGGGACCCGCAGTACAATTTTGAAAAACGTCGGAATGGGCGGGTTCGAGACTTAAAAATCGAATTTCGGGATGGGCGGGATCGGTATTAAATATTTAGTCCCGTGCCCATCTCTAGTCTGGCTATCTGAAAAGATAGCAATTCTCTGCCTGCTGACTTCGAGCTGTACTTAAAAATATATGTTTCCAAGCGTTCAGTTAAAGTAATATCTGTCCACTACTTCCTTGATGGGAACATGATGCTAAAGTTTTTCTTCAAGATAAGCGAACGGCAAACGTAGTCTGATTTATCGCGAATCCGTGGATGCTTGAAGCCAAAGTTCCCTCAACCGCAGGTCACTCGGAGGAGTATCTAAAAAAACATGTTTTTCTGAAAAAATGTTGGAAAAATGCTGTTGAAGTAAAAATTTTTTGAAGATTTTTAATCTTATTGAAAGAATTCCTTCATACTTACAACGTTCTCATTCTCTGTTATATAGCGCCAATTTACATAAATTTCTTGCCTTATTGCTTACATTTATATTAAAAGCTTTAAAATTGCATAAATTTTCATTAAGCATATTAGCTATTGTAATTACATTCTGTCATGTCTTAGAATATCGTCTAAAATATAAATACACATATTTTATGGGAGTGTGTGCTTAAGAAGCTACTAAGGAATATTTAATGAAGCCTCGTCTTAAATACGTTACACAACGCTTGATAAGCTTAATGAAATTTATTGTTGCTGACAGGAATTTTTTGTGTACTTAGATATGTTTGTGAGCAATTCGAAATACATATGTACATACATTCATATGTATACTAGGGTGGTTAAAAAATAAAGTCAAGTCGGAATTTTAATGCCCCCATCACCTAGGATTGTGCTATACTGAAAAAATTTATACCCCTGTTTTTTTCATTTTGAAATTACAAAATATTTAGACATCGCTCATAGCTAATTTTTCATAGAAATGTCTTAGAATTCTTGGAAATTGATATATTTCCATCGAACAACTTTGTTTCTTCTAAGAGGGCTTTCAATAATAATACCAATTTTTTTATTTTACCATTTTTTAATATAATCGATTTTTTATGGAACCCTCATTGCATTTTTTTAGGTATACAAAAATGCTACGGCGTGAGAGCATTAAAAATCCCGCTTGAATTTTTCGCAAGCATTTTCGGACTACCCTAATGTATACTCTATTCACATTGCCCACTTACAGATCTATTAACATGTGCACATATGTACGGTGGCGAAAACATAAATAGGTACGCGACATTTTAACAAATTTTTGGCCATTTGTCGTCTATTTATTTAATTTTCATTATTTTTTCTTGAAAGTATAAAAAACCATGCAAGACCGAATTTCAAACTTTGTACAAAAATTAGAAAAATTCATTACCTATATTTTAACAAAATTCCAGCAAAAATTCAAAATTTTAATTAGATTATTTTTTTTTTAAATTTATTTATCTATGCCTATTGGATTTATTAACATAAAGTGCAAGTTTGAAGTAGCTCGAACTTACCGTTGATTTTTTATTTTTTTTTTGTCTGTGTTTTGACGGTGTTATGAATTTTTTTCCATAAAAGTATGTTCGACAACCTTTCAGATAGAGAAAAGAGCAACCCCTTCAATAAAAAAATGCCAAAATTTAATGGGCTACAAAACTGAACACTCAATATTTTTCTAAGAAATCTAGTTAAAAACTCAAAATTTTGACGAATTTTCAAAACTTTTGTACAAAGTTTAAAATTCGAGCTGGTATGGTTTTTGTTCAAGAACGTGCTATACT
The DNA here is from genome assembly GCF_013731165.1 of Rhagoletis pomonella. Taxonomy (NCBI): domain Eukaryota; kingdom Metazoa; phylum Arthropoda; class Insecta; order Diptera; family Tephritidae; genus Rhagoletis; species Rhagoletis pomonella. The sequence goes on from NW_023458562.1 coordinate 28,338,354, forward strand.
TTCTTAAGAAAATAATACACATTAAACTAACAAAAGAAACAAAGTCATTTTTTTAAATGTCGCTCCCCTATTTATGTTTTCTTCACTGCATTTATGTATGTATGTGTGACAAATAGTGATATGTAATCAGGCATGAAAACAGCCTCACAGGACGAGCTTAGGTGTAAACATCTGTTTGGAAGTTGTTGTAGCAAAAGCAAACAAAACGCAGCAAAATACAGTTGCACAAGTAGTAAGTAGTATACAATAATGGCAGAGGCAACCAACAAAAAAAACTTCCAGTAGAAACATTTGTAAAATCCTTCAAGCCATGGCAGTTCATATTGGCCGTCAGACGAACTTGAAAGACTGCCAACTTTTCGCAAACACACAGTGAAACGAAGCCGAGCATAAGCAATAACAAAGCAACAGCAACAACAACAAAAATCATAGCATTTCAACCTTTGAAGTGCTATTTTACTAGCATTGTGAATTTTTTCCATGCTTATTGACATTGTTGCAACAACAACAGCAGCAACAACAAAATAGCAGCTACCCAAGCAATGTGAGACGATAAACAAGTTGTGACAAAGGAGAAAAAAATCCTTGAAGTAAGTAAGTATACAAAAAAAAAATCGAGGCAGTTAAGTTGAAATTTATTAACTGTGTAAGCCGCCGCCGACGCCGACAACGCCAGCACGTGGCGGTCACAGGAAGGAAGCTTAGCGGTTAGACACCGAAAAAGTCAAAAATCCCAAAGTACTAAGAAAAACGAAAAACCAAGAAAATTTGAAGACACGAAGTAGCATCTAAATCTTTGAAAATTTTATTGAGCTTGTGTGCGTAGAAAATCTCATCGAAAATCGTAAATGTAAATATTTGCGGGCGCGAAGTCCAAACATAAAAAATGCTCAACTGAAAAGTAAGAAATGATGATTCCGTATTAGATATGAAAATATGAAAATGTGTCTCACATATGTACGTATGGCGGGCTCCCAGTCGGACTTGGTTGCTTCCAAAATGTACATACTTATGGCACGGTTCTTTCTCCACTCAGAAATAGTTTCAAAAACATACAGGCGTGAAACACAACAAGAACGGTTCTTTAAGAAGGAAAGTTTGCACGAGGTGGTTGTTGTTGATTTGGAGAGCTTTGTAGAGAGAGTTTATTTGCCGAAGCCAAAGCATTACAAAATGCTGAATTTAGTAGTGAAGTTTTCACGATCTACAGATTTTTAGGCTTCCCTTATGGTGAAAAAGGATGCAATTACTTTTCCACGCAGAATTTACTAACTTTTCGTACAGCAATTAAATGTATGTACGTACTTCAAATTCCCCATGAAGAATCTGGTATCCAAAAAGGGCATTCTTTGGGAAACACATTCTGCATGGTCGTTCTACTTGTGCGTGGTTGTGTGTGGGCGATTGAGTCACAGTTCAACAAACTGCTGCCTCATATCAGCCTAAAAGTGTGCTATCCATCGTAGACAGTGCGATTTGTGAGTTTGTTTCGAGAGCAATGCGTTCAACTACCCTGCAGGAAATAACCAAGCCAGTGAAAGAAATTACTATATCAAAACTATAGTATGATTTCTTTTCTCTTCTTTGAAAACCCAACTAACTGCACACTTCAAAAAAATTAAAGGCAAACAAACCGAATACTTGAGTAAAAGGGCAACTATTTTTAAGAAGCATGTGACGAGAACTGGCATCATTTGGATAAATTGAAACGGTTAACCACTAAAATTTGTATCAACGATTTTTTAGCTCATCATTGACATCTTAGACCAGTGATCGACACTGAGCACTCTTTGACCGCTGATTCATCCTAAAAGCTACATACTGAAAACAGCTGAGTAGAGCTTGCCTAGGAATGATGGCTCAAGCAGCCACCGATGGAGCGCCCTTCCGTAGTTGCCGTAGTTGCCAGAGAGAGAAGCAACGGAAACGTCACCGTCATGCGGTGGTGAGTTTTCGATAACACGAAAATCCCATAATATAGGTCGTGTCAGCTGATATGGTCTACGATTTTACGTGGTTGAGCTCTAATCAAGTTGTCTGTTTAGCTAAAAAAAACGCGATGAAATTATTATCGAATCTTTAGCAGCGAGCAGTATTAGCCTCTGACCTTTAAACTCAGATTTGATATCAAATTTAAGTGATTTTTTAACCCTTACAGCTCGACTTGAACTGAAATCATCTTTCCTAGATTACTTTGGTATAAATTAGCCCGTCGATTATGAGAGTGTGAAAATTTATTGTGACTTTCAACTTTTTCTTCTTACTTGGTACTATAGTTGTCGGATTTAGCCGTGAACAACTTAACCAATTTCATCTCTTGCTCGTTTTCATGACAAATTACATTACAGATGGTACAAAGCCGACGATGATTTGTCTTTTAATCTAACTCACGAAGAGATGATAAAAATTCGTTCCAAAAACCTTAAACCTCTTGTTCATTATACTCGTGGTCGTCCTTAGTGTGATTGTCTGCCCACGGATGTTGTGTCAAGTTATCTTTTTACCGGACCCAAAGCCTTTGTAAGCCATTTTTCCCCTTGAGAAAGTACCTTATTTTCAGTCCAAAATAACAGCTGTTGGCAAGAGATATTCATCGGCTGATCTTAAGGCTGTAATTATTGGTGGTATTAATGCGGGATTGTAAATGGGCGAAGTCTTGACTTGTTTTCATTCACCACTAGGCCAATCTCTTTGGACTGCTTTTATAAGGAGGAAAAAGCTACACTGATGGCTCTGGCACTGCATCCGACGATGTCATAATCATCGGCATAGGCTAGCAGCCTATGATTTTAACTCTCGACAAGATAATATTGGGTGGATCAAGACCACACGTCTTGTAGATCGCGTAGATCGGTGGAGCATACATATGTATATATATTCTAATCAGCAGTTATTTGCTTATCCGGTTCTATTTTGCACATGTGTTGATGGATGAACAGCACACTGATGCTGTACTTAAAAAGGTTCGCTGGTGTAAGCTCCTGCGCCTTTGTTGTTCTTAAGGCGTAATTCCTATTCATCATATTTGGATAACGGAACGTCCACACTTTCTGCGGAATAATTTTTTCAGCGAAACTTTTAATCAAACGTCCCTTACTCCAGCGAAACTTTAGTCAAAAATCCTAATTGTACCTTGTTTGGTTTACTACTCCGTATTGTCCGATTCGGGGCCACTCGATTTATTAAAGTGACAACTATAACCAAGTACCGGTACTTAAACCAAAATCTACCACAACATCATACCACTAAATTTGTCATCATCTTTAGACATCACCCCACCCACACACAAATTCAAAACTGATATGTTTTTATGAAAAATATTCAAAGCGCAACCGGCAAACAAAGCGTGTCTTCGAGTATTCCCCAAATAGCAACCGCAAAACGTAGTTGGATAGTCATACCAGAATGAGAGGGCCTGTTTCTCGAGGGGGTAAAAGTCAGACATCGTTCTGAACATTGAGCAATGAGCAATGAGCGTGAGTGAGTGTTTTATGCAACAAACAAACAGTCATAAACGCTCTCATGTTTCGAGTGCTCAGCGTTGTGTCTGCATGCATATCTCGGATATGATCCCCATGGAGCAATTGCAATATTCTTGGATTTATTTCTATGTACTTACGCCACACACCACTTCAAATACATCAACACATAGTACTCGTAAATATTTTTAAGGAGTTTGTGGCTGATGTGTGCAATTGTACGTGTGTGTGAATGAGTGCTTTGTTTGTTTTGTTTGTCGCGAACTTGTGACTTTTTTATGACTTCTTACTTTTTTAATAATTTCTTCATATTTATTGCGATGTCTGCTTGTCTCTCTTTCATGTGCGGTCTGCTACATACATACGCAAAAGTCTACGCATGTACGTACGTATCTACATATACATATGTAAGTACATTAGACTGCCCCACCTTGCAAGCAAACACAAAAAAAGCTCGGCGTACACCACTAAGTGTAAAGTATTTTTGCAAAGGAATTTGGAAAAAAATGTATGTTGAACCTAAAGACCGCCTTTTTACATTTTTCGGCGAGACCTGCATTCGGAAAAAATGTTTAAATAGTTCTACTGGAATAATCTAAATACTTATGTTGCAGTGTGGGCAGTTCTGGCTAAGATAGTAAAAAGTATTTGCTTTGACTAATGAAAGACAGATGGCAACGTAGTTGAAGGCTTTTGTTATTCTAGCACAAAAGTCTTAGAGTGCGTTCACACAGAAAGACCAGCGGTGCCGAGTGAAGAAAGGCGGGGCGAAGCGAATCTCCAGGTGTCCATACTGAACGAGGCGGCGCGGAGCTTTTTGAATGGATTCGACTACAAGACAACACAAAACTTACCGTCATTAAAAAGCTGCAAAATTATTTGCTCAATTTTGTTCAAAAGACTATTAGACAAATTCGTTCTTATTTAAATATTTTAAAATTTTATTTGTAGCAGCGTCATGAAGAAGAAAATTTAAATAGAAAACTGAAAATCAAAAACTGCTTTGCTTTTAGCTCCAAAACGCTTCTGAAAAAAAGGTTGCTGTATGAACACTTTCATATAGCTCTTCCGCTCGGAACGGCTTCACCCGGCTCGGCTCCGTTTTCTGTGTGAACGTACCCTTAGAAAAAAGAGTCTCCTTGGTGAAAAGCTCTTTTGCATGTATATCATTTCGCTTGCGTCACTCCAACAGTCGCAATAGCCTAGTGTGCAAAGGGCTAGTGTGCCATTCGAGAGATGTGGGTTCGAGTCCTCGGCGAACGAATTTTCATTTTTTTTCTATTTTACATTGTTTCTGTTTTAATTTAATTTTCCTTTAATTATTATATTTCCTCTTCCTAAAAATTATATACTGGTTTTAATATCATTTGGTCCTTAAAAACTAATTTTTTTTAAATTTATTTTTAGATTTTATTGTCTTAAACAGAAAAAAATATTTGCTTTTAATTTCGTTTAATTTTCAAGAACGTTGTTTTTTTCGTTTTCTTGATTTAAGTTCCTTATAATTTGAATATTTTATTTTAAAAGGTAAAACGTATTTTATTTTTTTTTTTACTTTAATTGAAATTTTTTCTTTTTGAATTTTAATTTATTTTTGTTTGTAGATTTTATTGCTTTAAAAAGAAAAAATATCAGTTTTTTTAACTCTATTGAATTTTTATCCTAACCTTATTTGTTTATTTCTTTTTATTTTAAGGATTTTTTTTATCATTAATGATTTTTTCGTTTCTAGTATGTGTATATATTTTGAATTGTACATATTTAATTTTCTAAAAACTTATTGCTAAAAGACAACAGAATAACTCTAAGACCTCTTCGTTAGCAAACCTTTCGATCAGTCTTTTGAAAGACAGTAAATCGCTTTCAAGATAGTTGCTAGAATTAACTATTGTCTTATGAATGACTTTTGTCTTTTAAGTGTTGAGAACTGGCGAGTAAATGAATGCTACGTACCCTGTTGAGGTGCTTTGGAACTAGGGAAAAAACTTCGACATTTCTACCTTAAGATTCTACAGTAAATGCCGAAGATATGACGAAAAATTTACAAAGGCGTTCGGGCAAACAAAAAGTCTTTTTTTAGAAATTTCATTCAAAATTTTTTTTCTGGTTTGCTCTAATGTACAACATAAGTATATGTATGTACGAAAGAACGTTGTTTTGAGGCTTAGCGGCGACTGGTGGACGACAAAGTTGTCTCTATCATTTGCAGATGGTCGGCGCGGACCAAGTATCGAGCAATTTCATTTTTAAGTTACATTAAAATTAAACTTAAATTATTTAGAGTTGACACTTTTTTGCAATAATATAGGTATGTATATATTTAATGTCAGTTTTAATTTATATGCAAATAATTTTCCTCTTTTGGCATGCCTGATTTGGCGAGAAACTTTACTTTCTACTACAATTACTCTAATCAATGTTTGTAAGCATACAAATTAAAATCATTAATCAACAAAATATGCTTGACTGCATTAATAACAACAGTCAGCAACAGGAAACAACTTTCGTAAATATTTAAAATATGAAAAGTGTCAGGCTTTTTGGCTTAGCATTCTCCACCACCTCCATGCATACGTACAAACATACATATGTACTTACTGAGCCACTTATAAAACACTCACTTTGCCCAAGTAGCCACTTAATCCAGCCAATCAACTGACAAATCTGTGCATTACAAAATTGTTTTAAATTTATTTACGCTCGAAGTATTACAAATACATAGTACATTGGTGTGTATATATGTATGCAATAATAACTTTATTGGCAGGCATATGCACAAAGAAATAATAATTTAAAAATAATAATAATATTGCGCCGGTAATAATATTTACCGTAATTATGCAATAACATATGTTAGCCTTTAGCTAAATGGCAAGACAATAGCCGCTGCATAATGAAAATCCATTTCGAATTTATTTGACCAAATGAAAGTGAGTTATGCAATATCGACAAAAGCAACGCTATATATATAAATGCGTACATATGTATATATGTTTATTATTTAGATGCCTGTGTTGAGTGTATTTGTTGCACATAAATTAAAACGCTTATGAATATTTAATTGAAATTCAAATAAAACGAATATTGAAATGTGCAATGATTCCATTAACTATTTGGTAGCTTTTGTTGCAGAAGTTATGTAGACTTGCATTATATTTCTAACAAGGACTGACAATAAAGCTTAGTACTGTTGCCATAAATATATAGGTACATACTTGTACAATGCACATACAATATTTTGTATTGTTCTTTGCATGGTTCAATAATAACACCACTTTCTAACACATTTAAAAAAGCTGCATACATATAGTACTATCTGCAATTTTTGATTATTTCATTTAGTGCCTAAATTTAGAAGAACAGTACGGTATATTAGTCTATTCCTGATTGAATGTAGGAACCTTTCTTAAAAAATGAACCTTTCTTTAAAAATTTAAATTTGTAAATCCAAAGGCGCTAGGTCTTAAAACCCGATGCCCAAATGCTTATCAAAAAATAGTTAGAAAGCAGGTTTACTCGGGTGTTTCCTCGACTAAGGGTTTATTCTAGCCACCATACTTTTCACTGCTTGAACTAAGGCATAAGCCTTCGATCTTCACCTTCCTATTCAACCAACAATTCCAAGAACTTATGAGTACCGTTCCATTTTGTAGCCAGTTGAAACAATGGATAGTTGTGATCTCGTACGCAATTGAAGTTACCATCTTTACCAAAATTTACTCGAAAAGTACTTAGTAAAATAGCGCGCTGCTGGGAAGGAAAATAGCACACCCTCATTTTTGTAAGTTACCAAATTTAGTCCGACGATTTTTTGGGTTATGTTGTAATTGTCAGAAGCTACAATTTTTTTCTTTCAGAAAGCAGTCCCGCACTTTTAAGTGTTACTCTCTTCCTCTGGATAATTTTTTTTTAACAGTATTACTAGCTTTAGTCTGAGGGCCCTAAGAGTTCCCTCGAATTTCAAGCCAACAACGTAATCGAAAAGCAAAATAAAGTAACCAAACTTAAGGAAAGGAAAACCGTTGCAGCTTTTTTATTTTCGGTCCCCTGCGCCAATGATTTCAGGCTCTTCTTTACGGTAAGGCTTCCATAACCCAGACTTCATAATTATGCCTGATTTGAGTACAATGTTAGCTTCTTCCGACGTTTTATATGCTTTTTCATTTCAACTCAGTGGTGTGAAAGCATGGTCTGACGGCAGCGTTGATCCGAATCAACTAGTCAATTCGGAGTTATTTAGGAAAATAATTGCGTTTGATCTGGATTTGAAGTCCTAGAGCTATTCTCAAATTTAATGCGTATCAGGGGTATTTTGAAGGACAATTACAACATAACATAGAACGTAGGGTGCATAGAATTTTAAGAAAAATTAGCCAGGTCATATGCCTTGTCGGCGATTGTGCATTTACTACCACACTAATTTACATAGGAATCCAATTGTTCTATGTTATCTGAAAGTAAGCTAATAAAGCGCACTAGTTTGCTGTCGGTGGTAGCCGAGTGGTCTGAATTGTGTACTACAAGCCAGTAGCACACTTGTGGAATCCCCAGAGCAATTCTTAAAAATCATTTTTATTTTTTAATTATTTTTTTTAATTACCAAAATATTTTATTTTATTCTTTAATTTTATTTTTTTATGTTATTCCACATAATTGTTTGAAATTAATTTAGTTTTTTGGAGTTTAAGATAAAAAGCCACAATATCTATAATTACACTAAATAAAGAAAAATTATAATTGGAGAAACTAAAAAAAAAGATTAAAAAGAAATTGGCTGGCCGTGGCATTCGAACCCACGACCTCGGTGCTCGCTTAATCCGTCTGCCGTCTCTTAGGATACAATTGTGATTAGGTCAACTGCGCCGTTTATCCTAATTAACATTGCCGTCTTACTATGCTATTAGCCATTTCCGAAGGCTTTAAACGGAGTTTATTTGATTAAGGTTAATTTAAGGTAGATTTAAGGTTACTCCTTGCAGCAATGTGCCAACATTGGTTAGCCCTGAGGCAGCAGGGAATACACTGATAGCGCCGAGGTTGACAGTGCTCTCAGTCACCGAAGAAACTTCGGACTCCAGTCTGCCAGCAGCTGAGCTCAACAACGCGCAGGCTACTAATTCCGGTGCTTCGGTTAAGCGGGCGGAGTTAGAAAGCACGCATGCCCAGTGGCTCCGCAGGAGATAGCTTTAGGTGGCCCACTGGCCACTGAGATAGTCGGAATAACCTCTGTAATGCAGGCTTTGTCCGGAACTTTTAGTTTTGGAGATTTATCACGATAATTTTTTGAATTTTTTTTGCCGTTTTTTTTAATGTGTTCCCACAAGTAACCGGGAAATGCGACATGCTGCTGATGGGAAAAAGGGGCAGCTCAGAAGGTTATCCGAGAAATGACGTGAAACCAATGTCAGAGCCATCAGCCCGACTCGAGAGTTTTCTTCTCCCTGCCCGACTGTCACTGGTCAACACTATAGTCAGTGACATTTCCGTAGCTATAGCCTGTTTCCTGCCGCCTCCACGTGGGGACTAATCATAAAAACAATGCTAATCGAAGTATTTTTCCGGAGATTTTCTCTTATATACATATATATATATATGTATGCATTAGTATGTACATTGTGCATATTTCCCTATAATTAGAAATTGCAAAATTGACTACCGAAGTTGATAAATATTTTAATTGTAGATCAGAGGAGTGGATGGTGCGTGCCACGTATTTACTAACTAAATCCGATTTGTCATGCTGGCCGAACTTTAATTCAGATGCCATGAATCACATACATACATAGTTGCAGACTGACCACCCAGAGTGCAAAGAGCAGATTGCAAACACAAATACATATTTCCAAAAACAATCATACATGCATATGCATATGTATGTACATACATGTGTGCTCCAGCAATGTGCAAACAATAACTGGCTAGCGAATTGTTAAACAAACAATAAATTTATTTTGCTCTGTGTGGAGACTGCACCGGCAAGATGGAGGCTTGACTACTCGCTCCATTTTCCATATTCGGATTTGGTTCTACAACTTTTTGTTTGAATTTACTAATAATTTATTTGCCAACAACAATGGCATATAGTAAAATCATTAATAGAACTTTAGAATTCGATTATAGCATTGGCAATGTTGAATAGGATTCAATGCAATAGAGCGCACTGCAGCGTACATGGAACTAAATAGTATTTACACAAATTGGATGTACGATACATACAAACATGTAGTAGTTTATAGAGTACAAATAGTACGCGCTGATGTATGTGTGAATATGTATGTTTATACGTCAATGTATAAAAACCGTAATGCCGACTTATGTAGTTCTTTCATGTAGCAAGAAATTTTCTATCGTCTGCCAATAGATTTGGTTATACATACATACATATATTGTATACATATTTGTAAGTATTACATGCATGTGAGGTTTTCTAATAATATCTAAAGGGTGAGTAATTTTGTGTGACGGAACACGATGACCAAAAATTGTATGAATATAGTTAGCAAGCTGTCAAAAAACGTGTTTTGCTAAGATGTAAATTTTATTGCGGATTCCGGTAGAATACCCATCGAATAAACATGTTCGTTCGAGAAAATTGCTTAAGGCGACAAACTCCTAGAAATTGGAAATTTTAAGACTAAAGTTAACAAAATGAAGATTTTATTGTTGACTTCGGCAGAATATACCATCGTTAACATCATTTGTTCCGTGACTTTATTTTAGAATAGAAGAATCTTCTAGACATGGGCGTGGCAACTTTAGAATCAAAGTTAAAAATTTTTTATCTCAATTAGGAGAAGCAAGTACCCGGCGTGCTTCATTGTGCCTTAAAATTATTTTTCTGTTGTCACTCCCTCCCAAAACACTTATGGCCCCATTCATAAAAAATAAAATAAATTTAAAGGCCGTTATGAAGTAAGATTTTCAAAAAAGTGGATGTTAATTAACATATTTTTGAAGGTACTTGGAAAGTAGGTGCAGTATCGACTTTCTCATGAAAATTTAATTTATAGTATTATAAGTCGAGCCTATATATCTATCGCGCACTTTGTTCAAAGGTGATCTAATTCAATATCTACCTTTTCTTACCAATTCAATCAATCAGACAGACATATTTTTTTTTTTTTTAATTCTATAATGTGCAGACATCGTTCTGTTACAATTTTATTATTTTTTTGGAATAGAATTAAGTCTTATTTTGAGGTTATCGCAAATGCGTATTCAAACAATGTTTGTACGAGCTACAGTATACGAAGAAGGGGAATAACCCGCCCACGCATTTCAAACGGCCATTTTCGCATTTCACAAAAAAATCTATAATTTTGTCTTAGCTGAAGTAATCTCGAAAATATGAGTGTCACAGCATAAAACTATTTTTGAGAATCGACAGCCGTGTGGAAGATCGCCCTATCTCGGCAGCCGGTTCGAAAACGCCCTATCTCAGAATTTGGTTTAAGACCGCCCTATCTCAACAAATAGTCTTACCTCAGCTGCCGATGTCTTGAATTTACATTGAGATAGGGCGTTTTTGTAAAATTTGCTGAGATAGAGCGTCTTTCAACCGACAGAGAATTTTTATTATGATCCTTAAAACCCACAGTGTTTGTTACCTTTGCTTGGGCCAAAACGAATACCTAATCTAAAATCGTTTGGGTTTGGAAAATCGCGGTTTTTGGCCTGCATATCCCCTAAATCCGAACGATATCTCCAAGTTGCACATAGTATTTATATCTTAAAGAAAATAATAATTTACGCAGTTGGCATTAAAAAGTTCTTTAAACGAGTTTCTTTATTTGTAGAACATATCTGAATTCGAAAAATTTTCTCTAAATACTTCCATATAAATCCTAGTATTTCGTAATAGAATTTTACATAAAATAAATGAAGACACTCCTATGATAGCAGGAGGGTCGCTCTTTCAAATGAGCCTGAGTTTGAAATTGTACGCCAATTTTGAAAAACCAAAAAATTGTTATTTACCACCATTTTAAAAATGAATTTAAAAATATTTGTAAATTACAATAAGGCCGACCAGACCAGACCCGATGTCCGAATTAAATTATATATTTCTGTTATGAAAACAATTCGTTCTAGCAGCCTGTCACTATCTTCCTGGAACTTAACTTAAGTGAAGGTTTTCTTATTTTGCATGTCCTGACGAAACCATAATCGTAAGCTGCTCTAGTTTTTCAGCCGGCATACAAACAAGGTTTTTTGTTTTTACATACATATGTCCTGTACAATAACCACTCTCCGTGCTAAACTGGGAGCGTATTTTGTTTTCAATAAGCTAAATTCGTTCTTTCAGAGCAGCTAATGTACATTAAGTTTTCCTGAACCAAAATTATGCGCGTCCAACTCTGGGCGATCTATACAGCCACGAAAGCACTCATTGAGCGATATCGACTTCGACACTTCTTTCTTTTGGGTCATGTACATAATTCAGGCATTGGTTTCAAAACTAATTTCCGACGCTCGATGCACTTCTATTCGTTTCCAAACACCCTGTTTTAAATATTCTCTCCCTCTCTTCTATACTTAATTGCATTTTAAAGTGTATTGTGTTTTTGGATTTCATTGCAAAAATACAAATTAAATTTGTAATCGATATTTATTTTTCCATTTAGCCGAGGGCCATTTAAGACTTTGCATAGTACAAACAAATTCATTCATGGTCAATGAAATTGGGTTTTTTGTTTTATTTACAATTCGGTATTTGTTCTGCTGCTTTTTGATTTTTTTTTGCTATGATTGCGGCTGTTGCAATGCATGTGTTGTTTTTATTTTGTTGGCGGAGGCATAATCAATTAATGAATGTTTCAATTTGATGGCAACATGCAATAAAAGTCGATTTAATATTCATAACAGAAGTTTTGCAAAATAATAAAAAAGAGAACGGGGAACCAAATGAAGCTGAGGTATTAGTGTGTGCTTGATCCTAAATCTTCAGTAATACTCAGAAATTCACATTTGTACCAAAAGAATTTCTATTAACATTTTTTTCTTTAACCCATTTGAGAATTGAATACACATGATGAATTAGCAAAGGAATATCCTAAGGTATCAATGATTGTTTGTCGGTTTGGGACGACGCGAAAAATCTTAGCCGATTGCCACACTCCTTTGAGGATTCTCGCAGCTAGATCACCAGATCATTCTGCTCTTGGTTCTTCCATTTAGCTCGTGGGCCCTCTTGATTTCAGTGTCCACCCAGGGATGCAAAGTCAATGGGTCTTATCACTGGAGCCTTGTCATCCATGCGTACAATATGCCCAATCCAGCGCAGTTTTTATGGGCTTAACTATGCCCCCGCTGCTGAAAAGCTCATTTAGTTCGTCATTATTTCTTCTTCGGTACTTGTCAGTGTCATAGATCTAAAGTTAGATTAAGTGGTATTTCCAGATGTCAGGGACTCACTTAGACAATTAGGAGGTTAGCCTTTGTGATACCACATTCTGAACGATGACTTCGCCTACTCAGGGCCAGAACTTCCACCCGGGACAAATACATCTTTGACCGTCGGCTCTGGTGACCTCCGCTGTTCGAAATTTGTTAATTTTTGTTGTTCACAAGGCGAGTGCAGTGGCCTAAGGTAAAAAAGGGAAGTTTGAACGGTACACCACGGCGGTGCCCAATGCAGCAGCAATGCCACCGTTCTTCCCTGAGACGGCCTGGTGTTACGAAGTCACCGTCATGATACAGCCGGTCTGGTACACCCTCTGGCTGCAAACCCTCCAATGGGCGCGTTGTCGATTATCACCCTGGATTAGGGTTCAAAAGCAGTTCGACCCAGAGGAATGGAGAGCACTCGCCCAGTGCTCGAAGGTAAAGACACGATTAGACTACCATCCGCTGATAAGGACTAATCATGTTTGGACTGAGTCATTCAAAAGCGCCGGGAAATATTTCCTTCTTATCCCAAATGCTGCTGCAGTAACCAGAGCGAAGTTAGGCTATTGTGGTACGAGTCCCCCGTGGCAGACGAAGCTCAGTCTCCTCCAGGTGGCTGTTTGCCCCTGTCGAACTTTCGTCGATCTGTCTGATGTAGTACAAAAAAATTTCACTTAAGTCGCGCATGGAACCCACACGCGACTTTTTTTTTAAGTCTACTTAGAGCGTGATGCTTTCTCTTTCCGGCACTGTTTTAGCATTGTTACAGCTCTTGTGATTAAGTAATATATAACCAACTACAGCCACTAAAATGCACTTGCCTTAACTGGCCTTAAATTAAAGTTACGTAAAAAAAAATTATTTAGTAATAAAAAAAGCTTAAATTTTTGCTCAAAGAGGGACTTCAAAATTACTTCCGTAATTAAATTTTCATTTACAAAAACTACACTAATGTATCTAAAATCTAACAAAATTCATAAACGTTCTCTTAAATTTTCAGACCAACAAAATATTTTTGTATTTGAAAAATTTATTTTCCCATAATAAATATTAATTACGTTATAATTTTTACAATAAAAAATATTAAATTTGCCATTGTCGTAGTTTCAATGCCACATCGCATATTTTCACATTGCTCAGATAGTGATTTAATAGCTCCAAACTGGCTAGCTGTGCGTGCGCTTTATTCACGTAAACTGTGTTTTCTTTTTCCTCTCATCTCCCTGGCCTATACATGTGGCTACAGAATTCATGATGATTTAGTGGAAACTCCGCAAATTCACGTCATTGTAGCCAGTGCGGCACGACATTTGGCACCACAAGCAGAACTACATATAACACCAACAGTTCGAACAACAGCAACCGACAAACTAACTAAAATCAAACCCCCAAAACAACAAACAATTGTTTTTGTTGCTATGGTTGTTGTCTAGTTGCCTGCTGAAACTTTGTGAGCCATGCGCTACGCTGAGTTGAGCTTTGATGCGCGCGCGCCACGCTCCAGCGATTTTCAAGTTTAACGACAACTCTCAGAGCACCCAGTAACAACAACAAGCAACAAGAACAAACAAAAACAAGAAAGAATAAATTGTTACTAACAATGCGAGTTAAACGTCAATTGACGACATAACATAACACAACAAAGCAAACGTTTGACTGCGTTTGAGCGAGCAACAGCAACTTGCAACAACAACAACAACAATGACGAGAACAAAAACATGCACAACAAATGCGATCGTAACAACAACAAAACACGGCAAAATATGGGTGATGGCAATGACAGCTGATCGATTTGGTGATGTTGCCGTCGCCAGTTGTCAATTGGTTGGAGGAGGCAGGCAGCAACAGGCGCATTGGCAAAGGCAAAAATAATAATACATACTTACAAAAAATCGGAGTAGCGCGCATAGCAACCAATGAAGCCAGGCGCCCAATGTGTAGATGCCGACAAAGCAATCTAGAAATTGTTGTTGGTGGTTAAATTTTCGACAACTATTTTTATAACTTTATTTCGACTTAAATTCGGTCTTACAGCATTTTTAGAACTAAGAAGAACTAATAAAACAAAATAAAATAAATTAAGATTAAATCAAAAAATAAATATAATATGCAAAAAAATTATGAAATTAAATATAAAATTAATAAATAAAAAATAAAAAATTTAATTAAACTAAAAAAATAAAATAAAAAAAAATAAAATAAAATAAAATAAAATAAAATAAAATAAAATAAAATAA
>NW_023458562.1:28353466-28364598 GCF_013731165.1 Rhagoletis pomonella
AAATAAAATAAAATAAAATAAAATAAAATAAAATAAAATAAAATAAAGAAAAATAAAATATAATAAAATAGAAGAACAAAAACTAAATAAAAAATAATAATAAAATAATAAAATAAAATAAAATACAAACTAACAAAAAACACTAAATTTAATTTAACCAAATCAAATTAGTGTAAAATCAAACCAAAGTTAGAAAAATTCAAAAAAAAATCAAATATAACAAAATTAAAGAAAATCAAATAAAATACAAAACAAAGTAAAATAAAATAAAGTAAATCCAATTTGAAATAGTAAATGCAAAAAATTTAAAATATTTTTTTTCTTCCAACCTCTCTAAGAATATTTAATTACTAAGTATGCATTATTTACCATAAAACTACGCATAATTATATTTGGCTTGGTATTTTTTTTTTGCATCAGTTATTTAATTTTTGGCACTGTTGAGTTGAGGGCTTCCTCGTGAAAACCTATAAAATTCTGCCTAAGGCCTACTCAGCCTGCAGTCATCCACACGCGCATAAGTATCTGTATATAAAAGGTTGCACACCGCTGCATTGTTGTCAAAACTCATTTCGGCCACTTTGAATTCCGGATTAACGGCGATTTTCAAAATATAAGAACCGGTATCTAATTCGGAAATATCCACCCACTGGCAGTCCAAATTGTAAAGGTAAATATCAGAGCAGTTGACTGAGATGCCTGAATGTAAAATAAGAATGAAAAACCTCAACGCCAATTCACTTCCACTTCTAACCCACCCTGATCTCCAAAATTGGCGCAGTTATATTTCTTTGGTACTCCTGAGAGGCACTGATTATCCTCCAAGCAAAAGGATGCTTTGTGTCCTTGTGCCACTTTGTTGCCCATCAGATCATATACATCGAATGTGGCAAATACCTCCATGCTGTGATAGTGCCTATAAAGAGAAAATATCTGTATGGAATGCCTTAACTAAACCCTGCTCCATCCCCACTTACATATGACACATGTGCCACTCCCACAGGTGTTTCTCTTTAAACGGCCGGAAATCTGTGTTGCCTGCATTCAGTGTACTCGCAGTGAATTTTAGCAACCGCCGTGTCACATAACGCCAATTAGGATCATCTCGCTGTATGTCATAAGCCTCATTCGCTACACAGTTCTCCTCCATCGCGCACTGCATCAGTGCCATTGGTCGATCTTCCAAGTGCGCCGTGCGTTCTAGTTCATAGAAGTCCACCACCAAATCGGGCGCCAAATGATCGCATACCGCCACCGCAACATGATTACGCTCACCGTGACATTCGGCCGGCGGTCGTAAGTGGTCGTGATGTAGACACTGCGCCAACGAAGTCTCATTACCATAACACTCGGTACCGCTTAGTACCGCCGGCGCAATGTCCAATCCACCAAAGTAGTCCGTTTGAAGCGCGTCGCGTGCGAAACCCAAACCCAGTTGACGACAAACTACATTTGCTTCCAGCAATGACCATCCGTCCGAGCATATTGTGCCCCATCGGCCACCATCGATGCGCACTTCAACGCGTCCTTCGTGCGCTCGGCGTCCACCGCGTAACCGCAATTCGATACGATAGGCATGTGGTAGCGTGAATTTCGGCAGGTGCTGTGGCAAAGGTGCCTCCGTTGTGCGCTCTGCTTGCGGACTCTTGCACACAACACCGGCGGCTTCATTAGCTTCACAGTCGTTTATGCCCCAACCATCGAAGTGGCAGTCGGTGAGTTCGTGTTCGTCGCCTTCACAGTACATGTTGTCCATCCAGTAGCGACGTCGCGCTAAACCGAAAAAACCGTTGTGGGTGACGCGTCTAAGACCAGGATAGCCCAGTTGCTGGCATACGACGCGACCTTCGAGTGCATCCCATTCGTCGTCGCAAATGGCACCCCATTTGTTGTTGTGTAATATTTCGATGTTGCCTGGAATGAGATGGGAAAAATGGTACTTACAAAAGCTGAGTCTTTAAAACATTTGTAGGGGAAAATTAGGATAACTCTTAAATAATAGCTATTTTTCCCGAACTGTTTAAAATAAGCTCGGGTTGGTATTTGAAGTAGACATTTTTTGCATAAACGTTGTGAAATGAGCTGACTGGGTGCGGTATAGAGGAGGAAATATTTTTAGGCAAAGAAATGTTTGTTGTTTTTAAGGCTAAGAAAGCTTAAGACTGCTGCACCTAGTTGGTAAAGCGGTAAAAATTATCAGGGTATTTGGTAAATAAGATCGAGAATCTCTGCAAACTCTTTGGCAGCACATCGGTAAAAAATGTAACGCTCTGTAATGGACTTTGAAAACTAGGTTCAACCATGCCCGTGCCCCCTGATAACCTGCTCTTAAAAGTAAATACCATAGCGTCTACTAATGGAAGTTGGATTTATCTGCTCATCGTTCGACTAACGTCTTATAATAATTGTTGTAAACTCTTTTAAGCTGAGGACGAGTTAGAATCCTAAAAAATCTTTTCTGTGAAAATGCCCTACACTCCTTTGGTGGACTATTTATTTGTAGATCTGGGCAGTGTAGGCACACTTGTACTGGAGCAACTGTCTGGAATCCTTAAAAGATCAAACAAGTTTAACTGTCAGCAGGGATAGGACTAGGGTACGGTCTCCTGGCCATCCGAATGTGCCTTTGTAGACACCGAGTGAACTCTTGATGAGAGCAGCTTACGATTATTTAGCTCTGCGAAAGTTGGCTGGGCATACTGGCATGCAAAGCTTTTGAGTTCTGCCAAGCACGAAATAATTAAAGCCGGCCCGCAATTTTCATACCAGAATCCTTGAGAGTCTGAACCAAATGTCATCCAATGGTATCCAGTTTTATTTTCCTTCAATGGGATCCCGAGATGAAAAAATTTTAGCCGAGAGAACTTTTAACAGAGTTGCCATATATTTTAATGAGTCATAAAACTTACTTAAGTGCAATTTTGCAATATGAATATCAATCGATAACCCTTGGGAAAGGATTTAATTCAATTAGATTTGACAATTTTCTTTTTTGATTGCATTGAAACTTTTCAAGGAAAAAAATCGGCATATCTAGAAATTCTATATTATTTTTTGTGACACGCTGCACAGTATGCACCATTCATTTTGACGGTCCATGGCAGTAGCAATACCACTTTTGAATTAAAAAAAAATGGTAGGCATTAGACCTACAGACCGCAAAAAAGTCATTCAAAATTAAATCAAACTAAAAAATAAAAAAGTTCGCTTGCAAATTTTCACCATTTAATATTTTTCTTTTCTCCCTCAGACAGGCTAAAGGCAGGAATAGCCTAATAATTTTGCATAGGGACGTGCTAGGATTTATCCTTTTTATCTCATTACTTTTGTCACCTTTCTTCCAAGGAATTTTATAAACGCGGTTTCAACTGAAAAATATTTCCCTGTCTAAGTATTTTTTTGTTTCTCTTAGCTCATTTTCTCAGCTAAAATTTCGTTGCATTTATGCGTTTCTTTTCGAATATTTCCACTTCACTTTTCGCGTCCATTCCTTGACTTACCTTCATACTCGGTTTCACCGCCCACCAATCGTATGGCACCCTCCTCCTTATTTAAAGTTTTAATATACTTCTGCACCAGCCGTTGCCGTTCCTGACGCGCTTCCTCCAAAGTGCGTTGTTGCACGACGCTCGACACCAGCAAGCCATCAAGGACGAATAAAGCGAAAATGAGCAATAGAATTAGACGACGAAATAGGGTGCAAAACATCAAAGACATGTTGCTTGCGGCGAGGTAATTTTTTTATTTTATTTTTTTTATAGATAGTCGATTAATCGAAGTTCATGGCAGGACACCGGTAAAAATAGAAATTCACACCCACGTCAGTTGAGCAGCCAAGAACTATGTTTTTTTTCTAAGTACGCGCGATCGTTCGTACTTAACGCCGATGCGCCGAAAAAAGAACTTTTGCTTTGAGCGGCAAACAAACCGCGACTATTTGCCAAACGCCAATCAGCGTTCAACAAAAGTTTAATTATGTTCGAGACAGAAAAGAAGCTTAGAGCGCGTTGTTTGTTGCGAACAACAGCGTCGGCGTTAGCGGCTGAGGCAGTGACAGTGACAGTGGCAGTGGCAGCAATAATAAACCAAAGCATCAACAATATGCTATAATAACAACAACATTGAGAGCAACAAGATTTTTAGCTAAGAATTTCAAAAATTATATCTCTTAGAACTTAATCAAGGGAATGGGAAAGAAATATGAAATAATAATTTAAAAAAATTAAATGCTTCTAAAAGCAACAAAAATGCCTCGGCTGTGAACTTCAGTTGCGGAACTGGGCGGATCGCGGTTGATGAAAATCGCACGAGCTGCGATGACACAGCAGCCTGCCAGCCCACAAAAGCATGAAAATTTATGTACGCATGGAAATATATTTGTATGCACTGAGCTCAGCAAAGGTTTACGTCATTGTGTCATCAAGCGACCAACAATTGGTTCACTACGGCAGTAAGCGCGCAGAGGCAGCGCGGAGCGGGGAGTCCGCTACGAACAGATCGTAAACACAGCAACAAACTGAAAATCAATTAAGTTTGCTGATCAAACGATTGGCGAGCAAAGCTTTTGCATTTTCAGTTTCTAATAAAAATGCGATGCTCAAATGCGAGCGGTAATGCGTCAAACATTTTGGAGAAATACAGAAAATGCAAAAGGAAAACCAGAAAGAAAAATGCCTGCAAAAAAGCTACATAATGCGTTCAACAAGATCAGTGCGCTCATCGAGCATCAACGCTAAAAAGCATATCGAACATAAGAGGCAAAAAAAAGGCAGTAAGCCTAAAAGCAATAGCTATGCGCACGCGATCACATTTCACGATCAATTGCATGATTTTCCCAGATCACTTTTCCTTCCCCTACCCCTATTCACTGTTATGTCATGCCGCTACTAAAATACGATTTTATTGGTTTAGCAATTGTCAAACGCCATAATGCTGTAGCGATGTTACAACAGTTGATCGTCGGTGATATTCAAATTGTTGTGCGCGCGCAAATCGACCGATCGGTGCAGATCGGCAGCATAAATTTGTGAGCCCCTCGCCATATCATTGGTTTTGATATTGAATTGGGTTCCGTTTGTCACCGACAACATAGAGAAATCATGTTGTTGATATGTGTAGCTTAGGTGTTCAATGTTATACCCCTCTCACTTGAGAGCAAAATGCATTCTGCTCGAAATATTCTAAGCCTAGAGAAATTCCGACCCACTTCAAGTCAAACTTTATGTCTTTGGTCATCGTTTGTGTGATGCTATTTAGGCCAACGAACCACTAGCTCCCTCGGTCACCTCGATCGTCAATGAGATTTAGAAACAATTCTCGTTTAGCCTTACAGGGGCATTCCAAGCGATGATTCCCCGTTCTCGTCGTCGTCTTCAAGCTCTCTACCTCGGAATATCTTAAATTTGCCTGCCAACACGCCACACACCAAAGTGAACTCAGAGACCTAGCTCTTGTATTGCCGATTGCTCAGCCATCAGGAATAGAATGGCTGGATAATCGCCTTTTTGTCCTCGCGCCTCAAGACATTCCAGTTTTCCATATGGGCCTTAGGGTTCATAATTCCCATATATTATAGCAGCTTCACTCTCTTCGTACTTACCCATCGCCAGATAAGCTTTGAGCTTTATGCCCAACCAAACGTAGCTGGTCTCGGCTATGTTCCGGTGCATAAATTCCTTGGAGACTTTGTCCTCGTTATGGTTATAGCCACCGATGCCCTAGTCATCATCTCACCGGAGTATCGGACAATCGGGTTTTTTGGCTGAGGTAGTCACCATCTCCAAGACCGAAAGCTCGGCCTCCATCTGCGGCCACTTGTCAAGGACTGCAGTAGTTGGATGACTCGTATATGTCTGCGACGCGAAGGTGGTTTATTACAGTTTGATATGAGCTTAAATAGGTCTATTATATCTTTGCACTTTTGAGAAGGTTTCGAAACGTCGTTTCGTGATCGATGGCGTCACTGTTCCGCTTGGTCTCCTATCTGGACTTTTCAGGGTTGTTTTTAATCGAGCTTCCGCAGACACTAACTATGGACTCGCGCACGTTCTGGATGTTCTCCTGAATTTCTGTCGGCAATCTCCTTCAACTTGTAAATTTTACATTTCAACAGGTCTTTCCATTAAACACCATCGGTAATGCAGACTCGCCCCAATACGCCTGTGGCCTCGATGTTTTGGGAGCAGGGGAAGATAGTTTCCCAACTATAGAGTTGGGGTCGTCATTCCCGAAGGGTGCACGTTCATCTGAATACCCACCAGATAGGGAGATGAGACCTCAGGTGTGCACACTTAACTCCTTTCTGAGAACGAAAAAGCTACAGACCTGGCTTTTCTACCAGGGTGAGTGGTAAAAAGAGAGCCGGTATTTTAAGCAGCTAGGTTACCTGAGCTTATGAGTTTTTCACCCACTATGTGTTGGCTCGCACCCTCTTTATGGACGCGTGAGCCTACTTCAGCTGGTACTGAGACTGGATCGGCATCCGTCACCTGACAAGAGCAGAGCAGGCTCTTTCCTGGCTCTTTGCAGGTATCAGTGTCATCCGTTCCAATGCATTGGAAGTCCGTTTATCTTGGATCTAACCTTTTCAAAGAGAATATAGTTATTCTGTAGGTGTGACCATTGCTCTACTGTACAAGCGGGCTTCCACTATTTCGTAATGGGTTGAAGAGCTTTCTTTTGTCCATTCTGCTTGTGCTGCCAGACTGTTCAAACGCTTCGAGAAAGCTCCCATTTGTATGAATTTGAACACCTATATGGAGCCAAGGTGATAATAAGTGGAAATATATGTTTGCCAGTATATCTGACGACGTGTATCGATCTTCATTTATCCCACTTATTTTTTGCGGATCTCAATTTCGAAATTTGTTCTAAGTGGTATATTTTTGAATATCAGCAGATTATCAGCATTTGACATGAGTCTATACATATATGTGTATCCATTTAAATCGCTGAAGCATACCCACAGCAGATGTTGCCGATTGAAGCATTTGAACTTGACACTTAAAAGCGCCCAATTGTCATGTATGAGACACTTAATTGTATTTGTTTTAAACAAAGCAGTAAAAAAAAATAAAAATTTTAAATACATATATTGCAACGATATAAACATAATCATGAAAAGAAGTACTAGCGATAAAAAGAAAATAAAGTAGAAAAAACACAGCAATAAACAAAAGCGCGCGCTATTGCTAAATCTGTTGACGATCATCAATTCAATGAGCGCAATTGTGGCAAGCGAGGGTGTGGTGCAATATGAGCTCTAAATTGCGGTATATGTATACTCTTACATTAGCTCATACCCAGCTACATAGATAAAGATATTGCTATGCTCGAACAGTGACATTCGATTGCCGTTGGTTATTGGATACACTAACTGTTTCTACATTCATACATAAGTATGCTGGCGTCTTATTGCTTCCTGTACTCTTACTTGTTTAGCTTCTTGTTTTTCATTAAATTGATTTGGTTTTTTTTGGTTTTATATTTTATACGAATGTGCATGTACATAAGTGTGTGTGTGTGTGTGTGTGCTTGCCCTCCAAAAAACGGGACTAATCCGGGATGACTCAGGGAGCAATCGCAAAGGAGCATGCGACTAATACCACTTTAGATCTCTTTATATGGAATGAACTGTTCGGTTTTGTTCGAGCATGTCCTATGAAGAGACTAATTGTTCACCTTTATACCCGAACGGGTATAAAAAGCGACTAGTCACTTTTAAAAAATAAAAATAAAAATTTGCGCCAGCTGAGATTCGAACCGGGGTGCTCAGTTTTGTTAGGCGAATACTCTCTCTGCGAGCCAACGCCGCACATGAAATGAACATTGACTAAGTGCGTACATATCATTAAATCGTTAATAGTACCCGTCAGAGATGAGTTGGGGACTAATTGATCTCCAATTATACCCATAAGGGATGAGTCGAGAGCAATTGATCTCCATTAGTACCCGTATGAGACTAGTTGCGACTAATTAATGCCCAATTGTACCCGATTGAGAGTAATCTCGGAATACTCTCTTTGGAGATTAGTCGCACTATTTTTTGCAGGGTGGCAATACTTTTCCAGTATCGTTTGCTTTGCCATTGAGTATTAGCCCCGCATTACCGAGCGCTGCGAGTTGTTGACACTCCCCAATCGAAAGTCGATGTCTATGTCAATTTGTGGTGTTGTCTTGGTTCTTTTAATTCCATTTCAAATTCTAATGTTTTGCAATCATACGATACTTTGTCTCAAGTTTATTTGCGGAGCATAGCAATTAAGCTTTAGAATTACGCAAGTGTATTTGCTTTGCTACAGTTAAATGAAATCACAAAAACATATGGACATATGTATGTTCACATTTATGTAAGCACATAAAAAGTAATGTGGAAGTGAAGGTCAATTTTTACTTAAAATTTGGTACTGAAATTATTGAGCTCGTTATCGTTTTCGTTTTTGATAGCTAGCGTTATCGTCGGGGTGTCCTCTGCTAGTGCGCGGGAAGTATTTTATTTATTGTGGCATCGCTAAAGGCTCTAAGAGGCCGCGGAGTGTTTTCGGTCGCAGATATGCTCGATTGTCTGGTTCTCTTAAGTGGGCGGCTTTTGAAATCCAGCGCTTTGGTGTACAAAGGTCCGGAAAGGAGCCGATTTGATGACCATTAACAAATTTTCCAGCTCCTCCTGATCTCAAAGAACGAGGTCCTTTAGGCTCCTGGAAACTATTTTCAATCAGTTTGCAACCTGACAGAAGGTTGATCCTCCTACTTTTATCTTGAGCCAGTAAGGCGAATATCAAGCCTGATAATTACTTTTGTGGTAACTTATAGCTAACTAGAGGCTATTTTCTCACCTGCTGAGCGGATGGTGTCCGCAGCGGGCTTAGAAAAAATTCTTAAACTATTGAGTGTGTGTGAGCATCAACTGATCAGGATTATTTGCTATCCACTGACTCCAGCAGGATCTAAGTAATTTGGTCTTTTGGACTGACTGCCGCCTAACGTAACCTACCCGCTCGCTAGTAGGACACTCTTGGTTGGAGTTTGGACTTCCTGAGATGACATGCTGTTTTGGCAACGGTTAGTGTCACACTATCACAGTCAGAAAACCTACAAACTGAGTTGGTCAAAGAAATACTTGACGCTGACATATACTTACATGGCTGGGTGAGATTTGTAGCCCTCCTGGTCTATAACCGCAGTTTGTAATGGGAACAGGGCACCTCTTTCATCGCGTACTTGATGTGAGGGTGTCCAGGCGCTTAAGCACTGTTGTGGCCGCTTGTGGTTTGTTCTGGCTTATTAACCCCTTGGATTTCGCACGACCCTATCTAATAGAGATTTAAGGGCCTGACCAGTGACTTCTAATTTCAACAGATTTTTTTTCTTGAAAGCTGTGAGAATGTAATACTATGGATTAAGTAGTACATATGTGGTGGAATGTGATTGGAAGAAAATAGTACGAGCAGTTTTTGGGGCATATTTATGGGTGTTTTTTTTTTGTTCCCCCTAAACCGGACTAGAGAACAATGCACTTAAGCAACTTAGAGTTTTCACTATACCTTCGAGATTGAATTTGCACAGGCAAACTTTAAAGTTTTTAAAGTATCTAATCTGGCTCTCAATGCGGCACACTTTAGTGATTGAGATTACGTTTTGTCAGAATAACCTTAACAAGCTGGCGAGGAAAGAAAACTTGACTTATCCTTAAAAGAATAAAAATAATTTATTATCATCTCATCTCATCAAATAAGGCGGTTTGACCACCTTTTCTATTTTATTAACATCTTCTCTACTTATTTTATTACTCTACCTTAGAAGCATGAGCAAGCACCTTTGATTAAACAAATTTTGGCTTTCTTTCGCAAGCAATCATGGAGCTATTTTTCCACCTGATTACATTGCAGATCAAAATCTCAAAATGAAATATTTATTTGCTAACGACGGACACTCAGAGCGCATACATGAGCCTCAGTATACTCACACGTGACTATACCAAATATCTTTACTTGCATGTTTGTATAAACATGTATATGTATGTATGTCAAGTATGTATGTATGTATGCTGAAATGAGAAGTTATCCATCCTTTTAAATGTAAAGCACACCGTCCAAGCTTATATTGCAATCGTCCTTTGAGTGGCGTGTGGCATGAATAAATGAATGATGAGCACTCACATGAAGATTTATATATAAATGTATTTACATTAGGATGGGTTGAAAACATTGTGCCTTGGTAAGGTCATGGAAAGGTGAGCGCGATTTGTAGGAACGGATTTATAAAACGATTGATGGAAATAAGATCGATTTATTTATTTATTTAAACATCGGTAGATTAATGGGCAGCGTTATCGATACATTTTTACATTTTTACCCTTAGTGAAATGTATGTCGATTCCTTTACCGAAATATGCATTTATCGAATTACTTTTCGGTTTTTTATCAATAAATTTATCGATGTCTAGTTCGATATACATCCTCAACAATTGCTATTCATATTCATTGCAGTTAAACAATATCTCTTCACGTTTTTAAGACTAATTCGAGGGTTCTTAGCGGGCATGATCTTTGTAATAAATATCATAAATTAAACGTTAAAATAAAAATTATATATCTTTAATCAAATCTAATCGTTATTTTATCTTTTCTGTTGTTTCGATAAACAAATAATCGTTTTTTTGGAGTTATATTATTTCGATCATATCGAGCCCTAACCGCCAAAAATACGTAGCGAAATTTTTACCAAAATTTTCTTTTTGATGCAGAAATGTTGCTGAAAATCAAATCAAAAATCAAAATTTAATAATTTTTTGATCGAAAACGTTGAAATCAAAATTTAATGATTATTTCTTTTTTTAATGAAAATAAAAAAACAATTTTGCAATGATATAAAAATAAAAAACTATGTGATTAAAAAACTATATGATTATTTTCGAACCCTAGATAATTCTAATCTAATTCCCATTTATGCACTTGAGAGAAAATGATGTTTTCGACAGGCACCGAACATAACAGTTATTGAGGAAAACTGTCATGGAAAAGTTCACTATGAAGGAAGTGTTCTACAATAAAGTGATACATACCAATCGATTTCTTTTTTCACCGAGACTCAAATTTGAAAATACATTTATATTTGCAATTTGTGTGCAATAG
>NW_023458562.1:28364698-28367071 GCF_013731165.1 Rhagoletis pomonella
TGACTTTTTTGCGGTCTGTAGGTCTAATGCCTACCATTTTTTTTTTTTTCAAAAGTGGTATTGCTACTGCCATGGACCGTCAAAATAAATGGTGCATACTGTGCAGCGTGTTACCAAATCTCACAAAAAAAAATGGTCTAAACTTTTTTACAGTGGCAACCTTCAAAAAAAAATAAATAAATAAAATCATAAAAATGCCAAAAACACCGCTTTTTTGGTACATGTATTCAAGTATATTAATATATTCGATTTTCTAGATATGCCGATTTTTTTCCTTGAAAAGTTTCAATGCAATCAAAAAAGAAAATTGTCAATTCAAATTGAATTAAATCCTTTCCCAAGGGTTATCGATTGATATTCATATTGCAAAATTGCACTTAAATAAGTTTTATGACTCATTAAAATATATTGCAACTCTGTTAAAAGTTCTCTCGGCTAACATTTTTCTCTACATACATCTCGGGATCCGATTGAAGGAAAATAAAATTGGATACCATTGGATGGCATTTGGTTCAGACTCTCGAGGATTCTGATGTTGAAATTACGGGCCGGCTTTAATCATTTCGTGCCTGGCAGAAATCAATAGCTCAATAGTCGAACGATGAGCAGTTAAATCCAACTGCCGTTAGTAGGCGCTATGGTATTAACTTTTAAGAGCACGATATTAGTGCTAAGCGTATGGTCGTCATTTTTCGGAACACTACTTTGTAGTGAGACCCAATATAGATTGAAGATGTGCTGCCAAAGAGTTTGCAGGGATTGTCGATATTATTAACCACATACCGAGTTAATTTTTATCTCTTTAGGATGAGGTACAACCAAAATTTCTTTGCCTAAAGATATTTCCTTCAGGTACCACTCCCAGCCAGCTCATTTCATAACGTTTGTCCAAAAAATGTCTACAGCAAATGCCAAACCGAGCTTACTCTATACAGTTCGGAAAAACAGCTATTATTTATTCGTAATCTTAATTTTTCCCTACAAATGTTTTATAGAGTTAGCTGCCTTACCTTTTGTAAGTACAATTTTTCCCCATCTCATTCCAGGCAACATCGAAATCTTACACAACAACAAATGGGGTGCCATTTGCGACGACGAATGGGATGCGCTCGAGGGCCGCGTTGTCTGCCAGCAACTGGGCTATCCTGGTCTTCGACGCGTCACCCACAATGGATTTTTCGGTTTAGCGCGACGCCGCTACTGGATGGATAACATGTACTGTGAAGGCGACGAACACGAACTCACCGACTGCCACTTCGATGGTTGGGGTATAAACGACTGTGAAGCTAATGAAGCCGCCGGTGTTGTCTGCAAGAGTCCGCAAGCAGAGCGCACAACGGAGGCACCTTTGCCACAGCACCTGCCAAAATTCACGCTACCACATGCCTATCGTATCGAATTGCGGTTACGCGGTGGACGCCGAGCACACGAAGGACGCGTTGAAGTGCGCATCGATGATGGCCGATGGGGCACGATATGCTCGGACGGATGGTCATTGTTGGAAGCAAATGTAGTTTGTCGTCAACTGGGTTTGGGTTTCGCGCGCGACGCGCTTCAAACAGACTATTTTGGTGGATTGGACATTGCGCCGGCGGTACTAAGCGGTACCGAGTGTTATGGTAATGAGACTTCGTTGGCACAATGTCTACATCACGACCACTTACGACCGGCTGCGGAATGTCACGGTGAGCGTAATCATGTAGCGGTGGCGGTATGCGATCATTTGGCGCCCGATTTGGTGGTGGACTTCTATGAACTAGAACGCACGGCGCACTTGGAAGATCGACCGATGGCACTGATGCAGTGCGCGATGGAGGAGAACTGTGTAGCGAATGAGGCTTATGACATACAGAGAGATGATCCTAATTGGCGTTATGTGACACGGCGGTTGCTAAAATTCACTGCGAGTACACTGAATGCGGGCAACACAGATTTTCGGCCGTTCAAGGAGAAACACCTGTGGGAGTGGCACATGTGTCATATGTAAGTGGGAATGGAGAAGGGTTTAGTAAAGGCTTTCTAGACAGATATTTTCTCTTCGCAGGCACTATCACAGCATGGAGGTATTTGCCACATTCGATGTCTATGATCTGATGGGCAACAAGGTGGCACAAGGACACAAAGCATCCTTTTGCTTAGAGGATAATCAGTGCCTATCAGGAGTACCAAAGAAATATAACTGTGCCAATTTTGGAGATCAAGGTGGGTTAGAAGTGGAAATGAGTTGGCGCTGAGGTTTTTCATTTTTATTTTACATCCAGGCATCTCAGTCAATTGCTCTGATATTTACCTTTACAATTTGGACTGCCAGTGGGTGGATATTTCGGAATTAGATACCGGTTCTTATATTTTGAAAATCGCCGTTAATCCGGA
>NW_023458562.1:28367171-28371771 GCF_013731165.1 Rhagoletis pomonella
TTTTGCTTTGTGTTGGCGTGAGCGTTGTCGAATTTCGGCTATGTGGATGGCTGCATTTGAATTCATGTATTCATAGTCAGCTGTTGAAGCGACGCCAACGCCAACGCAACGCCAAAGTTCTATGTGGACGGGCCTTAAGCGCGCAGTGCCAGCGCGGAGCGGTGCGAACAGATCGTAAACACAGCTACAAACTCTAATTCAATTAAGTTTGCTGATCAAAAGATTGGCGGGCAAAGCTTTTGCATTTTCAGTTTCTAATAAAAATGCGATGCTCAAACAAACGCAAGCGGCAACGTGCTAAACACTTTGGAGAAATACAGAAAATGCAAAAGGAAAACCAGAAAGAAAAATGCCTGCAAAAAGGCTACATAATGCGTTCAACAAGATCAGTGCGCGGATCGATCATCAACGCCAAAAAGCATATCGAACGCAAGTAGATGAAAAAACAACAAAAATTCCACGGCAGTTAGCCTAAAAGCAATCGCTATGCGTACGCGATCACGTTTCACGATCAATTTCATGATTTTCCCTGATCACTTTTCCTCCCCCTGTCACTATTCGCTGTTATGTCATGCCGCTGCTAAAAGACGATTTTATTAGTTTAGCAATTGTCAAACGCCATAAGGCTGTAGCGTTTTTACAACAGTTGATCATCGATGATATTCAAATTGTTATGCGCGCGCAAATCGAGCGATCGGTGCAGATCGGCAGCATAAATTTGTCAGCCCCTCACCACCTCATTGGTTTTGGATACCATGCAGACGCGTTTGATATTGAATTGGGTTCCGTTTGTCACCGACAACATAGAGAAATCATGTTGTTGATATGTGTAGCTTATGTGTTGTATGTTATACCCCTCTCAGTTGAGAGCAAAATGCATTCTGCTCGAAATCTTCTAAGCCTCGATTGGCAATTACATTTAGAAACGATTCGCCTTTAGCCTTACAGGGGCACTTCAAGCGATGATTCCCCGTTCTCGTAGTCGTCCTAAAGCTCTCTGCCTCGGAATCTTTTAAATTTGCATGCCTCACACCAAAGTGAATTCAGCGACCTAGCTCTTGTATAGCCGATTTCTGATTGCCATCAGGAACAGAACGGCTGGAAAATCGCCTTTTCGTCCTCGCGCCTCAAGAAATTCCAGTTTTCCATATGGGCCTTAGGGTTCATAATTCCCATATATTATAGCAGCTTCACTCTCTTCGTACTTACCCATCGCCAGATAAGCTTTGAGCTTTATGCCCAACCAAACGTAGCTGGTCTCGGCTATGTTCCGGTGCATAAATTCCTTGGAGACTTTGTCCTCGTTATGGTTATAGCCACCGATTCCCTAGTCATCATCTCACCGGAGTATCGGACAATCGGGTTTTTTGGCTGAGGTAGTCACCATCTCCAAGACCGAAAGCTCGGCCTCCATCTGCGGCCACTTGTCAAGGACTGCAGTAGTTGGATGACTCGTATATGTCTGCGACGCGAAGGTGGTTTATTACTGTTTGATATGAGCTTAAATAGGTCTATTATATCTTTGCACTTTTGAGAAGGTTTCGAAACGTCGTTTCGTGATCGATGGCGTCACTGTTCCGCTTGGTCTCCTATCTGGACTTTTCAGGGTTGTTTTTAATCGAGCTTCCGCAGACACTAACTATGGACTCGCGCACGTTCTGGATGTTCTCCTGAATTTCTGTCGGCAATCTCCTTCAACTTGTAAATTTTACATTTCAACAGGTCTTTCCATTAAACACCATCGGTAATGCAGACTCGCCCCTATACGCCTGTGGCCTCGATGTTTTGGGAGCAGGGGAAGATAGTTTCCCAACTATAGAGTTGGGGTCGTCATTCCCGAAGGGTGCACGTTCATCTGAATACCCACCAGATAGGGAGATGAGACCTCAGGTGTGCATACTTAACTCCTATCTGAGAACGAAAAAGCTACAGACTTGGCTTTGCTACCAGGGTGAGTGGTAAAAATAGAGCCGGTAATTTAAGCAGCTAATCTACCTGAGCTGATGTGTTTTTCACCCACTATGCGTTGGCTCGCGCCGGCTGGTACTGCCTGAGACTGACTCGGCATCCGTCTCCTGACAAGAGCAGAGCAAGGTATTCTCCTTAAATTACTTCAATAAGATGCGCTCGAGGGATATTCATGTTTTCAAGTGTACAAGCATACAAATATTTCCTGGCTCTTTGCAGGTATCAGTGTCATCCGTTCCAATGCATTGGAAGTCCGTTTATCTTGGATCTAACCTTTTCATGGAAAATGTAATTATTCTGTAGGTGTGAGTTTTGCTCTACTGTGCAAGCGTGCTTCCACTATTTCTTGATGTGTTGAAGAACTTTCTTTTGCCCATTCTACTTGTGCTGCCAGAATGTTAAAACGCTTCGAGAAAGCTATATGAATTTGAACACCTTTGGGGAGCCAAGGTTAGAAGCAGTGGAACTATGTGTTTGTCAGTATATCTAAAGACGTGTGTCGATCTTCATTTATCCCGCCTATTTTTTGCGGATCTCAATTTCGAAATTTGTTCTTAGTGGTATATTTTTGAATATCAGCAGATTATCAGCATTTTACATGAGTCTATACATATATGCATCTCCATTGAAATCGCTGAAGCATACCCACAGCAGATGTTGTCAATTGGAGCATTTGAACTTGACACTCAAAAGCGCCCAATTGTTATGTATGAGACACTTAATTGTCTTTGTTTTAAACAAAGCAGAAAAAATAAATAAAAAATGTAAATACATATATCGCAACGATATAAGCATAATCATAAAAAGAAGTACTAGCGATAAAAAAAAAAAAACAAAATAAAAAACACAGCAATAAAGAAAAGCGCGCGTTATTGCTAAATCTGTTGACGATCATCAATTCAATGAGCGCAATTGTGGCAAGCGAGGGTGTGGTGCAATATAAGCTCTAAATTGCGGTATATGTATCAGGGATGAAAAATGGAAATTTCAGATTGTACCTAATATCATAAAATAAATGCACCTAAATGAGACAGATTGTACCTAAAAAAAGTTACATCATTCGTATGTAGTTTTTTAATAATATGTTTAAAAATATGAATACAGAAGGTGGATGTACTTTAAACTTGATTAGCTTTTTTTTAACTGAGCTTGTATCTACATCCAGAGTACAGTCTAATGGGAATCGGAGAAGCTTTTTGACTACTGAAAAATATTGACGAAATAGACAAAAAACACACTTTGCGAAGTTTACTTTTTTCCAGCTTTTTATAAAGCAACAGAAAAAGTGTGCTAATTTATCCGATTCCCTTTAGTAGCTGCAGCGATTCTAGAGAAAATAATGGGAATTGCCGTAAGTATATTCGAAAGCAGTTTAAATAACGGGTGATTTTTTTGAGGTTAGGATTTTCATGCATTAGTATTTGACAGATCACGTGGGATTTCAGACATGGTGTCAAAGAGAAAGATGCTCAGTATGCTTTGAAATTTCATCATGAATAGACTTACTAACGAGCAACGTCGAATTTTCAGTGAATGGGCCCTAGAAAAGTTGGCAGAAAATCCGCTTTTTTATCGACAAATTTTGTTCAGCGATGAGGCTCATTTCTGGTTGAATGGCTTCGTAAATAAGCAAAATTGCCGCATTTGGAGTGAAGAGCAACCAGAAGCCGTTCAAGAACTGCCCATGCATCCCGAAAAATGCACTGTTTGGTGTGGTTTGTACGCTGGTGGAATCATTGGACCGTATTTTTTCAAAGATGCTGTTGGACGCAACGTTACGGTGAATGGCGATCGCTATCGTTCGATGCTAACAAACTTTTTGTTGCCAAAAATGGAAGAACTGAACTTGGTTGACATGTGGTTTCAACAAGATGGCGCTACATGCCACACAGCTCGCGATTCTATGGCCATTTTGAGGGAAAACTTCGGAGAACAATTCATCTCAAGAAATGGACCGGTAAGTTGGCCACCAAGATCATGCGATTTGACGCCTTTAGACTATTTTTTGTGGGGGCTACGTCAAGTCTAAAGTCTACAGAAATAAGCCAGCAACTATTCCAGCTTTGGAAGACAACATTTCCGAAGAAATTCGGGCTATTCCGGCCGAAATGCTCGAAAAAGTTGCCCAAAATTGGACTTTCCAAATGGACCACCTAAGACGCAGCCGCGGTCAACATTTAAATGAAATTATCTTCAAAAAGTAAATGTCATGGACCAATCTAACGTTTCAAATAAAGAACCGATGAGATTTTGCAAATTTTATGCGTTTTTTTTAAAAAAAAAGTTATCAAGCTCTTAAAAAATCACCCGTTATATTCCAGAAGTCAAATAGCTATTGAATAGATTTGAGGCCCTCAACTACAGAAAATATGAAATATGAATAAATCCTAGACCCAGGAATGTATGGGCGAATAAAATTAATAGAATAGTTAAAAATGTTATTATATGATGGAAACTTTAGCTTTTATGGTTTCAATGGATTAAAAAATGCATTCAAACAATTGCAAGGGTAAAACTGTAAATTCAACCCCGTCATTCGACGCAATGACGTTTTATTGAAGAAATTAATTCCAATTTTGAATACAAAAAAATATAACAAGAATTACGAATTTTAGGAAAGCTAAGTAAAGTG
>NW_023458562.1:28371871-28374626 GCF_013731165.1 Rhagoletis pomonella
TTTCACTAAGGGTAAAAATGTAAAAATGTATCGATAACGCTGCCCATAAATATATCGATGTTTAAATAAATAAATAAATCGATCTTATTTCCATCAATCGTTTTATTAATTCACAGGCACAATGTTTTCAACCCATCCTAATGTAGATACATTTATATATAAATCTTCATGTGAGTGCTCATCATTCATTTATTCATGCCACACGCCACTCAAAGGACGATTGCAATATAAGCTTGGACGGTGTGCTTTACATTTAAAAGGATGGATAACTTCTCATTTCAGCATGCATACATACATACTTGACATACATACATATACATGTTTATACAAACATGCAAGTAAAGATATTTGGTATAGTCACGTGTGAGTATACTGAGGCTCATGTATGCGCTCTGAGTGTCCGTCGTTAGCAAATAAATATTTCATTTTGAGATTTTGATCTGCAATGTAATCAGGTGGAAAAATAGCTCCATGATTGCTTGCGAAAGAAAGCCAAAAATTTGTTTAATCAAAGGTGCTTGCTCATGCTTCTAAGGTAGAGTAATAAAATAAGTAGAGAAGATGTTAATAAAATAGAAAGGGTGGTCCAACCGCCTTATTTGATGAGATGAGATGATAATAAATTATTTTTATTCTTTTAAGGATAAGTCAAGTTTTCTTTCCTCGCCAGCCTGTTAAGGTTATTCTGACAAAACGTAATCTCAATCACTAAAGAGTGCCGCATTGTGAGCCAGATTAGATACTTTAAAAACTTTAAAGTGTGCCTGTGCAAATTCAATCTCGAAGGTATAGTGAAAACTCTAAGTTGCTTAAGTGCATTGTTCTCTAGTCCGGTGTAGGGAGAACAAAAAAAATCACCCATAAATATGCCCCAAAAACTGCTCGTACTATTTTCTTCCAATCACATTACACCACATATGTACTACTTAATCCATAGTATTACATTCTCACAGCTTTCAAGAAAAAAAATCTGTTGAAATTAGAAGTCACTGGTCAGGCCCTTGAATCTCTATTAGATAGGGTCGTGCGAAATCCAAGGGGTTAATGAGCCAGAACAAACCACAAGCGGCCACAACAGTGCTTAAGCGCCTGGACACCCTCACATCAAGTACGCGATGAAAGAGGTGGCCCTGTTCCCATTACAAACTGCGGTTATAGACCAGGAGGGCTACAAATCTCTCCCAGCAATGTAAGTATATGAGAGCGTCAAGTATTTCCTTGCCCAACTCAGTTTGTAGGCTTTTTGGCTATACCCACTATTGCACTAACTGTTGCCAAAACAGCATGTCATCTCAGGAAGTCCAACCTCCAACCAAGAGTGTTCTACTAGCCAGCGGGAAGGTTAGGTTAGGCGGCAGTCAGTCCAAAAGACCAAATTACTTAGATTCTGTTGAAGTCAAAATAGCAAATAACCCTCATCAGTTGATGCTCACACACACTCAATAGTTTAAGGTTTTTTTCTAAGCCCGGGCCGGACACCATCCGCTCAGCTGGATAGACCAACTATATAAACCTTTTATAAGTGAGTATATAGCCTCTAGTCAGCTATAAGTTACCACAAAAGTAATTATCAGGCTTGATATCCGCGCTACTGGCTCAAGAGAAAAGTAGGAGGATCAACCTTCTGTCACGTTGGAAACTGATTGAAAATAGTTTCTAGGAGACTAAAGAACCTCGTTCCTTTAGATCAGGAGAAGGTGGTAAATTTTTCAAGGGGCATCA
Source organism: Rhagoletis pomonella (assembly GCF_013731165.1). Classification (NCBI taxonomy): domain Eukaryota; kingdom Metazoa; phylum Arthropoda; class Insecta; order Diptera; family Tephritidae; genus Rhagoletis; species Rhagoletis pomonella. The sequence continues at coordinate 28,373,594 of NW_023458562.1, forward strand.
AATCGGCTCCTTTCCGGACCTTTGTACAACAAAGCGGTGGTTTTCAAAAGCCGCCAAAATAAGAGAACCAAGCAATCGAGCAAATCTGGAAACACTCCACGGCCTCGTAGGGTCTTTAGGGATGCCACAATAAATACAATACTTCCGGCTATCAAAAACGAAAAAGATAACGAGCTCGATAATTTCAGTATCAAATTTTAAGTAAAAATTGACCTTCACTTCCACATTAGTTTTTATGTGCTTACATAAATGTGAAAATACATATGTCCATATGTTTTTGTGATTTCATTTAACTGTAGCAAAGCAAATACACTTGCGTAATTCTAAAGCTTAATTGCTATGCTCCGCAAATAAACTTGAGACAAAGTATCGTATGATTGCAAAACATTAGAATTTGAAATGGAATTAAAATACCCAAGACAACACCACAAATTGACATAGACATCGACTTTCGATTGGGGAGTGTCAACAACTCGTAGCGCTCGGAAATGCGGGGCTAATACTCAATGGCAAAGCAAACGATACTGGAAAAGTATTGCCAAAGCACAAACCCACATACATACGTATACTTATGTACATGCACATTTGTATGAAATATAAAACTAAAAACAAAAAAAAAATCAATTTAATGAAAAACAAGAAGCTAAACAAGTAAGAGTAGAGGAAGCAACAAGATGCCAGCATACGTATGTATGAATGTAGAAACAGTTAATGTATCCAATAACCAACGGCAATCGACTATCACTGTTCGAGCAGAGATATATCTCTAAGTATGTAGCTGGGTATGAGCATTTATAAGAGTATATATATCAGGGATGAAAAAGTAGGTACAATTGTACCTTTTTCCGACGTTTGCTGACCTAAAGGTACATTAGGTACAATCACTAGCTTTTGGGTACAATCACCTTTTGATCAATGAATTTGTGTTCTTATTTTTTTTTTCCTTTATGTGAGAATATATTTACTTGTCGGCATGGGAAAAAGTGGGGAAAAGTGGTCAAAAGGAAGAAATTAACAAAATCATATTATGTAT
>NW_023458562.1:28374726-28387542 GCF_013731165.1 Rhagoletis pomonella
CAAGCGGTTATTAGACATTCTTTTGAGCGTAGTATTACTTGAAAATAAGGATCATAATATAAATACATAATACATTCAATAAGTACCATTGTTTCAGTTTAACAAGTATAAATGTATCCCGCAGAAACTTCCAAACCTTATCTAAAAATCAAATGTTATTTTGCTATCTCAATTTATCTTATTTTATCAACTTTTTTGCTAGCCAAAGCATGATAATTTGTAACAATTGTTAAAAAATATTTAAAACTATTGCTTAATGAAACAAACCTGTTGTCAGCTGTTTTTCTAATTGTGATGTGCATAACATGCCACTGGAAATGATATTTTAATTTATTTTACAATCAAATGTGCTGTACAGTATCGATACGTTGCTTGAATCCAATGTCATTTACTAAATTTGCTATAACTTTTCTATTTTCAAATCGATTTGCAAAAAATTTGGATCTATATACTTTGAAATCAAATAACCTTTAACATAGCATAAAAATAAGAACAAAAAGTTTGCAGCTTTTAGGTGTAATTCACAGTAGAATAACGATGCGACTTAAAATTGAGTCCGATTTCACTAATAAATTGGCAGATAACTCTTAAACTAATAATTTGATTGCAAAACATTGTATAGCAGGTTCGTAGGGATTTCAAAGACCTTTAATCTGGTGGAATTCTTTTTGTGGTGTGATAATCACAACCGGATATTTTTGGAAAAAATTGAAAATGCTGTTTTCTCAATTTGAAAAAAACGATAATTTCGCAAATTCTTAAAACCTATTCTACTTTTTTAATTTTTGACCTCATATTCAGATTGTGTAGGTTATTTTACATGGCATATGACTATAAAATTCACGACTTTCAACTATTTTGTTAAAAAATTTCTTCCCAGAATGCATATGGTTTTCTAAATTTTCAAATGCAACGCGCAAGTACTTAGAGTTATCATATTCGAATAAAATTTTGCACAGCTTATTTTTAGACCAAAACACATCTTTTTCCGCCCGGCAAACCAAATTTTATTTTTAACGAACGGTCTAATGTACATATGCATGTATTTTGTCTTTACAGAGAAATGTAAGTAACGAAGATATTATAATCGTTTGTGCCGCAGAAACAAAAAACAAGTAAGCACTTGCTAACACCCCCAAAATAGTTTTCTACTTGTAGCAGTTATGCTGTATACCTGAATGAAATATAGACCTTGGTGAAACAATTTATTTGTGGCCTGTTGTTCAAGGACATGTGTACATATGTATGCATGTATATATTGATATGTAGACATGGGAAAATTTGCGTAAACAAAGAATAGATACCGGTTCGCATACAACTTTGGCGTTGCGTTGGCGTCGAATTTCAAAGCAGCCGTCCACATATCCAAAATTTGGCAACGCTAAGGCCAACACAAAGCAGAAAGATCGCTGCGTCGGTCGCCAGCTGTTGCAAATAAATAAAATTAAATGAAATGTTTTTTCCTTTTAATCAAATGAAGGCAAGAAATATATTTTTCATGCTATTATTGATATGAAATATTAATTTATTTCTCCTTAATATGTTAATTTAGTGGCCAAAGTAGTCTCTGCCCAGCTTCATTGTAGAACGCATACTTTTAACGTGCGTTCTGTCAAACCAACGCCAACTACAAAGTCAACGCGAAAGTTCTATGTGGACCAGCCTTAATTATCAAATAGTAGTTTGTATTATCCTACATACATATATATGTATGGGGCTAAACCAGGAATATTCATTTGAATATGCTGATGTCCTACTCATTTATGAAATGAAAGACAAAATAATGATTTTTATAAATATTATGTTCTCATTTATACATATGTAACATAGTTACTTAGTCAAATTACTTAGTAATTACTTGTATGTAAGAATACAACAACAAATTATTTATCAGAAGCATTGCCCATTGCATATTGAAAAAAGTAATAAAAGCTCTCAAAAAAGCAAAATAGCTACAGCGAAAAGTGTTTGAAAAACCGCACAAATTCAAATCCGTATAAAAAAGAACCGCATAAAAAGAGACCTAAGTGTATAAGTTGAAGTTTTATAAGAAATTATTGAACATTAAAAACATTATACCTACATAGATATGTATGCACATATGTGCCTACCTAGTAGATAAAACTGGTCCAAATAGCACGAATTCTGTGCATGAGAATATATACAAACATATGTGTATATACATATTTGCATGCGTGCATACAATCCTTTACTCGAAATTCTTAGTTGCTGCAATTTTTATCCCATACATTTTTGCCGACCAAACAACGCGTTTGCCTGTCTAATCTGCTTGCCTCATTTGCCTCGCTCGTCTGCTGCTGCAAATGAGTGCCTCGCTCGCAACGACGCCCTCGCGAGGGCAGAGCTAATGAGGCCCTCGTTTGCTTGCCGCTCTACTCTTGCGCTGCCCTCGTTTGCATACTCGCTCGCTGGCAGCTCAGCGCGTGCGCTCATACTTAACGAGTGCTCATTTGCAAACAGCCTCGCGTGTTGCTCGTGTGTTGCGCTAGCTCAGAGCAAACTAACGAGCGAGCGAGGGGCTAAAATGAGGCAAATCCGAATCCTGCTTCTGGTAGAGTAGTCGTATACTCCAGTCGATCTTGCAAACGCAGATTGGAACGGCTAAGCAACGATTGTGAAGACTACGCATAAAATGGGTTATTTCTTTTTAACGGGTTTTCAGAAAATAATATTTAATATATTAAAATAAGGGGACCAATTCTGCTATAGATAGATATAAGCGAAATTTTCATATTTTGCTTGGATAAACAAATAACAGACAATTTCTTTGATAATGATAAAATTTTTCTGAACACCCGTTCTAGAGACTTGAGTAGTCAACTTGTTCCACTAAACTATCTTTAGTTTATGTTTTTTCATAGTTCGCGCATCTCTATTAATTTTGCTTTGAATAAATACCGTGTATTTTTCGATTTGACGTAAATAGGACACATTCGTGAAGTGACGAGTTCCAGAACTTTATTCATATCTTTGGCTTCAAACCGATTTAAAGTTACCTGTGAATAATTAATTTTCATTACAACCAACCAAAACTTTACTGAAGGTCTAAAGTAAATGATACAATGGCATAACTCTTTGTGCAAGTGCTCCTTCCAGAATATTTCTGGGATCATATGACCCATTGTGGAGTCTGATCGAGTTTTAATGAGACTGTTTCGATTCTCTCGTCATTTCATATCCCTTTGACAACTGTGTCAACTTCTATAAATTTAGTTTTAAGAGGATATCACCCTGTTTCTTTTTAGCTTAAAACTTTTAACGTGGGAGTTGACCGAAGTCAAGTTTTAAACATGTTTTTTAGTCATTACTACAAAAATACCACATTTGGTGTGAACATTGGGGTAAAGTAAACGGGTGAGGTTTTTGTTATAAAATTAATTTAATCTAACAAAATTATATATATTATAACTCGATAAGGTTTAAGTCTTGCCATAGCTTCCATTCGCTGAACTGTGGATAATCGTTTTCCAATTCTCTCGCGGGATCTTCTTCTGATAAGCCGTTTTTTTATAATTCAGGTAAATAGCCTTATCCTTAAGCTGATGCGAAATGATTTTTTTGATGATTAGCTTACTCTGTTAGTTTAAGCAGAAGGAATCCATTATTTGATTTTTTTGAGGAAAATTAGAAAGTTTTGGTATATTTAATTTTAATTTATGTTTTGATCTCGAGTGTCGGATTTTAAACGAATTCGTTCAACGTTATTTTTTGAGCAGCCACTTCCAACGCGAATAAAACTGTCAAATTAAAAGCCAGTACTATGAAATTTCAACCTCATAATGGTAGATCTATTGTCTAACGATCTGCATTGCAACTTTTTAATACATTCAAACAACTGCCGTACAGGAATTGCTGGAACGCGTACAGATTTTATGGTGTGACGTGAAAACGCTGCCAAAGCAATACGTTATATTGGTGTGACGTGAAAACGCTGCCAAGTAGTACTTATATGGTGTGACGTGGAAACGCCGCCAAGGAAATAGCGAAATAAAGAAGCGTCACTGTAACAATCATTAGCGTATTTACTTTAACGTTTGGATAAGGGAACCCAACATCCGACTGAGCCACAGCCCAGCTATAGACCGGATAAACCGGGTTCGTTACAAGTTTGCGGACGATTTTTTTCTTATCTCTGCAAGGAACAATTTTGAGGAAGCAGTCAACAACATGCAGTCCAAATTGAATCTGTTTGTAGCAAAGTGTAACCGTCTCAATTTAATGTTCAACCCCTCTAAACCAAATGTTATGCACATCTCTCAAGGGTCGAAAAAGGCAATAGACATCCTCCTTGGTAGTAGTAGGATACAACAAGTCAACGAATCCAAATTTTAGGAAGAACTTTAAATATGGCAATGACTAGCAATAGCCACTATGCTGCCACTGTTGAAGCCGCTTCTAGCAACATTAAATGTTTTAAGTACCTAACATTAAGTCAGGTTTACATCCTCAGAAAGCCTTAAATAATTATAAATCATTGGTACGGTCAAAAATCGAGTACGGTTACACTACAGCCGCAAATAGCTCTAAGACAGCTTTCAAAAAAATATCAGTGCTGCAAAACAAATTCCTAAGGTGTCTCGGTCTCACTCCTTCAACTCCTGTCCCCATCATTTACGCCCTTGCAAATGAGCTACCACCTGCAGAACGTGCGAAATGGCTCGCAGCAAAAGAGCTGGTGAAAATCTTTGCCTATAAGGACCCGATTTCAGACTCTATTATCTCCAAGCCGAACATAAAATCAAGCTACTCGATGGTCTATCGACAATACCAGCACATTCTTGACTGTCTTGATGAGATTGACCGGTGTTCCTTTCCCCAAACGTAAAAATCGTTGGCAAAGTTCTTACAGGTAACAAGGCATCCACCACGGCGGAAAGTGTAAGAGCGCAGCATGCCAGCTTATTAACCAACTACTTGACTGATAAATTCCAGGTGATGTACACTGACGCTTCCTTGTCTGACCAAAGGACTGAATGTGGTGTTTATGACCTTGTGGACAAATCTGAACATGCCTTTCATATCCCCTTTAAAACTTCTTCCTCATTCGGTGAACTCCTTGCGATTTTGGAGGCTATCGAAATTGCAAGTAGGAAAAGGGTCAGAAAACTGGTAATTTTCACGGACAGTTTGAGCTCATGTCGAATTCTTAGTAAACCTCAACCTACAAACAGCATTGCCTGCAGAATTATTAGGAAACTTTCCGAACTCAATATTATAACAGACATTGTGTGGACGCCTAGCCGCAAAGGTATACCAGGGAACGAAAAGGCGGACGAAATTGCGAAGAATGCAACGATAAATAGTCCCAGTAGGAATTGTAATCTCACCATGGACGGAGCCTTCAGGCAGCTAAAAGACGACCTTTTCAGAAACTGGTATGAGAATTTTAAAGCCTACTCGGACGAGCACCCAAACCCCTTTGCCTCCACTTTCCCAATGAGAAAAAAAGACAACGTGGTTCAGGAAACTGCTGCTGAAAAACCTTTTTAAAAACCAAATTAGTTATATCGGAATGGATAAGTTATTTTTCACATAATTATTTGTGATATCACATGGTGACGCATTCAAAAATAGGAGTATCTCCTCCAAACACCCATCATTGATTCAAAAACAATGTAATAGATATAGCTACAGATGTAGTTTTAAAATTATAAAATTGTTATTTCAACAATCAACCTACCAAAACCGAAAACTTCAGCAAAACAACATTTCGGCATGCTGCATTTAATCCATTTTGGTATATTTAAAGGTAAATTATGGTACAAATGAAAAATGTCATACGGCAACCATAGTCAGCACTCACTAAAGTAAACAAACTGGAGATTAATAGCAAATTACCGAAAAATAAACACAACAAACGTTGTGCATATTAAATTTACTCACTTTTTCGTTGTATACTAGCATTAATAATAAAATTTGCAATAAATAACTCAAAAAGCCATATTTTCTTTTGTTTATTTTAAACATGTGTTTGTGATCAGCTGATTTTCTAACTTGCAAGTTTAAGCTGGGAAAAATTTTTCCAGCAGAAATTTGCAGCTCTCTTTCACATTTTGCTCTCTCAATTTCCCCTACTTTGCAAGTTTTTTGGGTACGAGAACGCAAAACCAGTAAAAGTTTTCTAAAACTTTAGATAGTTGGGCGTACGAGTACACTCCTTATATATACATATATACATGTACGTAGACCCATGATACAAAAAAGAAGGTAGTTTCATTTAATAACATTCGTTATTGTTGTTAACCATTTGACTTTTAATAAAATTATGACATTTCATCAAATTCATGCTACCTGATCACTAGAAGAAATCTTTTTTTTTTAAGTAGAAGATTTTATCAGTACATTCAAAAGTTTGGAATATGATGATGATGATTTCGCACTGAACCAAAAATCCATCTCTGGATCAAAGAAAAACTTTCCTTACTTTAAGGTAGAAAATTCTTCCGAATGAGTAAAAAATTCTTCCGAACGCGTGCTGAAGTTAAAAGCCTTAACCGTGTATTATCTGGCCATACGTATGACAGGGCATATCTTTACAAAATTCGTGCAATAAGCATGAATTAATGTTTTTGTGGACAAACTGACGGTTACGTGCACCGGACCTTTCACTGTAGAGGGCTCACGAATCTTCGATCTAGCTTCTAGATTTTTCATAACCACGAAACCTTTTTAGACATATTCAGAGGAAGCAATACTGCCAAGATTACACAACTATCCAAATTTTTCCAAAAAGCCAATTTTAACTTTTAAAAATCATTTTCATAATCAATCCCCCCATCTCAACTAGGGCTGATGATACCCGGGTACCCGATTACCCGGGTATTACCCGGGGCTTTTATTACCCGGGTAGCCGGTTATTACCCGATTTGCCCGGGTACCCGGGTAATATACATATGTTGGTGCCGGTTAAACGAAAAACACCCGGGTAATGCGACATAAAGCTTCTTGTATAATCTTTTTGGTGAGGATAAATATTTTTTCAGTGAGAAATTTTTTTTTTATAATTATTTTTTTATGTCTAGAATGTACGCGACTATGTACACCTAACCGCTTGCCTGAGTAGACGGAGACAAGAAAAGTAAATTAAAACATTAGTTTCTGTACTTAAATTCAAACTTCTAATTTTTGTAAATGCATATACATACATGCATGTGTACATATGTATGTATGTATGTATATTTTAAAGAATATTAAATATTAATATTTTAAAACAGGGACCGAGAACAAAATGTATGATCGAAACTAAATGTCATTGTCGTAGTTTTGTTCCCAACTACGCGTCAAAACCAAAACCAAAATGAGAACAAAACTGACGAGAACATTCTCATTGCGAATTATATAAGAACTAAACCCTGTGGAACGTACCCAGAGAGAACAAAATGCGAACAATACTTTCGGGAACATTTCTAAGAGAACAAACTGCTAACAAATTTCTCCTGAACGTTTTGGCAAAGAAAAAAACGGGAACAAAATTCTGAGGAACTTACTCTCGAAGAACAATTTGGGAGCTAAAGTCCCAGGAACTTTGTTACAGAGAACGAAAAAGGAACAAATCTTCTCTGAACTATCTCATAGCGTTCTATTACTTTGAAATGTTTTAATATTAATGTTAATCAAAAAAGAACTGAAAGATAATTATGTATGCAAATAAAGTTAACGAAAGACTTAAGACACGAACTTTTTTTTTTTTTTTTTTTGTCTTTTTTTTGTTCTGGAAGTTGAAATGGTCCAGCTTTCCTCTGGCTTAGAATTAACATCCGTGGATCTCACTGAAACAACTTTTCCTCCGAACACGAAAGACTTCTCAACGGCAGGAAATATTGTATCGGCGAAAAGATCGTGTTTGGCCCCCGATTCGGTTAACTTGCTAGTCTTCTTGCATCAAAATAAAAACTTGTTATGATAGTTACAACAAAAAAAAGATCGTGCATAACTTTGTGCAGAAGGATTTTGTTTTCTAAACTCAGCTTTTACAGCAAGCAGCCAGTACATTCTTAATGTTTTTAATGCAAGTTGACTTTTTTTCGCTTTAAGGCCTGTATGCAGTTCTCAAGAAAAGCTAAAATCCCATACAAAGTGACGTACAAGAAATGGCTAAGAAATTTTCTTAAGTCAAATTTCCTTCAGGCAGTACGCAGTTCTTTAGAAATTTGCTACGCTTTTTACTACGGTTTTCTAAAGTTTTTGTGAAAAAGAGCACAAGGCAACCCAGGTTTGCAACAGAAATATATGCCCGTTCCATTATTTCTTGAGGAAAGAGTGAGGCAACAGGCTGTGAAGTATCGAAAATGTCAAAATTCCTTGGACACACACACGAAATAATGGCAAATTTTTCTTGACGGATTTCTTGAGAGCTGCATACCAGCCTTTAATATGCAATTTCCACGAAAACCTGAGATCAAGATGAATTCCCAAATAATTGATTGATAAATAAGGTTGCAAACGGTCAAATGAAAATGCATCATGATACGAAGAGTCTCCACACAAATAGTTATGCCTACGATTTCCTTAATAGTACATACATACATGGCGTATGAGTAACATTGTTACCTAGTCATATTTTATAAAAAACGAAATTATCTGTTATTATTATTATTTTTTAGCTCCCTACAGTTTAATACTTCTACAATTATAAAATTATTGCTACTACCTTTAGATACGAATATATATTATAATATTTCCCCATATGGTTTGGAAGATTCTTATAGATGTTCCCTATGTACGTTCGTTTGCGGTATATAATCGTAAATGCGTTTAATTTTTACCTCTCCACATTTTTTCTGGTGCCCGGGTACCCGGGTAATTACCATACTGCCCGGGTACCCGGTCTACCCGGGTAGTAAAATAGCCAGGTACCCGGGTAGGGCTTCACCCGCTCATTACCCGGGTGAAATCATCAGCCCTAATCTCAACCACTATGTATATATGTAATAACTTTCAAGTTGCAGCAATCCATACCCACTGCGCTCACACCCTGTCAATTCGCGCGCGCTAAGTTCACGCAAGCTTTGTGTCAATCACACACTGCATAAAAGCCATCTATTGCATGGAACCAGCTAGCCGATGCAGTCTACCAGGCATAATCATCAATCCGTACTATTTGGATTTCCCACGTCACAAAATCCCTCGTTTAAATGAGCTTTGCTGCATCGCAGGCGCTTAAATTGGATTTAACTCAACACATCAAATCTTTCGCTTTGGATTTAAAAATTGTTCAAGGAACATATCGTTTCAACACCAAGTACATGATGACATCAGGACTGTCATACTAGACCGTAAGGGTTTCGGTGCAAGTTTGACAACAATACCAACAGAGATCAAAAAACTTGAGCAGAGCAGAAACTGTTGCATGTGGTTCTGGCCCTCTGGTATTACCATACAAGCAGCAGTGGAGCAACGTTGGACACAACACTTTGTATGATTACATACTAAGAGGCACATTTGAAAACAGAGGAATAACCTGGCGGTGGTTTACACTGTAAACCGGCCAACCTACTCAAATCCCAAAAAAAAAAAAACATTCAACTTTAAGAACTATGAGTTTTCTCTTTTTAATATTTTTATTGTTAATATTTTTATTGAGCTTCGTACCACGATTGTTTATTAGGAAAAATTGAAAAAGCAACAAAGTCTAAGCGGTAGAAGTTATAGCAGCTATTTCGGAGATCATCACTTCTCTTCATCAGACTTCTTTTTTCTAGACTTCAGCAGGGATCGAACCGGCGAATTCGATGTTCAAAGTCAGAAGCGTTAACCACTGAGCTATGTACATCCCGTAAACTCTTGTTGCTAATTCATTTTTCTTATTCAACCAACTACTATCAAGTGCAGCTGATTTGCCGCTATTTAAACTCGACAGCGTGGTTGTTGTTGTCAATTCTATACATCCATTTGCTTATTTTGCTTTTTTGTATAGTTTCAGGCAGGCTCTTCCTAAACTATGTATTTGTCAATGTTATTGCGTTTTCTCGCCGTCTGGTTTTCAGTTTTGTGATGTGTACGACCCCCTCTACCAAACACCCGTGTTCAAATCGTGGTGCACTCTCGCGAAGTGGCATACATCAAGATAACCAACCGTTCAGCTATAGAAAAACTAAAGATGCAGATTCCTAGTACTTTTTGCGGTGATTTTAACTATATCAATATTATTTGCCGCAATTAAAAAGTAAAGTAGATATAAAAGGTAAAACAAAAAAATTGTGATATTTTAAAAAATTAATATTTTCAAAACTGCGAAACCGATTCAAAAGGTAATGATGTCAAAATAAAGACAATTAATTTGTCTTCATGCTGATATATAAAATGTGTATGCCTTTTTATATACTTAAGCCAAAAATTATATAAAACAAAAATATATTTTATAATTTTTTCATAAAATAACCTTTTTTTAGAAAAAGTCCATAATCAATGATAAAAAAATTTATATTATTTAGAAAGTGCAAGTTTTTACCTTTAATTTGATATTCATATTATATTATGATTTGCTTATGAGTTTTCAGAATTCAGTTATAATAAAAAATATAAATGCATGTATGTGCAAATGCATATTGTAGTTAATTAAACGGGTTGGCTTTCCATTATGGCCGTTCGATAAAGGGGCGGTGGACGAGAGGTAAGTGGGCGTGGCACCTCTAACCCACCTGTTTGGAGAGGGAATGAACCGCCCTTGACAAAAATTCAACCCCCGACCACCTACGTCGCCTATGGTTCCCTAGGGACCTCTTAGAAAAATGGCCAAAAATCACAATTCTCATTTGCATCTTTTCGCTTGAAAAATGTTAAATATTCATTTGCACAAGACATTTTTATATACACATTTTTATATACAAGACATTTTTATAAAACACCCAGTAACCATAATAGACATCACTGGGGCGGCAGCCCCATGTTTACCACACAGAAAGGGAATTCTAGTTACCTCATCCTTTCCCAAGGCTACATCACTGGAGCGGTAGCCCCAGTTGGTGCAAACCAAAAGGAAAATTCTATTTGGTAAGGGTTATAATCCCAAGTGCGGCCGAAGGCCGCCTACACAGAAAGGTGTTCTCTGCAAGAGGTGTTCAGCTCCGCTTCTTCGGCAATACAGAAAGGAGAATTCTACTTTGTAAGGGTTGTGATCAGGGATGAAAAAGTAGGTACAATTGTACCTTTTTCCGACGTTTGCTGACCTAAAGGTGTATTAGGTACAATCTCTAGTTTTTGGGTACAATCACCTTTTGATCAATGAATTTGTATTCTTATTTTTTTTTCCTTTACTGTGATAATATATTTACTTGTCGGCATGGGAAAAGTGGTCAAAAGGAAGAAATTAACAAAATCATATTATGTATACTCTTAAACATTTAACATTGCATTTAGAACAGCCACTACAAAAAATTAACACTTTACTTAGCTTTCCTAAAATTCGTAATTCTTGTTATATTTTTTGTCCTCGAAATTGGAATTAATTTCTTCAATAAAACGTCATTGTGTCGAATGACGGGGTTGAATTTACAAACGCTTTACCTTTGCAATGGGTTGAATGCATTTTTTAATCCATTGAAATCATAAAAACTAAAGTTCCCATCATATAATAACATTTTTAACTTTTCTATTAATTTTATTCGCCCATACATTCCTGGGTCTAGGATTTATTCATATTTCATATTATCTGTAGTTGAGGGCCTCAAATCTATTCAATAGCCATTTGACTCATATTCGCTATTTGATTTCTGGAATATATTTAAACTGCTTTCGAATATACTTACGGAAATTCCCATTATTTTCTCTAGAATCGCTGCAGCTACTAAAGGGAATCGGATAAATTAGCACACTTTTTCTGTTGCTTTATAAAAAGCTGGAAAAAAGTAAACTTCGCAAAGTGTGTTTTTTGTCTATTTCGTCAATATTTTTCAGTAGCCAAAAACCTTCTCCGATTCCCATTAGACTATACTCTGGATGTAGATACAAACCCCCAAACCCCCTCAATAGAAAGGAGACAGTCGCCGCTTTCTAAAAAGGGGTACCCCCCCTTGGACTCCTCCCACAGGCACCTAGGGAACCGTTTGAAAAAGGGAGAAAAACGGAATTTTCTTAGGCAAACTGAGCAGTTTGAAGTGGAATATGACCCAACTAACAGAAACCGTGGGAACACCTTTCTGCGTAGGCGGCCTTCGGCCACACTTAGGGATTATAACCCTCAGGCAGTAGAATTCTCCTTTCTGTGTTGCCAAAGAAGGGGGGCTGAACACCTTTTGCAGAGAACACCTTTCTGCGTAGGCGGCCTTCGGCCGCACTTAGGGATTATAACCCTCAGGCAGTAGAATTCCCCTTTCTGTGTTGCCAAAGAAGGGGGGCTGAACCCCTTTTGCAGAGAACACCTTTCTGCGTAGGCGGCCTTCGGCCGCACTTAAGGATTATAACCCTCAGGCAGTAGAATTCTCGGGAAAATTTTAGTAGACGGACGGCAAATTCTAGAAAAAGGGGGGATGAGGGGGGGTGGAATAGGACCCCCTGATTTCAAAACTACCCCCCTTTTTTCTAGCAACCCTATAGTTCTTATATAATTTATTGTTAAAGTTTTCATATAAACGATGAATAAGATAGCAAAATAACATACAACTTAGTGCTACCAGACTGGAATTTTGAATAATAAAAGCGGATTTTTAATTCGGAATTTTTACTTAGTAGAATTATTATTTCTGTGTTGCCGAAGAAGGGGGGCCTGAACACGTTTTGCAGAGAACACTTTTTTGCGTAGGCGGCCTTTGGCCGCACTTAGGGATTATAACCCTCAGGCAGTAGAATTCTCCTTTC
>NW_023458562.1:28387552-28389130 GCF_013731165.1 Rhagoletis pomonella
TCTGCGTAGGCGGCCTTCGGCCGCACTTAGGGATTATAACCCTCAGGTAATAGAATTCTCCTTTCTGTTTTGCGAAGAAAAGGAGCTGAACATTTTCTTTTGTATTGATTTCCCCTGTATTCCTTTTTAATCATTGCCTTCTTTGTATGGATTGTTTTGTACAATATGGCAACACATGTTATGTGTCAGTTTGCAACCATGTGTTATTGTAAATAATTTACAAGTCGATAAAAGTTTAATTAAAGTGATTTATATACAAGATAAAATAAAAGAAAAGTGTGTAAATTATTAAGTACAGTGTTATGTGCATTTATATATATAAAAGTATGCACAAATACTTTTTTGTTAAGGAACGAAGTGGAACGACTTAAGAAATTTTAACAACAAATAACTTATAAACAATGATATTATTTATATTTTTTAGTTATACATGTTTTAGAGGATACCTCCCTTAACATCCTGACCAAGTTTCATTTGTTAATTCCACCTGGTTTTCTTAAAACACAAGGTGCGGCTGACTACTAAAGCCCACCCGAATTCTCCTTTCTGTGTTGCCAAAGAAGGGGGGCTGAACACCTTTTGCAGAGAACACCTTTCTGCGTAGGCGGCCTTCGGCCGCACTTAGGGATTATAACCCTCAGGCAGTAGAATTCTCCTTTCTGTTTTGCGAAGAAAAGGAGCTGAACACCTTTTGCAGAGAACACCTTTGTATATTTTTAATGCTTACTGGGTTATATCCTATCTTCTTTTGTCTCTCATTCTTTTGCATATTTTGGAGTTTGACAGCTGAACTCCGCCATTTAATTTGCATATGCAACCAAAGTCAGACGCGTGATTTTGAAGGTTTTTTATTTAATGAATTGTGATGAATTGGTTAATATTAAAGTCGTAAAGCAAGTTATAACAAATCAAGTAAAGTGTAAAGTGAAGGGAAATACAAAAATATATTGGTGAAGTGGGTAATTTAAGCAGAATAGGAGTGATAAATGTACGCTAATTTCCGAATTTTACAAAAAAGGGCATATTTCAAACCCAATTTGTAAATAAATTAGTAACCAAAATTAACAAAAGTGAGTGTTATTGCGTGGACCCTTGACTACAAGTGTGTGAAATTTTTTTTGGATCGGGCCACCCATTTGGACGGAATAGCCCGAAATAGTTGTGAGCAGTACTAAACCCCACCCCCTAATTTTTTTAAAATATGCCACTTATCACTTATATTTTGTGTTACATATCATATTTTCAATGCTCACATGCGTATTTTATGCTTTTATTATATATAATTCACCAATTAATTAAGTAAAACGCGTTTATAAATTTGTGTTCACGTTTTACCACTTTTCACAAACAAACAGAAATAACAATGGCCGACAGTAAGAGCAAATATGTGCTGCCACAAGAATTATAGAATACAAGATTGCGCCAATCGAGCTGAGAGCAACTGGCCGTGACGTCAAAAAATACCAGAATGAGAGAGCAGGACGAACTCGACAAGAAAAAGAGGAAGCATCGACCAAAAGGCAGTGTTGCCAAGTTTTGACTTTGAAAAATCACCAAATTTTTATTGGTGTATTTTAT
>NW_023458562.1:28389230-28393810 GCF_013731165.1 Rhagoletis pomonella
TATTTTTTGTCCTCGAAATTGGAATTAATTTCTTCAATAAAACGTCATTGCGTCGAATGACGGGGTTGAAATTACAAATGCTTTACCTTTGCAATTGGTTGAATGCATTTTTTAATCCATTGAAACCATAAAAACTAAAGTTCCCATCATATAATAACATTTTTAACTCTTCTATTAATTTTATTCGCCCATACATTCCTGGGTCTAGGATTTATTCATATTTCATATTTTCTGTAGTTGAGGGCCTCAAATCTATTCAATAGCCATTTGACTCATATTCGCTATTTGATTTCTGGAATATATTTAAACTGCTTTCGAATATACTTACGGCAATTCCCATTATTTTCTCTAGAATCGCTGCAGCTACTAATGGGAATCGGAGAAGCTTTTTGACTACTGAAAAATATTAAAGAAATAGACAAAAAACACACTTTGCGAAGTTTACTTTTTTCCAGCTTTTTATAAAGCAACAGAAAAAGTGTGCTAATTTATCCGATTCCCTTTAGACTATACTCTGGATGTAGATACAAGCTCAGTTAAAAAAAGCTAATCAAGTTTAAAGTACATCCACCTTCTGTATTCATATTTTTAAACATATTATTAAAAAACTACATACGAATGATGTAACTTTTTTTAGGTACAATCTGTCTCATTTAGGTGCATTTATTTTATGATATTAGGTACAATCTGAAATTTACTTTTTTCATCCCTGGTACCAACGTCAACGTTCCACTGCCGATGTTGACGTCGCTGCTGCCAAGGCGAATTTATATAAGGTGGTGTTACTAGCTCAGCTGATTTTGTGTATGTGTTTCGCCGCACGGCTTCCCTGCAAACCAAAGTTCCCGAAATCTTAACGAAATCTTTAGGAGTATCTGATTTCTGTAACGATTTTTTTCCGAATCTTCAAAGAAAATTATATGAAGTGGTTGACACGAACACGTAAAGAAATTTCTGTACGAAAAATAAAGAAAATTCTGAAAAAAGTCTGCAAGAAATTCTTCACATAGCAGCATTATTTTCATTTCTTCACCGATTTTCTTCCTAAATTTCGTAAAAGAATGGAAGTGTGCGTAATTTATTTCATTTTAGAAAATTCGGCAAAAAATCGAATTAAATCTTAACGAATTCTTTAAAATTTCTTTACAATGCAGAATACTCTGAAAAAATGGTTTGCAGGGAAATTGAAAAATTTTGTTTGAATTCCTACACACACTCAAGGCGAATTAATATAAGGTGATAGCAGGAGTACAAAAACAAAAATTTACATGTATTTTGTTTTTATTTTGGCGGCATAAACTGTCAAAATCTGTAAGAGTGTGTGTAGAAATTCAAACAAAATTTTTCAATTCGATATCAGAAGCCGTGCGGCGAAACACATACACAAAATCAGCTGAGCTAGTAACACCACCTTATATAAATTCGCCTTGCACACACTCTTACAGATTTTGACAGTTTATGCCGCCAAAGCAAAAACAAAACACATGTAAATTTTTGTTTTTGTACTCCTGCTATCACCTTATATTAATTCGCCTTGGCTGCTGCTATTGAGGTAATTGCATCGTATTTTCGCCGCCTCTGTGGTTAGTTGCTTGCTGAATGCAGCAGACGAAGGTGAAATTTAATTTTGTGTAATAGGAAAACTACCTACTTTTGTAAAGAAATTTCTGTACAATAAGGTGCTTGAAACGAAATGAAAACAAGAATAACACAAATTATGTCAGAGAAGGAATGTGTGTGATAAACTCTGGAAATTGCAGTTTTATCTGTGGTGGCCAAATATAAACCTAAAGTAAACGAAAAGTAAAATATTGTGGAGGTCTAAGCAAAAATTGAGACAGCTGAGTGCAATAGCTGCTGAATGCTTGCTAGGAATTTTGGGTCCGATATATATGTATGTATGTATGTATGTATGTATGTATGTACATATGTAATACATTTACGTTTAATAACGCGATGCTTTCAAAAATTGAGATAGTTGGTATAATTTTGGTAAAAGTACATTTTAGCGGAACCTGCCCAAAATTCAACTAAAAACGTCAAGATGGGTTTCGATTAGGGCATTCAATCCCGGGGTACCGGACAATTTTCCAGCTCCCGAAATCCCGGAGTTACAGCACCGGGATCCCGAGATGTTTACTGATTCATTTACAGAATGAAAGAGATGTTGGAAACTAAAAAAAAAAAAACAATTAATTTGACATGAAACACAAGAAATACAGGGCACCAAAATTTGGATTCAAAGTGAACTTGAGCCAATTGCACGTGGAAGTGAATTTCAGGGTCTGCCTGAATAACTGTACTTGTTCAAATATTAGTTGCGATGCCGTACGAGTCCGGACTAGTCAGAAATAGTCAGACTTTACTGGAAAACGATCCCGTACTCGGTTCTCTGACTATTGAGAGGTCAAAAAAGAGAGTAAAAGGAGTTCTCTCTGTCAGAAGTTACCAGTTTTAGTCCGAAGATTTTTTGCTGGTACATTCTGGTAAATGTGTCAAACGATCTGCTGTACTGTTATTGGCAACCAAATTGTAAACAAGAGAAAAGTGCACTCTGCCAATTCATGTTGAAAAGTATCTAATTGTTTAAGTGGATTCTAATGAATTTGGAAGTATTTTTGGTTATTTACATGTGTGAGCTGAGTGTGTTTACATACAAAATAAGCAAAAATTTACAACCAAAATTTGAAGGCTATGTTGCAGTTGACAGAAGTTACCACTTTTTACTTGAAAGCGATCCCGTACTTTTCATTGTTACTCTCTCGCTCTGAGCGAATTCTCACGTTTTGACAGTTTTACTAGTTTTAGTTCGAGGAATACGGGATTGCACCTATTAATTGCGTTCCAGTTGCGTCACGATTTGCAGGTTTTACAGGATTTGCAGCAAAAACGGTTTTCTCCATTAATAAATCTTATGGAAGGTGGTCACCTGGAACGGCTTCCTGTAAAAACCTGCAAATAGTGAAGCATCTGGAATGCAACTATTCTGTGCAAGAACTGTGTAATAACGAAAAATCTGGTAGCAATTGAAAACACAACAAGCTTTTACAGTGTGGCAGAGTTCTTCATTTTTTACTTTGTTGGCGTTTTTGGAAAAGGGTTTCTGCAAATATGAGTAAATGTGTTTGACAAGTAATATAGATATTTTAGAGTAAAACTATTTAAACGTCAAATTACCTACTCTTTTACTAAGGGGCATTATGCTCCCCTAAGGCCAAATGTGGTCACAATGAATCTGTGTGGTTTGAAAAAGGCGAACCTACTGTAAAATGAAAAAAAGTTGTGATGAAGTCGAAATCCCGAAAAATCTCGGGATTCCAGGACTAGAATTTTTACATCCCGAAATCCCGGGATTGTTAAAATGCTTCGGGATTGAATACCCTAGTATCGATCGACGTGTTTTAACGCCAATAATAAGCCTGTTTCAGGGACTTCTCGATTTGCAGGAATTTACAGCTCTTTACAGGAAGCTGTTCCCGTGTGACACCTGCGTCCGACTCCTTTCTATTTTGAACTTCCCATTTGGTTGTGCATTCTCATAACCATATAAACTAAGAATGATAGAATGCATCGTGCCATAAACATTTCCTAATTACAGCCAAGAAAAAGCGTACTAAGTCTACATATCTAAAGATAAGTGAAGGAATTATTGATAAAAAAAGAACAAGAAAGGCAATTACAGAAACAGCAAACCAAATAAAAGGAACATTGGCAAAAACGGCAAAAAATATTTAATGACAAATTGTACATAATGTACCAACGAAATTTTAGGGATACTTTTTTTTTAATTACTTTTCATTCAGAATAGCTTAACTTCTATACGTACCTTCCCTGCAGTAAAATTTAGACAGTCTCTCAAATCGCTAGTTCCGAACCATGATTCAATAATACAAGTTTCGATAAACTGACAGTTGTATCTCTCGCACCGCTCCCTTAGCAGTGGCACAGTGTTGCTTCTTTGCAAATTTACTTGGAAAAAGTGTAGCTTTGCTGTGAAATATAAGTATAAGCTTTTGTGCAATATGTTTATTTGTATACGCATATGAAGCACATTTAACTAATGAAAACATAAATTGTTTTCAAATTGGATGTTTACATAAATCTCATAGTAGTTTTATTTTAATTTTGTGTCCTTTTGCATTTTTTTTTACAACTAAGTAGCACATAAATTACGTAATTCACGTAGATGTATTAGTATTTCGTTCAATATTTCGTTTAAACTGCCAGATTTCCTGCAAAAACATTAGAATTTACAAAAGGTATTTCACTACTAATTGCCTACTTTGCGACTTTTCTACTACCATTTTCGCAACAAGGGATTGCATTCTTCCCATTTCTCTGTCCTTCGTAAATGCAACCTTTTGTAAGGGAGTGTGAAACCGCGGCTGTCAATAATTATCTAACCTTGTATTATTAAATCATGGTTCCGAACCATGATTCAATAATACAAGGTTGTGTAATTTGTGACAGCTAAAATTTGACACTCCTTTATCTAGATTTGTATTTTGGAAGTAGGAGAAAGGGGAAGAATGTGATCGCATTTTGCGAAAACGGTAGTGGAATGGTACTACAAAAAGGAC
>NW_023458562.1:28393910-28395064 GCF_013731165.1 Rhagoletis pomonella
GTGTTCTCTGCAAACGGTATTCAGCTCCTTTTCTTCGCGAAACAGAAAGGAGAATTCTACTAAGTGAAAATTCCGAATTAAAAATCCGCTTTTATTATTCCAAATTCCAGTCTGGTAGCATGAAAACTTTAACAATAAATTATATAAGAACTATAGGGTTGCTAGAAAAAAGGGGGTATTTTTGAATCAGGGGGACCTATTCTACCCCCCTTAATCCCCCCTTTTTCTAGAATTTGCCGTCCGTCTACTAAAATTTTCCCGAGAATTCTACTGCCTGAGGGTTATAATCCCTAAGTGCGGCCGAAGGCGGCCTAGGCAGAAAGGTGTTCTCTGCAAAAGGTGTTCAGCCCCCCTTCTTTGGTAAAAAATGTTTTTTTTTTGCAAAAAATATAAAATATATCTTTTTCTATTAAATGATTTTTCTCAAAATTTATCCACATAAAGTATATTGATATGTATATAAAAAAAGGGATTTTATTTACCTTTCCAACGATACCATTTTTTTTAATTCGGTCTGGAATTTTATGAAATATAGCCATTTTAAATTGTCGAAAATTCCCTATTCACCCCTCCATATCACCGAAAATATAAGTTTGCACCAAAAAATTTGTATACCAGTAAAATCAGGAAAAAAGGACGGACCACGCCCATTGTTTCGTTTTGTTTTTCCTTAACGGGCCGTATTCTGCACTTGTTCCCACGTTACTCCAAGTGCGGCCATCTTCGTTTCGGTCATTGTCCATACATACATACATACATACTATTTCGGTTGTCTAATGGAAAATAAACAAATTATTTAAAAACGTGTTGGCTGCAATTTAGTTTGGCATCCCCGGAGTTCCGCATTAAGGTAGCTATGGAACGATAGAGGGAGTTCTCCTGATTGCAAATATATATACTTTTAGCTGCAGCAGGCTTCTAGTTTTTAAGTTATTTGTTGTTAAAGTTTGTAAATTGAACTAACCTCTTGGCGCTATTTCACACAATAAACACTTTATTTATGTGCACACTTCGGCAAAATAGTTGCATTAAAACCGCGGCCTGAGATTTCCACTTTAATATACAATTCTCCTGATTGCAAATATATATACTTTTAGCTGCAGCAGGCTTCTAGTTTTTAAGTTATTTGTTGTTAAAGTTTGTAAATTGAACTA
>NW_023458562.1:28395164-28406764 GCF_013731165.1 Rhagoletis pomonella
ATACATAATATGATTTTGTTAATTTCTTCCTTTTGACCACTTTTCCCATGCCGACAAGTAAATATATTATCACAGTAAAGGAAAAAAAATAAGAATACAAATTCATTGATCAAAAGGTGATTGTACCCAAAAACTAGAGATTGTACCTAATGTACCTTTAGGTCAGCAAACGTCGGAAAAAGGTACAATTGTACCTACTTTTTCATCCCGGGTTGGTGCATACATATGTACGTCGTCTGCAGTCAAGAATGATAGAATACAAGATTGCGCCAATCGAGCTGAGAGTAACTGGCCGTGACGTCAATAAATACCAGAATGAGAGAGCAAGACGAACTCGACAAGAAAAAGAGGAAGCATCGAACAAAAGGCAGTATTGCCATGTTTTGAATTTGAAAAAGCACCAAATTTTTATTGGTATATTTTATGGACTTTATATACATACATAATTTTATTGTAAGGATTCCGATTCAAATTAATAAAAATCAATGTTTCTTGCACGACGGTCGATTTCTTCTGGCATGATTGAAGGTGCTGCCACATATTTTGTTGTCGCTTATGTCACTGTGCCATGATTTTGTTAAAACTTTTGTAAAGTTGCTTACCACACTTACGATTGCTATAAATTTTGCTTCCATTTTTTTAAGAGTTTCTAATTTGGTGTCTTCAAACTAAAAACAAAAGCACCAAAAATGCACCAAGCACCAAACTCAAAAATTTTCGCGTTTTGAATACCCACTAAATTTGGTGCGAAAAGCATCAAGTTGGCAACAGTGAATGTAAACAAAAGTATTTTATGACGTCAGCGATTGGGTGGATGCTGTCAAATCGACAAAGAGAGGGTTAGCGGTCCGCGAATGGCGCGACCTTTAAGGCCCGTCCACATACAACTTTGGCGTTGCGTTGGCGCTGGCGTCGCTTTGACAGCGGCGCGCGTAACGCCCGTGCTTGCTACAATGAACGCTTAGCACAGAATACTTTGGTCACTAAATTAACATACTAGCGGCTGATAAATCAAAATTTTTACATCAATAATTGCATTAAAAACTATATTTCTTGCCCGCATTTGATTAAAAATTAAAATTAAATCACATAATTTTGATTATTTAGAACAGCTGACGAACGACGCGCGCGAAAAGTTGAGAGTTGGCCATCTTTCTGCGTTGTGTTGGCGTTGGCGTTGCCCAACTTTGGTTATATGGAGACTTTCATATAAATGCATGTATTCATAGTCAGCTGTCGAAGCGACGCCAACGCCAACGCAACGCTAAAGTTGTATGTAAACGGGCCTTTATTTTCTGGATTGTGGTCTGCAGTGATTTTACTGCAGTGAAGGTGAGAAAATGCAAACAACGACGATGTTGAAGCTAACGAAGACGGTGACAGCGCAACGTGCGAAGACGTCGACGTGAGTTAGTGATAAAAGTGGCATATTTGCGTGCGTATCATACACCCGTTCAACACAAAATCAATGAAAACAATTAAGGTCGGTGTTATGCAGACAAACTTTTGTTTGCCAAATTAAATGGCGGCTGCTTAGTTTGCTCGGGGGTGGTTATGTCGAGTTTGGCGCAGGGTTGCACGTTCATTATGGTTTTCATGGCTATTGCCAACACCAAATGAGAATTTCAGATGTACATAACGCGCAAAATTTAAGATTTTTGTATATGACAACACCGAATTTGCTGCAGTTTGACCAAACAAAATTAGTTTGCTGTGAGAGTCACCAAACTCGCTCTCTCCGAGTTTGCTGCAACAACAATTGCACGCAGTTTGCCAAACATAATTTCTGCATAACACCGACCTAAGAAAGTCTAAGTTCGGGCGGAGCCGAACATTAAATACCCGGCGCAAGTATTAAATATATGTTTTTTCACCTTTCCGAAACCTTCCGCTAGATGGTAAGCCGGGGTGTATCAATTTTGAGTAAATTAGCGTCCTTCAATTTCGAAATATTGAAGTTTCGTGCATTTCTGAAATTTACCGTTATATGAGAAGCGGCCGTAATTTTAGTCCGATTTCAATAATTTTCAACGCTTTGCTTTTATGCGGCAAGCACAATAACCATACCGAGTTTGGTACAAATTGGTAGAACGGTTACCGATATACATATATGTGATCATAAGTGGGCGGTGCCACGCCCATTTCCCAAAAATTTATAATATTCTTATTTTTCGTCTAAAAATTGTTGTAAATATCAATTTTGAGTGAATAATCTTCAGTAGTTACTAAAATATCGCAGTTTTCGTATTTCCGAAAATTACCGTTATATGGGATGTGGGCGTGGTTATTGACCGATTTTAAAAATTTGCGGCCATTTGGTATGCTGTGCGAAGGCCAACAACTGTGCCAAGTTTGGAAGAAATCTGTGCAGCGGTTACCAAGATATACACATGTAACCATAAGTGGGCGTCGCTATGCCCATTTTCCAAAAATCTATAATATTCTTATTTTTCGTCTAAAACTTATTATAAATATCAATTTTGACTGAATTATCTTCATTAGTTACTAAAATATCGCAGTTTTCGTATTTCTGGAAATTACCGTTATATGGGAAGTGGGCGTGGTTTCAATACCAACCTACCTTGGATTAAGGGAAAACTACATACCAAATTTCGTTGAGATATCTCAATTTTTGCTCGAGTTATCGTGTACACGGGCGGACAGACAGACGGACAGACATACATGGCTTAATCGATTTCTTTTTTCATCCTGATCATTTATGTATACATTTGTCTATATCTATCTCGATTCGTTTTGGCTGTTACAAACAACCGTTATGTGATTAATTAATATACCCTTGTGCACAAGTGAGCTCGGGTATACAAATTGCAAAACAAAACGATTCGTTACCACGTTCACGTGCTTTAAGCACTAGATTTAGTGCTTTTTGAAAATTAAAACGCCAAAAATAATGGTTTAGTGCCTAGTGCCCATTTTAGTGCTTTTTTCTGAACTAAAATTTCTGAATTTACAAGAATCTACAAATTTAAATGCACTAAAATTCAAACCATGATTGATAAAAGGATGAAGTTACAAACCCACGTCCTTGCGTTTTTGTTAAATTGTATTCGCGTTGAAAATGCTAGCACGCAGATAAGTTAAGTATTTATTTTTTTATTTTCTAGATTATTGATTGATTGCACAGTTCGAGAAATTTTAACTTTTTTTGCCATCTGAGTGGACCCGTTTGTGTAGATTTTTCGGTGCTGAATCCAAATCTAGCTGCAGAATTTCTCTACCACGTCAGAATTTTGAGACATCCTAGCCTCTAAGTGTAAAAACATGGTTTTTCGCAATATTTGAGGTTATATTATAAAACAGCAAATTTTTTCGCTCATTTCTACTTAGGGTATCATTAAGTATTACTCTTCCCCTTTAAAATTCAATTTCGGTTGCTGCGATTCGATTGTTCCTTCTCCAGATGTACCAGTTTCGCAAGCCTGAATGTGTATTTATTTATACATGTAAATATTGTTTATTTTTTTACTTTTGTTTACCACAAACTGTTATGAAAAAGAGTATCCTTTGATAAAAAAAAATTTAGTGCTTTTAGTGCGGTAAAACGCTCTTTTTTCCAAAGTTTGGTTCTTTTTGAAACTGAAAAGTTGGCAACACTGCCCAAAGCAGCGTAAAAGCAATCGAAAACCTACCATACATGGATTATATATGTATTTATGTACATGCAATTGGAAAACACGCTTTTCTGGAGCAGAGTTTGGTTTGGTGCGGCAGTGCGGTAAGCAGTGAAGTTGGCGTTTTGTAGCAGCTATAGCTACGGTGACCATATTTATGGGAGCCGAATACGGGACAAAGAATAATTTTGCAAATTTTTTCCACAACCACTTACAGATTTAAAGCCTTCTTCCACGATTCTAGATGTATTAGCCAGCATCCTTTTAGTAACATCACAAATTTGTAGCATATTTTTCTCGAAATTTTTACCTTGCAAAATTTGTTAAAAAATCATTTTTGGCAATTTTTTTTTTGACGTTACGCATTTTTTCATACAATGTAAGTATGTTCGACAATTTTTTTAATGGTTTTTTGCAGAAAGTGGGAAATTTGAATTCATATGGTTTTTGTTTGGAAAAGAGCTTTACTTTCATAAAAGAATAATTAATATTAAATAACATAAAAAAAAAAAAAAATAAACTAAAGAAAAATAGGCAAAATGTCGAGTCCTAATTTATATTTTGCTCACTGTATCCCTGCAAAAATCGTTGGACCATGTAGTCTATTTGTGGTAAATTGGAGTACTTACAAAAGTGTTCCTCTGTCATGCTGTAGCGGACCAACTCGTGTCTCTGCGGCAGCTTATTGTTTGTTATCCGATCACTGCTCGTGTTTTAACGAAACGTGATTGAAGTTGAGCATTTGAAAGCACATTTGCATGTCTGGCTGTAGCTGAACGTGTAGAGATGCTCGCTGTTATTTCTTAGTTCCCAGCATGTTCGGGTTCGAATACCGTCAGAGGCAACATGTAATTTTTAATTTTTGTCTTGGTGTTTATTAATTTCGAAAAAGCATTTGAGAAGTGAAGAACAAAAGCGTGTACAAACGAAAAAATATAACAAGAATGCCCATTGTTAATATGTTGGAGTAGTTTTGTGCTACTCTGATGTAATGCAGGGATGGAGTATATGGTCCTGCCCTAGGACATCGCAATGTTAATTGGACCATATTTTTTATATGAATTGTGGTTAATTTTGGAGTACTCTTTGGTCCTTAGGGAGTACTCTTTACACGCATGCATGGAGTAGTCGCGATTTTTGCAGGGATATATTCCTCGATTCGAATCACAGGCATTCAGATTAGAAAATAATAACTGTTAATGGAGAAAACAAAATCACTTAAAAGTGGTTCATGGCATACCATTTTAATGAGCTGTTAAGGCGTCGAAATACCGAATACGGGACAAATACAGGACATTGAAAGAAATACAGAAAATTTGGCGTCCCGTATAAAATAAATAAATTACCAGGGCAATGGGTCAAAAAAAGAGGACTGTCCCGTATAATACAGGTCGGATGGTCACCGTAGCTATAGCAGTGGTGCAAAATTGAATATCAAGAAATTCACCACAAATCGCAGCTTGTAGATACATACCAGGGCCAACTCAGTTTTGAGTATTCCTCGACTTCAACAATGAAATTCCCCGATTTGTTTATTTTATTATTATCTTCGTTTAAAGTACAAAACCGCTTATCAACAAAATGCAAAACCGCGTAACGGGATTGTGTGAGCAAATCCAATTTTTGGCAGCAAATGTCAGTTACGCGGTTTTGCAGAATGACGATACGCGGTTTAGTACTTTAAACGACGTTATGTATTCATAGACCAAACCAAACTTTCATAAAGCTAGTTAACAAATAAAGAATAACAAATTTTTATATATCTCCTTACAAACAGTGGTCGAAAATAATTTAGGCGCACCAAATTTTGCCAAGTTTCCACAATTATTATGTTTTGTTATTTAATTTGAGTATTTTTTTTATAAATATATAGTACACTCTTTAACGAAAACCGTATAAATGCAAGTTTCAAACTTTGTGCAATATAAAAAAAAATAACAAACTTTCGTAAAAAGTTCGACCTATTAATTAGATTTTCTAGAAAGGTTTTGAGCATGATTCAATGATTTCCTTCTCAAATGCAACCTTACAAGGCAGTCGATTGAAACAAATGTCAATATTTATCCAACCTTGTATTGAATCAAGGCGAATTTATATAAGGTGGTGTTACCAGCTCAGCTGATTTTGTGTATGTGTTTCGCCGCACGGCTTCTGATATCAAATTGAAAAATTTTGTTTGAATTTCTACACACACTCTTACAGATTTTGACAGTTTATGCCGCCAAAGCAAAAACAAAATACATGTAAATTTTTGTTTTTGTACTCCTACTATCACCTTATATTAATTCGCCTTGTATTGAATCATGGGTTTTGAGTATGCAGTTTTGTAACTCACTCAATTCTAGTGCAATTTTCTAGGGGCAAAAATTTTCGTTTTAGAATATTTTTGCTGAAGTTGTTGCGGTTTGCTTCCATATAAAAATAAATTGTGTTTATTAGTTATATGAAAGCAAATGCGATAAAGAAATTTCTAAGAAAGCAACGACAATTTTTAGCCATTTGAAACTTTGTTGTACTAGAATTGAACTAACTGAAATTCCCCTCAAAAAAAGGTTCATTCCCCCGACTACGCAGGCAAACTGAAATTCCCCTCAAATCGGGGAACTCCCCACGAGTTGGCTTCCCTGATACTAATGTACATATGTATGTAGTGTTGTTGGGGTGCTTTTGTATTATGCCTGCATGCGATTAAGCGAACCGGTTACTTTACTGATTAGACGGAAATGAAGTTTGCAATTTGAAGTTTTATTTTGGCTGTATTTATTTACACAACACAAATTTAAACGAAGCAAAGTTAAAATATAGAAGGTCGTTACAAAAAAACTACTTTGTTAATGGAAGTAAAGTTTTCTACTAGCCAGTGTTAACAGCACATCTCCTGTCTTAGAATAGAACCAAGAAACTATTAGTTAGTTTTAGCAACAGCAATTTTCAATGACTGGCGTCAATAGCTCATTCGATCCGATACAAGTACAACAGCTATTATTATTTTAGTTCATTTATGCTTATTTAGGTATGTATATTCAATATCATCAAGTCTTATTGGAGAATATTTTAAGTTTGTGTGGAAATGACAATACAAATACAATTTAAATATTCAGAAAGGTTAAATTAAATAGTTAAATAAAGAAGACTCAATCCGAATAAGCGGAAAACCGTATAGTAGATTTAGGCATCTGAATCATCGCTATTACCGCCAGCATCATAATAGTCCACATCATCGGTGTCATCACCATCACTATCAACATCGCCAATGCCATGCACTCGCACATGACTTCGGCCATAAATGTAGTCTGCATCATCATAGTAAACATCATCAGAGGATTCTTCAAATTCGGACATACTGGTATCGTCACCATCGAAGGTATGTATGTAATCGTGATCAGTGCCTTAAAAGATGCAGAGAATTAAAATGCAAATAAAATGCAACAGTAATTGAAAACAACTTTTCAAAATACACAGACTCTTCAATGAAAGTTTAATTTAAATGTTTTGATTTTAACAAAAAAAAATTAAAAATTTATGTAACATAAATTGAGGCCGTGAGAGCAGAAGTGGCCTAACTCAAAAAATTTATCTTGGACTTACCTACTTAAAATAGTATCAAATGTGATACATTTTTAAATAAATAACGCTTTTTCCTCAGTTTTAATTTACAGGGCCACATAGCGTACCATCAAATTAAGGAATAAACGACTTTTATTTTAAAATTAACCAAATTTGAGACTATTTTCAGTAGGAAAATAAAAAAAAATAAATTTTGGGTTAAGCCACTTCTGCTCTCATGGCCTCAATTGAGGTAAACAAGACTGAAAAAATATTGCAATTTTCTAATTCCAACAAGTCAAATAGCCTCGATAAATTTTAAAAGTATTCTATTTAACTGAAAAGTCTCGAAAGTTTCGAAAAATTTATAAAATTTTACTCGTTCCACTTCCACTTACCAACTCGCATACGCCTAATACCCAGTGCCATGGCATCAATGTCATCATGATCATAAGAATCCTTATAATCTTCATTATCATCGTCTTCATCGGGATAATCATTTGTATAGTAATTTTCATTATTCGAATCTTCAGAATCCCCTTCCTCATCATCATCATTAAAATGATCCTCATAGACAAGGCCATCGCAAGGACGAATACTAGAAGTTGAAAAGAAACGGGGAAATAAATGAATTTTTAAAGATCAAATGCTTTTTTTTCATATCTGTAGCCATTTGAGAGAACCACCTTTTTCTGCAAACACCAAATAGTTTGGTTCTAATCCAAATATAATCTTTTAGCTGACCTCAACTGTAGTTTAAGATGCCAATTTATTCAAAATTTAGAAAAAATACTAAACGTATTCCTGCTTATTGGGTTAGAGCTTTTGGCGAGTGTTGCTGAAGTGACAGTCCTTGCACAGATATAAATTTAGGTTGTTCCGGTTACGTAGACCCAACTGCTTCCAACTAGCCCCTGGTGATCGAAATGGTGCAGCATAATTTAGAACCGGCCAGCTAATCGCCTGAGAGAGAGTTGTTTACTTTCAAACACAAGTCACCAATGCCATTGCCAAGCGTTAATATCGAGCAATCATCAGAGTAGGGAGGTCAGTGAATCTCTCTCTGTGGAATGGGCCCACATGGACCCTTCTGTTTAATTCTTCTTGACATCGAGATTCGATTTTGAGCGAGTACTGACGCTTGTTGGCTAGTCAAATAATTTGTTTGCTACGTTTTATTATATGAGCGTTAAGTGAAGATATTTCAATGTCCTCTAGTAACGTAGAGTGACAAACAGGGTCGAATACTTTCGGCAAGTCCAACGCGCCTGGAACTCTTGTCTTACAGGGACAGTTCCGTTAAAAGCCTGAGTGATTATGACGTTAAGTTCTGTGATTTTTTCTAAAGCCATATTGATGCATAGAGGGCACCTTAAATTCCGCATACCGAAATGATGAGCGTGTTTTGTGGCCTATTTATGCATGCTCGGCATATTTGTGCGCTGAGCCCTGCTTTATGTGACACTAGTCGCTAAAGACAACACACGCTTTTGTACAGCAAGTTTAAACAAAATAATTTCTTTACAATAAATGAAAATAAAAACTTGGCACAACCAAAAAAGTCACGACACATTCCCTTGCCGAAATTTGTAACAATGAATAAAACAAACTTGTTTTTTGTTCATCTCATATATAATATATGTTTAGGTATATTTCATAGTTTTACTTAAAAACTAAAAACGCAATTTATGCAAAAATTAATCGATTTTATGCTTAAGTTCCTAGCCTTTTTATGCTAATATTTAGATTTTAAGTTTGCGTTTTGCATAGATTTGAATATAAATCAACTTAAACTTAGTCGTTTTAAATTAGTTTATTCATTTAATATTTTATTTATGACTTTTAAGCTTTTTTTCGTTTTTAATTTTGCATTTCTTACTTCCATATTCCAAGCGACTTTGGTTGTTGAAAACCAAGTATTTATTTTCAGTTACCCACAACGTACAAATAAACAACGACTTAACTACAAATACATGAGTACATACATATGTATACACTTAACAAGGCTTAAAATTATTTGGTTTTAAGGCATATAAAAATAATACTTAGCATAAGAACTTAAAACAAAAATTTGTGTTGATATTATTTCAGCCTGCACGCTGCGGGTGTGCGCTTTACGTTTTCTTATGTCTTATGCCTGAGCTAACATAATTTATTAATAAAAAAACGCAATACGTATAAAAAATATAAAATTAAAGTACTTAGCAAATCAATTCCGCTGCTATAGTGTGTGACAGAGAAAACAATATATGAATTGATGTTGCATGAAAATCAAGTAAACGTTTATACAAGCAGAATTTTAGTTGATTGGATAATGATAATTAAATTTGCCAATTTTGATATCAACGGAAACCAGCGGTATTCCCCGAAGCGCCTATACTTAAATATTGGTTTACAAAACCTCAAGAAGTAAACTAAAGAATTTGCGGGGAACGTTCATGTGTTGTTTCGCAAATATTTTTAATTTATTTTTTGGCAAGCTTTTTCGCGTATGTTATGCTCAAATTACAAACATTACTAATTGTGATAGTATTTGAATATTATGTATAATTCCACTTTTTTGCGCTTCGTTTTGCTACGATTGGCATTTGTGGGTGATTTGCCGGCGTTCCAAGTGGCAATACTGCTTGCCTGTGGCGCTTTCTGCATTTATCTACTTTGTTGCTTATAATAATTATTTTGCTACATTGCTGCATCATCTACCTTCAATGTCCTTCGCTGTCTGCATATTGGGTATAATCGCCGAATGGATTATTTGCACTTAATTTAGAACTTTTCTCATTATGTTAATTCTCAATTACCAATAGTAGTAGTGGTAGCAAGTATTGTTGTGGTAGTAATTGAACGGATAGTACAACCTTAATAAATACACAACAATTTGCAACAATATTACTATTAACATATTCAGTGCAGTAATATGTATGTATGTAATAGACCGCATTTAATGAACAATTATGTTTAGTTTATGAGCACAAGTACCGCTTAATTTCTTTTTCTTTCCTTCTTTTAATTTCCATAATGGAGTTTTAATAATTATTAGCATGCGTCTTTCTATTTGTGGAAATCTGTTGTTTTTATGAAATTTTACCATCATCCATTAATCGAAATGCACACATATAAACACATTTCCAATCATATAAACATAATAATGTGTATAAACTAGCCCACACCCTTCACAAATCGGCGCATACATATTCATGATTTGTTCTTCATCTATATATTTTTGTTAATATGTGCGCTGATTTAAATGAAGCGACTGGTGAGCAATATCTGCTCGATATGCAAAACCAACCTTAGATAGTTATCGTCCATCATATCGGCATACTCCACTTGTAATTCATTATCTGGCAAATACAAGTCGTACACATAACCAGTGTCGGAATCAGTCGATTGTTGCGTATTATTGCTGGCTAATACCTGCGACTCTGGCTGTGCTTCCGAATTTACGGCTTCTCTCTGCTGGTGCAAATCTAATTGTCCAGCTGCTGATGTCGCCGTGGTAGATGTACGTCCGCTTGTTTCCTGCTTTTCAATATCGACAATTGTCACTTCCTTTGCAGCCGCTTCTGTAGCATCTGTGTCTTCAAGTGTTGTGCGCATGCAATTAACTACACGAAAGCGACTCTCATGTAAAGCTTGTCGCATTTCCTGTCGTGCGCGTTCGGTGTGATTACTTGGTGTTCGCAGTGATTTCTGCAGTACAAGCTCTTTGGCAGCCTCTTTTGTAAGACGCGCTAATTGTGTGGTCGCGCTGTTATCCTAAATTTTATTTAAAATGCCATTACAATAAAAAAACATAGTTAGCCAAAGATTAATTAAAATTGTATGATTACAATCACCTTTTCGTAGTAAAATCAATTGAATTTCATACGATATTCCTATTACATACCTGCTCCTGTATCGTGCCCGCAAATTTAAGTATTGTCGAAATTTCGCCATCTTTGTCATTTCCTTCGCCTGCAGCAGCTGCGCCTTCTTCCGCTTGTAGCTCTTCCTCAACCACATTATCTAAACGGCGTCGCTTTTTGCTGTTCAATATGAAGGCACTTAGAGGCTCTTCATCGATTCTGCGTTTAATGCGTACAACTGCAGGCATATTTTTTGTTTCTTCGGAAAAGACGGACTTAATTTTCAACGCCTTTCAATTATTTTTAAGACAAAGACCTCACACTAACAGCGAAAATTTATTTTCACTTTGACGAGAAATCCGACATTACAAGAAAATTCCGACAAAGAAATGTGCGATTTTTCGCATTTTCAGTGCTGCCCAAACAAGGGAGGTAAAATTGCGTAGTGCTGCCACACTGTGATGATTTTAGCCATTTACTAGGTTTAGGGCCGGTTTGGGTTGCCTTTCTCCAAAGAACGTAAATGTACAAAGAACGTAAATGTATAAGAAGCGACAACTCGTTACTTTGAAAA
>NW_023458562.1:28406864-28423414 GCF_013731165.1 Rhagoletis pomonella
CGCGTTGCTCACGAGTTGGTAGTCACGGTCGGAAAGGCCGAGTCTCCGATCCATGTTCCCGTCGTCATTAATATGCAAACCCTGACGCTGGATTCCGTGATGTGAGGCGGGCGGAAAGGCCTAGTTTCCGCTCCGCGTTATGGTCGGGCTGTTGGGCATAGTCGGAAGCTTTCGTATGCTAGATCATTTGCTGCTTGGTCGGATGGAAAGGCCTGGTTTCCATTCCGTTCCGTGCTCTCCTACCTAATAGCCAGAGTTTTACAGTGATCAAATAGTTGTCTTTTAAAAGCAACAAAGTTATCACAGTCTTTAACATGTGGCGGTAACTCATTAAAACACTTTAAACCTTTATAAAATATATTTTTTTTGTCTACCTCTGTTCTATAAAGTGGGAGTCTAAAGCAATTGTTTTCCCTGAGTATATATGAATGAGTTTCATTTATATACCGAAGATTGTCGCTCAGATAGTCTGGAAGTTTACCGTTCTTTATGTTGTATACGAATTTCATAGCATGATAGAAAACCTGTTGCTTAACACTCAACCAATTCATATCTGTGATCATCTCCTGTGTAGGTGTATCGTAACGCTTATTTAATATGAACCTCATAGCTCTATTTTGCATTTTTTGCAATTTCTCGATATTTGCGTCGCTTGCTAAGAAGAAGATTGTTGGGCAGTATATAAAATGTGGTTCTACTATAGATCTATAGACCAGGGTTTTATACCTTCTTCTCAGATACTTACAAGATCTTTTCATAAGACCAATTTTTTTCGCAATTTTGTTCACTGTATGCTCAACATGCTCATCAAATTTAAGTTTATTATCTATATATATACCCAGGTACTTAATGAGTTTAACTTCCTCAATTTCTTCCTCTTTGATTTTTAAATTGTAACTGGTGGTTCCAAGATTAACTGCTCTAGTGAGGATCATGAACTGTGTCTTTTTTACATTCAACTTAAGTTTATTTAAACACAACCATTTGTACAAAGAATCGAAGTCTTCTTGCATTTTAGTCATCGCAGTCTGTAAGTTTCTGTCACTGATCGTTAACAGTGTATCATCAGCGAACAGTTTTAACTTACAGTGCTTGAGTGCCATATTTATGTCGTTAATGTAAATATTAAAAAGTACTGGGGCCAATACCGATCCCTGCGGCAACCCAATATTGACTGCCACTTTATTTGACACACTTGACTCGATTACGGTTTGTTGCATACGATCTGAGAGAAAGCTTCGAAACCAGTTAAGCTCCGTGTTTTCAATACCAATGCATTCGAGCTTTTTCAACATTCTTGCCCTGTCAATGGTCTCGAAAGCTCTTTTGAGATCAATAAAAACCGCAACGATATTCATCTTCGAGTTAAGGTCTTCCTTCCACTGGGATATAACAAAATTTAGCGCAGTCTCGCAAGAGTGTTTAGCTCTAAAACCTGATTGCTCCTTAATGAGTATGTTATTACTTTCAATGTGGCGCGCCAACTGATTTTTTACCACATTTTCCAAGATTTTTTCCATGCTAGGCAGTGTATTAATTGGTCTAATTTCCTCGGCTTTTACAGTTTTTTTCACTTTTTTTACCGGAACTATGGTCGAGATTTTCCATTCTTTTGGTACTGTTCCTGATTCAAGACTCTTATTTATTAATAAGGCATAAAAGTGTCCCATGTATTCAACTGAAT
Organism: Rhagoletis pomonella; assembly: GCF_013731165.1. Lineage (NCBI taxonomy): Eukaryota > Metazoa > Arthropoda > Insecta > Diptera > Tephritidae > Rhagoletis > Rhagoletis pomonella. The sequence continues at coordinate 28,408,549 of NW_023458562.1, forward strand.
CCTTTATAACACCGTCAGATAATAAATTATTTCCACCAATTTTAGTCTTAAATTTCTTCACTATAAGGATAACATCCTCTGAGGTAATTTTCTCAAATTTAAAGGTGCCTCGACTGTCTTCCTGTCGTAACTGTTCACAATTTACGTTCTCTATATTACTATTTATGTCGACGATACTATCCACAAAGTACTTGTTTAGTTCTTCGGCGATTACCATACTATTTCTGTATATTTTTCCGTTGATGAGAACTTCTTTGATATTGTCTCTGTTACCCGTATTATTAAGAATATTCTTTAAATATTTCCACATTAAACGACTATCACCTCTATTATTTTCTACCTTGTGTTCCATATACTGAATTTTCTTAATTTTGATCATTTTCTTATACTCTTTCTTTATTTTGTTGTAATCTACCCAATCACCTGTGAGTACTGCCCTTTGGTGTAACCTAAACTTTTCTTTATTAGTGTCAGTCAGTTGTCTATCATACCATTTATTTCTAAGTTTAACCCGCCTTTGTACCCGAGAAGTTAGTTGATTCATACTCGAAATCAAACAAAGGTTGATATGTTCGAGCATATCATCAATATTGAAACTATTCAGGTTTGCAAAGTGGCATTGTCTCAAAAGATTTATGAGGTTGTCTGGGCTGTACTCATCCCAAGAAATTAATTCAGAGAGTTTATTGATTTCGCCTTGTTTTTTTATATTGCATTTGAACATTATGGTTTCGTGATCCGTTATTCTATGTTCCTCAGCTTTTTCACATGAAACTTCATTAGTGTTAGAGTATAACAAGTCGATGCGCGTTTCGGACTGTGCAGTAACCCTGGTATCAAAGTTGATTAACTGTTTCATTGCCTGCTGAGAGAATATCTCATTAAGCTTCCTACTATATGTCGATGATATATTCATATTTATATTAAAATCCCCAATAATAATGGTATTTACCATGTTAGCGCATGTTTCGGACAAAATGGCTTCCATATATGTCAGAAAATCTGCATCACTCGAACTGGGTGAGTGATAGACTACCCCGATTTTCCATTTGGTTTCAAAATTTCTCAATTGTACCACTATACACCAGACATTTTTATCAGTGGATCTATTTATTATTATTTTAAAGTCTATTGTGTCTCTCAAAATTACAATTACCCCTCCAGTGTGTCTACTATACGAGTCGCATCTAATAAACTGATAAGTTGGAAACTTGATTTCGGAGTCGTTTATTTCCTCTGTTGTACATGTTTCGGAGCATAAAACTATATCTGGATCAACAGTCTCAAGAAGCCTTTCAAGCTCGGCTTTATTGGCTATTATACTATTTATATTAAGATACACGCATTTTAAGTAACTGTTACGCTTTTCCATTACACCTAATTGCTAACATCCTACTCTTTGTTTCTCTAGTTTCAGTTTCCTAATATAGACAGGACATTCACGACTAAATGCGTTGTGCGCTACATCCAGGTTTAGCCCTAACTCTTTAACAGCATCACAACAATTTCCACAAACTTCTTTTTGGCTACTGTCAGTGCAACTTTCAGACTTGTGCTCTCCCATGCATTTGCTACACCTAAGCTTTTTGTTACAGCTGTTAGAGCTATGGTTGAAGCCCAGACACTTGTAGCATCTTCTCACGGTTTGCCCATCATAGACGGGGCATCGATCCCACCCAATATTAAGTCTCTTTGACTCCAATACCTGCAGGAAGAATTTGTGCTCAATTTCTATTATTGCACTGAATGAAGGAAATGCCTCACCACTGCGCCTGGACTTAAATATTTTTACACATTTCAAACTAGCATCATTTAAATAGCTATTCTGAGCTTTTATCTTATTTATTATCTCCGTCTCAGAATATTCAGCGTTTATGTGCGCTAACAAAATTTTAGGCGTATTGACTTTGGGTTCGGTGATGTCGTACACTTCTTTATTTAAGTTGTCTGCTAGAGCAGATTTTATTCTGTCCTTATCTGAAACGCTATTTGCCTTTATAACCACTGCCCCGTTATTCTTATTTGACACTCTATCAATTCTCATATCAGATGCATCGATCTTATTAAGGTCCACCCTAGTCTTCTCAGCCGCTTGTTTGTTTTTCGGCCTGACAATTATAGGAGGAATACCTTTCAATGCATTGGCATACGATACACCCACACCACTTTGTGCTTTCTCTTGGCTTATAGTTGTCACTTTCTTCACCTCGCTAATTATTTCTTGTTTTTGTTTGCATAGCTCACTAGTGGATGAATCTACCCTATCCATTTTCTCTTTGTTTACTTTACACAGCCCCTCAACTCTTTTTATTGCATCAAGTTTTTCTTGGTTTGCCTTCTTTATACTATCAACTAACATTTTTTACCTCTTTGCTGTGATTTTTTAACATTTTTTCAATATCTGTCTTTTGTTCTATTATATTCATCTTGTTGGCCTCAGCTATACCTATCATTTCTCTAAGAGCTTCATCCACATTGGCTATGTACATCATGCAGTTGTCGCACATGAAGCGTAGGAGGGGACAGTTTTCTAGTGCCTTTAGGCTGTAATCGTCAGCCGACGCACATGCTTGCGTTCTATGGTACACTTTCCCACACACACCTTGGCAACGCACACCCGACTCTCCTCTGACGCCTTTTCGGCATTTCGCGCATTCCGACATCTTCGCACTCACTCAGCAGCCGCTATGTTTGGATTAATATGCATACGTATGTATGTACATCAACTTAAATGCGCGCTATTATTTGTCAATTTTGCTTTTTTGATCTTTATTTTTATTTCGACTTATTGGTTGGCTTATTAGTTTAAATCGTTATTTTTCACACTATTAATCCAATAATGCAACTATTAACTTAACACTTTGCAATATTGTTATATTTTTTAACACCATAACCAGAGCGATAAAAAACACGTCCGTTCGCGATCGATACTCTGCATATGTTTGATTGTTTTACACTAGAATACTCAATTACTAAGAATAAAAATTCTTCGAGAGGGTGTGTGCTAAGGGGGAGTTTACCAAACTGCCGGGAAAAAGACTAGCAAAGTCCGGCTGAAAACAATATATATAATTGACAATGGACAGTTTTCACTTCATCAGTATGCAATCCTGGAAAATATTGAGTAGATCTATCCCAGCTTCCTTCAACAAATGTAGTCTCACTTTTTAAATTTTAGCAATACAACATTAGCGTTCTGCCAGGTATAGCGGTTGATGCTGAGTGGAATCTTACTAAAATCGTGCACTTATTTATTAAAGAACAGTACCTGCTTGTAGGGATAGCATCCGTAATGGAGTTCTGTATAAAGGCTCTCGAGTTTGAGTCTTTACCAACTGAGCAGTTGCGATGAGAAAAGACCGCAATGGTTCTGTGCTAGTTCAAATTGACTTGTGTTCGAAGATAAGCGGTTACTTCTACGATCATCTTCGATTCGAATACGGGCTTGTTTATGACAAGAGCCAATGACAAGGAAACCAGAAGGACACCCTCCCCGCACACAACTACGATCACCAATGAATTACATATAAAGAAACAACAGGGCCTTAAAGTCGCCTACTGGCAAGACCCAAGGGTGTGGAAGGTAATGCGAGAGCTGACGAGCTATCCAAGGAGGGTGTCCTGTTAGACGCCTCACTAGCGAGGGATATAGTAATTCCTTTTCGGGAAAGCAAACGATTAGAAAATATGCTCGTTTGCCGCCAAGCGGACAGGTTATGGAAAGAAACTCAGGTACTCAGGGTTGCAGACTTGCAAAGATTATGTCCAGTTCATTCGACAAGAAACTTAGTGATTTACTTCTATCAACAAGTAAAACAGACTCGAGGCTTCTGGTAGGATTCATAACAGGGCATTGTTCGCTATCAGCACAAGCGTTTAAATAAGGTCTTATAGAAGACAAAAAGTGTACCTAAATACAACGAAGAAAGTGTGAAGAAAATATTTTGTGAGTGCCCGGCATCCAGCAGGCAAATACTAGCACAACCCGGTAAGGCACAGCTGCATGGCCTACACTCAGCAATCGACTAAGGATCAAAGTGTCTACTAAAAATCGCGAAAGAAACGGCAATGTTCTCTAACATTGCGTTAAAGAACTGCTTCATGGGTCGTAAACGTATTTGGCAACGCTGTGGACGTTATATTCGCCTATTTGAGACCTCCTAAGGGCAGCCAGCATAGCGTAATCTAACAACGGTTCACAGTGATATGCAGTTGCTTGCCACCAGAGCAATTTTCACCAGAATGCAACCTTAAAGACGATCGTACCATAGACGAGTTGGAAGTAGTGACACTTTCCAGCGCTTTAAGGGAAATTTTGGCGGGTACACCGCCCAACTCCTTCCGGTAGACTCGACTTGATTTAAACAGACTCTGAACGACAGTCCAAGTGATATTGCGAACTTCTTTCTGAGGTCTCGAACTATCTTTGTAGTCCTAGAAGCCGTATAACCATCGGTTGAATACGGAGAACTAGATCTGCCCTGGGAATCCTAATTAGCACTGGCGTACAATCGTTCTGTATTTGGTATCCAACTCTACAGAATCCACGCGATATATCGAGCGTATGTAAAAAAGAAAAAAGGTGATTAGCAAAAAGATATTCAAACGCGTTTCCAATGGCTTAGGAATGATTTTCTGGGAACAACGTAAAGCTATCAAACTGTTATTTTGCCTATTTAGTACTAAGTTATTTGCATGTACTTTTGTTTGATTTTCGCAGTAGTCCAAATCAACTGCTGGTGACAAGTATCTACCGACTCCCAGTGCGGGACGCAGAGTCAAATCACCTGTAAAATGTAAATTGTAACACGTTCAAGCACTTCCACGCAGCTATGGCATGCAAAAAGAAACAAATGAGAAATGAAGATAAAAAACCAAACAGGAAAAAGTGTGCAATAACAAAAGCAAATGGCGACAAGTGTAACATTAAAATGGCAAACGCCTCAACCTACGCCAAACACCTTTGATGACACCAGCAAACAAGGTTTCGCAGGCCTACGAATAGGCAAACAGTCATTCAACTTTTAGGTGTAAGTTTATAAGTGTGTATGTGTGTATGTGTGTGTGTAGATTTTACAGCCTATAGGCTTTTCCTTGACAGGGTGCGGCTGTAGGTGAACATGCAAGCAATACGACAGCTGCCATTGATTGCACGCAGCCCGGGAGGCAATCACTGACTCAGTCATCCACTGACACACACATACATACATGCTATGTACACGAATGTATGCACATACATACTTGGTAACCTAGTCACTTGCGTCAACGTGCGGCACGTGAGTTTACGTCGCTTGTATGGCGCTTGCGGCTGATTGAGCGTTAGGCGCATAAAAGCACTTGCTAAATGACGTTGTTGTTATTTACTTTTTTTTCGAATCTCACTTTTTATTTCCCCCAATTTAAGCTCGTTTTTGATACCTGATAAAGACACTAACGGTATTCGGCATTAATCTACGCTTATTCCCTACAGTTTTTTTTCTTTGAATTTCTTTGTTGCTGTTGTTGTTGGCCTACTCACTTTACGTGTTGTTGATTTTTGATTGCGCGCTGTTTTCCCACTACAAGTACATACATACGTGTGCACGGCCATTGGGGTATAATCCTTGGTTAATAGCTTGTTAATCTGTCGTAAATTTTATATTCGCCGCCATTCTTGAGGCATTTGAGTTCCACAAATTGGAAAAGTTTTAATCACACAATTTCTTTGCCATTTTCTTAGTACACTTTGATTCTTATTTACTTTGGTTTTGTAGCGTTCGCTTCTTATTGTGCCCTGTTGGAATATGAATTATGAATTGCTTGTTTACGTGCGTAAAATAGAAGTAACTCACACTCTTTATTAAACAAAACCCAAAAAAAAAAATAAATAAAATGAAACTCATCTATCCAATATAAAGAGGCAAGCAAGTTGCCACAAAACTTTTCTACAAGCACAACTTTGGTTGGTTGCAGTGTAGGGGGGTACCCTGCGTAAAACTTTTACATGAATTATGTGACACGCGGGTATAAGCAGGTATGCGCTAGAGGGAGGAGAGGATACTTCAGCGATTAATTTCAAAAATTGTTTCGTCGCATTGATCTCTGTTGTGGCGGGCACTTAACGCAGCCGATTTGGAATGGCTCTTTGGAGTGTTTTTAATCACTTCAGGAAAGCATAAATTGTAAGTAGTAAGTATATGAAATAAGCGTTTATTGGTGGTTGTGGTGTAATAAAATTATTATTTGATTTACGTGTGGCGAAAATTTAGCGTTTTGAATGAGAATAAGTACACTGCGAAAGGAGTTTAGTTACGTAAACTAAATGTGAAAATATAAGAAAAAAGTTAGCTATATTATTTGCTTTTAGTTATATTATTTGGTTATACATAGTTACCAAATCATTTACTGAGAGTAATATATTTACCAGATTTTTTTTTTAGTATAGCTTCTGAACCAATTTAGTTTAAGTATCTTCAGAATATAAAAACATATTGCTGATTTTTGGTGACTATGCAATAACACAAACGGTAATAACGCAAAATTTGTTTTATTTCACTTTTAAATGGGTATTATTACCAGAATCTGAGTTTTGCATTATTTCCAACAAACATCAGAATTTGGTTCAAAAACGCCCTACCCCAGATGCTTCCTCGAAAACGGCTTACCTCAATATTTATACTTGCAGGTTCTTTATCCAAATTATAAAATGGTGCGTTTTTCATCCATTTCCTGAGATAGGGCGATCTTCCACTCAGCCGTTGATATTGTGTGAGCAGGTAGCGACGAGGGTAAAACTTTTGAGCAGTTACCAAAATAGTGGAAATGTTTGCCTAAATATCTGCAGGGGAACAAACTTTGTGCGAACATTTCTGTGCCTTTATGAACCAACCTATTAGGATTAATAAATGCATTCAGGGGCATTGAAAATATACCATTGACCAGATTCGCATACAGCGACAAAAAATCTTAATAGATAAGTGATAATAGATAAGCTTACAGTATTTTTGATATCAGAAGCAATGCCTGAATTTTTGGTCCTCGCAAACCATATATGGCCATGAGTGGAGGTTAAGCACAAGTTTTAGCTTCATTCAAACTGCGAAAAGCCCCTCCGTGATGATCGAGTCCAAACGAAATTTCAGATAAGGCTATTCACCTGTGATTTCTTCCAACTGATGTTGGAAAGTTTGTTTGTTTCCATATTTCATTATGGTGCTCTTCTGAATAAAATTTGGAAAATTTATTTATTGGATTTTGTCACTAAATAACCAAAGGGCAGTAGAGCGTATTATTGGAAAATATCATTTAATTTCTTGTAAAACTCACGATAACGAACACACTCTTTACGATAAACTTAAACAACAGCTCAATAACATTACAAATACAATGACGAGTAGGATTTTATACAACCTTCTGATGAAAAATATAAGATTTTCATTAGAAAGGTGTTACATTTTTGTAAATAACTTTTTTGCTTGAATACGCCGTTTTGCTTCACTGAACCATTTCTCTTGAAATGTGGAACAAAGATTTTATTATTTTGCCATCTTTTTATTAGGGATATCCTGGTTTTGAGCTTATATTTTAAGTGGACTTAAGACTAAATTATCTTATTTAGAAAACAAGACATCGTATTGTTCCAAGGAATATATTTTTTTTTTACTTTTTTGCTAAGTAGTATCTGCTAGTAAGGAACTGGATCAGGGAAACCACATTCTTTAATGAACTGACTGTTCTGGGCCGTACAAGTACCGAACAACGTGTCTAAAGAAATTGAAACTCGATTCCAAAAGACACAAAAACATTTTCAGAAGAACTTAAGAACGACTACAAGAGACGCGAGAAACGGTTTAGCAGAACCGAAAAAACATCTCAGACAAAAAAAAAAACAACAAAAACAGAAAACTGATTCCAAAAGAACCAAAAACGATTCTTACAGAACCGAAAACCGACAGAAAAAAAAAACCTGTTTCAAAAGAAGAGACTAATAATTTCGAAATCTCTGTTTTAGGTAGCCATTCACAGCAGCTGCAAACTTTGGATAATTTTGTAGTTTGTGTTTAAGCCATAACAAAGAGCATATACATATGTAGTGGATTATACAAATGTTTACAAGTAATTTCTTTATTATGTAAATGTAAAATTACTGAGCCGGTAAATAGTTGTTGCTTATGAAACTTTTCAATTTTTGCAAAAGCTGTTTTTATTTTTTTTTTTTTTGGCTACGTTACCACTTTTTTGAGAATCGGAAGTGGAGCAAATAGCCGGATCTCCTTGAAACCTTCGAAGCACGCATCACTACTATTTATAAATATTTAGTGTATGGGGCAAATTTGAGTCGCAGTCTGTTAGACTAACCGCAGTTCTTTTGAAAGAATATAGGAACACCTTAGTGTATTTACATAGTTGATTTTATTTTTCCTCGAATGTCATTCGTTTGCGGTTGGGTTTTACGCAGAAATCATGACATTTGATTTACGTAGAGCTGCTAAATGAAAATTGTCCTTCACAATGAAGACATACATACATATATAGATACATATATTACTGACTGAATATGAATACACAAATGCCATACATATTAATGCCAAGATAAAAAGGAATTTTGAAGCCATGTATACCAGCGCACATGTGTGCATAAGTAAAACAATACTTTCCTGGAAACTAGGATTTCTCATTTCGCAAATTTGTTATTTTTTCCTCAGTGCATGCATTTTTAATCGCTTCTTCGTCTGCCGCTCTCCGACTTATAATCTATGCATTGTTTGTCTAAAAACGAAAACTATTAAAGTTTGTTGTGGAAGTTTGTTTTTAAGGATTTATTTTACCTGTTTTCTGATGTTCTCGTACCCACCTTCCACTTAACAAGAACTTCTAAGCCAAATACAGTCGGCCACCGGTGCGTATGAGCAACATACACGGTAAAGAGATTTTTTCAATTGAAGTTTGTGGTATGCAAGAAACTTTACCAGTTATCTGGTATTTTTTTTTTTATTAAAATTATTGAAATGAATTATTTTCTTAACGACTTGCAAATGAAGCATTATCCTTGTGCAGCGAAATCATTGTTAAATATTGATTAGCAAATTTAAGGACTTGAAAATGTATGTAGCTTTTTTAAAGAGAGCTTAAAGCTATAAAAGAAAAGATCAATTGGATAAATCTAAAAAGGGCGCGAAAATTAATGTTTCGAACTTTGATGCTTTTATAGTAAACACAGTCCGTGTCATAATTTTAGGCGCACCACAAATTAACAAGTTTTAACAATTAATTTTTATTTGTTATTTAGTTTTATTTAATTCTTTATAAAAATATGGTTTATTGTTTAACAAAACCCGCATAAATTTCAAGTTTTACATCCAGTTTAACGAAAGTAATTTAAGTGAAAAATTATTTTTTTTATTTTAATTTAATATGGAAACTGACATAAAAAAATAATTTTTCACCTAAATTGCTTTCGTGAAAGCGTATATTAAACTCGGCGCACGATTTGTAAAAAAAATTAACAAAATTTTAAAATATATAATTAGGTTTCCTGGAAAAATTTTGGGTATGCAGTATTATAGCCCATTTAATTTTAGTACAAGTGCAAACTTTAAGTAGCTGGGACTTACCGTTTGTTTTCGTAGAATTTTTATAAATGTTCTATCAAGTTTGGTATTAAGTTATATTTTCATAAAAAATAAGAAATATTTTTAAACAACAACATAGCCAAAACTTACTGAAATGGCAAGAAACTGCTTACTAAAAAAAAATTCAAAATAATCTGATTAAAATGCTCAAATTATGTTGAAACTTCGTCGAAATTTACTAATTTTGTACTTAGTTTGTAATTTTTACATACATACATGATTTTTGTTAGATATCGAGCTACATTTTCATAAAAAAAATAATTAACATTAAAAAAAATGAAAGGGAAATAGCCAAATAATGCTAAAGCAAATTTTCTTGGCAACACAAAGAATTTAACTAACATCACTTACATTGTTACTTAGGTATGTATGTATGTATTTATGTATATATGTCTGTATAAAAACAACAAAACAATTGCCGACACATGCAATAAAATTTACCAGTTTCATGCACAGAAGTTTAAAGCAGCAATTATGCAAAACTAAAACAATACCAAATGAGCAGTCACAACAAAATTGCTGCAGAAATATGCCAGCAGAAGGACAAGTAAGCACACCGATCGAACACAGCTACTAGCAACCCGCAATAATTGCATACAGCATACAAAAATTCTCTTTCCCAACAACACCGCCCAACAAAATGTTCCGTTCTTTGCACTGATGAAAAAATCAAGCATTTTCTAGATCAAGGCATTTATGGTTTCTATGGGGAAAAACAACCCTTAATAATCTCCGTGCTGAATCGGTCAATATAATAACTGCCATGTGATTTTTCAAACTTTTTTAAACTTCGTATTCAAGCGGTTCGGTTGATGCTGTCTCCGAATCCGAAGTCAATTCTTAAAAACGCATAATGGCGAGTTCAATATGGCGGATGGATCTTTATTGGATCCAACGTTTTGACTTTTTATGAACTGATTTCTGATTCGTAATCACCAACCCCAAAAACTCTTATATACGACGTTTAATGAAGCTTGAAAACTCGAAAGGCAATATGACACTGACTGACTCAGCATGTCGATTGTTAAGAGTTTTTTTTTTGCCACCCAGGAACCATAGATGCCTTGATCTAGAAAAACAACAAAATACGGGCACTTTGCTTTTGTTTCTACTTTTCGAAAATGCTTGACTCTTTCATGAGTACAAAATTGTGTCGAACGGTGTAATTGATTTAAAATACTTGTTAACAATTCTAGCAGCAACCACAACACTGATAAAATGTACAGGCATGCATAACAATCTCTTTGTCGTTGCTGCTGCTGTGTGCAAGTCAATGCTATTAGTTATGAACTATGTATGTATGTCAAGTGTGTATCTACATATGTGGATGTGTGTGTGTGTAATAAATCTATTTGTCGAAAATTTGTAATTGTTGCTGACAACTTAACGACAAAGTTGCTTGCACAACTGCATAGAGATAGAAAGTGAGGACAGAGAAAGTGCGCCGGTTGCAGTTGCATCTCAGAGGTGAGCTGCGTTGCAAATCATTACTTACCTAAACTTTAATTTGTTTATTTATTGCATGTAAATAATAGGTTTTTTTTTGTTTTTATATAATTTAGTTTCTTGTACCTATGAATGCAGTTATTCAGAGCTGTGTGTCATGGCGTATGAGTAAAGGGAAGGATTTATAGTCAGAAGATTTTTCTTTAGAAAACTTTGAATAGAGTTGTCGCCTTGCTAACGAATTAAATGCATTTGAAAGACAAAAGTAATTTGAGGCCACTTTCAATCAGAAATTTTTGCATAGATTCATTTTGAATTTATTACAGCCAATTTCACGAAAGCAATTGCAGTGTAAAATGATTTAAATTTATTTTAATTTAATATGGAAATTCATTTCTTGAAAAGGGCTCGGCTTTTCAAATGCGCTACCGATTGGTAGGAGTTATTCTTGGCTTGATCTTCAGACTGGCATTATTGGCGGTGCTTATGCTGGATCCAGTTGGACAAATTGCCTCACTAGTTCAAAGTTATAACTGATGTGTGCCCAAAGCGCAAAAATTTCTCATTTGTTGCCAGGAGTTATTTCATTTTGTACTCGTTCACTGCTAGACCAAATTCTTTTTATAAGCTCGAAAATGCTGTGATGACATGATTGTGCTTCAGGCCGACGATGTCAATCCATCTGCATTATAATGGTCCAAGATTTGTATGTATGAAAAATTGCATCCTATAAAACGAGGCACGCTCTCAGTTTTTTACTTTCGGCATTTGTAAAATATACCAACATTGACCTTGGAATGAGCTAACGAATCCCTTTGAAACTGAAAAAATATTGGTGACTTTTTTTAAAAAGCTAGTGTTGCCATTACAACTGAAGCTTGTAATATTTATTTAACAAAGTAATTTAATTTTGAAATTGTCTTAGGTTGCTTAAACAGTTCTTTGGCTAATACATCGCACACCACCTTCAAAAAGGGCACAACTCTAAAAAAATTTAAGAAATTCGTTTGGCATAAATCAATTCGTAAGGCTTATCTCCAATTAACGCAAATATTTTTTTCTTCATGATTATATTTTTTAACTAGAAAACTACTTTTATAACGGTTTTTGTATTAATTGCGTTAAATCTGTACTATGTACAGTGGCGGCAGAAATAATAGACTCGCCCTACTTTGAAGAGTTTTAGCTATATTTCTTTGGTTTATTTTATGTTTAATATATTTTTATAGAAGCCTGGCTAGTTATAAAACAAACACGAGCACACTTTGTATGGAAAAAAATGCGTGACATCGTCAGCAAAAAAAAAATTTCTTAAAAATCAACGGTTTTTTGTAGCGAATTAAAACTTGCACTTTAAAAATTCTGAATAAAAAGTTTGAAAATTTGGTGGAAATTTGTCGAATTTTTATAATTTGTGTTCAAAGTTTGAAAAGCGGATTTTTATGAATTTTGTTGTATAACTACCTAGGCTTTTATAAAATAATATTAATTTTAAAATAGGCAAAAGAAATACAGCCGAAATTCTTAAAAGTACGGCGGGTCTATTATTTCTTCCGCCAGTGTATATCGTCCCTAGTCACGAATAAAGACGTGCTAGTGTTTTGTCGGCGAAAAAAGATACTTAAGAAAACTTCGGCGAATAAAGACGCGTACCCTAGTTGACGGCGAAGAAAGGCGCGTAAACATTAGATTTATACCTTAGATTAATTGTTAAAGTTAATTTTTCAGCGAAATTTTTTGGGGGTTGAGTATTTATAATGATTATTTAGCTTTCGAACCCATATTTTTACCATATTCCTATCGAGAGATTTACGATTTTGTCCATCGCCACTTCCAAATCGTACACTGTATGCCGCTTTTATCAGCAATTCTCCATTGGGGGATTACAGACTTTTAACGTCAACTCTGCCACAGGTTTTTGGAAAATTTGGCTTTTTTGATGACATTTTTTAATACTCCGAATAAACTGCAAGGTGTTGCTAATATCGGTGAAAGTACTAATGCAAACGTACATTCTTAATAAAGCAAATCAACTGACGAAAATTTAAATAGTTATATATTAGAGTTGAAGTATAGTGTATGTATACATAAATTTCACTCTTCATTTGTATAAAATTTGGTATCTATTGCCGCCCTTTGAAAACAACTTAAATAAATTTTAATTTGCCTGCCACCCTAAGAAGCCTTCACAATCCGTTTCCTTCTATCTAGTTGTCACTAAATGAACAATGGCGTGAGAGATTGTCTTTTTACCGACCCATTAGGTGTCTGCCTTCGATTTTGACTTATCGCTGCAACTTTGCTTGCCTTCGGGTGTCAATGAGAAATAGATACTTAAACAAGCATTAAGTCGAGTATACTATAATGCAAGCTTTGCCATTCTGAACCCTTTTGGGTAACGAAATTCATTTTGAAAAGTGAATACGCGCCTAAAATTCCATTAAATGGGCTTAAAGTAAACAGTGAACAGAATTTGTGAATATTCTCCAAATACAACTTGGAGAATTAGGCAGTTAACTTTCAGAGGGGCGCATTGATTGAAAATGAAAATTGATTGACTGTCTGGTTGCTTAAGCGGCACAGTGAAAATTTCTTTAGATAACTATTGAGGCGCTTAAAGCCAACACTTGCTTTGATTGATTAATTTGTCATAGAGTTAAAATTTTTGGCCGAGGTGGGTATGTGTGTATGTGTTCGTGTTTTTGGGTTTGTTTCCTTTGTACGCGCAAAAATTAATTAACATAAGCGCTTGGGTACATTGACGGCGAATAAATTCATAGAAAAGTGCTAAATGACACAAAAGTTTAACAGGAAATAGTTACGCCATTTGTTGCAAAATTAAAGCAGTTTTTAATGCAAAAATAAAGCTATTTAAGCATAAAGTTTCGTCAAATTTAAATTGATGTATGCACATATGTTAGGGCTTCAGAATTGGCAATATAAAATACAATATATACTAGTGATTTCGCTTTTAAACTCTGCTGTCCTTGGTCGCTTAGCCGTCGGCTACCTTCCGGCTGGCTAACGTCAAATTTTGGTCAAATGCAACCAAATGTCGTTGCGCAGTGAACTGTCAATGAATCTGTCAAAGCAAGAAATTGATAACTGAACGCAATGAAGCGTAAGTAAACGTGAGCAAATGAAAACAAACACATACATACGCTCGTATAAATACTTGCATTATTTTAGATGAAAATTTTCGTAGTCGCAAGAGGTGCATATTATGTTAAGGAGTAAGCCAACAGCACTTAAACCCAATATAGCTAAATTGAAATGTAGATTTGTTTATTTAGGTGGAGTGATTTTTGTGGAAGAAATGTAGCGAAAACCAGGGATCGTAACAGTTACAACTTTTATTAAAAAAATCGCGCTTTAACAATTATGTTTTGACTTTTATTTAATTAGAAATCCAAAGTAACAATTATTTTTGATTTTTAAATTATATGTTATAGATAACAGTTATCATCATATAAGTCATAAATAAAAATGAGTCACAGCATTTATTTTTTAAATCATACTTGTAAAAGTCATATATATAAGCCGTAGTAAACTTTTGTTTCCCAACAACTTCTTAACTGCGAAAAATGTTAATGACTTTTATACGAATGATTTAAAAAATAAAAATCGGTGACTAATTTATATTGATGCCTTCTAAAAGTAAAAAGTCTTCAATAACTGTTATTTAAGACATATAATTTAAAAATCAAAAATAGTTATTTTGGATTTATAATATAAAAATAAAAAATAATTGTTATTTTTTTACTATTGCACACAAATTGCAAATATAAATGTATTTTCAAATTTGAGTC
>NW_023458562.1:28423514-28457142 GCF_013731165.1 Rhagoletis pomonella
ATAAACAATCGTGGTACAAAGCTCAATAAAAATATTAAAAATAAAAAAATGTTAACAAGCCACAATAACATTGACAAACAATTATTTTTTATTTTTATATTATAAATCCAAAATAACTATTTTTGATTTTTAAATTATATGTCTTAAATAACAGTTATTGAAGACTTTTTACTTTTAGAAGGCATCAATATAAATTAGTCACCGATTTTTTATTTTTTAAATCAGTCGTATAAAAGTCATTAACATTTTTCGCAGTTAAGAAGTTGTTGGGAAACAAAAGTTTACTACGGCTTATATATATGACTTCTACAAGTAAGATTTAAAAAATAAATGCTGTGACTCATTTTTATTTATGACTTGTATGATGATAACTGTTATCTATAACATATAATTTAAAAATCAAAAATAATTGTTACTTTGGATTTCTAATTAAATAAAAGTCAAAACATAATTGTTAAAGCGCGATTTTTTTAATAAAAGTTGTAACTGTTACGATCCCTGGTTTTCGCTACATTTCTTCCACAAAAATCACTCCACCCAAATAAACAAATCTACATTTCAATTTAGCTATATTGGGTTTAAGTGCTGTTGGCTTACTCCTTAACATAATATGCACCTCTTGCGACTACGAAAATTTTCATCTAAAATAATGCAAGTATTTATACGAGCGTATGTATGTGTTTGTTTTCATTTGCTCACGTTTACTTACGCTTTATTGCGTTCAGTTATCAATTTCTTGCTTTGACAGATTCATTGACAGTTCACTGCGCAACGACATTTGGTTGCATTTGACCAAAATTTGACGTTAGCCAGCCGGAAGGTAGCCGACGGCTAAGCGACCAAGGACAGCAGAGTTTAAAAGCGAAATCACTAGTATATATTGTATTTTATATTGCCAATTCTGAAGCACACATATGTGCATACATCAATTTAAATTTGACGAAACTTTATGCTTAAATAGCTTTATTTTTGCATTAAAAACTGCTTTAATTTTGCACCAAATGGCGTAACTATTTCCTGTTAAACTTTTGTGTCATTTAATGCTTTTCTATGAATTTATTCGCCGTCAGCGTACCCAAGCGCTTATGTTAATTAATTTTTGCGCGTACAAAGGAAACAAACCCAAAAACACAAACACATACATACATACCCACCTCGGCCTAAAATTTTAACTCTATGACAAATTAATCAATCAAAGCAAGTGTTGGCTTTAAGCGCCTCAATAGTTATCTAAAGAAATTTTCACTGTGCCGCTTAAGCAACCAGACAGTCAATCAATTTTCATTTTCAATCAATGCGCCCCTCTGAAAGTTAACTGCCTAATTCTCCAAGTTGTATTTGGAGAATATTCACAAATTCTGTTCACTGTTTACTTTAAGCCCAGTTAATGGAATTTTAGGCGCGTATTCACTTTTCAAAATGAATTTCGTTACCCAAAAGGGTTCAGAATGGCAAAGTTTGCATTATAGTATACTCGACTTAATGCTTGTTTAAGTATCTATTTTTCATTGACACCCGAAGGCAAGCAAAGTTGCAGCGATAAGTCAAAATCGAAGGCAGACACCTAATGGGTCGGTAAAAAGACAATCTCTCACGCCATTGTTCATTTAGTGACAACTAGATAGAAGGAAACGGATTGTGAAGGCTTCTTAGGGTGGCAGGCAAATTAAAATTTATTTAAGTTGTTTTTAAAGGGCGGCAATAGATACCAAATTTTATACAAATGAAGAGTGAAATTTATGCATACACTATACTTCAACTCTAATATATAACTATTTAAATTTTCGTCAGTTGATTTGCTTTATTAAGAACGTACGTTTGCATTAGTACTTTCACCGATATTAGCAACACCTTGCAGTTTATTCGGAGTATTAAAAAATTTTATCAAAAACGTCAAATTTTTCAAAAATTTGTGGCAGAGTTGACGTCAAAAGTGTGTCATCCCCCAATGGGGAATCGCTGACAATAGCGGCATACAGTGTACGATTTGGAAGTGGCGATGGACAAAATCGTAAATCTCTCGACAGGTATGGTAAAAGATATGGGCTCGAAAGCTATATAATCATTATAAATACTCAACCCTAAAAAAATTTCGCTGAAAAATTAACTTTCAACAAAAAATTTAAAAATTACTCTAAGGTATAAATCTAATGTTTACGCGCCTTTCTTCGCCGTCAACTAGGTTACGCGTCTTTATTCGCCGAAGTTTTTCTTAAGCGTCTTTTTTCGTAAAATTTGTTCTAGCGCCCCTTTTATTCGTGTGTAGGGATGATATACACTGGCGGCAGAAATAATAGACTCGTCGTACTTTTAAGAATTTTAGCTATATTTCTTTAGCCTATTTTAAAATTTATATCGCTAGATTAGAAAGAAAAGTTGCTAAGTCCCATTTTAAAAATTTTACAGGAGAGGAAAAAATCTTCCTATAGCCATTTTCTTTAACTATTTCGCAAGACTTTGAATCAAACATTTTGCGCGTTTAAAGCAAAGCAAAACTCCATAAGAATCAGAAGGATTCGATATTTATTAAAATATGTCGTATTATTTTGGCCTTATCGGATTTGTGGTGCTTCTTTTGGATTTAGCAAATTTTCCTTTTAGGGCTTATGAAGAGGAAAAAATAAAACAAGTACCTTCATAATTTTGGAAACGATGCGTATTCAAGTTCTCTAGCCTCCTATATCAAAATATGAGTTTTCATAAAAAGTGGACTTAGCAACTTTTCACTCTAAGCTAGCGATATTTTTTTGTAAAAGCCTAGGTAGTTATACAACAAACATCATAAAAATTCGCTTTTCAAACTTTGAACACAAATTATAAACATTCGACAAATTTTCACCAAATTTTCAAACTTTTTATTCAGAATTTTTAAAGTGCAAATTTTAATTCGCTACCAAATACCGTTGATTTTTAAGATTTTTCTTTTGCTGGCGGTGTCACGCATTTTGTGCCATACAAAGTGTGCTCGACAATTTTTTATATGGAAGAGAATGCCTATCATCCTCAACAAGAAGATTTTCACAAATCAACGGTATTTTGTAGCTACTTGAAACTTGCACTTTATTATACTAAAAAAGTTTAAACATGTGGTGAAAATTTGTCACATTTTTATAACATTTGAATAAAAAGGGGATTTATATGGTGTTTGTTGTATAACTAGCCAGGCTTCTATAAAAAAAATATTAAACATAAAATAAACCAAAGAAATATAGCCGAAACTCTTCAAAATAAGGCGAATCTATTATTTTTGCCGCCACTGTACATATTATAGCCTTAACGCAATTAATACAAAAGCACATATAACAGTTGTTTTCTAGTTAAAGAATATAGTCATGAAGAAAAAAATATTTGCGTTAATTGAAGACGAGTCCTACGAATTGATTTATGCAAAAAAAGTGCCCAATTTTTGTTTAGGGTTGTGCCATTTTTAAGGATGATGTGCGATATATTTGCCAAATAATTGGTTAAGCAACCTAAGAAAATTTCAAATTTAAATTACCTTGTTAAAAAAATATTATAAGCTTAAGTTGTAATGGCAACAATAGCTCTTTATAAAAAATCACCAATATTTTTTCAGTTTCGAAGGGATTCGGTAGCTCAATCTAAGGTCAATGAGCAACCTGTATTGGTTAACGTAGACAATTTAAGGTTGGTATATTTTACAAATACCGAAAGTAAAAAACTGAGAGGGTGCCCCGTTTTATGCGATGCAATTTTTCCTCCACACAAAACTTGGACCATTCTAATGCAGATGGATTGACATCGTCGGCTTGAAGCACAATCAAGTCAACGCAGCATTTTTGAGCTTAGAAAAAGAAGTTGGCATAGCAGTGAACGAGGACAATATGAAATACCTCCTGGCTACAATGAGAAATTTTTGCGCTTTGAGCAAACATCAGTTATAACTTTGGAGAAGTGAGGGACTTTGTCCAACTATGATCCAGCATAAGCCAATCGTTAGCGCGTTTGAAAAGCCGAGCCCTTTTCAAGAAATGAAACTTCCCTCTACAAGTCTCTAATGATGTCTGTTATTTTATATGGCTTAATAGCCGGTTTCACCAGCAATTTAAATGGCAATTGATTTCTTATTTTCCGTCAATTTCCATATAAATTAAAAAAATTAAAATCATTTTACACTACAATTGCTTTCGTGAAATTGGCTGTAATAAATTCAAAATTAATTAATGCAAAAATTTCTGATTGAAAGTGGCCTCAAATTACTTTTGTCTTTCAAATACATTTAATTCGTTAGCAAGGCGACAACTCTATTCAAAGTTTTCTAAAAAAAAAACTTCTGACTAAAAATCCTTCCTTTTACTCATACGCCATGACACACAGCTCTGAATAACTGCATACATAGGTACAAGAAACCAAATTATATAAAAAGAAAAGAAAAAAAAACCTATTACATGCAATAAATAAACAAATTAAAGTTTAGGTATGTAACGATTTGCAACGCAGCTCACCACTGAGATGCAACTGCAACCGGCGCACTTTCTCTGTCCTCACTTTCTATCTCTATGCAGTTGTGCAAGCATCTATCTCACAGTTTGTAGTTAAGTTGTCAGCAACAATTACAATTTTTCGACAAATAGATTTATTACACACACACACATCCACATATGTAGATACTCACTTGACATACATACATAGTTCATAACTAATAGCATTGACATGTACACAGCAGCACCAACGACAAAGAGATTGTTATGCATGCCTGTACATTTTATCAGTGTTGTGGTTGCTGCTAGAATTGTTAACAAGTATTTTAAATCAATTACACCGTTCGACACAATTTTGTACTCATGAAAGAGTCAAGCATTTTCGAAAAGTAGAAACAAAAGCAAAGTGCCCGTATTTTGTTGTTTTTCTAGATCAAGGCATTTATGGTTCCTCGGTGGCAAAAAAAAACTCTTAACAATCGACATGCTGAGTCGGTCTGTGTATTATTGCCTTTCGAGTTTTCAAGCTTCATAAAAATTCGTAAATAAGGGAATTTCGGGGTCGGTGATTACGAATCTGAAATCAGTTCATAAAAATTCAAAACGATGGATCCAATAAAGATCCATCCGCCATATTGAACTCGCCATTTTGCGTTTTTAAGAATTGACTTGGATACGAAGTTTAAAAAAGTTTGAAAAATCACATGGCAATTATTATATTGACCGATCCAGCACGGAGATTATTAAGGGTTGTTTTTCCCCATAGAAACCATAAATGCCTTGATCTAGAAAATTCTTGATTTTTTCATCAGTGCAAAGAACGGAACATTTTGTTGGACGGTGTTGTTGGGAAAGAGAATTTTTGTATGCTGTATGCAATTATTGCGGGTTGCTAGTAGCTCTGTTCGATCGGTGTGCTTACTTGTCCTTCTGCTGGCATATTTTTGCAGCAATTTTGTTGTGACTGCTCATTTGGTATTGTTTTAGTTTTGCATAATTGCTGCTTTAAACTTCTGTGCATGAAACTGGTAAATTTTATTGCATGTGTCGGCAATTGTTTTGTTGTTTTTATACAGACATATATACATAAATACATACATACATACCTAAGTAACAATGTAAGTGATGTTAGTTAAATTCTTTGTGTTGCCAAGAAAAATTGCTTTAGCATTATTTGGCTATTTCTCTTTCATTTTTTTTAATGTTAATTATTTTTTTTATGAAAATGTAGCTCGATATCTAACAAAAATCATGTATGTATGTAAAAATTACAAACTAAGTACAAAATTAGTAAATTTCGACGAAGTTTCAACATAATTTGAACATTTTAATCAGATTATTTTGAATTTTTTTTTAGTGAGCAGTTTCTTGCCATTTCAGTAAGTTTTGGCTATGTTGTTGTTTAAAAATATTTCTTATATTTTATGAAAATATAACTTAATACCAAACTTGATAGAACATTTATAAAAATTCGACGAAAACAAACGGTAAGTCCCAGCTACTTAAAGCTTGCACTTGTACTAAAATTAAATGGGCTATAATACTGCATACCCAAAATTTTTCCAGGAAACCTAATTATATATTTTAAAATTTTGTTAATTTTTTTTACAAATCGTGCGCCGAGTTTAATATACGCTTTCACGAAAGCAATTTAGGTGAAAAATTATTTTTTTATGTCAGTTTCCATATTAAATTAAAATAAAAAAAATAATTTTTCACTTAAATTACTTTCGTTAAACTGGATGTAAAACTTGAAATTTATGCGGGTTTTGTTAAACAATAAACCATATTCTTATAAAGAATTAAATAAAACTAAATAACAAATAAAAATTAATTGTTAAAACTTGTTAATTTGTGGTGCGCCTACAATTATGACACGGACTGTGTTTACTATAAAAGCATCAAAGTTCGAAACATTAATTTTCGCGCCCTTTTTAGATTTATCCAATTGATCTTTTCTTTTATAGCTTTAAGCTCTCTTTAAAAAAGCTACATACATTTTCAAGTCCTTAAATTTGCTAATCAATATTTAACAATGATTTAGCTGCACAAGGATAATGCTTCATTTGCAAGTCGTTAAGAAAATAATTCATTTCAATAATTTTAATGAAAAAAAAATACCAGATAACTGGTAAAGTTTCTTGCATACCACAAACTTCAATTGAAAAAATCTCTTTACCGTGTATGTTGCTCATACGCACCGGTGGCCGACTGTATTTGGCTTAGAAGTTCTTGTTAAGTGGAAGGTGGGTACGAGAACATCAGAAAACAAGTAAAATAAATCCTTAAAAACAAACTTCCACAACAAACTTTAATAGTTTTAGTTTTTAGACAAACAATGCATAGATTATAAGTCGAAGAGCGGCAGACGACGAAGCGATTAAAAATGCATGCACTGAGGAAAAAATAACAAGTTTGTGAAATGAATAAGCCTAGTTTCCTGGAAAGTCTTGTTTTACTTATGCACACATGTGCGCAGGTATACATGGCTTCAAAATTCTTTTTTAATCTTGGCATTAATATGTATGGCATTTGTGTATTCATATTCAGTCAGTAATATATGTATCTATATATGTATGTATGTCTTCATTGTGCAGGACAATTTTCATTTAGCAACTCTACGTAAATCAAATGTCATGATTTCTGCGTAAAACCCAACCGCAAACGAATGACATTCGAGGAAAAGTAAAATCAACTACGAAAGGTATAATATATGCAAATAAACTAAGGTGTTCCTATATTCTTTCTAAATAACTGCGGTTAGTCTAACAAAATGCGATTCAAATTCGCCTCATACACTAAATATTTACAGGTAGTAGTGATGTTCGCTTCGAAGGATTTAAAGAATTGGTTCTGCCGAGTTTCAAGGAAAACCGTGTATTTTCTCCGCTCCCGACTCTCAAAAAAGTGGTAACGTAGCCCAGATAAATATTACAAACACCTTTTGCAAAATTTACATAAGTTTTGTAGTCGTTCTGCGGTTCTTCTGAAAATATTTTTGTGTCTTATGGAATCGAGTTTGAATTCCCTCAGACCCTTTGTTCGGTTCTTGTACGGCCCGGAACGGTCAGTTTATTAAAGAATCTGGTTCTCCGGATCTAGTTCCTCACTAACAGATTCAACACATTAGCTATGTACTTAGAAAAAAAAAATATTCCTTTGAACAATACGATTTCTTCTTTTCTAAATAAGATAATTTAGTCTTAAGTCCACTCAAAATATAAGCTCAAAACCACGACATCCCTAATACAAAGATGGCAAAATAATAAAATCTTTGTTCCACATTTCAAGAGAAATGGCTCAGTGAAGCAAAATGGCGTGTACAAGTAAAAGATTATTTACAAAAATATAACACCTTTCTAATGAAAATCTAATATTTTTCATCAGAAGGTTGTATAAAATCGTACTCGCTATTGTATTTGTAGTTTTATTGAGCTGTTGTTTAAGTTTATCGTAAAGAGTGTGTTCGTTATAGTGAGTTTTACAAGAAATTAAATGATATTTTCCAATAATACGCTCTACTGCCCTTTGGTTATTTAGGGACAAAATCCAATAAACAAATTTTCCAAATTTTCTATAGAAGAGCACCATAATGAAATATGGCAACAAACAAACTTTACAATGGCCTTATCTGAAATTTCGTTTGGTCTCGATCATTTAGGAAAAACATTTCCACTATATTTTGGTAACTGCTCAGATCTTTTACCCCCGTCGCTACCTGCTGATACAATATCAACGGCTGAGTGGAAGATCGCTCTATCTCAGGAAATGGATGAAAAACTCCCCATTTCAGAATTTGGTTAAAGAACCTGTATATTGAGGTAAGTCGTTTTTGAGGAAATATCTGGGGCAGGGCGTTTTTGAACCAAATTCTGATGTTTGTTGAAAATAATGCAAATCTCAGATTCTGGTATTATTTCCCATTTAAATGGGAAATAAAGCAAAATTTGCGTTATTGCCATTTGTGTTATTGCACCCCGCCAAAATTTTGTTTTGTAAAGCCTATTGTCGTAAGCTTCATCTCTAGATTTTGTTGCTTTTCACAAATGGAGACCCTTTTAAAAGCTCAAAAACTTTTCCCCTATATCTTAAGGGCACTCTTGACTTTTAAGCTCTTCGTGAATATATTCTCTGTTCATTGTTTTTTTTTTCAGAAAACTATACTTTCTCTTCTTCTTCATGTATCTCTTGATTATCGCTTGATCCAATGCCATTGAACTATTCTGCCAATATTCATATCGATTGCTTACGGTTCACTCTGAGCCCGATGAGTTTGTCGTCTTCCAGGGATTTGTTTTGAGGTGTTCCGCATTCAACGCTGGATTGACCTCCTTTATCATCACTAAATAGAATTACAATTTATTCAAAGTTATTATTAAGTTATTCAAAGCCTAGAAGTTGAAAGAACGGCAAAAGTTATTCCAAAAAAAAAGTTTAAGTTTAAAAGTTTATAACATCGGCTCCAAAGGCATTGTAGTTACATATTGGGTAAATTATTAGAAGTGTGTGCAGAATACTTTTTCACAAGACTGAACTCAGGTGCGGCTTTTGAAAATATCTTGACTTCAGCGCCGTTTATGAAGTTAGGTTTTGAGTCAAAACATTTTTAAGCCATCGATAAGTAAAAGAAATTTCCCTACCCTAAGGTATGATCTGTAAAAAAAAAAGTTGTTTCAAATCATTCTAAGGCAAAAGTCTTCGACTACTGATTCCTTGATAGTATTTAGTCACCAAAAATCAGCAATATGTTTTTATATTCTGAAGATACTTAAACTAAATTGGTTCAGAAGCTACACTAAAAAAAATCTGGTAAACATATTACTCTCAGTAAATGATTTGGTAACTATGTATAACCAAATAATATAACTAAAAGCAAATAATGTGTTGAGAGAAATATATTTAGCTAACTTTTTTCTTATATTTTCACATTTAGTTTACGTAACTAAACTCCTTTCGCAGTGTACTTATTCTCATTCAAAAAGCAAAATTTTCGCAACACGTAAATCAAATAATAATTTTATTACACCACAACCACCAATAAACGCTTATTTCATATACTTACTACTTACAATTTATGCTTTCCTGAAGTGATTAAAAAGACTCCAAAGAGCCATTCCAAATCGGGTGCGTTAAGTGCCCGCCACAACAGAGATCAATGCGACGCAACAATTTTTGAAATTAATCCATACTTCCCGTCGCTTATTGCGACTCTTTGTTAGTAGATTACTTTCGCACGCTCGCTGAAGTATCCTCCTTCCCTCTAGCGCATACCTGCTTATACCCGCGTGTCACATAATTCATGTAAAAGTTTTACGCAGGGTACCCCCCTACAATGCAACCAGCCAAAGTTGTGCTTGTAGAAAAGTTTTGTGGCAACTTGCTTGCCTCTTTATATTGAATAGATGAGTTTCATTTTATTTCTTGTTGTTTTTTCTGGGTTTTGTTTAATATAGAGTGTGAGTTACTTCTATTTTACGCACGTAAACAAGCAATTCATAATTCATATTCCAACTGGGCACAATAAGAAGCGAACGCTACAAAAACAAAAGTAAATAAGAATCAAAGTGTTCTAAGAAAATGGCAAAGAAATTGTGTGATTAAAACTTTTCCAATTTGTGGAACTCAAATGCCTCAAGAATGGCGGCGAATATAAAATTTACGACAGATTAACAAGCTATTAACCAAGGATTATACCCCAATGGCCGTGCACACGTATGTATGTACTTGTAGTGGGAAAACAGCGCGCAATCAAAAATCAACAACACGTAAAGTGAGTAGGCCAACAACAACAGCAACAAAGATATTCAAAGAAAAAAACTGTAGGGAATAAGCGTAGATGAATGCCGAATACCGTTAGTGTCTTTATCAGGTATCAAAAACGAGCTTAAATTGGGGGAAATAAAAAGTGAGATTCGAAAAAAAGTAAATAACAACAACGTCATTTAGCAAGTGCTTTTATGCGCCTAACGCTCAATCAGCCGCAAGCGACATACAAGCGACGTAAACTCACGTGCCGCACGTTGACGCAAGTGACTAGGTTACCAAGTATGTATGTGCATACATTCGTGTACATAGCATGTATGTATGTGTGTGTCAGTGGATGACTGAGTCAGTGATTGCCTCCCGGGCTGCGTGCAATCAATGGCAGCTGTCGTATTGCTTGCATGTTCACCTACAGCCGCACCCTGTCAAGGAAAACCCTATAGGCTGTAAAATCTACACACACACACACACACACACACACACTTATAAACTTACACCTAAAAGTTGAATGCCTGTTTGCCTATTCGTAGGCCTGCGAAACCTTGTTTGCTGGTGTCATCAAAGGTGTTTGGCGTAGGTTGAGGCGTTTGCCATTTTAATGTTACACTTGTCGCCATTTGCTTTTGTTATTGCACACTTTTTCCTGTTTGGTTTTTTATCTCCATTTCTCATTTGTTTCTTTTTGCATGCCATAGCTGCGTGGAAGTGCTTGAACGTGTTACAATTTACATTTTACAGGTGATTTGACTCTGCGTCCCGCACTGGGAGTCGGTAGATACTTGTCATCAGCAGTTGATTTGGTCTACTGCGAAAATCAAACAAAAGTACATGCAAATAACTTAGTACTAAATAGGCAAAATAACAGTTTGATAGCTTTACGGTGTTCCCAGAAAATCATTCCTAAGCCATTGGAAACGCGTTTGAATATCTTTTTGCTAATCACCTTTTTTCTTTTTTACATACGCTCGATATATCGCGTGGATTCTGTAGAGTTGGATACCAAATACAGAACGATTGTACGCCAGTGCTAATTAGGATTCCCAGGGTAGATCTAGTTCTCCGTATTCAACCGATGATTATACGGCTTCTAGGACTACAAAGATAGTTCGAGACCTCAGAAAGAAGTTCGCAATATCACTTGGACTGTCGTTTAGAGTCTGTTTAAATCAAGTCGAGTCTACCGGAAGGAGTTGGGCGGTGTACCCGCCAAAATTTCCCTTAAAGCGCTGGAAAGTGTCACTACTTCCAACTCGTCTATGGTACGGTCGTCTTTAAGGTTGCATTCTGGTGAAAATTGCTCTGGTGGCAAGCAACTGCATATCACTGTGAACCGTTGTTAGATTACGCTATGCTGGCTGCCCTTAGGAGGTCTCAAATAGACGAATATAACATCCACAGCGTTGCCAAATACGTTTACGACCCATGAAGCAGTTCTTTAACGCAATGTTAGAGAACATTGCCGTTTCTTTCGCGATTTTTAGTAGACACTTTGATCCTTAGTCGATTGCTGAGTGTAGGCCATGCAGCTGTGCCTTACCGGGTTGTGCTAGTATTTGCCTGCTGGATGCCGGGCACTCACAAAATATTTTCTTCACACTTTCTTCGTTGTATTTAGGTACACTTTTTGTCTTCTATAAGACCTTATTTAAACGCTTGTGCTGATAGGGAACAATGCCCTGTTATGAATCCTACCAGAAGCCTCGAGTCTGTTTTTCTTGTTGATAGAAGTGAATCACCAAGTTTCTTGTCGAATGAACTGGACATAATCTTTGCAAGTCTGCAACCCTGAGTACCTGAGTTTCTTTCCATAACCTGTCCGCTTGGCGGCAAACGAGCATATTTTCTAATCGTTTGCTTTCCCGAAAAGGAATTACTATATCCCTCGCTAGTGAGGCGTCTAACAGGACACCTTCCTTGGATAGCTCGTCAGCTCTCGCATTACCTTCCACACCCTTGTGTCTTGCCAGTAGGCGACTTTAAGGCCCTGTTGTTTCTTTATATGTTATTCATTGGTGATCGTAGTTGTGTGCGGGGAGGGTGTCCTTCTGATTTCCTCGTCATTGGCTCTTGTCATAAACAAGCCCGTATTCGAATCGAAGATGATCGTAGAAGTAACCGCTTATCTTCGAACACAAGTCAATTTGAACTAGCACAGAACCATTGCGGTCTTTGCTCATCTCAACTGCTCAGTTGGTAAAGACTCAAACTCGAGAACTTTGATACAGAACTCCATTACGGATGCTATCCTTACAAGCAGATACTGTCCTTTAATAAATAAGTGCACGATTTTAGTAAGATTCCACTCAGCATCAACCGCTATACCTGGCAGAACGCTAATGTTGTATTGCTAAAATTTAAAAAGTGAGACTACATTTGTTGAAGGAAGCTGGGATAGATCTACTCAATGTTTCCCAGGATTGCATACTGATGAAGTGAAAACTGTCCATTGTCAATTATATATATTGTTTTCAGCCGGACTTTGCTAGTCTTTTTCCCGGCAGTTTGGTAAACTCCCCCTTAGCACACACCCTCTCGAAGAATTTTTATTCTTAGTAATTGAGTATTCTAGTGTAAAACAATCAAACATAGATTTAAGGAGTCTTATAAATAAAGAGTATGTACTTGTCCACATCAGGGGAAGAAAGTGACGAGAGATTGCGCAAGCTGCTTACCAAATCTAGAGGCATTGTTAGATAGGCAGTAAACCGGAATCCACAGAACCCTCGAAGTCTAGAGCGCTCCAACACCACCTGTATGAGAACCCTTCCCTCCAAGATACAAACCTAACTAACTAGAAGCCTGTAAGAAACCATGCCCTAAACCTGGTTTGGTAGCAATAATTTGTAGAAGTCAATGGAATAATTTGTACAGTCTGTGCCTGCAGCCCAAGATGGATCGGACGTTAATATTGAGCCCTAGGTTACAAAAACTAGGTATTATGGCAGCACCGCTTTTAGTATACAAAAACACATCAGTTGCGACATGTAGAAACATAAAAAGTGGAAGAGAAACGAATTCACAGACAATACCCTGCAGGAAACGAACTGGTTCAGAACTAGTGTCGAAGTAGCATGAAAAGGGACTGTTCTGGTTCTTCATCTGTCCCAAATTAATGCTTTAAACGCTCTTTTTTATCATGGCGATGTCCTATGAACCCTTCTGTAGAACTTCTGAACTTGTTTCGAACTGGTTCCATCTTGGACAGATCTGGAACAATTTGTGTTTTATGAGAAAAAATGTCTAAGATTCAACTTTTTGATATTTTTTCATTTTCTCTTTTACCTTACAGAAAAAATTTTATTTTTCATACTTAATTTTTTTATTTTATACTTTTATTTTTATTAAATCTCGTTTTTTATCTTAAATTTTTAAGCAGCGCGCAACAGTTTACATTTATTCAGTCTAAAATAAAGCACAACTGCCTCCACCCCAATTTGAACACGCGATCAACGATGTTAGAGTCGGAGGTCTTCCCGCGCAGCAATTTTTTTATTGTACGAGAAGTGATAATTTTTGCATTTACTTCTCAGCTATCACATGCTAAAGGGGAGAAGCTTTTACGAGAGCGCACCTTGCATGCCGCCAGTTTCAATTGTCTCGCTCTGCAGCCGCTTTGAGTTAGTTCAGCGCTTAGCCAGACTGTCTCTAAATTTTGCTGCAGGGTATCTAGTGAACTTCAGGTGCTGTTGAGAAACAAAGTTTGAAAATTCGAGAAAGATACCTTCGTTCTCAACTTAACATCAAGTTGAGCTCAAACATAAGTGTATATTAGTACCGTAAAATATTAAGATATGCAAAAAATGTGGAGCGTTATCAAAAAGCCAGCCCTTAATAATTTTGTCGTTCATTTAAATCGAAATAAAGTATTACATACACTGTTTAATGAAGAAAGGAAAAAAGTTTCGAATTCAAAATTTGCCTTTTGCCGCTTGCGATAAAATCAAAAGAAAATCTATGCTAAATAACTTTTAATTCAGAATTTATACCAATCTGAGCTTCCTTATTCTCTAGCGGGACATTAAATTTTTTGCACGAGCGCCTACTGCATAGTGGAGTATTCTTCTACTTCACAAGATTCACTTTTGGTTTTTGAGATTAAAAATTGGAAACACGTAATGAAACCAACTTGCCGCTGTCAACTCGTGAACCACAATACAACACCGCTGGGAGTCATAGATCAAATTAACTGCGGTCAAATCGGCGAGAAAATCTGTATTTTAATAACAAAAAAGCTAAGTGTATGTACCTACGAAAAAAAAAATATTTAGAAAGTCAACTAAAGTAAAAATTTGTCTGCTGGTGACACCAACGGTGTGACAAGATAAGAATTTCAAAGAACTGTGGGGAATGAGTTATAAAACAAAGAAATGTTTGAGCGAAATGTAAAAAAAAAATTTTAAAGTTGGCGAAAAAAACCCATGAAAAATATGCAAAAAGGACGAAAAGTGATAGATTTAAGGTACAAGGCAAAAAAAAGCAATTTACACGCTTAATTATAAAAGCTGGCGTACAAAGAAAACAAGAACAAATAGATGAGAAAAAAATAACAATTGAAGAAAAGGTCAACTCGTTTGCGTCTGACATATTTTGCCCGCATTGCGATAGCTCCCGCGGTGTGTGAGTGGAACACACAGCTGGTGCCCGCTATGCTATCACTGCGACAAATCTACGCGAAACACGTTTACTAAAAAAAAGTTTTAAAACAAAGAGAAAGAAAACTGAATATAGAAAATCTCAATGTCATAGCAAAACAACAAAAAAGATTGCAAAACGCGTTGGAGCGCCTAAAAGGCGATAACGTTGTAGCGTGAATAATTCTGCGGGTTTATTATGCTCACGCGGCGTTGCGGCAAAAGCAAGCGACTTCCGCCAGAGGTAGTACAAAGGCATATGTACATATATGTATGTATGTATGTATATGCATGTATATACATATGAAGGTTCCATACATACATACTATTTAGCTGTCTGTGCAAACAAATATGCTGGCAAGCAACAGTCAGCGCAGTCACGATTTTGTAGCATTTGAATCGTGAAAAGCGCAGCACCTGATGGCAACGTCTGACAAAAAGTTTGAGACAATGCTGCGACCAGCGAGGTTGTGAGTTAGAAGCGCGGAGTGATGATCTGCTGCAAAGGTGCTAAAGTGATACATGAAGGGCGCCAAAAAGTACCTTTTTTTATATTAAACTTTGCAAAGTATTACATCTGACAGTTGAAAGAAAAAAATATTGTTACGAGTTGAATGGAGGAAGTGTGGAAGTACGCAAAAGTAGCGTAAAGTGCGCCAATAGCATCAATTCGCCCAAGGAATACCTCTTCCGCGCTGGTTATGCGGAAAAGTCGAACCCAATCAGGCAATTGGTGAAATGTTGGAGGACAAGACCTAGAAACGATGCAGGAATTGTGCTGAAAAAAACAATCCAATTTGCCACCAATCGCGCCGGCACTTGTGCCAGCACAGCTGCGAAGCCCAATGTCTCCAACGCAGAGATCTCACAGTTTGACTAAAAGGCTTGTAGACGGACACACCTACCTGAAAAAAGCGGGGGAAACTAGGAGTCACGATACTCAGTATAATGATTTCCAGAAGTAAATATAGTCCTCTAAATAGCTTCTTTTTTTTTTGTAGAGATGGCAAAAAGCATTGAAAGCCGATAAGTGCCGGATGACCGCACTAAAAACCTACCTCCTTCCGTGGAAGAACCGCTAGTCATTACTTCGCGAAAGGGAAGTTTTCTATTGCCTTGCAATGAAGATCTGCGGAGCCTTTCCGCTTGTTGCAATTTTTTTAGTATAGTGCTTACTACATAACAAAAAACTATTGAATTTTCTATTGAATCAAGCATGATATCCACAAGATTATCAGCCTTAAGTGGCCTGTCCATCTCTATGATCGGGTCGGCCCTTTGGTTCAGCTTCTTCGATTACTTGTCCAGCACAGAAAGTGCAGTAAGGGTCCTCTTCGTGAGTAAATCTGTGCAAGTATGCTTTGAAATAGCCACGTACGGTTAGTATTTGTATTAGATGGAAATCGGCTTATCCATATCTTCGGTCAAGCCATTTGCTTATTCTCGGGATATGTCTATAAATTCTGCGTCCGTTGTGTGGTGCAAGCGGTCTTTCCATTTCTGCATAAAATTTACTTTCATCTTTCCTATCCGTAGTTGCAACTACTACTCTTGTCACTATGTCAATAGAATATCACCTTGCAATTATTTACTAATGCTGCCTCCTCTGGCGTTGTTCGGAATGCATAGAATACTCTTAAAGTGCAAAGTCGGTACATTGGTCCAGCTTCCCGAGTGCTCCATACAACAGAATCTCACCACACCTTCTTATAGCAGTCTGCGTTCTTATTGAGGACCCCAGGCGTTGAACATTCGTCTTGACAGCTATGTTGGGACTTTTATATGCACTTTAAATCTGAGCATAGTATCGAAAACCATCCGTAAGTATCTTAGAGCCTCCGTCCATGTTATTTCGTTGCCGCAAACATTAATTGTGGCCACTTCTCGTAACTTGCTACTGCTGATCAAGACTGCCTCAGTCTTCTAGTAGGCTTGCTTCTGGCAGGCAAAAGTTTTCGTCATTCATTGCGCTTTAGAGAAGTGTTGGCCCAAAAACAGATCCTTGCGACGCGCCACCGGATGTACTATAATATTTTTATACTCCGTCGTTTGTTCCGTAAATGAATACCCGGTCGGAAAGATAGTTGGTGTCCGGAGATATGCTGTATTTCCCGCCAGGTTGCAGTATTAGAAGTGTTCTCCACACCTAGAGTAATAGGCAAGCAGCACTTTTTCAATCTACCACTCCATCGATTCTTGCTGATCGCCTCTTTAGACAGCTCTTCAATTAGCATGGCCGCTCCTACTGTGGATCTACGCTTACGGGAACCCAACTACATTCATATCCATCTGCCCGTGTTGCTGTTAATAGTCTGTTATTTATTATACGCTTCAGAATGTTTCCCGTAGTGTCTAGTATACATACATATATTTAGGTCGATATGATAACAAGTGTGTCTCTCTACATAGCAGTGTGTCGCTGTTCCTTCGAATCTCCTGAATTCTTCTGGCCTTGAGCCGCAGAAACTTATTAAGGTTACGCTGTATAGCGCGGCCGTTATATCAGTAAAGATTCAAAGCAAATCTATATGTTGGGAGCATAAAGGATTTTCCTGTCAGAACGGGTACAAAATCATGGATACCTAAGACTTCTTAATAAGTTACAGAGACCCGCCTTGGACCCTTTATACCAGTGGAGTCGCTCAGCTAACCTACACAGTAACTAAAGTGGACATTGGAGCATCCGAATCGAAGCCAGAGTTTTTCGACGCTACCAGCTACCTACCTCTTCCAAACAAACTATACATTTCAATGTATATGATCTATGCGAAGAAAGAGCTGCTACGCAAAGACGAGGAAGCCTAAGCTGACGTTTCTGTCGTGACAGTGGAGGGCTAGATGTTCACTATAAATTACGGCGCGTTTCAGTAGTTGGCTTTGAGGTGGTGACCATAGATAAACTGCCATTCCAATGCAGAGTTTGCATTTTCATTATATTTCACAACCCTCATAAGTAATATAACACTTATTGAAGTTAAACAAGTAGGAAAGTCTAAGTTCGGGTGAAGCCGAACATTAAATACCTGGCGCAAGTATTAAATATGTGTTTTTTCACCATTCCGAAAGCTACCGCTAGATGGTAAGCCGGGGTGTATCAATTTTGAGTAAATTAGCGTCCTTAAATTTCGAAATATTGCAGTTTCAAGCATTTCTGAAATTTACCGTTATATGAAAAGCGGCTGTAATTTTAGTCCGATTTCAATAATTTTCAACGTTTTGCTTTTATGTAGCAAGCACAATAAAAATACCGAGTTTGGTACAAATTGGTTGAACGGTTACCGATATACATATATGTGATCATAAATGGGCGGTGCCACGCCCATTTCCCAAAATTTTACCATAAACGTATTTCTTGGTAAAGAATTGTTGCAAGCATCAATTTTGAATAAATTTGATTTAATATTTACTGATTTATCGAAGATTTTGTATTTCTCTAAACTACCGTTATATGGGATGTGGGCGTGGTTATTGTCCGCTTTTTTAAATTTTCGGCCATTTAGTATGATGTACCAAGGCCAAGAACTGTGCCAAGTTTGGAAGAAATTGGTGCAGCGGTTACCAAGATACACACATGTAACCATAAGTGGGCGTGGCTACGCCCATTTTCCAAAAATTTATAATATTCTTATTTTTCGTCTGAAAATTATTGCAAATATCAATTTTGAGTGAATTATCTTCAGTAGTTACTAAAATATCGCAGTTTTCGTATTTCTGGAAATTACCGTTATATGGGGAGTGGGCGTGGTTACTGTCCGATTTCGCCCATTTTCAATACCAACCTACCTTGGACTAACAGAAACCTACATACCAAATTTCGTTGAGATATCTCAATTTTTGCTCGAATTATCGTGTACACGGACGGACGGACAGACGGACAGACGGACATTCGATTCGTTTTGGCTGTTACAAACAACCGTTATGTGAACAAAATTAATATACCCTTGTGCACAACCCTGCAAAAATCGTTGGACCATGTAGTCTATATGTGGTATATTGGAGTACTTACAAAAGTGCTCCTCTGTCATGCTGTAGCGGACCAACTCGTGTCTCTGCACCAGCTTATTGTAACCCGATCACTGCTCGTGTTTTAACGACATGTGATTGAAGTTAAGCATTTGAAAGTACATTTGCATGTCTGGCTGTAGCTGAACGTGTAGAGATGCTAGCTGTTAGTTCTTATCTCCCAGCATGTTCGGGTTCGAATGTCGTCAGAGGCAACAAGTAATTTTTAATTTTTGTTTCTGGTTTTTATTAATTTCAAAAAAAGCATCTGCGAAGTGAAGAACAAAAGCGTGTACAAACGAAAAATATAACGATAATGTCATTGGAGTATGTTGGGAGTAGTTTTGTGCTACTCTGATGTAATGCAGAGATGGAGTACATGGTCCTGCCCTAGGACATCGCAATGTTAATTGGACCATATTTTTTATATGAATTGTGGTTAATTTTGGAGTACTCCTTGGTCCTTCGGGAGTACTCTTTACATGCATTCATGGAGTAGTCGCGATTTTTGCAGGGAAGTGCGCTCGGGTATAAAAATGGAAAACGATTGTAGAGCCAAATAAGAAGATGACTATCGTAGAATTTACTAGCTCTAAGAGGGCGCAGTTCAAATGGCTTATTTGATAATGAAGACCTAAGAAAGAAGAAATGCCTCAAAAGCGAAAATGGTGAAAGCTTTTTGCGAGAAATAATCCTTTTACAAATACACTACATTAACAAAATGGTGATAGCGAATATCCAACGGTTGAGTTTCAAAGAATAAATGAAAACATGAAGTAAATCAAATCCTTTTTCAATTATTCAACCACAAAACCCTTTCGAAATAAAACTAGCTTTGAATTTACATTCAAATAAGAGAAAATCAGCCAATTTATTTACATGAAAACCAAACCCATTCAAAGGATTATTCAGAGTAGCTACACTTATTTAAATATCATTCTTTACCAATCTCTACCACCCACTGCAGTCTTATGAAATTCATAAAAAATGTTAATACACAAACGACTGAGCGCTGAAATGATTGATAGCTCTCAGCGAAACATTAGCATTTCTCCATTCCACATTTGGGTAATAAGTAGTAAAAATAGGTATAGCGCAACTATGTAAATAACGGTGACGCAGACGTCGATGATGCCGAAAAAATATAAATAAAACTATTACTAAGTAAAGTTAAAGCAGTTTTTCTTGTAGTGACTATGAAAAAGTTTGACGGACAGGAAACAGCAAAAAAAGTGGACATTGTATGAAAATCATTTCCGGCGGTCGCAAACTTTTATGCACGAGTACATAGATATATGCATATATATGTATGTACTACGAAAAAAATAACACAAAGACGAATTGAAGACAATTTTGAGCAAAGAGTGATAGAGCTGCCACTCCTTGAAGTACTATAGCGGAAATGTATTCACACAGACTTTTATGTAAAGTACATGCATAAGAATGGCTTTTTTAGCTACATATGTTCATATACACATAAAAAGGATGGCATCCTTACTAGGCCGGGTCTAATATTCTCTTAAGAAACAAAAGTGAAGATATAATATTTAGGATTTAGGAGGAAAATGAATCTCATAAAGGCCAGTATGCAGCTCTCAAGGAAACGATCAAGAAAAAAATTTCCGTGGATTCGTATGTGTATCCAAGGGGGTGGGAAAGTTTAAAATGTAAGCTCTCACCCCCTAGGGCCTAGGCTTACTCTTAATGGAAAAAAATAATACCAGAATTTTTTTATTAAAAAAAATGATATTTAGGAGACTTCCAATAACAATTGTTATTTAACCATTTTTTATAGGTCCCCCAAAAAGTCCAAGAACGCAATCGTTAGTATAGAAAAATGATAAAAAAAAAACAATTGGGTATTATTATAAGCAGTCTCCTGAAGAGGAAACGAGTTTTCGAAATATATTGATATTCACGAATTCTATACCAATTCCACTTCAAACTTTATGGGCAGTTCTAAATATTTTTGTTTTAACAAAAAAATACCGATATTCTTTTTTCCATTTAGAAAAATCCTACGGGGCGAGAGCTTAAGATTTCATGCTTTTTCTTACCACTCGATTGAGCTGGCAAGTGAAAGCATTAATTCTTTAAATTTCAAATTATTATCAAATTTTTGTTATGACATTTTTAAAACTTTGATTTTTAAAAACAAAGCTCCACGTTCTAATAATAACATTTAAATATGTTTGTATTCGTATACCATATATTTATATATTTATGTCTTTTCAAATATCTTCGGCCAGCAACTTACGAGTTGGTTATTCAGTCTTAAAGTAAGATACATATTTATTTTCAGCTGCTTTCTTTTAATGCCCTTCTTTTCTTACTTTTGTCATCCCATTTTTGTTGCGCTTTGTACTCGCATTTCTGGAAGCATTGTGGCAAGTGTTGCCTTTATATCCTTCATTTATTTTACATAAAAAGGATAATATAAAAAGCTAAGAGTGCGTTTAGCATGAAGCTGTGGTTATTTAAAAAAAAAGCAAGGGGAAAAAATGTCTACAGAGGGCATAAATGGCGATGAGACCTCATGAAATTTGTGGCTAAGTTCTTAAAAGATTATTATATGCTTATTAGTAAGAAAACGATAACCAATTTTTTTTTTGGCGAAAGTCAGCAAAATGAAATTTCTTGAGAAATAATATAAAGCCTTTTTGTGCCAAACAAAAAAAATGAAATAGAGAAAAGATTTACTTTTTAAAATTGAATATGAAATTCTTCTATCAGGCAATATATAAAATCAACATTAACATCAGTGATGCCAGTTAAGTCCAAGACTTGTCTTAACTTCAGAAAGTACTTTTTGTGAAAATCACTGATAGCAATAGAATATATGTAAGCCCTCGATATGTAAGTCTCCAAACTTTTTAGCACCAAAAAAAAAAATTATTAACTATTGTCACAACTACAATAGTAAAAGTTTCACGTTTAACATTATAGGGAAGAATGATATCGTCGACCGAAGAATTATAAGCCGTATGAGGTAAGTGACAGAATGAGACGTAGCAACTTCTTTCCTAATTGATGCTTCAAAAAAGTCTTGGATTCAAACCATAAATTTTGGGATTAATTTGAAGAATTTAAGTTTATTAAAGAAAGAAGCAGGAATTCAATACTGCGGAACTCTGCATGACTAGGTAGACCTAGAAACTCTTCAGCATGCTCTGCCCATCAATCTCTGCATCTCATCTCTTCTTCTTTGACGACTCGTTTGAATAAGTTTTTGGTAGGGTTAGTTTATGAACAGTAAAGTGTAGTATTTGCAAAGTCTCCCGGTGCAACCCACTTTGTCTCTAGCAACCAGTGGTACAGCCAATTTATGGCCACAAGCTTTGTGTCCTTACGAGATACCCAAGCTTTACGGAGGTTTTACTCCTCGCAGCAAAAATTTCAATTTCTTGGTCAACATATATACAGAAAAATTTACTGTTTGGAATTTTCTTACTGCCGCCCTCCAGAATTATAATTAATGGAAAATAAAGAGACCAGTATTTTTGTATTTTAAAATCAGTTATTATTTAATCGTGCCGCTGGGGCTTTAATTTTTTTTCATATACGTATATTTCATAAGGGGAAAATAACTTTTTTTAATAATAAATATTTTTTTACATAGTGAAAATATTTCCCTTATGAAATCTTCCAAAAATAGAATGTTTATACAAATTTAACTGAAATTTTATTTCCTATTTTTCAATATTTTTCCAAAACCTATGTGATGTAAGATCGAACACATAAAGTAAAAAAATTTAATTAGCTTAGGACCTTTTTCTTGAGAGCT
The DNA here is from genome assembly GCF_013731165.1 of Rhagoletis pomonella. Taxonomy (NCBI): domain Eukaryota; kingdom Metazoa; phylum Arthropoda; class Insecta; order Diptera; family Tephritidae; genus Rhagoletis; species Rhagoletis pomonella. The sequence continues at coordinate 28,446,137 of NW_023458562.1, forward strand.
GCAAACTGAGTTCAGAAATTTTTATAGAAGGAAATATCTTTTCCAATTCCTGTGCGTTATTTTATATGAAATTTTCGTTTTTCCTGAGAGCTGGAAACAGCCATATAAAAAAAAGATTACCGATAGTTAAAAAAAGAGTTAGTAAAATTGTAGAACTAAGTATTATTGCCTGAAGATTTCTGATGAAAAATAATTTTATTCGATCAAAAAATATTTATTCATTACGTTTTTATAGCAATTCTATGAAAACATGTATTTTCCCCATATAAAATATATGGAAAACTTCAAAGCCCTGGCGGCACGGTAAACTGTTAAGCGATTTCAAATTAAAAAAAAAATGCCCGCTTAAAAACAAAACTTTTTTCTTCAAAAATCTCTAGTAAAATTCAGCAAGCGATTTGGTTGCAGAACATTTCAATCCTTCACAAAGCTTCTGCAAGAATTAGTTCTTTTTACCAGTGTTTCCAAGAATTTCCATGTAATCCCTCCAAGGTTAGCAGTAAAAGAGTTAAAACGTACGCCAAAAGTCTTAAGTAAAGAATTTAGCTATAAATCCTGGGATATATGTAAAAAAAAATGGACAATTACAGGTGAACGCATTTTTTGTAGAGCTTTTTCAAGATTCGGGTTAGAAAGTTGGTAGCAATTTAGTTAGTAGTTGGATAAATTTTTTTCTATCCTGTTACATATCACACCGAGCAACTAGTAGCTTAACCCACGGAAATGTCAGAAAATTAAGTGAAGACACAGCATTTATGTAATTATGAAGTTCAGCATGGCGAAAACAAATTGCGAAATGAAAATGAAAGCGATAAAATAGGAAAAGATGCAGAAAGAAAAAAAAACAAAAAAAGAAGAAAAAGTATTAAAAATGAGATTTGCTGGAAAAATGCGACGATAAAAAACACAAAAAGTCCTTTGTGATTCTCGTTGTCGTCAGTTGGGATTCAATTGTCTTTTATGAGTTTTTTTTCCATTCGCGGTCAAACAAAAGCGAAAGGCACCAGTCATAATGCAGCCCGAAAAAAGTACAATGGCAACCGCTGCTTTAGACTTAGCGCCAGCAGTCCCAAAGTATTGTCCTTGAGGCAGTGTGGCTAAATTTTTTCTTTCAAAAATAAGCGCAAAAGCAAGATGCAAACATGTCTACAACAATAAAAAAACCAAAAAATCCCTACGAAGGCAAAAATAGAGCAGCAAAAAAACGCATTGTCTAACTGAAAGTAGTAAAAGTATTTTTAGTAATTTTTTTTTCTCACTTTTTTGCTTGCTTGTTTTTGCTTAGTACTCCAAGCATTTTTCGACAATGTTCATTATAATTATAAATGAGTTACTTTCCACTTTATTTGAACTTTGCCTAAAAGGAATTTCAATGTCCTCCATGCACATACACACATACCTACTTATTTTGTCTTGACGGCACTTGTCCCTAGCAAATCGCATTACAATGTAACCTTTTTTTCGTAGCTATGCCATCATAAATGGCATTACATGTGGCAGCAAGTGATTTTAATGATTGTTTTCAAAGTGTATTTGCGCAAAGTTTTCTTGTTCGACATTAAGAGCTTAATTTCACTTTTGTGAAGCAATAATAATTTGTGTTTACGCGTAATGTTAAGTTAAAGTGTGGGCTTACTTGATGCGGCATTGAAACGTGAAATGCTTCAAAGAATATTTTAAAGTAGCGAGTGGAATGGGTTAAGTAAAAATAAAGATAATTAGGCATAAGTATTATCTAAGTCTTGGAATATCTTTGCACGTCGCATAAATTTCTAGGTGGTACCGGTGTCCCTTCGGGAAAGCTTTGCGAATCGCGTAATCCGTACACCGCGCAAGTGTCTTGCAAGACTTAGAGAATGCTCCTTTTATATTTTTATGGTGGAGTAAAAAAATCGACCACGAACCAGTTATAGATGGAGTAGCTGCTAGCACTAGCAGGGGTTTATGCGCTACTTTTTTCCGAGGCTTACCATCAGTCTGATATAAATGACAGTCTACAGCGGAACGAAAGGCTTAATCAAACCGAAATCTCGGCTGGGCGGTCACAGCTATCTGAGAAAATTGCTTGCATGTTTCAGTGGATCTGAAAAGTGCTACTCACAAGCTTGATTACTACGGATATAGTCGCTGATAGACAGAAGTCTCAAAAGGAAGGAACAAAGGGTTCAGGATTTGGGCCGTTCTCTTATCTCTTTGCTTCGTGAGGTATACAAACAGTTAAGCTGTTACCATCCTGGATGTTGCCGACTACAACACGTAAGATATTGACGTTTCCAGAGAAAATACAGGCCGCGGGCCATTGTAATTTCAAGGTGTTGGATTGCATGCCGGAGTCTACAACAGCATTGGTTGTACTATAAGCGGCCGGCATAGTTGGGTATTGTAGGCCAGAAAAAGTGCTAAGCTGAAAACCATAGACATGCAGGATTTACTAGTGTACCTGCGAGGGTCTGTCTGTCTTCCATTCAAACCGTCCGTACCGAAGGAGATTGAGAAAATTACTTATTATTGCAGCCAACACCTGCCAATGAAAAACTGGATGGTTTAAAGCTTCATATCGCTGAGCGTTCACTTTAATGCAAAGTTCGTCGACTTCCTCTCTGTGACTCAGAGAGTCATAGCTAATAGTTTCAAAAAGGTGGTCCTTATGGCCTATCGATTTTGTGCCGGGGAGGTTGTATCCTATGTAGTTACCATTCAAACCTTCCATACTGGCCGAGATTGAGAAAATCCTTAGTTATTGTAGCCAATTCCTGCCAAGACAAAAGTAGATAGTTTAAAGATTCGTATCACTAAACGTTGATTTGAATTCAAAGTTCGTCGACCTGCTCTCTGAGACTTAGGGAGTCGTAGCTAATAACTTCGAAAAGGTGGTCTTTATTGACTATCGATTTAGTGCCGGGGAGGCGGTTTCCTCTCTGTTTATCATTCAAACTTTCCGTACTGCCCAAAGAAATCTAAATCTCTTACCGCTTCGGGATGCCCAAGGTATCATATCTGCAAAAGGTAGAGTTATTCGATTCCCTCTCTGAGCAGAGAGCCTTAAGTTATAGCTTCGAGAAGGTGATCCGTATTGCCTCCTAATACGTTACGATGGAGGTTGTTTCCTCTACTTTCTAGATCTTCCGGTCGGATAAGATCTTCCTGCCTGAGGAAAACCCACGCAAGAAGCATGCATTCAGAGCAATGCATTCGCTTAGATGGAAAACTTTTTAGACGATCGATATCTTGCAGATCAACTGCAAATACTCAAAACGGCTAAGCAGCAATGGCATTTCTGGAATAAGGATAAAAAACGGCATTGAAGATATTCACATTGCTAGTCTCTAGGGCGTAATCAAGGAGCTCTGACTGGTATCCTCACACCTCGCATATAACTCTCGCTGACGAGGTGGAAACAACTGAGGACACAGAAAGTCTGTTGATATCATTTGTTTCCTTACGCGAACTCATGACACACTTTCCCCTGCGGTCTGCCAGCCAACCATATCTTACGTAAAAAGTAAAATGTATTAAAACAATTCACTATATCGGCCGTTTGCTTTGAAAGTGGCATAAATCACTTGATACCTCTTATGCTTAAATGACCGGTTACTTGTATCTGACTGTCTCTGAAAAACTTTCTATCGTCATAAAGTAATGACAAAACCTTTTACCTTTAGTTGATGAAGTTGCACGAATAACAGACGCATCCAGATACAAGTAACCGATCACTAAAGTACAAGCGGTATGAAGTGACTTATGCCACTTTCAAAATAAACGTTACTAACGTATTCTATGTTGATTTTCTTTTAGCTTTTTCCTCGCACGCCTAGAGTACTTTTACTGAAATTAAAATAACAGTGCTGTCTCTTAGTTGTCTATTTCTTGTTTCCAGTCGGGCGCCTGGGTCATTGTGCTGTGATTGCTTACCTTACTGCATAGACGGGTATCCTCAAAGCGGCAAACAACCAAGACTTGCTTTCGAGTCATATCTCTTCGCATTTCCTCAACTTAATCAACACTGTCACCTCGTTGCACTGCAGCGAATGCGTATTTTGCGGTTCGTTGCAAGCGACAAATCGGCTGCTTCTGCTGTGACTGCGCGCTGCTGCATGCTGACTGCCTACAATCCGCCCGACGAACCATGCGACCAACGCGTCATACATTGCAATTAGTCAATGTTGTCAGCGCTAACGATTGCTTGCCAGCCTAACCGATGTGTTTGCTTGCTGCCTGGTATCTACTAAACAGACTGGCACTGGTACGGCAACTGCACGGGACATTGGTGTTGGTGTTGGTTCTTAGCGGCCCTTATCTTTCACGCGTACCACCTTCTAACTACATACATACCTACATACAAACATACCTGTCGGCTATGAGGTGTATGGCGCGTGGCGTATAACCGTTGTGCTTTATGCGCGTGGAGCACGCTGCTTGAGATGTGCTGGCGATGATGTGATGCCACTGCTGCTGGCTGCATGCAACCAAGCAACTTTTCTTAATGTGGCGATAAATTAAGAAATTTTCAATTTCGTTAATGACAAAATGTTAGAAAATAGGCATTTCTCAATTTTGAGGCGTGGTTTTATAGTTTTTCTTCGATGACTTTTTTATTGCTGCTTTCGCCTGAATGTCGCATGTCAAGGTGCACAAGCGTGCAAAGATGATTTGCTACGGTGTCATGCTTGTTTTGATCAGAAACTGTGCCTTAATTGAAATTGCGCACATGGAAGATATTCAGTCAGATTTGAGATAATCTCGTTCCTTAAAAAAGGAAGACGAAAGTTAGTTGGGAATTTTTTTTTTTTGAAGCTCCTAATTTTATATAAATTACACGCTTTTCTCCGTCCACCCTGTTTTCGAAATTTCTTTATCAGTAGCTGCACGATTACTTTTAATGAAAAATCGAAAAACTCTTCACAAACTCACTTCAAAAAAAAAATAGCTAGCAAAATTGCCAATCAACAATTCATCATAGTGCAAATATGCCGGCAGCAACGTCTGGCATACGAAAAGAAGTCGAAATTTAATAGAAATCAAGCCACTGTTGCTCACCCACGTACATATGTATTTATGCACGTACATACTCCCACCCAAGAATGCCACGCGCTTTACGTTTAAACGAGCGCTTTTCATATCAACAACTACTCAAACACTTTTGGCCGCGGTATTTGCATTTTTCATTAACAACAAACAAACCGGCAGACGCTGTTATCCCTGCAGCAAATCAAACTGGTTCAGAACTCGCTCCGAGGTACCTTGAAAAGGGATGGCACTGGTTCTTGATCCATACCAAATTAATACTTTCAACCGTCTTTGTTTCACATGGCGATGTCCTACGAAGTGACAATTGCCCCCCTCTGCAGAATTTTTGAACTTATTCCGTACCTGGTCCTATATTGGACAGATCTGAGACTATACGTTTTTATGAGAAAAAATTAAAAAAAATATATACATACATTTGGATAATTTTATACTTTTTTTTTGCTTTTAGTACAGATTAAATTTTATTTAACTTTTATTAAATGTAATGATTTTTTCCCCAATTTTTAAGAAGCCCTGAACAATATTAATTTTTTAAATTTTGAATTTACTGTTCAAAACAGTCCAGATAATTTTTTTCTTAATGAATGTTGATGGGATTTTAAAAAAAAAATCAAGCCAGATTTTCTAATTTTTATCTTTTTATAAAAAATTTTTAAGTGAAAAAGTGCAGTAAGTGCAGTAAAAGTGTAACTGAACGTTACATAATAAAAACTAGTTGGAAACAATTACATATACAATTTCCCAAACTGACAAAAATTGCACAAGGAAAAGTTTAAATTTTATAAAAAAACAATCGGTAAAATTTCAAACTTTTTATTCAGAATTAAAAAAAATTGTTTAGATGTGCAGTTGTATATGTATATCATTAGATTTATGTATTAAAAATGGAAGTTTCGCTTTTTTAATAACTTTTTCTTTGCTGATAGTTCCATAAAAAGTAGCAAATGCCTAGCACCGTTTGCAAAAAAAAATATGAAAAATCAACGCGATTTCTGGGCCCCTGAAGCTTGCATTCTGTTAGACAAAAATTTAGTAGGCTCTTAAACTTAAAACTTAAAACTTCAAAATATAAATTCAATTTCGGTCAAATTTTTTTTTATAGCATTTCAAATTTTTCTTTTGACATTTTCTTTTTCATTTTGGGGCAACCCTATAATTGTTTTCAACTGGTTTTTATTGGGCACGTTCAGAAGGCGCAACAGCTCAGTAACTGTTGCGATTGCACCTTCTGAACGCGTTGTTTTGCACTTCTGATCAACTGAACAGTTGCGTGTTAGATGATCGTAATATTTTTATGATCATTTGAGACAACATGTTGTGTGTTTTGAATTTGACAGCTAATGTATCAAGCCGTTCAGAAGGCGCATTATGATCACTGATTTTTTATCAACAGTTGCGCTTAACCCACCCATTATGTACATTTATTTACAGGAACAGTAGAATCGATTTTCTTAAAAAAATTTACTTTCTCTGTGTTTTGCATAACAAAAAAAATTAATACAAACAAATAAAAATTGAAAAATCGGACTTGACAAATCTGTTAAATGAAAAATTATGTCTCTGGACGATTTTGAATAGTAAATCCCAATTTGGCGCCACTATGCAGCGGTATTCTTGCTACTTTCGTTTCGTTAACTACAGCGCAGTAGCACACCACAAGTTCCAACTGCCCCAGTCTGCATTCGTTTTACAGTAGTTCAGAGATTGTTCTGAAATTTGTAGGGCGCAAGTAACACTTTGCTAGACTGTCACTAGATTTTGCTGCAGGGATGCCACACATCCAAAAGCACAATGATGCGTGTGTGTGTGTGTGTGGTATGAACGCACATACATACATATGTATTTTTTGCCAACTTTTGGCCCTTTTCGGTGGTAAGTTGAGAATTTTACAAATTTTCATTATCAAAAGGTTTTCATTTCCTCGTTGGCAAAAAAAGTTCAATTCACAGGCCAACAAATGCGTAAATAATTGCACAGACAATGGTAATAAAGCAAGCAGCAGCAGCTGTGTGTATGCGAATGTGTTTGCGCATGAGGCTGTCTATTGTGCGCTAGAAATCGCTAGTCTAGATCGCTTTATCTCTTTCACTCTCTCCGACTACAATAACTGACTCTGGCCTTTTCTGCGTAAGGGCACTTTACACATTTCAGGCAATCTATCGTTTTTTCAGCGCCTTGTCACTGCTGTTGTTCTGACTTCCGCCTGCGGGCAATGTTAAGTTTTGCGCAACAATATTCCGCACTCTCACCGCAAATGGTGGTTGTACCTATGGAAAATTTCTTTGTTTCGCCGTATGCTGCTTCTTTCCCCTTGCAATTTTTTTAATGAATTGACTTTGACTTTGTTTCACTGATTGGAATTGCATTTTTAAGTAGTTATTTGCATTTGCAGAAAATTAAAGGAGGAGAAAATTGTGGGACAGGTAGAAAACTGAAAGGATACTTTAGAACATGATTATATATATTAGTGGTAAAAGGATCAGATTATTTAACTTCTTCATCGTCCTACAAATAATCTCTTAAATAAAAATCGTATGTAAGTCCGTGAGTATAAAGCTTCCATCTGGTCCAGATTTTGAGAAAAACGAGATCAAAGTGTAAAAAAATCGCGTTTTTTTGGAAATGCCTGCCACTACATCTTGAACCCTTGCTCGCCTCCATATTCGAATCTTCCTAGTTCTATTTAAATAGATTGTTTAACTCTTAGTTAAGGAACTGGATAATTCTACTGAGTATGTGTAAAGTTCGCAACCCACCCCGATTGTTTTTAAAGTAGACTGTAGTAAGGTTATTGATTTTTAAATAGATTCTGTAAAGGATTTCGCTTTATAAAAGGGTCTTTAAGTTGATGGTTTGTATAAAAATAATAATTCGGATTTTCTTCCTTCAGCAATTTCAGATCGATATTCTTCTTATACAGACATGAATTTAAAGTATGCACTTAAGCAAACATAAATACATGACTTTTATCATTTTATAATGAAAATGATTTCACTCAACACTGACTCAAATTCTACATAGTCACTTGTGGTGCCTTCTCAGGCGTGACCTGCCTTTGAAAGTATCAACCTGGCACGCTTCCTGTTTGCTGTTGCTGCTGGTGCCAACTAACAGGTGCCAACATATGCATGTGTGTATGTATGTACATGTGTAGATCTTCTTGTGTGCGACGATAAGCAGTAAACCATCAACACCAAGCAACAACACCTTTACAACAATGCATGCTCACTTGCAATGCCATATCCTGTTGGAAACACTTACAAAATATTGTATCTATGCACAAATACATATGTACCTATGTTTGTATGCAATTGCCAACGTGTATGTGCTCACACAAATGAGCACTTAGTTAGGTGTATTGCCATTTTTCCATCACCTACTCACTTCTATTGCACTTCCGCACTATGTTCAATTGCCATTTGTTGCCATTTAGTGTTAACGGATATTGATGAAGATCAAAATGTAACTCTGCCAAGTGTCTACCGGTTGTCGGCTTCACTGACAAATGGTGTATGTTATCCTGTCGGATTTTGCTCTAGTCGTGTACATGTGGGGGGTGTTCATTTTAGTTTCTATATATGTACATCTGTACAATATATATAGTGAAGCTGTAATTTAAGTGAAATTCAATAGTCCACTGCTGAGGCGAAGTCAAAGTGGAAAATCAGTTGCAAGTTGTCTGGCTGAGGATTATGAAAAAGCTGCAATATTGTCAAGGTTAAGTAATTGATACAAATGCTGAGGAATTTTTTATAACCAATGTGCTCGCGTATGGAATTATAGGGTGATCCATCTAGACTTTTTTTGCTTAATTTGAAATAAAACACTTCAAACAGAACTGGATGTCGGAATCTTTATTATCGCCTGAAAGAAGAATTCTGAAATTTGCTTTTTAAAATTAATTTCTTTAAAATGGTGGCCACGACTACGCTGCAAGTGGTCCATTCGTAAGTTCCAATTTTCTGTTACTCTTTCCAGCATTTCGTAATTACGTGAATACTGTGTGCTTCCAAGTTTTGAATCGAAGCTGCCTTAACGACGAATAATTCTGACTTCACATAACCCCAAAGAAAAAAATTCAAGGGTGTGATATCACACAATAACTTGCTGAAACCAAATTTTGCCGACATCACGGTAGGATTTTTTTGTTCTGTCCACGGCCAAGACTTGCATGAAAATATCAAAAAAAAAATAAAAACATGTCAGAAATTCTTTTTGAGTGATAATAAAAAGTTAGGCATCCAAATATTTTTAAGTGTTTTATTTAAAATTAAAAAACCAAGGTCGAGATGGATCACCCTATATATTCTTCTAGTGGGAACAAGGTATACATACGGTGACTCAAACAAATGACCACGTGTTGATTTTTTTTTACATATTCGTAATGTTTTTCGAGCTAAACTTTTTTGTTATTGTTCTATAAAAATACCATTCAGGCTTTAACCAAAAACAAAAAAAATCACAGTTTCTAACTTTATTAAAAATTAAGGAAAATTATAAAAACTTTTATCAAAATTTCAACTTTTTAATCTGAATCTCTAGAATATTTTTGGGTATGCAGTTGTATAGCCTATACAATTTTAATGTTATTAAGTGCAATTTTCAATAGGCTAAAAAATCGCGTTTATTTTTGAGAAATTTTTTTGGTGACTACTTTTGTGTTTTTTTTTTTTTAATATTACAAGTGTAATTCACAAAAAAAGCAATGCCAGATTTTAATACATTTTGTTACTAACGGTCTCCCGAATTTTACATATGTACATGCTTGTATAGGAAAAAAGCAAAAATCCGTCACAAAAAAAATCTCAAAAATCAACGGGATTTTTTCGCCCTTTAAAACTTGCGCTTCATTAAACTTAAGTTGTATAGGCTATAAAACTGCATACACAAAAATGTTCTAAAGATTCAGATTAAAAGGTTGAAATTTTTATGAAAATTTGTTGAATTCTCCTCATTTTTTTTTATATAGTTTGAAACTGATTTATAAGATTTTGGTTAAAGCTTACACGGTGTTTTTGTAGAAAAATAAAAAACAAAAAATTAGCATGAAAAACGTTACGAATATTTAAAAAAGAATCAACACCTAAATCATCTAAAAGCGCAAATATAGACATTCCCTCTAAGGCAACTAGGATTTTAGGCTCTAAAGATCTTAACTGCAAAGTGCCTCGAAATTTTTTTTTTATATTGTTAGAATCTCTTCTACGTTTTCAAACTAAAATCGTTTAACTCTTCGGAATTTTTCGTAACCCTTTCAGTCACATTCTTAAATCTACCATACTAAAGTCCTCTTTATCAATTTATCACTCACACTTAAGCGAGAATTTAATCCACATTCATTCCATATCCCCATGTCTAAAAAAAATAGCATGTCAAAAATATTTTCATAAAAACTATCAAAACAAACTTCGTTGCAAAAAAGAAAACATTACACATACAAGCATGTCAACATGCACACATACTCTACTGTACTGCATATATATGTACGAGTATACTATATTGCAGATCCTTTCATAATCACACTAACTGACACTCACGACGGCACATATTTATACACAGCACCGGCATCTGCAATTCTGTTTCGTCTAACTGGCATTTACTGCTTTTGTTTTTCGAAAATTTCAAAGCGCACTAATCTGCAATGGCAACATGCAGCATGCAACATACAGCTTCCATAACAAAATTGAGGACACACCAACCATAACGGGCAAGCAGTTAACAGACATCGCTACCATGGAGCTCTGCATAGCCGCCAGCGCTACTCCGTTCGTCTCTACCGTTGGCCGACAGAAGAGCATCGCCATATTGTATAAGCAAGCGGAATGGCCGAGTTATGCAAGGAGACGTCGTTGTGGGGGCGTTGCCCGTTCAGTAGTGTGACTATGATAACAGGATAAGCAGCCTGGTTATGAAAGCAATTGTACAATAGCAGAAACAACAAAAATTTAGTAACAGCTGCACTATGGACGTCAGGAAGC
>NW_023458562.1:28457242-28462962 GCF_013731165.1 Rhagoletis pomonella
AATAGTTTTATTTATATTTTTTCGGCATCATCGACGTCTGCGTCACCATTATTTACATAGTTGCGCTATACCTATTTTTACTACTTATTACCCAAATGTGGAATGGAGAAATGCTAATGTTTCGCTGGGTGCTATCAATCATTTCAGCGCTCAGTCGTTTGTGTATTAACATTTTTTATGAATTTCATAAGACTGCAGCGGGTGGTAGAGATTGGTAAAGAATGATATTTAAATAAGTGTAGCTACTCTGAATAATCCTTTGAATGGGTTTTGTTTTCATGTAAATAAATTGGCTGATTTTCTCTTATTTGAATGTAAATTCAATGCTAGTTTTATTTCGAAAGGATTTTGTGGTTGAATAATTGAAAAAGGATTTGGTTTACTTCATGTTTTCATTTAGTCTTTGAAACGCAACCGTTGGATATTCGCTATCACCATTTTGTTAATGTAGTGTATTTGTAAAAGGATTATTTCTCGCAAAAAGCTTTCACCATTTTCGCTTTTGAGGCATTTCTTCTTTCTTATGTCTTCTTTATCAAATAAGCCATTTGAACTGCGCCCTCTTAAAGCTAGAAAATTCTACTTTAGTCATCTTCTTATTTGGCTCTACAATCGTTTTCCATTTTTTAACTTCAATAAGTATTATATTACTTATGAGGGTTGTGAAATATAATGAAAATGCAAACTCTGCATTGGAATGGCAGTTTATCTATGGTCACCACCTCAAAGCCAACTACTGAAATGCGCCGTAATTTATAGTGAACATCTAGCCCTCCACTGTCACGACAGAAACGTCAGCTTAGGCTTCCTCGTCTTTGCGTAGCAGCTCTTTCTGCGCTTATATCATATACATTGAGAATGCATAGTGCGTTTGGAAGAGGTAGGTATCTGGTAGCGTCGAAAAACTCTGGCTTCGATTCGGATGCCCCAATGTCCACTTTAGTTACAGTGTAGGTTAGCTGAGCGACTCCACTGGTATAAAGGGTCCAAGGCGGGTCTCTGTAACTTATTAAGAAGTCTTAGGTATCCATGATTTTGTCCCCGTTCTGACAGGAAAATCCTTTATGCTCCCAACATATAGATTTGCTTAGAATCTTTACTGATATAACGGCCGAGCTATACAGCGTAACCTTAATAAGGTTCTGCGGCTCAAGGCCAGAAGAATTCAGGAGATTCGAAGGAACAGCGACACACTGCTACGTAGAGAGACACACTTGTTATCATATCGACCTAAATGTATGTATGTATACTAGACACTACGGGAAACATTCTGAAGCGTATAATAAACAACAGACTATTAACAGCAACACGGGCAGATGGATATGAATGTAGTTGGGTTCCCGTAAGCGTAGATCCACAGTAGGAGCGGCCATGCTAATTGAAGAGCTGCCTAAAGAGGCGATCAGCAAGAATCGATGGAGTGGTAGATTGAAAAAGTGCTGCTTGCTTATTACTCTAGGTGTGGAGAACACTTCTAATACTGCAAACTGGCGGGAAATACAGCATATCTCCGGACACCAACTATCTTTCCGACCGGGTATTGATTTACGGAACAAACGACGGAGTATAAAAACATTATAGTACATCCGGTGGCGGGTCGCAAGGATCTGTTTTTGGGCCAACACTTCTCTAAAGCGCAATGAATGACGAAAACTTTTGCCTGCCAGAAGCAAGCCTACTAGAAGACTGAGGCAGTCTTGATCAGCAGTAGCAAGTTGCGAGAAGTGGCCACAATTAGTGTTTGCGACAACGAAATAACATCGACGGAGGCTCTAAGATACTTACGGATGGTTTTCGATACTAGGCTCAGATTTAAAGCGCATATAAAAGTCCCAACATAGCTGTCAAGACGAATGTTCAACGCCTGCGGTCCTCAATAAGAACGCAGACTGCTATATGAAGGTGTGATGAGATTCTGTTGTATGGAGCACTCGGGAAGCTAGACCAATGTACCGACTTTGCACTTTAAGAGTATTCTATGCATTCTGAACAACGCCAGAGGAGGCAGCATTAGTAAATAATTGCAAGGTGATATTCTATTGACATAGTGACAAGAGTAGTAGTTGCAACTACGGATAGGAAAGATGAAAGTAAATTTTATGCAGAAATGGAAAGACCGCTTGGACCACACAACGGACGCTGAATTTATAGACATATCCCGAGAATAAGCAAATGGCTTGACCGAAGATATGGATAATCCGATTTCCATCTAATACAAATACTAACCGTACGTGGCTGTTTCAAAGCATACTTGCACAGATTTACTCACGAAGAGGACCCTTACTGCACTTTCTGTGCTGGAGAAGTAATCGAAGAAGCTGAACAGTGTTTTTCGTTTGTCCGAAGATCGCAGTCCAAAGGGCCGACCCGATCATAGAGTTGGACAGGCCACTTAAGGTTGATAATCTTGTGGATATCATGCTTGATTCAATAGAAAATTCAATCGTTTTTTGTTATGTAGCAAGCACTATACTAAAAAAATTGCAACAAGCGGAAAGGCTCCGCAGATCTTCATTGCAAGGCAATAGGAAACTTCCCTTTCGCGAAGTAATGACTAGCGGTTCTTCCACGGAAGGAGGTAGGTTTTTAGTGCGGTCATCCGGCACTTATCGGCTTTCAATGCTTTTTGCCATAAAAAAAAAATGAGTTATATAGAGGACTATATTTACTTCTGGAAATAATTATACTGAGTATAGTGACTCCTAGTTTCCCCCGCTTTTTTCAGATAGGTCCTCTTGTGTCCGTCTACAAGCCTTTTAGTGAAACTGTGAGATCTCTGCGTTGGAGACCTTGGGCTTCGCAGCTGTGCTGGCACAAGTGCCGGCGCGATTGGGGGCAAATTGGATTGTTTTTTCCAGCACAATTCCTGCATCGTTTCTAGGTCTTGTCCTCCAACATTTCACCAATTGCCTGATTGGGTTCGACTTTTCCGCATAACCAGCGCGGAAGAGGTATTCCTTGGGCGAATTGATGCTATTGGCGCACTTTACGCCACTTTTGCGTACTTCCACACTTCATTCAACTCGTAACAATAATTTTTCCTTTCAACTGTCAGATCTAATACTTTGCAAAGTTTAATATAAAAAAAGGTACTTTTTGGCGCCCTTCATGTATCACTTTAGCACCTTCGCAGCAGATCATCACTCCGCGCTTCTAACTCACAACCTCGCTGGTCGCAGCATTGTCTCAAACTTTTTGTCAGACGTTGCCATCAGGTGCTGCGCTTTTCACGATTCAAATGCTACAAAATCGTGACTGCGCTGACTGTTGCTTGCCAGCATATTTCTTTGCACAGACAGCTAAATAGTATGTATGTATGGAACCTTCATATGTATATACATGCATATACATACATACATACATATATGTACATATGCCTTTGTACTACCTCTGGCGGAAGTCGCTTGCTTTTGCCGCAACGCCGCGTGAGCATAATAAACCCGCAGAATTATTCACGCTACAACGTTATCGCCTTTTAGGCGCTCCAACGCGTTTTGCAATCTTTTTTGTTGTTTTGCTATGACATTGAGATTTTCTATGTTCAGTTTTCTTTCTCTTTGTTTTAAAACTTTTTTTTAGGAAACGTGTTTCGCGTAGATTTGTCGCAGTGATAGCATCGCGGGCACCAGCTGTGTTCCACTCACACACCGCGGGAGCTATCGCAATGCGGGCAAAATATGTCAGACGCAAACGAGTTGACCTTTTCTTCAATTGTATTTTTCCCCCATTTTTTTGTTCTTGTTTTCTTTATACGTCAGCTTTTATAATTAAGCGTGTAAATTGCTTTTTTTGCCTTGTACCTTAAATCTATCACTTTTGCCTTTTTGCACATTTTTCATGGTTTTTTTCGCCAACTTTTAAATTTTTTTTTTTACATTTCGCTCAAACATTTCTTTGTTTTATAACTCATTCCCCACAGTTCTTTGAAATTCTTATCTTGTCACACCGTTGGTGTCACCAGCAGACAAATTTTTACTTTAGTTGACTTTCTAAATATTTTTTTTTTCGTAGGTACATACACTTAGCTTTTTTGTTATTAAAATACAGATTTTCTCGCCGATTTGACCGCAGTTAATTTGATCTATGACTCCCAGCGGTGTTGTATTTTGGTTCACGAGTTAACAGCGGCAAGTTGGTTTCATTACGTGTTTCCAATTTTTAATCTCAAAAACCAAAAGTGAATCTTGTGAAGTAGAAGAATACTCCACTATGCAGTAGGCGCTCGTGCAAAAAATTTAATGTCCCGCTAGAGAATAAAGAAGCTCAGATTGGTATAAATTCTGAATTAAAAGTTATTTAGCATAGATTTTCTTTTGATTTTATCGCAAGCGGCAAAAGGCAAGTTTTGAAGGCGAAACTTTTTTCCTTTCTTCATTAAACAGTGTATGTAATACTTTATTTCGATTTAAATGAACGACAAAATTATTAAGGGCTGGCTTTTTGATAACGCTCCACATTTTTTGCATATCTTAATATTTTACGGTACTAATATACACTTATGTTTGAGCTCAACTTGATGTTAAGTTGAGAACGAAGGTATCTTTCTCGAATTTTCAAACTTTGTTTCTCAACAGCACCTGAAGTTCACTAGATACCCTGCAGCAAAATTTAGAGACAGTCTGGCTAAGCGCTGAACTAATTCAAAGCGGCTGCAGAGCGAGACAATTGAAACTGGCGGCATGCAAGGTGCGCTCTCGTAAAAGCTTCTCCCCTTTAGCATGTGATAGCTGAGAAGTAAATGCAAAAATTATCACTTCTCGTACAATAAAAAAATTGCTGCGCGGGAAGACCTCCGACTCTAACATCGTTGATCGCGTGTTCAAATTGGGGTGGAGGCAGTTGTGCTTTATTTTAGACTGAATAAATGTAAACTGTTGCGCGCTGCTTAAAAATTTAAGATAAAAAACGAGATTTAATAAAAATAAAAGTATAAAATAAAAAAATTAAGTATGAAAAATAAAATTTATTCTGTAAGGTAAAAGAGAAAATGAAAAAATATCAAAAAGTTGAATCTTAGACATTTTTTCTCATAAAACACAAATTGTTCCAGATCTGTCCAAGATGGAACCAGTTCGAAACAAGTTCAGAAGTTCTACAGAAGGGTTCATAGGACATCGTCATGATAAAAAAGAGCGTTTAAAGCATTAATTTGGGACAGATGAAGAACCAGAACAGTCCCTTTTCATGCTACTTCGACACTAGTTCTGAACCAGTTCGTTTCCTGCAGGGTATTGTCTGTGAATTCGTTTCTCTTCCACTTTTTATGTTTCTACATGTCGCCACTGATGTGTTTTTGTATACTAAAAGCGGTGCTGCCATAATACCTAGTTTTTGTAACCTAGGGCTCCATATTAACGTCCGATCCATCTTGGGCTGCAGGCACAGACTGTACAAATTATTCCATTGACTTCTACAAATTATTGCTACCAAACCAGGTTTAGGGCATGGTTTCTTACAGGCTTCTAGTTAGTTAGGTTTGTATCTTGGAGGGAAGGGTTCTCATACAGGTGGTGTTGGAGCGCTCTAGACTTCGAGGGTTCTGTGGATTCCGGTTTACTGCCTATCTAACAATGCCTCTAGAATTGGTAAGCAGCTTGCGCAATCTCTCGTCACTTTCTTCCCCTGATGTGGACAAGTACAGACTCTTTATTTATAAGACTCCTTAAATCTATGTTTATTTATTTTATTTTATTTATTTATTTGTTACAGTCTTGCGACTT
>NW_023458562.1:28463062-28464770 GCF_013731165.1 Rhagoletis pomonella
TGCGTTTTTTTTAAAAAAAAAGTTATCAAGCTCTTAAAAAATCACCCATTACGTTAAGCTACCTACTTACATACATAAGTAAATACAAACATACAAGTGGTGGAAAAATAAATAGGGACACGACATTGTAACAAATTCGTCCTATTTTTCCCTTGTTTGTTCAATACTTATTAAATCTAAAAAAGCTGATTGAAAAGTGGAAAAATTAGATACAATTTTGCAGCATTTTCATAACTTTTGCACAAAGTTTGAAATATGATTTTATATGGTTTTTGTTAGTTAATGAGCTATACTTTTAGAAAAAATAAATAAATATTAAATAAACAAAAGAAAAATGGTAAAAATTTGTTAAAATAGCGTGTCCCTAAATATTTTTCCACCACTGTACATGCATGTGCGCTTACCCAGTAGCAATCAGAGCATAGCTAGTTGGCGGAAGCCTCGTAGGATTGTTTAGAGGAGCTTTCTACCACCCTGCCTCGACTCCGTGCCAGAGCAATATCGGAAAAGAGATTTTTCTATATCGGTTGCCCCTAAGCTCAGTGCTCTTCTGCCATGAATAGCTTCTTGTAGATTACAACTGCCACTCGGAAGCGTCGAAAAGCTGTGAGTCCCGCCATTTGTGTGAAAACACAAAGTATATTGGTTAAGCTAGCTAAACAACACCCTTTTCCTAATTTCTCGGAAACCACGTTGGTACCATTGGCATATAGTCTGATCTTCCCATTTGGAGAAAAGTAGTACTTACATATGGAAATACATAGCGTGTAAGAGGGCTTTAAGTGCACGAAAGCGGGAGACTTTTTGAGCCAGGCATACAAAATTAATCACTCACCTCATCACCTTTATCGAAAGTGATGGTCGTCATGAAATTTTTTGAGTCTTTTGTGGATTCTTCAGCAGCAAACTACCTGGGAGAACTTTTCCTGCTTGAGTTTCTCCGCCTGCCTCTGTCGATGCCCCACTGCGGGTACATTCCAAGTTAAAATAGAATAGAAGGCATTTAAGAAATTATAAAATCCTGCAAATACTTTGTTACTTTATTTTCCGCACCACGAATTTAAATAAACATTCGTGGATAGTATTTTAAGGCATATAAGCTGACTTCCAAATAGCTATATGAAGAGTACAGTTAATTTTTGCATGATCCAATGATCGGATCTAAACCAGATTAGTATGGGACCATCTCTGAAACGCTACCTTTCCGATGAAAAAAGAATTATCGAAATCAGTGGTCCAAAGTTATGCGGTAACATACATACAAAAAAAAACAATATTCCGACAAACTGATAACCTCCTCCTTTTTTGGAAGTTGGTTAAAAGTTTTTGAAGATTGAAGGGGACGATTTCTTATTATTTTGAAATATTGTCACTAGATCGTTAATCTATGATTTAAGTTTTATATTAAAAAACACCAACTTCATATTGGAAAAAAGTATGTATTAGCAATTTCTACTCCTATTTTATTTATTACTTCATATAAATTGTAGTTGTCGCTGCAGCTAATGACAAACACTGCCCGATAATCATTGTACACATACTCCAATTTCCTTTCATTAAAAAATATATATATATCTTTAACATTTTTAACTACACTGCAAGCTTATGATTTTGATTTTGCGTCGTAAATGGTGCTCCTATACATATGTATGTACGTACAAGCTTCCTGACGTCCATAGTGCAGCTGTTACTAAATTTTTGTTGTTTC
>NW_023458562.1:28464870-28466868 GCF_013731165.1 Rhagoletis pomonella
GAAACAACAAAAATTTAGTAACAGCTGCACTATGGACGTCAGGAAGCCTGTACGTACATACATATGTATAGGAGCGTCATGTACGACGCAAAATCAAAATCATAAGCTTGCAGTGTAGTTAAAAATGTGAAAGATATATGTATATATATTTTTTTAATGAAAGGAAATTGGAGTATGTGTACAATGATTGTCGGGCAGTGTTTGTCATTAGCTGCAGCGACAACTACAATTTATATGAAGTAATAAAAAATAGGAGTAGAAATTGCTAATACATACTTTTTTCCAATATGAAGTTGGTGTTTTTTAATATAAAACTTAATTCATAGATTAACGATCTAGTGACCATATTTCCGAATAATAAGAAATCGTTCCCTTCAATCTTCAAAAACTTTTAACCAACTTCCAAATAAGGAGGAGGTTATCAGTTTGTCGGAATATTGTTTTTTTTTGTATGTATGTTACCGCATAACTTTGGACCACTGATTTCGATAATTTTTTTTTCATCGGAAAGGTAGTGTTTCAGAGGTGGTCCCATACTAATCTGGTTTAGATCCGATCATTGGATCATGCAAAAATTAACTGTACTCTTCATATAGCTATTTGGAAGTCAGCTTATATGCCTTAAAATACTATCCACGAATGTTTATTTAAATTCGTGGTGCGGAAAATAAAGTAACAAAGTGTTTGCAGGATTTTATAATTTCTTAAATGCCTTCTATTCTATTTTAACTTGGAATGTACCCGCAGTGGGGCATCGACAGAGGCAGGCGGAGAAACTCAAGCAGGAAAAGTTCTCCCAGGTAGTTTGCTGCTGAAGAATCCACAAAAGGCTCAAAAAATTTCATGACGACCATCACTTTCGATAAAGGTGATGAGGTGAGTGATTAATTTTGTATGCCTGGCTCAAAAAGTCTCCCGCTTTCGTGCACTTAAAGCCCTCTTACACGATATGTATTTCCATATGTAAGTACTACTTTTCTCCAAATGGGAAGATCAGACTATATGCCAATGGTACCAACGTGGTTTCCGAGAAATTCGGAAAAGGGTGTGGTTTAGCTAGCTTAGCGTTAAACCAATATACTTTGTGTTTTCACACAAATGGCGGGACTCACAGCTTTTCGACGCTTCCGAGTGGCAGTTGTAATCTACAAGAAGCTATTCATGGCAGAAGAGCACTGAGCTTAGGGGCAACCGATATAGAAAAATCTCTTTTCCGATATTGCTCTGGCACGGAGTCGAGGCAGGGTGGTAGAAAGCTCCTCTAAACAATCCTACGAGGCTTCCGCCAACTAGCTAAGCTCTGATTGCTACTGGGTAAGCGCACATGCATGTACAGTGGTGGAAAAATATATAGGGACACGCTATTTTAACAAATTTTTACCATTTTTCTTTTGTTTATTTAATATTTATTTATCTTTTCTAAAAGTATAGCTCATTAACTAACAAAAACCATATAAAATTATATTTCAAACTTTGTGCAAAAGTTATGAAAATGCTGCAAAATTGTATCTAAATTTTCCACTTTTCAATCAGATTTTTTAGATTTAATAAGTATTGAACAAACAAAAGAAAAATAGGACGAACTTGTTACAATGTCGTGTCCCTATCTATTTTTCCACCACTTGTATGTATGTATTTACTTATGTATGTAAGTAGGTAGCTTAACGTGGAAGATGCGTTGGTTTATCTCCTGCCAAGCTTGACAACATGATGAAAATCAGTGACAACAGCAGCTAACTATGTATAATTGCAAAGAAGCAGCTACAATAGTGTAGCATGCAACATTTTAGTCATGCATATACATATATGTATATATGTGTATACGTACATAAATGAGGATGTGTTTTTAAAATGAAAATGAATGCTGCGCAGAAATTTAGTTGTCATTGCACAATGGTATGTAGGGTGATCAAAACTGACATGAAATTTGAAATTTGGTTTAAAAAAAAAATGTTTTGAATATTTTCCCATGCCATGAAAATGTATTTTTTTGTAAAG
>NW_023458562.1:28466968-28479288 GCF_013731165.1 Rhagoletis pomonella
TGTTTTGAATATTTTCCCATGCCATGAAAATGTATTTTTTTGTAAAGAATTTTTAAAAATACTTTAGGTATGCAGTTTTATAGTCCATTAAATTTTGGTACGCTAGAAATTTGCTTTGATTTTTCATTTGTTTGTTTTGTTAACGGTGCTAAGCATTTTCTTCCATATAAAAGAAATTGTCGAGCATTTTTTATATGGAAGAAAATGTACAACACCGTTAGCCAAAATAATTAATAAAAATCAGCGTGATTTTCTAGATTATTGGAGCTTACACTTTGTTCGATTAAAATTTAATTGGCCATAAAACTGCTTACTTAAAATTTTTCTAAAACTTCCGAAATTAAAATTTTTCTGAAAATTCTGTATAAAAGGTTTGAAAATTTTGGGTGTAATTGGTAAAGTTTATTGAGTTTAAAGTAGTATTTTTTCACGTAAAAAAATATTCAACAGATATTAATAGATCTGGGTTGCTTCAGTTTGGAATAAGAATAGGCGATGTTTTATGCAATCAAACTAAAGTAAAAATTTTATGGAGCAGCCACACTAGCCCCGAATTTTTTTTTCAGAAATTTTCAGTTTCGGTATACTTATAGGCAACCGTTAACGCATCATTAATTGTCACTGTATGTATAATACATACATATAAACATATGCAACTAAACGCTAATCCGACTCATGTCGTCTTAAGCTGTATCCATGCCACTGCTCTACAACTTACGTAAACTCGCCTTTGTGTTTCTGTTTACATAAGCTTGTTTTTTTAGAAATTCAGTTATCAGTATATTCCACTTTTAATAAGTCTTGTTTGGTTTTATATCTTCGCATTCAGTGCAGTGAATGTGCAAACTGCAAGGATTAAGTAAGATTTTTTAACTTTAATTTTTTCATTATTTCTCAGTTGGCAGCACATGTTTTTAGTTAACATATGGAATTTTATTTATTGCTCGAAACGGTGTTATTATAAAAACGACTTGTCTGAAATAAAAAAAGAGAATAAACCATGAGCTACAACACACAAACAAATGTCTAAAACTAATAAAAGCTTATGAGAAAACAGTGCATGAGACGCTTGCATGACAACAGTTCCAACAGACTGTGCATACTTTTAAAAGCTTTATTTTACTATGCTTTTGAACTGCAGCCGTAGATAATGAATTTATAAATCACATGAAATACGACAGTTTAATTTGCCCTATATGTAAAGTGTCAGTAAGCTATGTATGTAAATACATGTTAACAATTAGTGGTACATGTCGTATACGTAACAATTTTCTGCTTTTGTTTTATTTTAGTCACTTGCTAATATTCAACCACTTATATTATGTAATAATCGCATGCAGTTGAATGAACTACATATAATTGCATGCACCAATGAAGTACTCTTCAAACGAGGTTATCAATTCAAGCAAATCAAATTCAAGTGCACTCCGCAGTTCCTAAATAACAATGGCTTTCATGCTCAGTTCATCGATTAGATACAACACAGAAATTGATATTGATATTATTTATTATTAATTAGTTCAATTACATCTGCATAAATTATGCCAAAAAGCGCTAAGCAGCATCACATCAATATTAAATAAATAATTTATGTATGCGATTATCGCATTTTCGCGCGCTTTAGATGCCATTAGCATGAACGGAAGCACACAAGAAAAAAGTGGTACACTGAGGAAAAAAACGCGCTGTAAAAATGAATTTTTTTTTAACTTTTAACTTACAAATGCACTAACCGCGCGCTGTGATGTTGATTTAAACTCAACATTTGAAAACACATGTATATGTATGGCTGTAGCTGAGTGTGCAATGACGCTACAAGATACAATTGGTTGCTGCCCTGAGGGACTGGGTTCAATTACCATCAGACGGAACATAAAATAAATTTTTTTTGTTCTTGTTAATTACGAAAAAGCATCTGTGCACTTCACAACGACATATTTTATAACGTACATACTCAAACTAAAAACGAGTTGGGTTGGTGTTCTTTCATATGCGTATTTTTTAAATTCAGCACGTTTTTTTTTTATTCTAAATTTTTTCCCCTAAGTGTGGAAAAAATTAATCAAAGAGCAGTAATTAATAATCAAATTCGAAAAAAAAATTAAAATGTGAGATTTATTAAAAATATGTACATTACAAAATTTATTATTTTTTAAATGCTTAATTTAAATTATAATAAAATAGGGCATATGTGTATATTAGGGTGATCCAAAAGCACACAGAAAAATAAAATGTTTTGAATTTTCCGTTGCGATCCTCAGAACTGAAGAATATGGAAAATATTGAGGCCCATATTTTTAAATTTTAAACCGGTTAATACTCACTAAACCATGCCAGCGTCGCACAGTGGTTAATCAATGGAATTTAATGTACATAATTCACTGGAGCCTTCATTTCTCCACCAATTTTGTTAACTTTTTTTTAATGAAATCTTATCAAATTTGGCAGAGACTCGTTGAGCCTGATTTTTTATTTTTTGTTTGTTTGCATTAAATGGCAATTTTGAAGAAGATCGATTCCCCTGTTCCAATTAATAAATGTTACATAATAGAAACTAGTTGAAGACAATTATGGGGTTATCCCATTATAAAATTATATTTTTTTAAGTTATAAAAAAAATTTCACCAAAAGTATTTTTTTTGTGAATTTTTTTTATAACATTTCAAATAATTTCTTTTTTAATTTTTTATGTTTTCGGAGAACCCTGAAATTGTTTTCAGCTAAAAAATTTCGCTAACTATTTTTTCGAAACGTGCGTGATGTGGTTACGAATGGGCAAGAAACCAAATTTTTTAAAAGTATATAAGTGATAAGAATATCGGTTTTGTAAAAGCGGTTAGAAAAAATTTCAAAGTTAAATGTGCGTCATAATTCTATTTTTTTTTTTTCTCTGAAGAAATCTCTGAAGAGAAATAACCTTATTCGATTTTATTTTAACGGCAGCGAAAATTCGAATATTAAACAGCGCAAAATTATGTCAAAATATAAAAATTACAGTAAGAGCTGCAGTTTTCTGAAAAGACAAAATGTCGAATATTTCCCAAAAACTTTAAGTTAAATGAAAAAAAAAGTTTCAAAAATTAAGAATAAGACTGTGCACACTGACTTCCACGTCAATGACTGTGCTAATAAGAAACAACTTAGCAAAATTTCAAAGCGCCAAAGTAGCAAAAAGTTCAGCCACCTGCTTAGGGAAGCGGAAGTTATAAGAAATTTATGCAACCACGAAATACAACTCAAAAAGTCAGCACCTGATATCAAAAATAATTTGCGGCAGACGCTCTTAAGGTATGTACGTACTTACGTATGTATGTATGTACATACAGACACATATGTACGTGGCATTTCAACCACAAAAAGCAGCAAAGGAAATTCTGCCGGAAGTTGCGATGCAAAAGTTACATAAATTCAACATTGAATATTGTGGCTTTTCAAAATCGCTATATGTGGTTTTATGGTGTCATACACTCGCTTACAGGCACACACACACATGGCGAAATAGGCGGAGTGCTAAATTTGTTACAGAAATGTGCTTGCCTTTCAAAATACATAGTACATATCTGCAGCTGTAAATACGAGTGTGTAGGTACATATACATACGCTACTCTATACTCATTTCTTATGCAATTTCATTAATATTCATATGCATACATACATATGTATGTAACGCCACCCTTTTGACTCCATGAAATATCAAAAAGTTAAACAGGCCGTATGAGCAACTTTAGCGGTTAAATGCTTGAAAGTAAATTCAATGTTCATTCTAATATCAAATTTTGAGTGTGCTGATTATAAATATGTTTATACATGGATACATTACCACCTATGTACATATTATTACTGAGGTAATGTATGATAGATAGCACAAGCATTGTCATCAAAACTTTTGTTTTTTGAATGCTCGGTCAAAATCTAGCGTAACACTTATGTGCATAAATATTTATTAGACATTCTTTGAGTGATTTGAATTTATTTGGATTTGTATTGGAATTTATGAATAGACAGAATCTGCAATTCACTTCCGTGTGATTTTCTATCAAAGCCACTTTGAAATGAAATTGAATGGGGTTGAATTTCCTTCGCAAGTGAATTGCACAACCTGCTTGATAAGGTAAACTGTTCTGCTAGGCTAAATCTCCGATACAAATCAAGAAAAACAAAAAGTTCACACAGTTAGAAATGAAGAAATTAAACAGGAAATACTTTCTGTCAAATTCTCTTAACCCTTCCATGCTTTTGATGGCATATCATTGTTGGCTTAGCCTGAAATATGAATTGGTATACATTTTAAAAGTCTATTATTTCTGGTTTTACCGTCATATAATGTTGCATATAAATGTTTACTAACAAAAATTAAAAACAATTTTTAACATTTGATGATTTTATTAAATTTTCTTTAGTTAATTTTATAACCCAAGCCCTGTGGTTAAAAAAAATGTGATTTATTATGTGTATATTTTTTTAATATTGCAGAGACAGTTTTAGCAACATTTATGTTGCGCACGAAAAGTCATAACAGCCTATTGGCTGCGGAAAGTTATATTTTCGAGCGGTACAAAGAATGAAAAATATTTCTTAAGCCTTTTTTGAGAGTTGGATACTTAGGTTAAGGAAGAAATCGCATTTTATCGAGAGATTGTAGAATGATTCTAAAAAAAAAGCATTTTATATCTCCAAGAAGTACTCGCTGGAGTTTGGAAGCATCTCAAAATGCGATTCAATTAATTAGTTTTTCATCAAGGTTCATTGATCAACAATTCCGGAAGAATCACTGTAAGTAGTGGCTGTAAAATGTGGGTGCTATGAATACGAGCTTGGTCGTAGTTTTCTCAAAGATTAATCTTATCTAGGATGTCTTGGAATGGTTGTAAAAGTATTAGAATGTCAAGAAAATTCTTCAGCAAAATGTGTGCCAAAATTTCGCTATTGCTAAAAAACCCGTTTCGAATCTTTTAATGCAAATACACCCCATGTCAAAATTATACTCGCACTGCATATATGTACATAAGCTTTAACAATTAATTTTTTTTTAGTTATTTGATGTTAATGTAATGATGTAAAAATTTGGATGACATTTTTTTTTGTAGTCACACGATTGGTATTGAAAAATTTGAACAAATTGTTTTTCGTAATTGGGATAAAGAAAAATATATAAGTGCATTTACACTATTGGGATACGTGTGGCACTGCATTTATTTAATTTTTTATAAAAATATAGTTTATTCTTTTACCAAAACTGTATTAATCCCAGTTGCAAATTTTGTGTAATATTTAAGAAAAATCAACAAACTTTCGTAAAAATTTCAAGCTTTTTGATTCCATTTTTTGAAAAGATTTTGAGTATGAAGTTTTCGAGCCCATTAAATATTACTACAATAAAGTGCAAGTTTGCAGTACATGGAGCTTACTATTGATTTTTTGTTTGTTGTTTTTTTTTTTGTTTATAGTGTTGCTCATTTTTACAAAAATGTGTTCAATATTTTTTTAATATTGCTTAAGTTTTGGACTCGTACGGTTTTTGATAAATAAAAAACTAAATTTTATAATAAATAAAACATTTTAAAGTTTAGTAAAATTATTAGTTAATCTTAACTACAAAAAATTTCATAAACTATACTTTAAAATAAATCAGTCAAAGGTCCTAAGTAGAATTAAATAACAAAAAAATAAATTGTTGAAACTTGTACTATAAGTCTTGTAGTATTTGTAGTATTTTAAATTTTGGTAAGGGGTATATGTATACTGAAAAAATCGAGCTGATCTGGCAAGTCTACGATATTGATTGAATTATGAGCTGAAAATAAGGCAGCAACATATGTACCTACTGTTCAGGCCTCTTGAAAGAAAACTCGACAAAAGTTTCGGAGAGTAATATGAAAAAACAGTTAAACTACATAAAACTACATACGCAAACATTAGGCGCAAGAATTTAAAGTCAGCTTAAAACAGATTTTAACAGATTTTTTTCTATTACCTAACATAAAATTAAATTTGAAACCATAAGATGTTTACCCAGAAAAACTACAAAAAAAAACTACCTTCATGCTGGTGCTTCTAATTAATCAAACAAATTTTCAGCATCTGGGTAATTTATCTGTAGTGCAACAGCTGCAATTGCATTCAGCCTCGAATTCAATGCCATTAGAATGCATAACATAAAAGCTTACAAACGCACACGCACGCTAACCAAAATATAATAACAATCAAAGCAGAGGCGATGGCAACAGCAACAGCAACAGCTACAAACAACCGCAATAATAATACGATCAAAACAAATGTCATTTGTGCCACATGCAACAAGCAGACAATAAACACGTGCATGCAAACTACACTGCAAAGCTATAACTATAAATGCGTTTATGTTAGATGATGCATACATATGCATTTGTGTACACGCGTGTGTGAAATAGCATGCCACAATCCGAATGCGCGTGCGTGCCAAATGTGTGGATATTTGCATTTATGTTTGAGGCAACAAAATTCGCTTAGAACAATAATATCAGCTACATATGTACATACTCGTACATATGTTTGTTTGTACTATATTTCATGTTGTGTTTTGACAAGTTGCGCGCGTTTTGTTTATGTTGATAATATAAAGTTTATGTTTGTAAATAGATGCATATGTATGCACGCAGATAAGTAGGCGTAGCAGGAGAAGTTGTACGTACCAAAATTGCATATTTATGCCCATCAGGAAAGGATATTAATGAAATTAAATTCTAAAAATCTTCTAACTTCAGATTTTAAATATGCTGTCTGCATTATAGCATCGGTGGTCGATAAGAAAATCTATTCAAAATTTCATTTTTAAATTACGGCACTCGATAACGAGTAAATCTTTTGATTTTAAATTGTATTGGATTGAAAAGAGCCACTTCTCTGCCCGCTAATTTTCATTTCGTTCTTTTCGCCCCTCGCTAACTTTTAGCGAATCGATGGCGGCTAATAATTTAATCAATGTAAGTTGGTTCGAGAAACCAACCATGCGTCTGCCAAAGCTGCTGCCCGGCGTACGATTTGGGAGTGTCGATGGACAAAATCGTAAATCTCTCTTTAATAAGATAAAAATATGGAAAAATATGGGTTCGAAAGCTTACATAATGGCCTACGAGGAAAAAATTGTCCATTATATAATCATTATATTCAACCCCAAAAAATTGCATCCAAAAATTAACTAAAAATATTTTTCTGGCTATTGTTGAAGCTACTACTGGTTTTTGGTTTTATTGACTTTTCTTGCAGATCTTCAACCGAGGAATTCAGATTTGTTGTCAAAAGTTTGCTAAAAATCTTTTAGATGCTCAGTTTTTAATTGCAATGTAGCATTTCAACTTTCAATTTTTTTTTATCAGATTTTTCAGAATTTCGAGCATGCAGTTTTATAGCCCATTAAATTCTGGTAAATCAAAGTGCAAGTTTTGAGTTGCTAAAAATCGCGTTGATTTTTGATATTTTTTTTCTGACTATATTACGAATTTTTCCATAAAAAAATCTTTTCGGATATACTTTGTATGGAAGGAAATGCATTAAAAATTGCCAAAAATCAACGCAATTTTTTAGCAACTTAAAACTTGCACTTTATTATACTAAAATTTAATGCATGCTGAAAGAAACTCCTGGAAAATCGGATTAAAAAGTTTAAAATTTAGATGCACAAAAGTCCTAACAGCCAAAAACTAAAAGTTTTTGTTAGAGCTAGCCACCAAAGTATTGATTTTTTTCTGAAGGTTAATTTTTTAACCAACTTTTTGGGGGTTTTATATAAGTATTATATAATGACAATATTTTTCCCTTGTAGACCATTATGTCAGTTTTCGGACCCATATTTTTCCATATTTTTGTCTTATTCCTATCGTGCAAATTACAATTTTTTCTATTGACAGTCCCAAATTGTACACTGCGTGCCGTTGCAAGTCTTTTTTTCATAGCAGATTCTCTTTTTACGGTTTCATGAAAATTGTAGTTAGTGAAGTCTAGCCAGGTTCCTTATTTATTAATCTATTATTTGTTTTCGCCACACATTTTTAATCAGCTTTTTGTATACCCAAAGCGTCTGAAGTCACAAAAAAAAAATATATAAATTAGTGACTATTTATAGGCTCAAATTCAGTGACTTAAGATGTTACTGAATTACTATATATCAGCATAAGTTTTGTTTTCAATGTATTTTCTTTTTGTCGCACTGTGTATTCATAATTAACATGCGCAGGGATACTCTTTAAATTAGAAACTTTCGCGAAATTGTCGATTTATCATTGCTTAATTTGATTGAGCTAAACAACCTCGCGAAAGGGCATGGAGTTCACACTGATAAATATTTACAACCTTTCAGTAACGCCTTTTTTGCGGACATATCAAAACTCTTATGTGACGATGATGTAAGGGATTCGGTTTCAATCATTCCTGAAACTAATAGTAATAATATTTATTATGTAGCTGTATTCTCAGGCCTCGAAGAAAGGAACAGCCCAGCCTTTGTCTTGGTCTGCGGGCTGTATCGGAGGCACAGCCGCTAAATTTAAACGTAGAATACGTGGTATGGCTAAGAAAGCACGAAAGCACACACTAAGAAAAAAATATCGATAGTAAAATCGATTAAAGCATCGACAAAAATATTGAAAACAAAATCGATACCAAAATAGATAACGAATTCGATGGACATATCGATAACAAAATCGATAAAAATATCGACAAATAATCGATAACAAAATCAATTAAAAAATCTATTACAAAATCGATTGAAATATCGATAACAAAGCCGGTAAAAAATATCGCTTATTATATCGATAAGTTCCGAAAATATCCATAGCAAAATCAATAACAACATCGATAAAAATTTCGATAACAAAATCGATAAGAAATATCGATAACAAAACCTATAAAATATCGATTATTATATCGATAAATCCCGAGAATCCCGAAAATCACCAAAATCCCGATATAGTCCCCAGATTTCTCTGTCTATATCCTTTTCTCTATAATTAATATATATCGGTCGAAAAAAAAGAATTTTTTTATACCTCCACAGCCAGACACCGACATGTATACGAAATCTAGAAGATGGACGGACATACGGTTTCACCTATAAAAGTTCCAGCAGGTATTTTTCGCTCCACTATGAACTATTTGTACTAACAGTCACTCATTTTTAAGTATGTACATACATCTGTAAATTTATGTACTTATGTAGAAACGCCAGTTATGCATTTACTGCTTGCCCAATTGTTGTAACACATAATCGTCACATTAGTACATTTTGTGCATTTCCAACAGCAAGCGTACACTGCAAATGGGTATTGTTGCTCACTTATTGTTATGCCTCAGTGATTTCAGCAATTTTAGCCAAATGCTAACAAGTATGTTATCGTTACTATGTCAATTGTGTAAAATCTAATAGTGCTCGTATTTTCAGACGAAATTCGTGAATTTATGGAAGGGCACAATGCCAGTTTCTATAGAACTATAGTTACTCGTGTGTAGATACATACATTTAATGATTGATTTCATATGCAAGTTATATAATTTAGTTAGAGTTTACGATACAAATATTCCCTAAAATAAATTGTTGATTTACTAACTTTAATTGGTATGCGTATAAAGCTCCCTACAATCTCAACATTATGAGACAACCAGAGTACGTAATCAACTGCATTGCATGTCATTGCTGGATTTAGTAAAGGTGTGGGCAGTATTTGTTGGCAGATGGATGCCACAACTGTTGCCAACTGCCGCAGCTACAGCCACCTGGGGAACACTAACACCAAAGCAATTTTTGTACAAATGTTTTGCATATGGAATTTCTCTTTTTGCTATGTATTACTACTCTTACAAAGCCAACAATTCGTTCTATTATGCGCTGCAAATAGTATTTTCCAACAACCACCCATACGCATTCGAATCTAATTGACAAGCCTCCTGGCCACCGTATGCTGATGCAACTCGGTGCTCAGCCATACGTACTCTGTTGGGGTATGGCTACGGTGACCATCCGTCGTGTAATATACGGGACAGTCCTCTTTTTTGACCCATTGTCCTGGTAATTTATTTTTTATTATACGGGACGCCAAATGTTCTGCATTTGTTTTAATGCCCTGTATTTGTCCCGTATTCGGTGTTTCGACGCCTTAACAGCTTAATAAAATGGCATGCCTATGAACGAGTTTTAAGTGATGTTAATATATGATCGTAATTTTCTTCATAAACATTTTAGTAAGGTTTGGATATTTTTCCTTAGTTTATTTAATGTTTGTTATTTATTTATGAAAGTAAAACTCTTTTCCTAACAAAAACCATATAATACCAAACTTCCAACTTTATGCAAAAAACTATAAAAATTAATTCTGACTTTTTATGAAAAAATACATAACACCGTCAACAAAAAAAAAATTGTCAAAAACTAACAGTAAGCCTTAGCGACTTAAAATTGCACTTTATTATACTAAAATTTAACGATTTTTTTAACAAATTATACGGGTTAAAAATCTCGAGAAAATTATCCTACAAATTTCTGATTTTACTAAAAGGATACTGTTTCAGAAAAAAAATTTGCAAAAAAAGTGGAAAAAATTATTTTATGTCCCGTATTCGGCTCTCAAAGATACGGTCACCGTAGGTATAGCATTGAAAATGCACGCAACGGCGGTCGTAATGAATGCCTGAATATCTACACATTTGAGGCGATTCGTTATTTTCGTTCTAGGCTCGGGTGTATGCGCTAGCGTGCGTTTGCTTTTTGTGTGTATTTCTGCGTTTTGTTAGTGAAAATTGCTGATTTTAATTATACGAATGGATGGTTGTGTCACTCTAAATGATGGCATTGAAATCTGCAAGTGCTTACAAACATGTATTTATATGGGGCGTTCCATACCAAAATTAGCGGGATTCACACTTCATGTGCTTGATTTGCTTCAAATTTTTGAGGTTGATGGACAAACATAAATAATAAATAAATATGAAATTTGAGCTTGATTACAGCACAAAAACAAAATACTAAATCGATTTAATATTTTTCGAAATATCTCGAGAACAGCGCGAAGAAAAACTTTGAAAAAAAATCACACATACACACATCGAAATTCTCTTTGAAAATAAATATTTAGAAACGTTTTTTTTTTGTCTTGAAAAATTTTTCACATACAAATTTTTTGAAAAAAATAATTTATGAAAATATGCCATCTTAAAAAAAAAAATAAAAGAGATCACAATGGTAGCTCTGAGTATTGCGCAATTTTTAGGTATATTGTTACGGGGTGCACTCTACAACAATTTGAGTTATGATTTTTTTACACCAAAGCTGAGTAAAATGAGTACATTACAAATTTACAAAATTTTATTTTAAGTTAAGTTAAGTACATTACAAATTTACAAAATTTTGGTGTAAGTTAAGTTAAGTTTAAGTTCCATAAAGTATTCGGAAATATTTATTAATATTTCTGCTTCCAAAAAAAGTAAAATTTTGTTGGCCTATGTTATTATGCCTTCAAATTTTAACTCTCTTCTTGAAAATAAGCTCTTTCAATTTTCTTTTTCTTTTATTTTATTCCAGGTACACAGGTGATACTGGCAACTGCGTTTGAAACCAACCAGCTAAGGAATAAATGACTAAAGCGTTTTGAATCGGAACCGAATTGCTGAATACGTTATTGCTCGCCCTAAGGAAAATCCCAACAGGAACAAATATGTTTGTCCTTGTTACATATCACAATTATCTATGTACTTATATTATCCAAGTGGCGAATTTCAAAATTAAAAACTTAAACCATTGAACTGTAAAAAAACACCGCAAACACAGGAGGTCGCAAAACTTCTTCTAAACTGCTAAAATTTAATGGAATTATTTTTCACGATTTGAGTTTTATAATTTTCAAATAAAATACTCTTTTATAATAATAATAATCTAACAACTTTTTCTACTTATTTACTTCGGTGCTAACTGAACTTATTTGAGCTGAAGGCACGCGCAGGTGGAGAGAATATTTTAAGGGAAAAAATTCTTCGCCTCCACTTGCTGCTAAATTTTGCTCGCCTGGTAGAAATGCCACAAGTGGGAAGTAAACTGAATTTTCCTGAAACGGCCGATCACCGGATGCGGAAAAGTCAAGCAGGTGTAGTATATGCTAAGGCGCAGCGCACTTATACAGCCGCTTGCACCGCAATTTTGCTCGCCTGGTTGACATGACAAATTTTAGCGCCAAACTGAATTTTCCTGAAACGGCCGATCACCGGATGCGGACATCTTTTGAAGACTTAAAAATGTTTCTACAGCAAATCTTTAAATAAACTTTTTGGGCTGAAAGATTGACCGATGGTTGAAAGTT
>NW_023458562.1:28479388-28483724 GCF_013731165.1 Rhagoletis pomonella
ATATATTAAAAATTGCGTAAAACTATTGACTGGTTTAAAAAGTAGACAATAAAAGTTTAAAAAAGGCAGTAGTCCCAGCGCGGTTTAAAAATTAAACCCAAATTTTTGACCGTGTAGAAATGATCCATAGCTTGCAAAACATGTTTCGTTTCCACAAAAATAAATCCAACACTATTAAATTGAAGAAACAGTCCATGTCCAAAATCCGCGGGGAACACTGAAAGAATTCTGTGTTTTAAATTAGCATATTTTGAACGAATTCGGAATGTCTAAGGTGGAAAAGAAACCAACTTTTCTATAAGGAAACAATTATAGAAAAAGAATTTTCTTACACTGTATTCATGTCTCCGCCAGCAATTTGTGACATCATTTAAAACCAGCTAAGAAGAATGACGACACTATTTATTAGATGGCACATTCAACGAGCCAATGTCCAAAAATGCGCGTATAAACAATTATTGATTATTTAATATCGGAACCGAGATCATATAAGTTAATTGATCGGTTTTCACACACTTTTGAAACACAAATTATATGCATTTTTACTGCAGAAAAGTTGTTGCCCCAAAACACAGCAGAAATCTTCCAATTAGAGCTGGCACCTATCCTTAGTTATGAGGTGTCATATTGAGGATAAAAAAGTGCCAAAATGTGCCAAATAGAAAAATAAAAGTGCCAAAACAGGTGTCATTCCTTTTAATCATTCACATTTCGCAATAAAATAAAGCTACATTTCCCAAACAAAAGTGCAATGATAAAATAAGATAAACCATTTGAATAGCCGTTATAAATTAGAAAATTTAAGTTAAGAAAAAGAAGTGCAGGCAAAGGATTTCACAAAAATGTAGCGTGACGTGGTGCGCGCCGGTCGCACCGGTTAAACAAATTTAATGTTTGAAAGGGAAATAATGTCATCGGATTTTATTTCGTTTTTAAAAAGGTGCGAAATAAAGTCAATTGACCTTATTTCCGTTGATCTTATTACCTGTCACCGTAAATGCATTTACCCAGCTCTGCCCATAATGCTATACTTATATATTGCGCAACACTCAGAGCTATCATTGTGATTTTTTTCAATTTTTTTTTTGAGATGGCATATTTTCAAAAACTAATTTTTTTACCAAAAAATTTGTATGTGGAAACTTTTCCAAGAAAAAAAATTTTAAAAATATTTGTTTTCATAGAGAATTTTGATGTGTGTATGTGTGATTTTTTTCAAATTTTTTCCTCGCCCCGTTCTCGAGATATTTGGAAAATTATTAAATCGATTTGTTTTTGTTTTTGTGCTGTAACGTTTTTAAAAATGTATTAATCAAGCTCAAATTTCAATTTCTTTATTATTGATGTTTATGCATCAACCCTAAAAATTTGAAACCGTTTTGGTATGGAATGCCCCATATATATATCTAAGGAATCCTTCATCAAAAAGATTTACTCATTTCAGTGTATTTTAGAAATACTATTGCTAAAAATATATTGTTCTTAAGAGTCCTTAAAAGAAAGCAATTTTGATTTTGTGGAACTTTCATCTTCTTTTCGGCACTATTTTTGAATACCATTAGGCACATTTGGAAATTTTGAAATTTCATCCCTGGTCTGACCTAGTCTTATGAGAGTTTGCAGAATTACCATCGCAAGCGTAGCTACGCAATGCAGGCGCCCAATTACCTGTCCATACATACATAAGTACATATGTATTTGTATTTTCTACGACTATACTAACCGTTAAATGTGCGATACGCTGCGTAGCGTGACGTGGTGCGCGCCGGTCGCGCGGCGCACGCGGTGTGGCGCGCTGACGCGGGCCGCCGCGAAGCTAAACAAATTTAATGTTTGAAAGGGAAATAATGTCAATGGATTTTATTTCGTTTTTAAAAAGGTAATAATATCAATTGACTTTATTTCGCACCAAGGTGGGAAATAAATAAATGCATAACGAAAGCGAATGCAAATGTTCGCTACATCCCTGGTACATACATACAAACTTAAAGCTTAAACAGACGGCAGCGTTGATCGGGATTAACTGGGACTTAATCCGGATCAACTGCAGTTAATTCCCGAGTTGATCCGGATCAACGCTGCCGTCTGTTTAAACTCTTAGATTACTAAAAGAAAAACAGATCCACATTAACTGCAATCAATGTTTGTGTGTATGTACGTATGCATGTATTTACATACATATGCTGCGATTGGGTTATAAATATTGCGCCATCTGTTACTCAAAAGCCGAAATACCTACACACACACACATACTTTTTGTCTCCTTCTCTCACTTCCAGCGCATGCCATATATATTTGCAAAATGATGACGAAGTTATTTTGTATCGAAAATCATTTATGCCAATATTTGAATAAAATAAACATGCTTAGAAGATATCAACCAATACTTGTCATATGCCAAACTAAAGGAAAATACCTGAATTTTTGATTAAAGAAAGCAAAAACAAAATCATTCGAGCGGTTTTGGAGCATTTTGATTCCTAATTACAATTCCTTGTAATTTGTAATTGGGAGTAATTTAATTCCTAAAGGAATCATTACGACCCTGCTCGGATTATGGGGTGCACTCTACAATAATTTGAGTTGTGAATTTTTTTTACACCGAAGTTGACTAAAATGAATATATTACAAATTTACAAATTTTTTAAATATTTTTATAAAATTTTTGGGCATGCAGTTTAGTAGCTAATTAATTTTTACTATAATAAAGTGCAAGTTACAAGCTACTGAAAAATTGGGTTGATTTTTAATATTTTTTATGCTGATGGCTTTTTGCACTTTTTTTTATGGGAGAAAATGCGCGAAACTGTTTGCAATCGCTTAAAACTTGCACTTTTTTTATACTAGAATTGAATGGGCTAAAAACTGCATACTCAAAAAATTTCTAACAAAATTTAAAACATTTGTAAATTTTGTAATGTACACATGTTACTCAACTTCGGTGTAAAAAAGGATTCATAACTCAAATTATTGTAGAGTGCACGCCATAATGCTATACTTATATATTGCGCAATACTCAGAGCTATCATTGTGATTTTATTGAATTTTTTTGAGATGACATATTTTCAAAAACTAATTTTTTTATCAAACAAGTAAGAAAGTCTAAGACCGGGCGGAGCCGAACATTAAATACCCGGCGCAAGTATTAAATATATGTTTTTTCACCTTTCCGAAAGCTACCGCTAGATGGTAAGCCGGGGTGTATCAATTTTGAGTAAATTAGCGCCCTTAAAATTCGAAATATTGAGGTTTCAAGCATTTCTGAAATTTACCGTTACATGAAAAGCGGCCGTAATTTTAGTCCGATTTCATAAATTTTCAACGTTTTGCTTTTAAGTGGCAAGCACAATAACCATACCGAGTTTGGTACAAATTGGTAGAACGGTTACCGATATACATACACATATGTGATCATAAGTGGGCGGTGCCACCCCATTTTCCAAAAGTTTACCATAAGCGTGTTTCTTGGTAAACAATTGCTGCAAGCATCAATTTTGAATAAATTAGCCTTAATATTTACTGATTTATCGAAGATTTTGTATTTCTCTAAATTACCGTAATATGGAATGTGGGCGTGGTTATTGTCCGATTTTAAAAATTTTCGGCGGGTTGGTATGCTGTATCAAGGCCAACAACTGTGCCAAGTTTGGAAGAAATTGGTGCAGCAGTTACCAAGATATACACATGTAAGTTGGCGTAGCTACGCCCATTTTCCAAAAATTTATAATATTCTTATTTGTCGTCTGAAAATTATTGTAAATATCAATTTTGAGTGAATTATCTTCAGTAGTTACTAAAATATCGCAGTTTTCGTATTTCTGGGAAGTGGGCGTGGTTACAGTGCGAATACCAACCTACCTTGGATTAATGTAAACCTACATACCAAATTTCGTTGAGATATCACAATTTTTGCTCGAGTTATCGTGTACACGGACGGACGGACAGACAGACATGGCTTAATCGACTTCTCTATTCATTCTGATCATTTATGTATACATTTCTCTATATCTATCTCGATTCGGTTTGGCTGTTACAAACAACCGTTATGTGAACAAAATTAATATACCCCTGTGCACAAGTGCGCTCGGGTATAAAAATTTGTATGTGAAAATTTTTCAAGAAAAAAAAATTTTAAAAATATTTCTTTTCATAGAGAATTAATATAACAAACACTATACACATACAGCAGGTTTTTGCAACGACAAGATTTTAATTCAAAATTTTTACAGAGACTCCAACTTTTCGATTATATGCTTTTTTCCCACATAAAGTGTGTTCGAAAATGTTTCAAATAGCTGAAAATGTATGACACCGTCAGCAAAAAATGTGAAATTAA
>NW_023458562.1:28483824-28488374 GCF_013731165.1 Rhagoletis pomonella
TTTTTGTAGTAAAATAATCGCAGACCCAGAATAATAATTATTTCATATTTTAAAAAGTCATCAAAATTTTCGTAAGAATTATAAAGGTCTTTTTTGATAATAATTATGTGTGAGAAAATTTTTTAAGTCATCCATAACTATGATTTTAAGGCCTATATATAATAATAGTCGGCCGCTGTGGTGTAGTGGTAAGCAGTGCGCGCTTCCACTCCACAACGCCAGAGTTCAAACCCTGGTCAAAGCAACATCGCAAAAAAGTATAGAAAAAAGGTTTTTTCTTAACAGCGGTCGTCCCTCGGCAGGCAATGGCAAACCTCCGAGTGTATTTCTGCCATGAAAAACAGCTTCTCATATATGTATGCATGCATGGAGCTATCTTCTGAAGATCTAAAAATGTTTCTGCACCAAATTTGTATATAAATTTTTTGGGCTGAAAAAAAGTCTTGAGGCACGATTTTTCACATTTTTTCCTACAAAATCTGTACTAAATATTTTTTACAAAATGTGCCCGAAAATTGTTGATCTGGAAGAAATTTCTGACTGTAGTATATCCAACCGATGGCTGAAAGTTGCGCACAAAAGTTCAGAAAAATGTGAAAAGTGAGTCCTGGGTGCTGGCAGTTGGGCGATACTTCGATCGCAAAAAGGTCGTACGACCGGTATATTTTTGTCTAAAAATCTTCAAGCGCGAGTTTCTCATAAGGTTTTGGTACAATTTTTACAAAAAGTTGTGGGTCTATAGAGCATGCTTGGAGCTATCTTCTGAAGACCTAAAAATGTTTCAGCAGCAAATTCTTATACCAATTTTTGGGGCTGAAAAAAAGTTTTGAAGCGCGATTTTTCACATTTTTTCCTACAAAATCTGTACTAAATATTTTTTACAAAATATGCCCGAAAATTGTTGATCTGTCCCTCGGCAGGCAATGGCAAACCTCCGAGTGTATTTCTGCCATGAAAAACAGCTTCTCATATATGTATGCATGCATGGATGGCTGAAAGTTGCGCACAAAAATTCAGAAAAATGTGAAAAGTGAGTCCTAGGTGCTGGCAGTTGGGCGCTACTTCGATTGCAAAAAGGTCGTACGACCGGTGTATTTTTGTCTAAAAATCTTCAAGCGCGAGTTTCTCATAAGGTTTTGGTACAATTTTTACAAAAAGTTGTGGGTCTATAGAGCATGTCTGGAGCTATCTTCTGAAGACCTAAAAATGTTTCTACAGTAAATTTTTATATCCATTTTTGGGGCTGAAAAAAAGTTTTGAGGCGAGATTTTTCACATTTTTTCCTACAAAATCTGTACTAAATATTTTTTACAATATTTGCTCGAAAATTGTTGATCTGTCCCTCGGCAGGCAATGGCAAACCTCCGAGTGTATTTCTGCCATGAAAAACAGCTTCTCATAAAAATACAATCGCCGTTCGGAGCCGGCGTTAAACTGTAGGTCCCTCCGCTCTGTGTGACAATATCAAGGCGCACGCCACAAGTCGGAGGAGAAGCTCGGCCAAACACTAACATATGTGTAAGCGCCAATCTATTATTATTCTATTATAATAAAAGTCTTTACATAATAGGTATCAGCGAGATAAATATTTGTGAAGTCTTCAAAGACTTTTATTTTGAGACTTATGTTATAAAAGTCTTGTCATAATAATTAGCGATGAGATAAATATTTTTAAGTCATCAAATACTTTCAGTTTGGTACTTATATAACAAAAGTCTATTCATAATAATTTTGAGTGCGAAAATTTTTCTTTAAGTCTTGAAAGACGGGGCTTGTTCAGGACCATTTCGGGATTAGTTTGGGACCCGTTCACAACTGCTGTTGATCTATAAAGCAGGTGTAGTGTATTCGTCCTGTTATAGTCAGGCCGGAGTGCCCTGGTTATTTTGCATGTATGTATGTGTGTTCGACTACCTTTTCCTTGCTAGTCCAAGAAAAGGCAAACCAATTTCTCTTTTAACGACTCCGAAATGGCACCCCAGTGTTGCAGCCTCGGATTCCTCCAAGCAGGCTCCTGCCATCATCAAATTATCGGCCTTCTTATTGCCTTAAATTTTGCTATAGCTGGGAAGCCAGACAAGAGAGACGCTTATTGACGCAGACACTGAGCATAATTCTATTTTACATTTCTGGACCAGCAGGGATTAGGTGAGAGTATATTGTTGCTCTCCTTATTCTAGCGTTGCCTTTTCCTAGAACCTTCAAGGTTGCCTAAGGCTTTCGCTTGGAAGATGTTTGCATCGGTGACAGGTAATAAGATCAACGGAAATAAGGTCAATTGACTTTATTTCCCACCCTGGTGCGAAATAAAGTCAATTGACACTTCGTCGATTCGTAGAAAAAAATGTTGTTCTTACAATAAACATTGCCCCGTAAGTGTTGTTTTTTAATAGATGAAAAAGGTTATTGCCAAATCCTCAGTGTTGTGATATTAATCCACACACAATCATGAACTACCACCAATTGATTTTATTAAAAAAATTTAAATTACGAATATGTAAAAACATGATGCGAAAAGCTAAACACCTGGGCAGAGCTGGAATACGAGAAATATTTGAAGAAAGAGTGTAGAAATGATCCATAACTTACAAAACATGTTTCGTTTCCACAAAAAGAAAGCGAACACTATTAAATTGAAGAAACAGTCCATGTCCAAAAACCCCGGACGAACACTGAAAGAATTCTGTGTTTTAAATTAGCATATTTTGAACGAATTCGGAATGTCTAAGGTGGAAAAGAAACCAACCTTTCTATAAGGAAACAATTATAGAAAAAGAATTTTCTTACACTGTATTCATGTCCCCGCCAGCAATTTGTGACGACATCATTTAAAAGCAGCTAAGAAGAACGACGACACTATTTATTAGACGGCACATTCAACGAGCCAATGTGCCAAAATGCGGGTATAAACAATTATTGATGATTTAATATCGGAACCGAGATCATATAAGTTAATTGATTGGTTTTCACACACTTTTGAAACACAAATGATATGCTTTTTTACTACAGACAAGTTGTTGCCCCAAAACACAGCAGAAATCTTCCAATCAGGGCTGCCAACTATCCTTAGTTATAAGGTGCCATATTGAGGATAAAAAAGTGCCAAAATGTGCCAAATAGAAAAAAAGTGCCAAAAAAGGTGTCATTCCTTTTAATCATTCACATTTAGCAATAAAACAAAGCTACATTTTCCAAGTGCAATGATAAAATAAGATAAACCAGTTGAATAGCCTTTACAAATTACAAAATTTTAGTTGAGAAAAAGAAGTGCACGCAAAGTATTTCACAAAAATGTATTGAAATGTTATTTTTTTACAAAAGTGCCATTTTGGCACATTGTGCCAAATTGAAAAATTAAGTGCCATTTGAAGTAAACTAGGGACAAATGGCACGGTTTGAACCAAGTTGGCATCCCTGCTTCCAATAACTTACAAATATTAAAATGTGAAATATCGAGGGCTTCGATTCATAAATACCCTCTATCTGCAATTTGCACAAAAACTAATTTGTGATTTTAGAAACCATCTGGGACTTATTACCTGTCGTTATATAAGGTAGCATTAATATCTCTGATGACAGTTAAAGCTTAGGTGGATTTTTATATCAGAATCTTATCTTTGTGAAAAGTGTGCAGATAGAGGGTATTATTGAATATAAGCCCTCGATGTTTAAAATATATAAAAAATTTATTTCAACGTATACAAAAAATAAATCTACCTGCGTTACAGCACGGTGGCAGACGGGGAAGGGGTGGCCGCGGCGTAGCGTGACGTGGTGTGCGCGCCAGTCGCGCGAGCCGGGGCGCGCGGTGTGGCGCCCTGACGTGGACCGCCGCGAAGCTAAGCAATTTTAATGTTTGAAAGAGAAATAATGTCAATGGATTTTATTTCGTTTTTAAAAAGGTAATAATGTCAATTGACTTTATTTCGCACCAGGGTGATCTTATTGCCTGTCACCGTTTGCATCATCCACTAGACGGAGGGACAAGGAGAGGCAGAGTTCTCGGAGTACACACCTGCACCCACAATACAGTACATTTTTGAGAGAAGTTGCCTCTTTATCGGGCATTCTGCCCCTCCTTCTTTCTCTCCAGCATGTGACTCTCAAATGTACATATGTTTTTGAAGCTGTGGCTAGATATCATATAGTCGGTATTTTATCGTGACTATGTTTCGTTGATGATCGTCCCGTGCCAGAGCTGGCGAGTTTCACATATGTATGTATTTATTAGAAATGTAAATAGGGCAGCAACAAACAAAATCATTGAGTTTTAAGTTACGGCCCTAATATTTTTAGTAATATGTATTTTAGTGTGTAAAGCTCCTTAAAAATGCAAAAAAACTTACGAGTTTCGAAAAACTTTTAGTTAAGGCTTTTTCTACATTTCATTGATATTTTAATTTTAAACGTATTTGATTTTTTTGTATTATAATTATTTGGTAAACTACATATTCCAAAAAAATACTGCAACCTGTGTAAAGTCGCTTCTTATAGTACAGGGTAGTTGTGTGTGTTTTTTTCTTATTTGCAACAAGGAATGTCTATCACGC
>NW_023458562.1:28488384-28496457 GCF_013731165.1 Rhagoletis pomonella
GTTGTGTGTGTTTTTTTCTTATTTGCAACAAGGAATGTCTATCACGCCCCTAAATCAGCTGCCAGATACATTTAATCTCAACACACGCCAACCAGCTCACGCAACTATATATGTAAATATATGTATTTAAGTTAAACTGCCTACTTAGAGAAACTTTCTTAAGCCACAATCTGACATTATCAAGATCATTTGCATTACTTAATTGCCACAAAATGTGCAATTTGCGTTGCCACAGACAGTTGGAACGAACACACATACATCATATATATTAGACATACTATAAAACATTTAAGACTTATCAGCGGCAATGTCAGCGACAAACATTTAATACGCTTTTAATTGCTTCAATGGTGAATTTGTGGCACAAGCAGAGAAATATGCAACAAACACATGCGTCATGCTAATGTATGCCCTTTGGCAAGTAATTCTCACACCAGTAAACTATACTCATCGAAAAGCGAAAAATACATACATAAATATATGTGGTAATGCGAGCATGTACGGGCGTATAAGTAACGTGCCTAGGCGTGAGTTGAAGATAAGCTTTGAAGCTTTGCCTAGCTGATGGATGTGCTACCGTTGCCCTGTTATTTTGCGGCATCGAATATACATTTCGCTTATGCTTATGTACTAGTAAGTTTTGCGTTAGATAACTTTCTCAACTTAACTTTGCTACTGGCATAATAATCTCGGTTTTATCGCACGAATTTTCATAGGCGTCAATTACATACACGCCAACGCTCATACAAAATTGCCAAGCTAAGGGGTACTGCAATCACTTACAGTTCATACATACTTATACTCGTACATGTGTATACATGTTTTTGTATGTATGTATATGCATGCACTTTCAGGTTGCGTAAACGCCCTGAGGTGTTGGCAGACACTAAAATTGAAGTGCATCAATTTGAGGTAAATAAATTTTGATAGCTTTTAGTAGAAGGTAATACGAAAGCAGTAAGATTGGAGTTTACTACTTCAGTTATTTGCAATTTTAGAAAATTCATAAATAGCACGAGATGTATAGAACTGAGAGAAGAGTAAAGCATATAAACGTTTTGTTCACTTTGTAATTGCAAGGATTAGAAAGTTTCAAGCATTCGAATAGTAATTTACTAGTTAGTTATGCAAGCAATTGAACTTTCTGAATGGAGAATGCTGGATTGACAACTTCTGCGCTACCGAAACGAGGAAATAAATACGCAGAACCTACTCAAATGTCAGCTGCGTGGGTGCACGGTATGTACATAAAAAATTGACTCCTTTTTGATGGCCATGCAGATTTAACTCTCAAGTCATAATCGTCGCTTTCAGACAAAAAGAAAAAATATATAAAAAATGTCCATATTATTTCCAAAAAAAATATGTATATTTAATTACCAAATATTTTGTGTACATTTTTTAAACGACAAAAAATTTATTTCTAACCAATGGCTAAAATATCATGTTCACCTTAATGCCAAAAATTATTTGCTCCTTTTAACTATCAAAAATTTATGTATTGTTTTAAAATTGACAAATATTTATTTATAGTCGTTAAATTATAACAAAGTCATAGTTTTCAAATTACCATAAGAAGTAGATATGCCCAGTTTTTGCTATGCCAAAAGTTTATGTATAAATTTTAAATTGCGAAAAATTTATTGCCAGTTAATAAACTATCCCAAATTTGTTTCCAATATATTTAAGTTGATGTCTAGTTTCAAGTGATTTAAATATCACATACAATTTTTAAATGACAAAAATTTTATGTCCACTTTATAAATTACTACAAAAATTTTTTTCAGTACATTAAAATTTATGTCTAGTTTAAAGTGATTTGAAAATTATGTCCAGTTTAAATTAACAAAATTTATATATTACTACAAATGTATGACCATTTTTTTTAATTATGTCCATTTTGCAAATTGCCAAACCGCCACTTTTTAGATTACCAAAAAATGTTCTACAGTTTTTAAATTACCGTAAAATTAAGTCGGTTTTTATTTATTACAAATTTTTTTTCTAGTTTTAGTATTCCCAAAACTGTATGTCCAGTTCTTACACTAGTAGGTTTAAATTGCTAAAAATTTGCACTCAGTTTTTACATTACCAAAAATTGATGTCCAGCTTGATGATAAAAAAGGTCGCTGTTAAAAAAAAAACATTTAAGGGCAACTTGTTTCTATTATAAAATTATGTCCAGTTCTACAATTGTCCTGCCCTCACACTGAGTTAATCATGGTCCTTCGAGCCGGATACTGGCGGCTTATTTTACATCCACCAGACGACAAGTCGTGTAGGGGGGCCAGGATGTTTAGCGACTTATGCATTTCCCGCATAAACAATGAACAGCGAACACACACACGCACTTGTATATTGCACTCCCGCCCAAAACCAAGTGCAGGGAAT
Organism: Rhagoletis pomonella; assembly: GCF_013731165.1. NCBI lineage: Eukaryota > Metazoa > Arthropoda > Insecta > Diptera > Tephritidae > Rhagoletis > Rhagoletis pomonella. The sequence continues at coordinate 28,490,776 of NW_023458562.1, forward strand.
AAACACACGCACTTGTGCTTAAAAATAATTCGTTCGTTCTTCATTGGGTATGCATTTTTTAATGCACTTCTCAACTGCCGCAGAACAAAACCTACTAAAGTAGTTAACTGCTGGCACTCCAAATCTTGCTCAACAAACTTGCTTGATGCATCACAACTCTCTCGGAGTTGTCTCACGGGGCTCTGTATTGCCTTCGGCATATAGAGGTGGTACAAGAACTACCATGGGCCACAGCGCCCACCCAATTTTTGAACTTAAATAAATAACCGGTGCTCAACACTCCGCTTGACGCACACCCCCAAAAACTCTTACAGAGTTTAAGCGGCAAAGCCACAGCGCTACAAGCCGTAGGGACTCTGCATGACTTACAACCATGCAGAGGTGGTAACTGATGGTTATCATTGGCTCCGACGCCTAGCCAAAACATTTTTGCTTTAATACATTTTTATGCAAATACATTCATCCTGGTCCTGCCCTCACACTTAGTTAATCAGAAAGTTATGTAATGTTTTTGAGAACCATAAAAATACGAGCAATTTTTAAATGCCCAAAATGTTGTTGACGATTTATAAATAACTTAAAATTTATGTCCAGTTTCGAATGAATAAAAATTTGCACCCAATTTTGTATGCATAGTTTTTACGTTACCGAAAATTGATGTCCAATTGATGAAAAAAAAAATTTGACACCGTTTTTAAACAACAAAAAAAGTTAAATTATTGTCCAGTTTTTACCTTAACAAAAATGTATGGCCAGTTTTTAATTATCATAAAATTACGTGCAGTTTTTAAGTGTCCAAAATGTTGTTGCCAATTTATAATTTACTTAAAAATTATATCCAGTTTTTAAATTACTTTCAAGTAGATATTCTTAAGCAATTTATTTTTATGTTTTTTTTTTGCAACTGTGAACAGTTTTTTGAATGCACCTACCGGAGCTCTAACTTGTTATTCTGCTTACTCTAGCTTATTATTTGATTTGTTAAAATTAAAAAATTTTAATAAAACTTTTTCAAGCTCCTCGGGCACATCCATTTTGCAATATATAATTGCCAACGAAAAGTTACGCTTTAGCGCCAAACCAATTGAGTCGAACAAACGAGTGGCATGCGAGTAAGTAAACAGCAATAGAGTAGCAAAGCAAAGCAAACAGTCGCACTCAAGCCTCTCAGCCAAAAATGCCATAACTGAGCAGCCAAGTCAAGTGTGCACTCGTATTAGCATTAACATTTCTATTTTTTTTGCTACTACAACTAGTTTACATTTATTTATCAGAATTGCATACTTCAGGGAGTTGAAGCATAATTTGGCCAAAAGGCAATGGCATTGTAAAGTGGAATTTTTGCGCTAACTTTGAACTTCGAAAGTGGTTATTTGGAAAAGTTGTTTGTGAGCAGTGTACGTGCAAGTGATAAGCGGCACGAGTCAGATCGTTGCAACTACATAACTACGCTTCAGGTGTATTGCAACAAACTCAAAATAGTTGATTTGCAGAAAAAGGTTTTATTATACCATATATTTATATATATTTTATGATTTTATAACTAAATTTTTATTTCTCTTTTTCCCCCTTTTTCAAGCACTACGACTAACTCGGTTCAGCACTTCACAAATGATCAACTCAAACTCATTGTTGTTGCCGAATTATTTACAGTTAAATTTTGTGCAAAATTACATGCACTTCGACCCAGTTTGACCTGGTTTATTTGTAGCTGGAACAGCAACTAAAGCAAAGCGATTTAGACTCTTGTTAAAAATAAATATACATATATTTTTGTGTCTCTTTTATATTTTCTACATTTGAGTTGGCATTTTCGAATGCGAAACTTTTCAAAATTGCGCCGCAAGACATTCAGCAACAGCCGTCACCATCAGCAGCAGCATCAATTGAAGCATTTAAAACTCTAACGATCGCCTTGTAATGCAACAACAATTGTTAAATATTGGTCACATTGTTCGACAACAATAGTTCTGAATGTGACGCTGTCCTATAACAATAACAACAAAACGGCTACGATAACACTGATAACTGTTAAAAAGCGAATAGTTGCAAGCACAAAGTCAGCAATTTGCAGCTGCATCAGCAACAGTAGCAGCCATGGCAACAATGGCTCCCATGGCTGCGATAGTAGCTGTTAGTTTTGGCAGCGCAGCTGAAAGCAAAATTTATAAAAAACAAGTAAGAGCAGCGCTGTCTTCGGCTATGCCGAAGGCTTCATACCTTTCATGAACATCTGCAAATTTTTCTTTGACAGATTACTGCTTTTGAATACATCTGCATACATCGATAGAGGAGTTACATACTTATATAAAAAATCGCATCTAAACAATCAGAGGTATGGAAGATATACTTTATATGGCACCAATCTAAGTGATTTTCACTGCTATGTGATCGGTATGTAAACCGGTAACACAATTTATTGGGTTTAGTTTCCTACATAAAGGAGATATATCGCAAAAACTGGTATCTGAACAATCAGTGCTATAGGAGATAAAGCTTATACAGCATAGATTTTGACGATTTTCTCAGTAGACTTTGTATTATTATTTATAAAATATCTTACGAAATTTATCGGTTTTAGCTGTTCAAATAAAGGAGTTTTACAGTAAAATCCCATATCTGAACAATCAGATGTATGGAAGATACATATATGTTATAGTCACCCGATCCTTGTTATTTTCACTGTAAGTATTCCGTTGATAATGAGCAAAAATGGTGCGAAATTTCATGTTCCTAGCTGCATAAATGGAGGAGTTATGATAAAAGACCTCATATCTGAACAATCAGTTGTATGGGGGCTACAGGTTATAGTGACCCGATCTTTGTTATTTTCACTGTAAGTCTTCTGTTGATAATGAGTGAAAACAGCGCGAAATGTCATGGTCCTAGCTACATAAATGGATGAATTATAACGAAAAATCTCATATCTGAACAATCAGTTGTATGGGAGCTATAGGTTATAGTTACCCGATCTTTTTAATTTTCACTGTATGTTTTCTGTTAATAATTATTGAAAACACTGCGGAATTTCATGTTCCTAGCTATATAAATGGAGGAGTTATAACGAAAAATTTTATATCTGAACAATCAGTTGTATGGGAGCTATAGGTTATAATGACCCGATCTTTGTAATTTTCACTGTAAGTATTCTGTTGATAATGGGTGCAAGTACTGCAAAATTTCATGTTCTTAGCTGCATAAATGGAGAAGTTATAACGAAAAATCTCATATCTGAACAATCAGTTGTATGGGAGCTATATGTTATAGTGGTCCGATTCTTCCGGTTCCGACAAATGATTAATACATTATAAAAATACACCCACCTACAAAATTTGATCCGGATATCTCGAAAACTGAGAGACTAGATTGCATACAAACAGACAGACAGACGGACAGACGGACAGACGGACAGACGGACAGACGGACATGGCTAAATCAACTCAGCTCGACGTTCTGATCATATAAGTATACATTTTAATGGGTCTATCTCTTTTTGTTCTGGTACTTACAAACATCGGACCAAAGTTATAATACCATTTCATGCTCATGAAAGGTATAATTACAAACAAAAAAATTAAAATGTGTGCCAATATCAGCAAAGAACAAACAGGGAAAATAGTACAAAAGTGGAAAGTTTTTCACGCTTGCAGTTATTTCTTTTCAAAAATTTCACTTTTCCACATTTTTTGCTTTTCATTTCCCACTACGCACAGTGGGATTTCGGCGTAACAAATTAAGTTGTTCGAAAATTCAATTCTTATATTTGGATAGTTTAGCCTTGTTAAGCAACATTTGAATAAAGAAATCCATTTAAACCAAAACTTTTTACGAAATTGAGAGTTTTATACAAAATAAAAGTAAAAGCAATAGAAGAATTTTATTCAACCAAAACTTATTGAGACTTTTGTTCAACTGAGCAATGTGTTTTTTTAATAAACCATGTTTTGCTTTCTTTTGTTGTAGCTTTGTTCCCTCAGTCTTTCTACGTCTTCTGTCTATAAAAAAAAAAGTAAAGATCGGAATCTTTTCTTTCGATTTTTGAAAAAAATGGCTCATATTTGCGACTTTTAACGTAGCATCATATGCCACCGCTGGCAGTTATAGTATTATTAAGGTGCTTTTGTGGTTAAGTTATCATGGGAGGCATGTGTTAAAGTAAACCAATTACTCACATTTTTTGGATGTCCAGTTATAGTATTATTACTAACATATGTGCATATGATGTATTCATCGGTTTGGTTTGTATGGGAGGTACGCTTTGAAATAAACCGATTTCGCCCAATTTTTGAGAGTTTAGACATAATGATAATAGAAACATATGTACAAAATTTCGGAGTCATATATTCATTGGAGCGCTTTTTATGACATTTGAAGGCATATTTGAGGTTAGGTTTGTATGGGAGGTATGCTTTAAAATAAATCAATTGCATCTATTTTTTTCAAGTTCGCTTATAACATTAGGTTTGTATAGTAACTTCTCCAGTAAAACATTGCAACGAGAGCGTAAAATCAAAATAGAGCGAAAAATTGAGAAGAAGAGAAAACTAGCAGAAAAAGTTAATGAACACAAAACTAGCAAAAACTTGCAAGTGAATAGTGATTGCACTGTCTTGACATTCTCCTGTTAATATTTTACTATTTATAAATCAGTTTTAAACTCTTTGCTTCACACACAAGCACTTACACTGCCCAGTACATCATGAATATTTTGATTCCCACTCATTTTACTTTTGTTTGTGCTAAACCGATTCAACAAATGGCGGCTTTTGACTTTTATTCTTCTTCTTCTTCTGCTAGCTAATTTCTACTAGTAAAATTTTCACTAGCAAGAATTTGCAGCTCTCGCGTGTTGTTACGCTCTCGATTCAGTGCTCTCTTGCAAATTTTTTGGGTTATCATACACTTTTCCAGTAGAAATTTGCAGGTTCCAGTACAAATTAGTACTGACTATTAGTTACTATACAAACCTATTATCACAAACATGTGGACAAAATTTCGGGATCATATGTTCATCTGTGCACCTTTTATGGCCTTTTTAAAGCGTGTTTGAGGTTAAGTTTATATGGGTGGTATGCTTTAAAATAAACCGATACGGCCAAAATTTTCATTTTTTTCTTGATTTATGCCCAAAAATGTTGCATACGGAAAATTTAGGTTCCACACCGACTCCTCATATTTTCCAAAAAATGTATAGGGATGTACCACTGTGCTTCGCGCTAAGTACGCAATAGTCTTTCACAAAACTGTTGAATTGTTTTTTTTTCGCTTTTAGTTTGATAAATTTAACATAGCCTTGCCCTGTCAAGTAGGGTTGCCAGTTTGGAAAATTTTTACTAAAATTGGTAGAAAAAATTTGGGTTGGTAAAAAGATATTTTGTTTTTCATTTTGGTAGATTTTTGTTGAATTATTTTGTTTGAAAAACAAATGAAACTTTCCATTGCCGCTTTATTTTTCGTAGTTATCTTTATATTAAAAATTTGTTTCCATAAATGTAGTATACTTTATTGCATTAATTTTCGAGCGCTTTAAATATTTAAAAAAAAAAAATTTGCTTAAATAAAAGGAAATGATTGTTCGCAAAAAAAATTACATTAACGCAATCGTTAAATGAAAAAAACCACAAAAGACAGGCGGAAAAAAATTTAAAAACTCAACGGGAATTTTTAGCTGCACACTGTTGT
>NW_023458562.1:28496557-28499635 GCF_013731165.1 Rhagoletis pomonella
AAAAACTAGTGCTGGCGATCAGCAGCCATATCAACACTTGCGACTCTGTGCTGAAAATTTTCGCCTTATAGTAAATATGTTGTAGCGGTATGCAGCAAGTTAGCAACCGCACTATAATAAATATTGATATTGTTTTTTGTATTTTTTTTGGAATAAACATCGAAAGTGTAAATAATTTGTTATATGCGTCAACAAGACTCTTGGGTGGAAAAAGCTGAAAAGATAAAGCCCTATCTCGGATATTCTCGTAAAAAACTATCAAGAGAAAAACGCAAAACAAAATTTTGTTGAAATGATTGCACTTAACTCGATAACGATTATCCTACACTTTGGTAACTCAAATTAGCTGATGCATTATACAAGAAGTCTCCCACCGCATATTGACTCTCACTTTTGTAAATCATATCCTGGAGAGCGATGTAGAAGAAAAATAGAAAACAGATGCTGAAGATATTATGCGATTACTCTTCTGATTACTATCCCGATTGACATATATTAGTTCTGAAATAATTCGCAACTTAAAAAAGTTTCAAATCTTATATGCCGCATTGGCATAAATGATTAAAAAAAAAATAAAAAAATGTAAAGTAACTAATCCCGCTTCGCTCCCTTAAGTGTCCGTTGCCATTATGACGTTTTATGATACTTCTCTCATCAGCTACCTTCGATTAGGAAGAAAATTATAAATTGATTCAGTCTTCTATTAAGGATTAGTGAGTATTATCGCCTTGGATTGAAACATAATGGACCATGTTCCTCACGCGATAAATGACTTTGACCCGTAAGATCGGCGGAATGGTATTTTGTTGGGAATAATTCATCAACCTCAATTTTAAGCTACCAGATCACTGTAGTGTTTTCTAGGCAGATAAAGCAGCCGTTAACCAAGCAGTGGATTGGCCGGTGAACTGTTTAACATTGAAAAAAAAAACGGGGCAATAATCACGGGACTGGGGTTGCTCACAGTGCATTCAAAGCTTGAAGAATGCCTGACCCATATTTTTAAAGAATTAACGTACTGTGGTTCAAAATTACTTGGAATCCTTACTGCGGTAGCTGCTTGGAGGATGAGGAGGTGGATATAGATACCTTGAATAATCCTGAGGAACTCTACGGGACGGCAATCTGCCGAGTGCAATATTTCGTTTTCGGTACATAGTAGCTTTCGCTAGTGCTATCACAAAATACTACTGCTTCTAGTTCACAAACGACCTAACTACTCAGCCTAAGAATTAGGCTTTTTAACTCCAATGTGCTCTCGATACTCCCTTATGGCAGTCTCACCTCGAAAGCCACTACTACAATAACCAGGCGATAGGCAAGTTTTCGTAAACAGATATCTTAGAATGATACTCCGATTTCCGCGGTCTAAAACTATCTCAAATAACGAGTTTCTGGCTTCGAAGACAGAAACGGAAGAGGATAGGCCAATATTTGCGAAAAAAGCACTGGATTGGAATCCCCTAATCGGAAGAGCTGGGCCTGCCGTAATACCGCACAAACCGCGGAGCAGAACAGTCGATTGAGAGGCGAAAGAATCCGGGTTAAACTGGAAGGAGCTCAGAGCGATTGCGCGTAGTACATGCCCTATGTCCCGCTTTGAATTAAAGGAAATGAAGAAGGAGAACCCCGTTCATCCGTTTTCGTATGTTGAGTTAAGGCTGTTCGTCCCATTTTCTTGTAATGTGACTTTGGTTATGCCAAAGAAAGAAAGAATCTGGACTAAAATATTAAGGAAACCCGTCAGACAAACGCAGTTGCCGGCAAAAGTTTTGTGAATTTTCTAATTTTACATTTTTTAATGTTCTAACTGGTCAGTGCTAATTTATATTAAAGGGCTTCCCTTAAATTCTAAAACCTGGAAACTAGGGGGCTTAATTGAAACACAGAGTTCAGAGAAAATGTCACGCGTATGTATTTTCTGAGTACATTTCCAACAAAAGAGAATAGTATTTTATATGTTTGACCTTCCATAAATTGATAATTCATAAATAAGCTAAAAAATGTTGTGCATCTTCTTACAAAATTTAATAACTTTATATCACGTGCGTGTCTACGCTCTTAAGCCATAAAATCTATCAGCAAAAAATGAAAGTCCCAAGTTTGCCCAACAACCAGCCGATCTCCGTAAATTGACTTCATGGCTTACAAGCTGACTACAAGAAAAGCAGCGATTTATTTTACAATTTTCGCTTTTCATTGGCAGCTGCCACGACACCAACCGAGATGGTGTAGACCAAAAAATTTGATAAACTGTGACTCGCCTGAGCCGCAGCATTGTTGCTTTCAGCGGGTGGCTGACGCCGCTTCTTGGAGGACAGCCAAGCCGAAGGATAATAAGAAGGATGTGAATACTCATGCACGCTTACGCCAACGCAGCTTGACTATTTTTACACTCTCGCCGTCTGTTGTCCGGTGTTCACTTGGTTGCCTCGTTTCAGTTCTGGCCCTTGCTATTTATTTATTTAAAATGCCTCCTCCAAAGTATTTCAGACGCAACATACTTGTGTTTAAAATTATTATGCAGGTCACGCTTTCGCCGGAAAAGTTTATGATATTTTGTTGTTGTTGTTGTGATCTCTGCCAAAAATGTTTAACGCGTGCTTGCGGCGTGGCGTGCGCTGTGTGGCAGTGTCGTGTCGCCTTTCTTAATGCCAGTCTGCCAGCGCGGGGTCCTTTCTTAAGGCGTTGTCAATGAATTGCTGTTTAAGAGCATCGATTTGGTGTTCACGTTTCTTGCTTTCTCTCTCGCGCTAGCTACGTATTTCCCGCTTGCACAATGCTGGCATAATTTTATTATCTTCACTGCAGCCACAAACACAACTTTTATTTGATTTTCACTGTTTGCCAAATTAAATGAGTATTTCTGTGTCTCGGTGGGTTAATGCCCAAGTGTATAGGGCGCATAGTCTCTGAAGAGTATATAATGGGTGATTTTTTTGAGGTTAGGATTTTCATGCATTAGTATTTGACAGATCACGTGGGATTTCAGACATGGTGTCAAAGAGAAAGATGCTCAGTATGCTTTGACATTTCATCATGAATAGACTTACTAACGAGCAACGCTTGCAAATCATT
>NW_023458562.1:28499735-28501146 GCF_013731165.1 Rhagoletis pomonella
AAAAAAATTTAAAAACTCAACGGGAATTTTTAGCTGCACACTGTTGTTGTCAAATATTATGTGCAATAAAACTACATGCCTTAAATTGTTATAAAAATTCAGAGTAAAATAATCAAAATTCAGACGAATATTATTTTGAATTTTTCTAAATGTTGTAATTAGCTTAATTTTAATGGGTTTGGTTAAAGCGCAAACAATATTCTTATACAAAATAAAATACCAAAGGCGTTCCCATGACAGTCGGGCCTACGTAACCGGAACGATCCAGATTTATATTTGTCCAAGGACTGTTACTCCAGCAACACTCCCCAAAAACTCTTTGGGGAACTTGTGTGCTGCTAAAACAACAACAACAACCAAAAAATTTTACTAGAAAAACATTGTAAATATAAAAAAAATCACCAAGGGGTTTTTTGGGTCACTGTATTTGTCTATAGTAACTCCAGTTGAAGTTTTTTCACTTTCGCTTTTGGTTGAAGGTATAATTAGTTCCTTAAAAACAATTTTAATTTTTATTCAAATAACTAAAAAATAAAACTATAATTTTTAATTAAATAAATAAAAAGACGTTATTGGTAGATATTTCCCAGATTTGGAAGATCTTTTTCAAGGGGATGGTAAGTATTTTTTTCTTTAGTGGCAACCCTGCTGTCAAGTTAAAGGTACATATCTGGTTGTTGGACAGTATGCTTTCAGGCGCTTTAGTACTAGTTTTTGGACAGAAGTTAGTGAGCACAATTTATCAGCTTTTGTTCTAAGGTGTATTCAAGGCAACTGCATTTTTAAAAAAGCTTAAATTATTTCCCAAAAAGTTAGACATTTCAAAGAAAAGTTTGCCAAATACATAGTTATCCGCAAAAATAAATAACGTTGTGCTGAAAAGGTGCAGAGTTACTATTTTATTTACATTCAACCTAAAGGCGGTGCAGTCCTAATGAGAATAAGTGGGTAGTTTTTTTTTAGTGATGTTCTATGCTGCTTAGTTGGCAGCAAAACGGCCTTCGGAACGAGGTCAGACAGATTCTTCACTGATTTATTTCGTCTTAAATTTTCATAATACTTATTGTCGCTTCCCTCCTCCTACAGCCACTTCGTCCAAAGAAGTGTAGAAAATTTCTAAGTTGAATATCTACAACTGTTTGAGCGGCAAGACAGCTGCACACTTTGCACTAATGTTAAAAAAAACGAGCGCAGACTAAATCCGAAGAAATAGTTCATAAAAGGAGTATAATACGTAAGCGTGTAACCCCTAAGGAATGCACGAGGTACATTGAACTATCCCGCATAATGCGCTGCCACACTGGGATTAGCGGCAAGCAGCCAAAGAAACTCATATAACGGGTGATTTTTTAAGAGCTTGATACCTTTTTTTTTAAAAAAAACGCATAAAATTTGCAAAATCTCATCGGTT
>NW_023458562.1:28501246-28526049 GCF_013731165.1 Rhagoletis pomonella
AAAAAAATTTAAAAACTCAACGGGAATTTTTAGCTGCACACTGTTGTAAAATATTATGTGCAATAAAACTCCATGCCTTAAATTGTTATAAAAATTCAGAGTAAAATAATCAAAATTCAGACGAATATTATTTGGAATTTTTCTAAATGTTGTAATTAGCTTGATTTTAATGGGTTTGGTTAAAGCGCAAACAATATTCTTATACAAAATAAAATACCAAAGGCATTCCCATGACAGTCGGGCCTACGTAACCGGAACGATCCAGATTTATATTTGTCCAAGGACTGTCACTCCAGCAACACTCCCCAAAAACTCTTTGGGGAACTTGTATGCTGCTAAAACAACAACAACAACCAAAAAATTTACTAGAAAAACATTGTAAATATAAAAAAAGCACCAAGCGGTTTTTTGGGACACTGTATTTGTCTATAATAACTCCAGTAGAAGTTTTTTCACTTTCGCTTTTGGTTGAAGGTATAATCAGTTTCTTAAAAAAAAATTAATTTTTATTCAAATAACTAAAAAATAAAACTATAGTTTTTAATTAAATAAATAAAAAGACGTTATTGGTAGATATTTCCCAGATTTGGAAGATCTTTTTCAAGGGGATGGTAAGTATTTTTTTCTTCAGTGGCAACCCTGCTGTCAAGTTAAAGGTACATATCTGGTTGTTGGACAGTATGCTTTCAGGCGCTTTAGTACTAGTTTTTGGATAGAAGTTAGTGAGCACAATTTATCAGCTTTTGTTCTAAGGTGTATTCAAGGCAACTGCATTTTTAAAAAAGCTTAAATTATTTCCCAAAAAGTTAGACATTTCAAAGAAAAGTTTGCCAAATACATACTTAGTTATACGCAAAAATAAATAACGTTGTGCTGAAAAGGTGCAGAGTTACTATTTTATTTACATTCAACTTAAAGGCAGTGCAGTCCTAATGAGAATAAGTGGGTAGTTTTTTTTTAGTGACGTTCTTAGTTCATATAAGTTTTCCTTTTTTTTTTGGAAAAGCTCTTATGAAGTTATTAAGCCTAAATATCAATTTGAAGCGATCTTTGCTTGTATGGAAACTTCTACTACAAAGTCTATGTATGTAAGTAGTAACTTCAGTCACCGTTCGTAATGCAACCTATTCTGCTTAGTTGGCAGCAAAACGGCCTTCGGAACGAGGTCAGAGAGATTCTACACTGATTTATTTCGTCTTAAATTTTCATAATACCTATTGTCGCTTCCCTCCTCCTACAGCCACTTCGTCTAAAGAGCTGTAGAAAAATTCTAAGCTGAGTATCTACAACTGTTTGAGCGGCAAGACAGCTGCACACTTTGCACTAATGTTAAAAAACGAGCGCAGACTAAAGCCGAAGAAATAGTTCATAAAAGGAGTATAATACGTGTAAGCGTGTAACCCCTAAGGAATGCGCAAGGTACATTGAACTATCCCGCATAATGCGCTGCCGCACTGGGATTAGCGGCAAACAACCAAAGAAACTCATATAAATGCTGACAAAGCCAAGCAGATGCATATCTGCAAATGTTTATATGTATGTATATTTCGTATTTACATAGAGGTGTGAGTGCGCTAAAAAGCAGACTTTCTATGAAATTGCATTGCGTTTAGTGTGTGAGAAGTATGCAGTTAAATAAAATATATACAAAATTATAGGAACGCAAACGAATCTACGTAGAGTAAGATAAATATATTTTTGTATATACATTAGGGCGGGTCAAGTTGTATGATAGATTTTATTGTTCGATTATGAGGGAATAGCACAAAAGGATTCTGCGTGTTATCTATTTCTACACTTATATTTTTCCTAAAATCTCCACCAAAGGTCGCATTTCACATTTTCTTCGAAACCAATTTTTGCAATTTGGCAAACTCCAAATTGATTTTAGATCCATAGTTTCCTCGACAAATTTGCTTAGGATTACACCTACAATCCTCTTATGCTATATGCGCATAGTCAAAAAATAATGTTCCGCCCTAATATACATACTAACAGGTGTATTTGAAGCTCACATTCCCTGTTTTCTTATTCTATCAAACCTTGAAATCTACACAAATTCGTAAGTATGCATTGCTAAAACTCCTTAGTACTTGATTCCCTTTTACTTTGCGCTCCATGATTTATATCAACTTTTCATTCACCAAATTCACGCTGTCATCATTTTGAACGAGTTGACTTTAAATCTTTTAATAAAAATGTCAACCGCAGTGAACGGTAGCAAAAGAAATGGATTTGCACATTTTTCTGGTGCAGTTAAAGAATTTTTGTAAAGAAAGTAGTAAGAAAGTTAATGCAGTCTAGATAGTTTACAACATACAAACATACGTACATATATACATAGATACCTATTTTGAAGTTTGATGTATAATTTATAGGCCTAATTAATTATTATTATTTAAATACAAATATTGTTTTTGTAAACTTCTTTTGTAGGATTAAAACAATTTTCTATTGTACAGAAAGGCCAAATTTTTTTGTTAACTATTGGCATGTTGAAGTTTTTGCCAACAATCTTAAGCCGGTGCATTGCTTCAACTACTAAAGTTTAGATTTACTCTTCTTGGCCAACGCCAGCTAAATTATAAAATTAATTTCAGTATTTAGGTAAATAAATTATTTTCATTATTCTTATTATTATTATTATTATTATTTTTCCTTTATACATATCTTCCTTACATTGTTCTTATCATACTCAGTTTATTTTTTTTTGGTTTGGTTAGCTGGCTGATTAAAATGCGTTGCCACGAGCTCCATATAAAAAATAGTGGCGTGAAATGAAACAGATTGAAATTTATGATCAATTGACATTTTCTATTCATGAGCACTTGAACACGTTCTCTGGCATTTTTCTATGATGCAAAAATATTTGTGGGTATCATTGTATTTATTGAAGTTATTGACACTTGACTGAAGGAAATAATTCAAATTTAAAGAATTTGTGAGATATGGTAGTCGCAAGGACCAGACTACGGCTTTGACGTGAGAAGACTTTAAGGTCAGGACATACATGTTTTGTTAGTTTTAAAACCAGGAATAATTTTTGGCCATCTAAAAGCGGAACAAACATTTTTGGTAATTACAAAACTGAATTTAATTTAAAAAAAAACTGTACATACATACATTTTTGGTAATGGAGGAGCTGGGCACAAAATTTTGGTAATCTAAAGACTGACCATAACTTTTTGGTTTTTCAAAAACTGGGCATAAATATTTGGAAATGTAAAGCTTGATATAAATTTCAAAGCTAAGAATAAAATTTAATAGTTTGAAGATGTATGTACATAAATCTTTGTTACTTAATAACTGAGCATAATGTTAGTAACTTGAAAACAGACATTTTTGGTAACTTAAAAATTGAACATAACTTTTTTGTGTGTTGAAAATTCGACTCAGATCTTGGTGACATACATAAGTGTTATTAATGAGAAAACTACGTAGACATGTTTTTTGTTAGCTTGAAAACTGGAAATGACTCATTTTTAATTTGAAAACTGGCTATAAATCTTGGTGACTTAAAACCTAGACATATATTTTTGATAAGTTGAAAAGTGGGCATACATACGTGTTTGGTAATGTAAAAACTGCATACAACTTTTGGGTAACTCAAAAAATGTACATAAAATATAAACAAAAAATTTTTCATAAATTTTTAGTCATGTAAAACTTTAAAATTTAAAGCATATAATCTAGTACATTGAAAACCGGGCATAAATCTGGGTTGCTTAAAAACTGGACATAAGTTTGATCACTTGAAAACATATCATAAATTTTAGGAAACTTTTAAACTGAAGATAACTTTTCTGTATTTGAAAAACTGTATTAAGCTTTTTGTAGCATATAGGCTGGACATAAAAACTGAACATCACTTTCGGGTGAATAAAAAGCTTTACATAAACTTTTTGTAATTTAAAACTGCAAAAATTGTTGGCAGTTCAAAACTGGACACAATTTATGATAAAAAACTTGGCATTCATTTTTGGTAAGTTAAAAATAAGACAGCAACTTTTGTCATCTACATACCGGACAATTTTGTATGTCTAGAAAAAGGTAAATAAAATTGTATGCCTTTAAAAAGGGATATAAAATGTAATGCCAAAAAGTTAACAAAGACTATTTAAAGGGGGACATAGAAAACTGAACATTGATTGCATGCGAATATGTCCACCATTGATCCATTTTTTATACACACTTAAGCATTGAAAAAATACTTCCACTTGCCACCCTCAATTTTAAAGTCTCAATTTAAAAAACTGAGTTGCAGTTTTGAAGTACTTCTTGCTAACTACTTGAGCCAAATCACTTTTTAGAAGAAGAGTTTAAAACAAGCCTGCAGCGGACTGTTGTTATAAATACAAAAATGCCACAAAAGAACGTGCCTGAAATTTAAAGAAACTAGAACAACTTGACAGTACTTTTCGCCACAAGAAATAGTAAACGGCACAGCGAATCACTTTATTTGGTGGCAAATTGAAAAGCTAGGCGACACAAGAGCGCATACATCCTTATGCAGAGCAGAAATGCATACGCGCTCACACACTCATATATAAATTATATATTATATACTCTTCAGAGACTGTGCGCCCTATACACTTGGGCATTAACCCACCGAGACACAGAAATATTCATTAAATTTGGCAAACAGTGAAAATCAAATAAAAGTTGTATTTGTGGCTGCAGTGAAGATAATAAAATTATGCCAGCATTGTGCAAGCGGTAAATACGTAGCTAGCGCGAGAGAGAAAGCAAGAAACGTAAACACCAAATCGATGCTCTTAAACAGCAATTCATTGACAACGCCTTAAGAAAGGACCCCGCGCTGGCAGACTGGCATTAAGAAAGGCGACACGACACTGCCACACAGCGCACACCACGCCGCAAGCACGCGTTAAACATTTTTGGCAGAGATCACAACAACAACAACAAAATATCATAAACTTTTCCGGCGAAAGCGTGACCTGCATAATAATTTTAAACACAAGTATGTTGCGTCTGAAATACTTTGGAGGAGGCATTTTAAATAAATAAATAGCAAGGGCCAGAACTGAAACGAGGCAACCAAGTGAACACCGGACAACAGACGGCGAGAGTGTAAAAATAGTCAAGCTGCGTTGGCGTAAGCGTGCATGAGTATTCACATCCTTCTTATTATCCTTCGGCTTGGCTGTCCTCCAAGAAGCGGCGTCAGCCACCCGCTGAAAGCAACAATGCTGCGGCTCAGGCGAGTCACAGTTTATCAAATTTTTGGTCTACACCATCTCGGTTGGTGTCGTGGCAGCTGCCAATGAAAAGCGAAAATTGTAAAATAAATCGCTGCTTTTCTTGTAGTCAGCTTGTAAGCCATGAAGTCAATTTACGGAGATCGGCTGGTTGTTGGGCAAACTTGGGACTTTCATTTTTTGCTGATAGATTTTATGGCTTAAGAGCGTAGACACGCACGTGATATAAAGTTATTAAATTTTGCAAGGAGATGTACAACATTTTTTAGCTTATTTATGAATTATCAATTTATGGAAGGTCAAACATATAAAATACTATTCTCTTTTGTTGGAAATGTACTCAGAAAATACATACGAGTGACATTTTCTCTTAACACTGTGTTTCAATTAAGCCCCCTAGTTTCCAGGTTTTAGAATTTAAGGGAAGCCCTTTAATATAAATTAGCACTGACCAGTTAGAACATTAAAAAATGTAAAATTAGAAAATTCACAAAACTTTTGCCGGCAACTGCGTTTGTCTGACGGGTTTCCTTAATATTTAAGTCCAGATATTTTCTTTCTTTGGCATAACCAAAGTCACATTACAAGAAATTGGGACCAACAGCCTTAACTCAACATACGAAAACAGATAAAGGGGGTTCTCCTTCTTCATTTCCTTTAATTCAAAGCGGGACATAGGGCATGTACTACGCGCAATCTCTCTGAGCTCCTTCCAGTTTAACCCGGATTCTTTCGCCTCTCAATCGACTGTTCTGCTCCGCGGTTTGTGCGGTATTACGGCAGGCCCAGCTCTTCCGATTAGGGGATTCCATTCCAGTGCTTTTTTCGCAAATATTGGCCTATCCTCTTCCGTTTCTGTCTTCGAAGCCAGAAACTCGTTATTTGAGATTGGTTTAGACCGCGGAAATCGGAGTATCATTCTAAGATATCTGTTTACGAAAACTTGCCTATCGCCTGGTTATTGTAGTAGTGGCTTTCCAGGTGAGACTGCCATAAGGGAGTATCGAGAGCACATTGGATTTAAAAAGCCTAATTCTTAGGCTGCGTAGTTAGCTCGTTTGTGAACCAGAAGCAGTAGTATTTTGTGATAGCACTAGCGAAAGCTACTATGTACCGAAAACGAAATATTGCACGTGGCAGATTGCCGTCCCGTAGAGCTCCTCAAGATTATTCAAGGTATCTATATCCACCTCCTCATCCTCCAAGCAGCTACCGCAGTAAGGATTCCAAGTAATTTTGAGCCACACTACGTTAATTCTTTAAAAAGATGGGTCAGGCATTCTTCAAGCTTTGAATGCACTGTGAGCAACCCCAGTCCCGTGATTATTGCTTGGCCCCGTTTTTTTTTTTCAATGTTAAACAGTTCACCGGCCAATCCACTGCTTGGTTAACGGCTGCTTTATCTGCCTAGAAAACACTACAGTGATCTGGTAGCTTAAAATTGAGGTTGATGAATTATTCCCAACAAAATACCATTCCGCCGATCTTACGGGTCAAAGTCATTTATCGCGTGAGGAACATGGTCCATTATGTTTCAAGCCAAGGCGATAATACTCACTAATCCTTAATAGAAGACTGAATCAATTTATAATTTTCTTCCTAATCGATGGTAGCTGATGAGAGAAGTATCATAAAACGTCATAATGGCAAAGGACACCTAAGGGAGCGAAGCGGGATTAGTTACTCTACATTTTTTTTATTTTTTTTTTAATCATTTATGCCAATGCGGCATATAAGATTTGAAACTTTTTTAAGTTGCAAATTATTTCAGAACTAATATATGTCAATCAGGATAGTAATCAGAAGAGTAATAGCATAATATCTTCAGCATCTGTTTTCTGTTTTTCTTCTACATCGCTCTCCAGGATATGATTTACAAAAGTGAGAGTCAATATGCGGTGGGAGACTTCTTGTATAATGCATCAGCTAATTTGAGTTACCAAAGTGTAGGATAATCGTTATCGAGTTAAGTGCAATCATTTCAACAAAATTTTGTTTTGCGTTTTTCTCTTGATAGTTTTTACGAGAATATCCGAGATAGGGCTTTATCTTTTGAGCTTTTTCCACCCAAGAGTCTTGTTGACGCATATAACAAATTATTTACACTTTCGATGTTTATTCCAAAAAAATACAAAAAACAATATCAATATTTATTAGAGTGCGGTTGCTAACTTGCTACATACCGCTACTACATATTTACTATAAGGCGAAAATTTTCAGCACAGAGTCGCAAGTGTTGATATGGCTGCTGATCGCCAGCACTAGTTTTTCCCTGCCGCATACCACATCCTTTCCGCAAAGTTCTTACATGTATTCATGGTTTCTGCAGCAGCTATTTTTTGTGGCATGTTTTCTCATTTACTGTGGGCGTGTAAATGCGTAAGTACGTCGAATGAGTGGTTGTGCTTGTGGGTGTAAGTGTAAGAGGGTGTACAAATATTTTACTCTCGTGTTGACAGAGCTGAGGATTTTATATGAATTATTATTTACAAGCCGCAGGCATCAGAAGACGACACACTGCATGAACACTTTTGCACTTGTATGTAGTCTTTTCTCGGCAGCTTTTACTTTCATGCTGCCTACTTGAAGGGGCTGAGACTTGTGCTGCCCAAAGGATATGTTATTGTTTTAACACTGAACTTTATTTATCGTCCGCGTAGCTGTTGAAATTCCGCGCTCTTATCTTGCGTTGTACTCACACATTTGTATGAATGTGTAGTCTGCATATATGCATGGATATTAGGCATACGACTTTTTTAAATTAAATGTCCCTATGAGGAGTGGGTGAGAATCGATGGAAAATAACATTTTTGTAAAAATTGTGTACAAAAAGTTCCAGCAGGGAGCTGCGTGATAAAATTTTCATATGGGAAAAAACATGCAGAATCGGTCAATAACCCCCACCCCCACTTCAAAGTGATATTGTTTGCCACTCATGTTTATTTATTTATTTTTAGGAATTTTCAATTAAACTTAAACTTAGAACTTTGTAGAAAACTACAAAAAAATTCAACAAAACTTCACCCGAATTCCAAACTTTTTTCTCCGAAGTGTTAGAATATTTTTGAGTAAGCAGCGCATTAAATTTTAGGCTAATAATGTGAAAGTTTCAAGTGGCTAAAAATTACATATACAAAAATTCCATAACTTCCAAGTATACATAGTTATATGTATATGGAAAATTCCAAGTCAACCAAATCAAAAAAATAAATAAATAAATAAATAAAAAGAAAAAAAAAAATAGAAACCAATTTTTGTATGCAGTTCGGTTGACATGGAATTTTCAATATGTATGTTTTTCAATTGAAAATTTTATCTCAGACTTCCTGCAGGCACCTTTGAACCAAAATTTCTAAAAAATTATTTTCATTCATTTTTTATCAGCCTCATTCTCATATTTAATTTAATAAAATCATATGCCTAATGTACACGCATATGTGAGGCGCTATTATTTATGTATTACGGAATTTTTTTCGCTACTTCCATTTTATTCGGATTGTGGTAAATATTTCACCGTTTTCCGCATTACTTCACTTTCATTTTCATAAAAATTTGTTGAAGTGATGCTACAGCTCCAGTAACTGACTACTGGCTGTTTGGTGGCTAACCGGCAGGCAGTGGCGCCACTGGGAGTTTCTGTATAAAAATTTCTTTCACTCTCAATTTTCGCATATATTTAATGCCTATATTCATATGTAGCAGTAAGTGCACACTTATGTATTTGTATACATAAATGTATGTATATAGGCAAATGAAAGTTCCAATTTCATTTTATTTTCTTCATCTACATAACTAGTAGATATGTACATGCAACCATGCAAAATACGAATGTACTATTCCATTTGTGTTCCGAGTAATAAGCGAGATTTCTATTTACATGTAAACGAGCGTTTTATTGCGATTTAATGGCATGGAAAATGCTTATTTTTCAAAGCACTCTTTCGAGCCATGTAGACTTTTTGCGATTAACAATGGCGGCGTAGTTGTTAATAAAGTGCCATGGATGTTATGAAAATTGTCATCAATTGTATATTATTTTCTTTTGGTTTTATTTTGTTTTGTGGTTAATATTGCAAATGAGTTCATTATTTTTAGTGTTATGGCTTAGAAAATAGACTGTTATAAAATATTTATTAGTTAGGAATGCATTATAGGGCTTTTTAGCCAACTATTCATTCATTCTTAGAAGTTTGTTGAAACATATACTCCTATTTATGCAAATATAGTGCTACAATCGCAAAAATAATACCACCATTGCCTACATTCTCACAGCTCTTCAAACCCTGGAAAAGACTTTAGACAAGCAAATCGGCGCACACAAACTTTTCAACGATTTTAAGGCCACTTTTGATAGTGGATGGACCACAAAACTAAGGGCAATCCAAGAACACATACAATAAAAGAATCTATATCAGAAGGATCTTCATGCATGTGTTATTAGCAACTAGCGAACTTCGGAAGGGAGTAAAGTTTTTGTCTCGTCGCCCCATTAAGACGAATGCTTGAAAAAAGCCATATCTCCGATAAAAACTGAATAATACTAAAGTAGTTTTGTTTAAGTATAAAATTTGGCGCGGCAACTCAGCACATTTTCAATATATTTCCATTTGATATAGGGCATTTTTGAACCGAATTCTGCAATAGAGTGTTCTTCAACCAAATTCTGAGATAAAGTGTTTTTCAATCAAATTCTGCACTAGGGCGTTTTTGAAAAGTTTCTTGAGATAGGGCGTTTATGAACTGGCTGCCGAGATAGGTCGATCTTCTACTCAGGTGTCGATATATAGTTAAGTAAAGAGAATATTCACCTCGTGCTCTTCAGCAAAAATAGTGGGACTCATCCCTAGGCAATGGCTTTAACCTCAAACACATCTAAATATACAGTGATGGACGCTTCCGCAATCGTCCCTCTACTTATTGAATTCCTTATTTGGCGGACTCTAAAGTGTATTGGCTTGCTGTTACAAATATGTATACAATTATTCACATCAAGCAGAATTTCCTAATCTTTGTTCGTACTTCAAAGGAATGCTTTATTACCGCTTTAAATCTATTTGTATTTATATACGAATATTTCACCAAAACTACGAAATGAGCTACCAATTTCAATTTAATTTGCAAAGCTACCACAAAATGCACCCAAAAAATTAGTCATACGCCATGAAAAAGGGACCACATGCACAGATTCAACCGCAAAACACATTAACTTCTGTGAAAATTTAATACACCTTCGTATGCGTGCATGCAAAATGCATAGCCACCTTACAGGAAAAAGAGAAATTAAAATGAATAATTTCTTGTTTACAACCAATACGGCTGAGAGCCAAACGAATTAGTCAGAGCAGAGTTTAGTTTAAGTGATAAGTCCTTTACATAAGGTAAACCCAACAAGAACATGGGTTAGTGTACGGAGAAGTTCGATAGGGTGACTATTTGATGAGAAGACCTCGCATGCCTTACCGGGTTACTCAGGCCCCACCTCAAAACAGAACTTCTCGAACAAAACTAAAATTTTTATTGAAGCAGTTAGTATTATTGTCTTGGGAAAATTGTTTTTCCAGTCCCTTTAATTTTCGTAACGGAAAATTTTCTTATCCACAAAAAAAAACGCAAAATATCAAATCAACTCTTTGCTGAAAGTCGCAATGACAACTCTAAGGCGATCCACATGGTCAAGTAAGTGATTACTTTCTATCATCTGAGGAAATCAATTCCGAAGCAGGTTCTCCTAAAATATTAGCCTTGTTTGCAGTAAGTCCAAGAAAGTTCAGGTCCAAGGTTCGATCCCAGCAACAACAAAAACTTTGTTTTTCTAACAGCGGTCGCCCCTCGGCAGGCAATGGCGAACCTCAGAGTGTATTTTTGCCATGAAAAAAGCTTCTCATTAAAACCATTTGCTGTTCGGTGGCGGCGTAAAACTGGACTGGACTGGTGACAACATCAAGGCGCTCGCCACAAATCGGAGGAGAAGCTCGACCTGCCTTTTTTATGCTTGAAGGAGCCTATTAAACCAGTAGTACCCATAGAATACGGACAGTTAATTTCCACTAGGGTTCGAAAAAAACCCCACGAAAATAAAAAATAAATGAAAATTAGTTGCAAAAGTGCGAAAGCACTGCAAATGAATAGAAAAGTGAAAAGCCAAAGGGACAAAGCAGCATAAAATGAGAGAGATGTAGGTAATGTGACTACCACTGAAGAGGAGAAGTGCTCAGGGAAAAGCGACAAGTGAGCAAGCGCTACACGCAAACACACACACTCGGAAAACACACACACAGAACACACGGCAAACCGCAAAGGCTGAAGAGCCACAAAAGTGGCATTTAAGTAAAACTAAGCTTTGATATTTCATGTGAAAAGGCTGCCTTACTTTGTGTGTAGGCAAAGTGGCGGCATCTGTGTACGGTATGGTTTGGGTTTTGGCAAGCGAGTTTGTTTTGAGGAGGAAATTGGCACTAAAACGAATATGAATGCGAATAAAAGCATGAAATAAACAAATATTTAGTAAAAAATAAATAAGCGCTATTTGGGTAATAGTAGGCAGAGTGCTGTGATAAAAAAACTTGATGCCCTTGTTCCATTTATACTTTTTGGAGTCAGAAGAAGCTCGAAAATTCGAACTAAAATTGCTCTCGCCTACAATCAGGATTAGCAGATAGATTTATGGAGCATTCTCCCCCAAACGGAAACCCCACATCCAAAATTTATATTAAAGTAATATCGGGTATATTCATACGCAAATGGAATCTTATTAGCTGTAGCTTCAAATATCGGATGGACAAACAAAATGACTGTTACAAATGTCCGACCTTACTCTGATAGAAAAGTCTTGTCAAGCTTACGTTTACTCAAAAAATTGTCATAAGAAAAGTTATCAATAATCAACATAATTTTATAAAAACTTCAAATTTACACCCTTTTATAGTTAAAATTGGATGGGCTAAATATAAAAGTGACCACTCGAATTTTTGTAAAAAAAAAATGAGATTAAAAAATCTAAAATTTTATGGAAATTTGCTGAATTTTATTAATTTTCTCCAAGGTTTAGATTTTTCTTTAAATGGTTTTTGTTGCAGACTAAGCTATATTTTTATAAAAAATTTGCGACAAAAATTTACCATGAAAAACATTTGGAAGATCGTAAAAAATCAATGCAAAATGCCGCTGTGATTCACAATTCAATAAACAAATAGTTCGAAAACTTCTTAAAATAATCTGAAAATTTACCCAAGGTAGGCTTGCACAGACGTTCGAAATGTTTGAGGAAATCCAATCGCTGAAGTAAGATAATTTCTTTATTATGATAATACCAGTTCCGGCCACATCAGTTCAGCCTTTTTACAGCGCCAGCTGGGCACCCACTGACTGCTCTTTGTATTCTAATATTAAGAAAAAATTCGTGGCGAGCACTTTTTATGCACGAACAGGCCATTGAGGTCTTCAGAAACCTGATTCCGCAAGTAGCAACAATAGAGTAAGCTGCAAAATACTTTGAAACTCAATAAAATCATCTCCACAGCTTAGTCACGGGGTTTTTATTGTATAAAAACCAAACGGATATAAATTATTAACATAAAAAAGGGAGTGTAAAAAACCATTTCAATTGCCAGCAACATAAAATAAGCACGCTTTATTCTCTTCAAAGAGTGGGAGCACATAATGGTGGTCAAAAGAAAAGTTTAAAACGTTAGGCTCCCACCCCTGGGATTTTTCTAAATGGAAAAAAAGAATACCCCCATCGCATTTATGGTATTTTTTGGGACCTATAAAAAATAGTTAATATTAAATAATGGCTAAATAAGCAATTGACTATGGTTATTGAAAGTCTGGTGAAGAGAGACAGAGTTTTCCGATTAAAAATATTGGTTTTCAAGAATTCCATACCAATTAGTACAAAAAAGTGTTTTGTCTCATATAAATTACTTGGAAAACTTCATGGGTTTTGGGGTAGTTATGAATATAATTTTTTTAGCAAAAAAATATTATATATATTTTATTTTATAACCAGTCGCAGCAATTTGCGGTCACATCTGGTACTTGTGTTACTCCCTATGCTTCCAAAAACAAAACAAAAAAGTATTAAGGAAGGTATAAAAAAAGATAAAAAAATATGAAAAATAAAAAATGCCCGAAAAGGTAAAAAAATTTTTAAAAATTAATTGTTTCAGGTCTTAAGAGGTCATAGTTACGCATACGCCCTGTAAGGCTAAAAAGTAAGCCGGGTAAAAAAAACACCCCTTGGCTCACAATGAATAAGCAATTTTTTGGTGAATATGGTCGACTGTGTAGCTCTGTGTGTGGCACATCCTTTAACATAAGGCACCCATTTAGTGTGCGGTCAACTATTTTTCAACTATGAGACCAGTTGGTCATTAAACATTGCAACCGAAAATATGTAATTCTTATGTACATATGTATGGATGTGAACAGCTATGACCAACTTAATGGGCGTAAGCTGCTAATGTGCGAAATACTGCACATGCGACATGCCACAAATGCATTACAGCAATAAATAAAAAATAAACAAATGAAATATGTACATATATAATTTAATTACAGCTTCACTACAAACATATATTTGTATATGCATAGATGTGCCTTTTTGTTCGCAAACATTTCCGTTTTACCCCCGTTGTTCATGTCATTCATCATAAGTGCATTACTTAATTACTCACGCATATGTAAATATACATGCATTACATATATAAGTTCGGATGTACAAACAAAAATACACAAAGGCACTCAATCTTTTGCTCTGCAAACTCATTACATATCCTTCAATTATCCTTTTACTCACTCATTCGCTTTACGAAAAAGTATGCCCGCAAAGCGTTGCATGCAACTCTAACATTATATGTATGTTTTTTGCATGTTTTTCCCCGTCTTCATTTGCATGTGGCGGTAAAAGTTAATTTAATGCTAATTTCGTTTGGTTACTTGCAACATGCAACACTTCATTTTATTGCTGCACCTACTCGGCCTATGCTATGTAGTGTTTGTTGCAACCGTACTACAACAAAGCATTTGCATTTAATTTTCTGTTGAGTTGGCATTTTAATTACAATCTAACTATTGTTGTTGTTCTCTTCGCTTGTTGCTGCTGCTCTATGCTACCAATTACTCGGTGCCAGCACTTTTATGTGAAGTCGCCACTTTAAATGTTTGACAATTTGACACACAATTTTGTGGTGCATGCCCCAACTAATTTCATTTAATTTCCACATAGCTAGCAATTACTTAAATGGGTTCATAGAGTATTTGGTTTAGATTGGTAATTGATTGAGAGGCCTAAAAATTTAACAAATTGATCAAATCTTCAATTGCAAACCTTCAATGATTAAGATTTAGATACTGCTATTCTCAAGATAAAAAATGCATATCGATTTTTGTTCATTTAAAAACTGGACAACGCATATTGAGTATGATTTATTGAACGCCTATTCAGTTCTGTATTCACCAATATAAGTACTAATATATATTTATTCACTTAGTACCACCATTACCTGGACTTGGGTATGTACAAATCTGACGATTTGATGAAGCGTTAAAGTTGTGTAAACGTCTAGACACAAAACTCTCACGTACCATATGAAGCATTAAACTTTCTTTCATAACTTTCACCAGTTCAAACAGCGGAAAAAGTCAATTTCAGCGAGGTAAGTTTTCAGTATGTATGTATAAAAATAAAAATCGAAGTCGATTGTTAAAAGCTACGAGTATGGTAAAAGTTTCAATAGCCATGAGACGGTACTTGAGTGTACATATGCATATGTATGTGTGAGTGTGTATGAGCGAGCAAAAGTCAAAAGGAATCAATGCAACTTCGAGTGTCATAAATTAAATAATGGAATAAAAAAACACGTAACTGCAGCGACAATTGCAAAAAAAAATGCGTAAAGTGCAATCAAAGTACTAGAAGGAGTAAATAAATGCATTTGCAAAGTAACTTTTGAAAAGTGACAGTAAAATTTTATTTGCAGCGCTTTGTTGGCGTAAATTCTATTTTTATAGCGTGTTACCTGGCAAAAGCGCAGAGAAAGTTTGTTGATTTTATTGCAAGAGGATTTTCAATAGAGTTACAGAATTGAGGATATGACGACACTTATGGATTGGATGCTGTAGCTAGGGCCCTTCGAAGAGGGTTGTTTTCAGGCTCTAAAGAAATTCATAAATATGTATGTACTATATAGTATATTTTTAAATTTTTTAAGTGAAACTTCTTTGCGCTCGGTTGTGTGTATATGCAAGCATCGGTGTTACGAAAAGGCGACATGATCGTGGGCCTCTACTTCCAAACTTCAACTAAACGAAAAAAACGGCAGAAGAAGAAAGAGGATGGCGCGGGTAGTTAGGGTGGCTCGGCACGATTAAAATTACGATTAAAATTATGATTAAAATTTGTTTGAAGATTAAGATTAAGACTGAAGATTAAGATTAAGGTTGAGATATTAATGTTAGGGCTAAGATTAAGAATAGGATTAGTTTCGGGATTGAAATTAAGAATAAGATTAAGACTAAGATTAAAATTAAAATTAAGATTATATTAAGATCAAGGTTTAGCTTAAGTTTAATTATAAGATTAGGATTAAGATCAAGGTTAAGATTAAGATTAAGATACAAAGTATGTGTAAGTTTAAGATTGAAGATTGAAGGTTAAGATTAATACTAAGATTAAAATTATTATTAAGGTTAATATTAAGATAAAGATTTCGAATAATATTAAGGCAGAGATGTCAACATTACTAGTGTTCGCCCAGTGGTTGAAGTTCAACCACTAAAGCTAAGAAGAGTTGAGGTGAGTTGAGTTAAGGTGAAGTGAATTTAAGCAAAGTGATTTCAGTTGAGGTGAGATTAGATAAGTAAAAGCGATTTCAGCTGAGGTGAGAAGAGTTGAAAAGAGCTGTGGTGAGTTGAGGTGAATTGTGTTGAAAAACATAACATAACAACACATGACATAACAAAACATAACATAACATAAATTAGCATAACGTAGCGTAATATAACATAACGTAACATGACATAACATAACATAACATAAAATAACATAGCACTGCATAACATAAGAGGAGGATGGTTCCGTGCGCAGAAGTGGAAAACTTTTGACTGCCATTCACCTGGGAGTGGCCAGAAGCGATTCTTGTGCGTACCGTTCAAATCGCAGCTCACAACGTCCGGATATTTATATCCACGTATCCTCTGGGTAGCAACCAAACACCCGTTTGGGAGCGAGCTAAAGTGAGAAGGCGTAAAACTTCGCGTGCGCTGGGTTTGGGTCCCGCCACGTTAAAACCCCGCCCAATGAAAAATTCCAACAAGCCTCGGATGAGACCCCCTTTTTCTGATGACGACCACGGCAAACGTATAAAGGACTATGATTTAAGGGTATGCACCTGGAATATCCGGACCCTTAATGGGGAAGGTGCCTCTGCCCGGCTGGTTGATGTCCTCGGGAAGACAAAGGCTGACATCACCGCCATCCAAGAAATGCGATGGACGGGGCAAGGTAAAGTAAGCGTGAAGCCTTGCGACGTCTACTACAGTTGCCACGTAAAGGAGCGCAAATTCGGTGTTGGATTCGTGGTAGGAGATAGACTCCGTCGCCGAGTACTGGCGTTCACCCCGGTGGACGAACGTCTAGCCACAATCCGCATCAAAGCTAGATTCTTCAACATCTCGCTCATCTGCGCCCATGCCCCGACGGAAGAGAAGGATGAGGCGTCCAAGGATCTCTTCTATGAGCGCTTGGAACGTACATATGAGCGCTGCCCCCGACACGATGTCAAAATCGTGCTTGGCGATTTTAATGCCAAGGTGGGCAAGGAAGGGATCTTTGGCGCCACTGTCGGAAAATTCACCCTCCACGACGAAACGTCCGATAACGGACTGAGGCTGATCGACTTCGCCGGGGCCCGAAATATGGTAATATGTAGTACTAGGTTCCAGCATAAGAACATCCACCAAGCTACATGGCTGTCTCCGGATCGAAAAACGAGAAACCAAATCGATCATGTTGTGATAGACGGAAGGCATGCTTCAAGCGTTTTGGACGTACGTACACTCCGAGGGCCAAACATCGACTCGGACCACTATCTTGTTGTAGCCAAGATACGCACCCGCCTCTGTGCAGCAAAAAATGTGCGCCCAACAATGCAAGGAAAGCTTAACGTCGAAAAGCTGCAATCACAACAGACGGCCAATCTATTCGCCACTCGACTCACACACCTGCTCTCTGAGAGCACTCTTCAACAGTCCGACGTACGCGAGCAGTGGAACCACATTTCCCGATCATTAAGTACCGCCGCCGAAGAAGTAGTTGGATCAGCGAGCCCGAAAGAACAACTGGTACGATGAGGAATGTCAAGAAGCCGCAGAGAAAAAAGATGCCGCCTACAGGGCCACGCTGCGATCGGGCGCAACGCGAGCCATGTGGGACCGTTATAGGGAACTGAAGAAGGAAGCGAGACGTATTTGCCGCAATAAGAAGAGAGAGGCCGAAATACGTGAGTGCGAAGAGCTTGAGATGCTGGCCGACAGGAAGAATGCCCGAAAATTCTACCAGAGGGTTAGGCGACTTACGGAAGGTTTCAAGACCGGGGCGAACTCCTGTAAGAACAACAATGGCGACCTAGTGACCGATGTCCAGAATATACTTAAATTGTGGAGGGAACACTTTTATAACCTACTGAATGGTAGCAGCGCTGAAAGTAGTGAGGAAGACGAACCCGAGTCCCCAGTCGATGATGATGGAGTAGCTGTCCCACCGCCTGACTATGACGAGGTACGAATAGCGATTACGCGGCTGAAAAACAACAAAGCTGCTGGAGCTGACGGCCTGCCAGCCGAGCTATTCAAGTACGGCGGCGAGGAGCTGATGAGGTGCATGCATCAGCTCGTATGCAGAATATGGTCAGATGAACGCATGCCCGACGACTGGAATTTAAGTGTGCTCTGCCCAATCCACAAGAAAGGCGACCCCGCCATACGCGCCAACTACCGCGGAATTAGCCTTCTAAGCATAGGTTACAAGGTCTTATCGAGCGTATTGTGCGAAAGACTGAAGCCCACCCTCAACGAGCTGATTGGACCTTATCAGTGTGGCTTTAGGCCTGGAAAATCCACCATAGATCAGGTATTCACAATACGCCAAATCTTGGAAAAGACCCGCGAGAATAGGATCGACACACACCATCTATTTGTCGATTTCAAAGCCGCTTTCGACAGCACGAAGAGAAGTTGCCTTTATGCCGCGATGTCTGAATTTGGTATCCCCGCGAAACTAATACGGCTGTGTAAAATGACGTTGAGCAATACCACCAGCTCCGTCAGAATAGGGAAGGACCTCTCCGAGCCGTTTAATACCAAACGAGGTTTCAGACAAGGGGACCCCCTTTCGTGTGATTTCTTTAATCTTATGTTGGAGAAGATAATAAGAGCCGCAGAACTGAACCGCTCAGGCACAATACTTTATAAGAGCGTACAATTGCTGGCGTATGCCGACGACATCGATATTATCGGTAAAAACAAGGGCTACGTCTGTTCTGCCTTCTCGGAATTGGATAGAGAAGCAAAGCGAATGGGTCTGGTGGTGAACGAGGACAAAACGAAGTATCTCCTGTCAGCACACAAACAGTCAGAGCATACGCGTCTTGGCACCCACGTCACTGTTGACAGTTACAAGTTTGAAAAAGTAGACGACTTCGTTTATTTGGGAACCAGCATTAACACCAATAATAATGTCAGCCTTGAAATCCAACGGAGAATCACTCTTGCCAACAAGTGCTACTTTGGGCTGAGTAGGCAATTGAGAAGTAAAGTCCTCTCTCGTCGTACAAAGATCACACTCTATAAGTCACTCATCGTGCCTGTGCTGGTGTATGGCGCGGAAGCATGGACAATGAAAGCATCTGATGAGGCGGCTCTTGGAGTTTTCGAGAGAAAGATTCTGCGAAAGATTTACGGACCTTTACGCGTTGGTGATGGCGAATATCGCAGACGATTTAACGATGAGCTGTATGAGCTTTACAACGATGTAGACATAGTGCAGCGAATTAAAATTCAGCGGCTCCGCTGGCTTGGCCATGTCGTTCGGATGGACAGAAACGCTCCTGCTCTGAAAATATTCAACGCGGGCCGCGATGCTGGGAACAGAGGAAGAGGAAGGCCTCCTCTGCGTTGGAAAGACCAGGTGGAGAAGGACTTGGCTTCACTTGGCATTTTCAATTGGCGTCAGTTAGCACAGAAGAGAAATGACTGGCGTGCTGTTTTGGACTCGGCCAAAATCGCTTAGGCGGTTACAGCGCCAAATAAGAAGAAGAAGACTGCATAACATAAACATAGCAATACCTAATATAACCTAACATAACGAAACATAGCGTAACATAACATATCATAGAGAAAATTATGAGGAATTTAAAAGCATTAAAAGTTTATGGTTTATAAAGATGAATAGGTATTGGAGATCCGCTTTTGATTAATTAAATTTGTTTAAGCTAATAAAGATTGGAGGACGAAATTTGAGGTCGTGTGTATATTAACATTTAATTACATAAAAAAAAAAATCTAACTTTCAAGAATTTTCAAGGACCGAATTTTAAAAGGACATTGTCCAAAGCCATTCGTCTTTATGCACCAAAAAAGTTTTTTTTTTATTTCTACCCTTTATTTGATAACCACAAATTTATTCTATGTTGCACGAGTTTGTTTAAATAATTTTTTCGATTAATCGTATTTTTGAAATTACAAAGTCTTGACGTCTAGATAAATTCGCAGTTTTACTATATTTTGCCCCTTGTTTCGTGAATATATTATTTTTTTGTGTATAAAGTTTACTGTCGCACGGTATAATATGATGGGCTGTTCGGTAATAGGAAGGGGAATTTTCACTTAGGACGTGCCTGGGATCCACACACAACTTATTTTTATTTAACCTATGTTTATTGGTCAAGTAAGTACTTCAAATTAAATTTCGGCGACTAGAAACAGTCGAACAAATATAAAGTACGTACAACTTTGTACACAACAGTTAATCAGCCAAAAAAATTTTAAATCAAATTCTCAAGATTTATGGATAACTCATAGGAATATTTAGTATGACTACATTCATGTGTTCATGTCTATCACTCTTTCCACTCTGCCAGAAATACCAAATGTGTTAATCTGCGAATATTTTCATATCATACATAGAAGTGAGAGGGAAATAAATAGCAAACATTTTATATTTCAAAGCGCACACTTATAAACTAGATCGTTTTATTAACGCTAAATGCAGAAAATACCAATGTTTTTTTATTGTGAGAGCTTGTTGTAGAAAACTTCGATGCCTTAGAATGCCAAACACGTATGCCATATGTATGTAAATTTGGGTTGCCACATCGTGCGTAATAAATGCGAAAAACACGCAAACGAATGACAGGTGTGAGCGAGTAAGGTGATACGGGCATATGGCTGCTTTAAATGTATATATATATATTGAAATCGCGTATTTGGTTACTTTTACAATGTAAATACCGAGTTGATACTTTGACACTTGATATGTTATTCTGCCAAGCAATATTATATATACATTTGAATATATGTATGCATGTACGTTCGAGTGCAAGTAAACATGGCTTGTAGGATTAGGTGGCTTTCAAAGCTGCACACTTCTGACTCGCTCTTCTGGTAATGCACGTGAACCGATTTACATAAAATTTTAATGATGCCTTCACAGACAAAATGAAACAAATTAGGGGTTAGAGAATTGAGTAATTGACAGTTGAGATAGGTATCCAAATGAGAAGCGAGCAGTAAAATATTAGTAAGTGAGTTGTTTAAAATGAATTTAAAGAAAGAAAGATAATCAAAAATTTTATTTGTCACTCCACGGTACTATAAGATACTAAAACATTCTCTCTTCGGCCGTGAATAAACCAATGCCCGGCAACGGGTTCAAATAAGTTTCTTCTTTCCGCTAGTGCACCGACCTCACTGATTTCGCACTCCACTCACGACTGCACGATATTTATATCCCGCATTGGTACAAGGCAAATATGTGCCTAAATGTGCAAGAAAGCTGCATATACGAAATCGTATGCAGTTCTCAAGTGCCACATAAAGATTTTTATTAAGAGCATAAAAATCTGGAACTCTAAACCAATTTGCAGGATACATTCAGGCAAAAACTCTTCCACCGCAAAATCCGTCCGAGTTCTAAATAAGTTTCAGCTTACGGACGTGGTAGCGATTGCTTGCTATTGGCCATTAGTCGTAGCGTTCCCTCAGAAGTATTTTATCACTGCCATCTCTTCGATCTATCGCGCTTCTTTACTCCACGTTGACTTACATTATTCCTCAGCCAAGTTCGTTGTGAGCAGTATCGTGGGCCGAAAATCCGATTTTTTAGAATTTGGTTTGATAATAGCAAGAACATGGTTCATTATGCTCTAAAAATAATCTGTGTGAAAGAGGGAAATTTTTGGTCAATATCCTTAGGCTCGCTCAAGTCCATCAAAATTCAATGTGCTCAAAAATTATCTTCGAAAGTACTAGTGCTACATAATTTGGTATATAAATCTGGCTTCTCTTCAGTTTTCGAATAAATAAATAATTTGGTATATGGACCTTTTTTGTAGAGAATCGAAATAAGCTTAGAAAAAATCTAGGAAACACAGCTACCAGGCCACAAGCGAATATTTAGAAGGAAGAGAGATTAAGAACTTTCCTGCAAAAGTGCCAGACGCTAACACTCCAATTGGTCCCCAAAACACGTCCTCAATATAGGTCCAAATACTACTCCCGATAGCTGTTTGAACTTTCTAATCAATTAAGGCTCAGGCCTAGTATGGTGGCCAGCCTTAGGCAAACAATACAATGTCAGTAAACTATGTCAGACAACTCGGGCACTGAAATCCTTCCCTTCAGAAGCACTGAATGTAGTCCTCAATATGATGCCCATTGATCTATGCCTAAAGGAAACCACGATGTACCCAGCATTACGACTAAGATAGTCTGGGCTGTGGGGATCGAGGACCTCTGGGCATAGCTCAATATTAGGCCTTACTTCGATAGGAAATAAAACCACGGACTATATGGTATCAAACCTCGATTTTGGCTTGAATGTATAGGTGCGGTTTCCATTCAAAAGGTAATGGAAAAGGGAGAAAGCTGCCGATAAGGAAGCCATCTGTATCTACCCTGACGAGTCCAAGATGGACTGCTGCTGGAATCGGTCCCTCCGGCTGGAAAACCATACTATCTACTACTTCTGGGCATATGTGAAGCCGGTAGGATATTGAATAATAGTGCTACCAGGAAAGAAAGAGCGGTTATTTACTCAGATAGCCAGACAGTCGTGCTGGCTATATAATTCACTGTAACCAAGTCCAAGCTAGTCAAAGAATGCAAGATGGAGCTACGCTCGGCGTCTCAGTCGATGTCCATCTCTCTTGTCTGTCTTCCCGGTCATAGGAACATAGAAGTCAACGAGAGAGCAAGCAAACTGGCGGGAGCTTGTTTGGATGGATCTGTAACGGTGATACTGGGTTATCCCGTCAGACAAATACGAAGAGAAGTCGACTTGCACCTCCCGATCGTACTATCGCCAATGATTAAGAATCATTGTGGTAACCAATAAATGGAACTGCATGAATTAATTAATTGAATATTTCAACAAAACTTTAAAACTGGCTTAAATCTGTGTAACAAAAAGTGGAACCTGCAATCATTTGTATAAAAAATTTTTTATCATCTCCTCGCGTTTTGTTTGGGCTTTCCCAAAATTCATTCAATTCAAAATTATTCAAAAATTTCACCCACACAAACTATCCAACTGTAATGTAACCCTTTTTGCTTCATCCTTTTTTCTCGTTTTTACTCTACCACGTCTGTGTGCCTATCTTCGCGTTCAATCAAATCACTGTGCTACTCACACAACAAATTGAATTATAAAACCAATAAAGAAAATGCAATTTCCGCTTCCGGTGATAGGCGAAATTACACAAATTCTATTTTCAAACAATGCCAGTGCCCCACTGACTCCTCTGCTACGTAAAATGATAATAGCAGCATTCAAGCGCATGCACACAAACAAATGAAATAAATGCGAATGAATGCAGATGCATTTACAGCGATTTACTAATAAATATATTCGCGAAAAAAAGAAAATATGTACATGAGTTACAAATATCGGCGGGGGATAGGAGTGAAATAAAAAATTATGAAAAACCAAAGCTGAAACGCAGTGGCCTACACAACCAGCAGACGTGCGCGTTAGGCCTAAGGCTAGGAGCGGTACAGTAGGAATTATATATTGGCTGAGCGGAAAGGATTTTCAAAAAAGTACTTTTAAAATGTGATAATACTCGTAGAACATGTTGACTAGGAAATTTCGAAATTTCAAAGCATCCGACACCAGAGCAATCTACCAGCCCAATTTTATGTGAAATTATTTATTATCCTTATGTTACTATTTTTACCATATTTGAATACAATCACGCTATAAATACGAATGTACCAAATATCTTGATTCCAGCGCCATCTAGTGAGCGCAAGTGAACAAACAAACTTCCAATGATGAGAGACAATACCGAAAGCTTCAGGAATGTTATAAGGAAATATTTTTCAATACACAACTGCTGGTTAAAGCAACTGTTGCTATACTTAATATCACAAATTGTAACTGAAAAGCAGGTAACAAGTCCAAGCTACGCACATTTACCGTCGAAAATGCGGGTCTTTGACTACACCCAAGTATAAATCTGATGAGGAGATGTGCTGATTCCGAAATAAAAGCTAAAACTTAGATCAATTTGAATTTTTAGCTGTCAATATTTGTCATTAAAAATATTTGCTTGTCCATTTCCTACAGGGACATTTATCCATTGGGGCTTATAGAATACAAATTCAATTATTACCAACGCAATCAGTGGATGTAAAAAAAACGGAAAATAAAACATTAAACCCAATTTTGCTTACACAAAACGAAACAGCGTTGAAACAACAACAACAACCATAACGGAAATTTTGGCTAGCGAAAATAACAGTATCAAGTAAAACAACAGTACAAGCAGCAAAGTATCAAATTAAATAACAAAAGCAATAAAACACCAAAAAACAGAAATTTTGGTGCGAAAATAAAACAAAAACATTCAACAAGCAGCGAGACATAGCCGCCAGGCTAAAGCGGCTTAAAAAATATATTTTATGTGGGAAATAATTTTCGGAAGCTTTGTTTTGGGTATTTGCGTTTTGTATTTTTCCTTTGCCATAAATAAAAATACAATATTTTTATGCTGCTGGACGTGGCTATACAAATATGGCAAGCCCTAGAGCCATGCATGTGAATGTGTGTATGAAAATATGGATGAAAAACTATATGGAGATATATAGTACATGCACATACATATGTACATAGAGTAACATTTAAGTTTATGAAAAAAGATTTAAAGAAAAGATAGTTAAAAAAAGGTGTACGGCAAAGTAAAGCAAAAAATGGAGCTGGCGCGGTAAAAGGAGAATTCCGAAGGGAGTACAAACACGTGGATCAACAAAAGCAGCAAGCATAGAAAGTAGCATAAGACATCCCAAAACATTTAAAACAAAAAAAAA
>NW_023458562.1:28526149-28537213 GCF_013731165.1 Rhagoletis pomonella
CAAACAAGTTAACATGCCTACATACATAGCTACATTCGAATATGCATACGCTAGTGCGCCTGTTTGTATGCTGTCTTGTTTGGATTCGTTTGAGGATACACCATCACAGCGAGCCACATTTGTTTGTTGCTCTCCGCCCTCTTTCAATAAATATGCAGGCCATACACTTAAAAAAAGGGGCACCCAATGATTTGGTTGCGCACTGAGACTTGCCGCCTACGCGCCTCTTCATAAACAAAATCAGCCCACAGAAAGGAAAAAAGAAATTTTTAAGGTAACGGGTGGTGTTTTCTTTTTTTGTTAAATATGCGTTGTAATAATGGAAAAACTTTCAAGTCAAATTAAATGCAAAAGAAATTGGGGATAAAAGACAATTGCGTTGGCTCGCGCTTCGGTTGCCAAGGTTGGGTCACTAGAAAAGCAAAAGATATGGGAATTGGCATTGAAGTAAATAACAATGCAGTGAAATTCGCAAGGTTGTTTTGTGTAACAAATAAATTTAAATAATATAAATGTTTAAGCAGCTTAAAGTCCTCTTCAAAACGGTATTAAGCCGGAAGGAAGGACCGGTGACAAACATTTCTGAAGACTGAGCAAACTCGTTAAGCAAAAGTGGCTACATAGTTCAGGGTCATTTCGAGGATAACATAACTATGTAAATAATAAATTCTCCAAAGATCGTGTTATAGATTGGATAGAGAACGAGTGCTGATGGGGATTCAATAAAATTAGGCTTTCCGATTTCTGTTTGCAGTTCTCGGCAATGAAAAGGCATGCTGGCACATTAACGGAATACCAAAGATTTTTTAGGTAAAAGCAGGGACAAGGATTTTTATAACTTTTAAAAGTCCTATCTTAATAATAAACATACCGCTTATCCAAATTAAACGAATTGGGTATCAAATGAAAGAGGCCTAAAATAGCTTTCACAACGAAATATCTAAACGAGGAATAATAAATATCTCAAGTAAAAAAAAATATTTATTTACCATAGGACAAACCTTGTATTAGGTCTATGAATATTTTTGTATTAAATAATAAAAAAAAATACAAATAGGTTATAACTTTACTATATTTCAGTTGAAAAGCTTTTTTAGCCCTCTTTCATTTGATACCAAGTTTCTTATATGTGGATAAGCGGTTTGTTTATTATTAGGATAGTTAAGACTTTTATTTCGACCTTTAAAAATATTTGGCCAAGCTTAAATATTATTACGGGACTAAAAAAAATAAAAGTCCGGATTCTTTAGTTATTATGGGTCTATTTCCTAAAGAGTTCGAAAAATAAAAATAAGCCAGGATTCTTTTCCAGGAGGCCCTGCGATGAAAGGAACATTGATAACTTTATTCTACGAAAATATTTTGCCCCGGACTTTTATCACATCCAGCTGTTATTTTTGGTCACTCGTTAAAAGTGTTCCTTCTTTCTGTCACATCCGAATTTCCATTCATCCATCGGCTTATATAACCAAAGTTAACGGAACGTAGATCAATTTAAAGAAGCAAAGGGAAAGTCTTAATGAGATAAGTAGCGTTATGTTCTCCTTCAATACAAAAATATTTTATAAAGAATTATTTACACCTAAGGATAAGCTGTGGTATAGGTCAGGGATGGGCATATTTTTTTGGGTCTTAAAGCAGTCAAAGAGCCAGCAAGTGCTACGCAATATGTAAATCACTTCTCAGGGTAAAGGGGTGTAAAAAATATATTAAAAGCATCATATATATTAGTGCAAGAAATTTTATTACGCTCTTTATCCCCCTTCATGCTGACTCTTGATGTTACTAGCAGCTAAATGTGCTAAGCCAGCTCCTAAGTGCAAAAGGCTTCTTGGAGCCGCTTTGCCCTTCCCTGGTCTAGGGCAATAGCGTGCATACATGCAACGATATCCCTAGCTGATATTATCAACTTGCGACCTAAATCTGTACGTATTTACATACTTCTGGGTACACAACCCCGTCAAAATTTAGCCAGTTTTGTCAAAATAAGTATCACTGCGTACCAAATATCACTAAAATGCACAAACCTACAATCCACAACGCAGTTCTACTTGTTTTGGAAAACTTTTTCGTTTAGCGTTTTTACAGTTACATAAATGTTGAGTGCGTCGTTTTAACGATATGCACATCACAATTTTGTTACTGTTGTTTGTATTGTTACCGCATATACGTAAAGCACTTTTGTTGTATTTCGTTTTCCCTGTTACAACCATTTTCCTTGTTTTTATTGTCTTTACTTGCATATTCAACGTTCTTTGTTGTCGCTGATTTGCTTTTCCATTTTTTCAGTGTTTTTTTTGTAGTCTGGCAGTTTTGCCAGCATCACCAGCATCTCTTTGTCACTTTATCGCTTGAGTTGTACAATTGTAAAAGCGTTATTGTTTTAAATGCATGAAATTTTAAATTTTATTGTAAATTTACGAGGGATATCTGTTGCATTTTAATTCAAAGTTTCGCCAAACTAGTTACGCATGCAACAGTAAGTCACAAAAAAAAAACGAGAAATATGGAACAACAGAGACCCTGCAACGGTAAAGTATAAAGTAAGGAGGAGAAGAAGCAGAAATGTGTAAAAAAGATGAACACTGGAAGGGATGCAAAGCCAAAACAGAATAACAAAATATACATAATGACTGTGTCTGATTGCGGGCAGCCTCCGAAGCGAATGGAGAAAGTTCTGCGGCGCTGTTTTTTGCTCATTTATATGCTGGGCTGTGTCTGGGCTCATTTATATGTGCATTTGTGTAGTTATTTACATGTTTGAGGCACAAATTTTCCTCATTCATTTGAGTTATTTAAAATCACACCAGATTAACGTTTATAATTGAATGCAGACCGTTGTTGTCACTATTTCCTTTTGTGACGCTACATGTGTCTACTGTGGAGGACTACCCTGTAGGAAATATTTAAAATAGAAAATTAATTGCACTCCAGAGCAAGCGATGCCACTTGTTCATGTGCTTAAATTGAAGCACAATCAAACGAAGTTCTACAACCGATTTTTATGCGATTACACAGCAGACGAGTGATTGCAAGCAGCTTGGGAAAAAAAGCTTGCCGAAATTTGCCAAAATGTCGCGTCTCTTTTTCTTTTGCCCGCTGTATATATATTTTGTGTGTTTCTAATGTACATATATAACTTTGTTTTGATCCAAAATCAAAACTTTTAAAATCAATTAAATTGTTCCACTGAAATTTGAGATAATTGTGTTAATTTCCAAACTCTCTTTTGCCAATGAGGTTCGTAAATTGACATGACTATGCAAAAATATTAAATTTTAAAAATATTTCCCTAGGACCGAACACACATATCACTATGTTCTGATCCAAAATCAAAAGTTTTTAAATCACTTAAATTGTTCTATTGAAATCTCATATAATTTGGCTCAGTTCGAAACTCTAAATTGGCATTGCTATAAAAAAATATTAGGTTTAAAAAATATATTTGACCAAACACCTACCAATGCGAGTACGCTATAGTGGGGCTAGATTTGTTTTATCGAAAAATTTGTGTTCCAAATAAATATAGAAAACATTCCTACAGGCCAGCTTGGGCATATATATGTATGTATGTGTATGAGTACGCAAATGATAACAAAGGCAAATTTGAAACTCGGATTTGCAATGAAGCTCATTTTTATTGCAAAGTTTAATTTATGAATTATAAATAAATTTATTCAAATGTAAAATTTATTCATTTGAAAAATGAAATAATTGCCGAAGCGGTGTGTAAATAACATCAAGTTAAACTAAAAAAAAGTTATATCGGCTTAGAATAATTTGAATGCTGCATTATCGTAAAAGTAGTTAGAGCTTAAATGAAGCAAGGTTTTTAAAAAGAGACCTAAATTTTTAGAATTCCACGGAATTTTTTACGCTAAAATCTAAAATGCCACAAACGCACATTTTTGTATTCAATGGGCTTGACGAAAAAAAGGTAGCTATTCGCATACAAAAAAAGAAGTTAGTTTCCTTCACAATTTTCAAAAGGTTAAAAGAAATATTAAACATTTTTTCCTTGCAAATATTGAAAACTGTATAAATTATAAAAATTATTGGTGTGGATTCTCGCATAGCACTTTTCTAGTTACTCATTAACACAGATTTTGGTATTATCATTTAAGGTAAGCTTGAAAGTGAATGGAGAGAGACTCCAAATTTTCAAGTATTTTAGCACTTAAAAGCAAAAATCAATTATATTTATGTTTGTATGTATGCGGCATGAACATAGGCATATACAGTGACTCATACAAGTGTTCACAAGCTGATTATTGTGAAATGCATATTCACAATGCTTTTCAAGTTGCAATTTTTTTGTTGCTTTAACCAAACCCATTTAAATTAAAGTTTCACACTTTATAGAAAATTTTGAAAAATTAAAAAAAAACTGCAAAATTTCGAAATTTTTTTGGTAAAGTGTTAGTTACGAACGACTTAAAAATAGCATTAATTTTTAATAAATTTTTATTGCTGACGGCCTTTGTGGTTTTTTATAGTATGTGCATTTTATAAAAACTTGCGCTAATTTTTGTATACCCAAGCGCACTTGTTTAAAATTACACAAGTGTTCACATGTTGATAATTTTTAAATATTCACAACGTTTTTCAAGCTAAATTTGTTTTATTATTTTTCTGTGAAAAACTTGTACAAGCTTATGCCAAAACGGTGTCAATCAAGTTTTCATCAAAATTTCGAGCTTTTTAATCTGAATGTTTAAATTTTTGTGTCTGCAGTTTATAGCCTACACAAATGCAAGTTTCAAGCGGCTAAAAAACTACTTTCTTGACTACTTTCCCGGCTTTTTTTAGAACAAGTGCAATTTGGCTGCCGCACAAATCAGGCGATTGTTGCTTTCAACTAAAAGTTGCCTGTAAAATCGCCTCATGTAAACACCGTATAATCTACAAAAATTTGCTATAAAACTGCATACCCAAAAATTTTCAAAAATTCAGATTAAGAATCGGGGACCTTAAATGTTATGATTTTTGTCAAGGAAGTCGATAAACAATCGTTATTTTTTCATCGATATATTTTCGATCAAAAATTAAGTGTTAAAATTTGACTCTTTTTGATCAAATATAAAAGTTAACTTATCATTTAAAAAACGACTAATATCTTATAGACATCAAGCAGATCAAATAGCGATTAAATTTTGACATTTATTTTTGATCGAAAAAAGTCAAGTCAAATTTTACGTTTTTATTTTTTAATTCGAAAAATAAATTTTATTTTGATCGAAAAAATAGAAATAAAATTTTGACTATTACATATTTTAGACTGAAAAACTAAAATTCAAATTTTAACAGTTTTTTTTACCAAAATAATGCCGATAAGAAAATAATGATTAATTGTTTACTTTTTGCAAAAATCAAAACAATCATTTAACCATCATCATCACACTGCTACATTCAAATTTCAAATAGACAATTCTTTCCAATGACTTCTTGAATTGAATTTCGAAAAAACTGTTATTTTCGATCCCTGTTAAAAAGCTCAAAATTTTTGTGATTTTTTTTTATTCTTTTCTTTAAAAAATTTGGTTAATATGGTTTGGGTTAAAACATGTACAATATTTTTATAAAAAAAATTTACCTAAAAAACATTGTGAACATTAAAAACCGACAACATGTGAACACTTGTTTAAGTCACTGTATATGTGTATAAATTTATCGAAAATTAATTATCTACTCTAGCTTCCACACAAATATTCATCCGAAGCCTTCACTGCTACAGTCATTAGATAGTTACACTCTAATTCACATTTAGCAGCTCTCATCTGCAACATCTGTGGCACATTGCAAACACTTTCAATTCAAGCACTTTTAAAGTATTTTTAAGCCAAACGATTGAACGCCTTCTCGTTCAAAAGCAAACTTGAATCAGTAGTGCGAAGTCTAATAGTAAAAAAGTCAATAAAAAGCATAGCACTACAAACAGAATTACATAGATATTTGCATGCGTGCTTATATGTATATGTACATATATGTATTTATGCGCTTGGCACATTTGCCGATTGACTGACTAATTTAGCTTAGTTGGCAGCAATATATTATTGATGATTCCATCTCCCACTGCTCGCATTTATTGCATATCCTGGGTAAATGCCAATATGTGCAGCATTTTTATTATGATGTTTCAATATAGATACGTTTGTTTTTGCAATAATAATCGCTAGCGCTTTGCGGAAAGCAAATACTTTGCACTCGAGAGTGCAATCTGTTGC
The DNA here is from genome assembly GCF_013731165.1 of Rhagoletis pomonella. NCBI lineage: Eukaryota > Metazoa > Arthropoda > Insecta > Diptera > Tephritidae > Rhagoletis > Rhagoletis pomonella. The sequence goes on from NW_023458562.1 coordinate 28,532,374, forward strand.
AACGGCAAATGATAAGTTCAGACAGATGTACCTATCTGTAGTTCATAGTTGTCATTAAGTGGCAGCTGGTTAGGCGAACGAAAGTGCGACGATGCTACTAGTACGTGACTTGCATGCATATTAGCTTGAAATATGTATGCTTTAGGCGCATAAGCCTTCTGCTTTCGAAAAGTCTATACATACATATGTATGTCAGTGTATTGGTGCGCGCCTGAGCACTGATATTCTTATTTGTTTACCCTCACAGCCAGCTCCCTGTTGCCTATTGTCTATCTTTATTTATTTTAGACTTTGCGCGTTCAAAACGTATTTGTATGCTTTATGTTATGCAGCTGCAACTGTGTTTCTTTGCTCATTATTGATTTTCAAGAGACATACTTTCAGGCGCCGACACAATGCTTTGTGTTGTTGCTGTGTGCAACAGCTGCTATTTATGTTTATTATTATTATTTTAAAGGCTTATTATGATTAATTGCGAATATGAAATGCATACTAATAATGCTTTGATAAGTATAATGTTAATATGTATTTGTTTGAACAAGTTGCGCATTTTCATTTTGTGGGATTTGCTTAGTGGGTTAATTAGCAAATTTTGCGCCCAGAACTATGCAATCTGCGACACTTTAACTTTAGAAATATACATGCATATGTTTATTTTACTTGGTTACGCTGCACATGCATGCGATTCTCAACCAGCTTGTCTTATTTAATTAAGTCGCGTAGTGAAATTTCAAAGCTGAGGCATTCGCACCCATTTGTAAGAAATCTCCTAGACAGCCTAGACGCTGTATCTGAATTCGCTCCAGTATTTCTACGTGGTTGTAAAGCTCATGCAGCTCAACGCTCTATCGTCTTTCAGACTGACGACAATTATTACACATTTTTGCACCACACTTTAATCAAAATATCTACCTATAACACTGGTCAACGATAACAAAATTTTTTGGTGCCGAGATATCCTGAATGGTTTGTTATTGACTACAATAAAAATATTTTTTTCTGCAGGCAGTTTTGAAATTAACGTCAGTTTTGTATAATGGCTGTGAATAATACCTTCGAGTTCGCATTTTTAAGTCTTACGGCACTTTTCTATAAATTAATTGATGATTGATATCATGCCTTCATCGCGTTGAAGTAGTCCAAATCAGCCAAAAGTATTTTGTTACAATTGTGACGAAATGCATAGTTTTTTTTTTTAAACAGACGTAGGAGTAGGCTTGCTACTAATCAAGTGGTTCCCAACATCTGGCTTTCACATTCCGGCACCTCTTTCACATTTCCTCAGAAGGTAGTCATTTACAGTATATCTCTGTCACGCCTACTTAGAGGCACTTCCTCTACTTGTTGTTCCTACATCGGCGATTTTTTATGCTGTACCAAGGCCAACAACTGTGCCAAGTTTGGAAGAAATTGGTGCAGCGGTTACCAAGATATACACATGTAACCATAAGTGGTCGTGGCTACGCCCATTTTCCAAAAAATTAAATATTCTTATTTTTCGTCTAAAAATTATTGCAAATATCAATTTTGAGTGAATAATCTCCAGTAGTTACTAAAATATCGCAGTTTTCGTATTTCTGGAAATTACCGTTATATGGGAAGTGGGCGTGGTTAAAGTCCGATTTCGCCTATACCAACCTACCTTGGATTAAGGGAAACCTACATACCAAATTTCGTTGAGATATCTCAATTTTTGCTCGAGTTATCGTGTACACGGACAGACGGACGGACAGACAGACATGGCTTAATCGATTTCTTTTTTCATCCTGATCATTTATGTATACATTTGTCTATATCTATCTCGATTCGTTTTGGCTGTTACAAACAACCGTTATGTGAACAAAATTAATATACCCTTGTGCACAAGTGCGCTCGGGTATAAAAAGAGTATATCTGCTTGGCACCAAAACCACTGTTGACCAGTGTAATTCTTCAACAAAACTAAAAACAACCCAGCACGACATTTGTCGAGCACTCTGACTGCCTATTCAATATCAAATGACGTCACACTGCCTTTCAATAAACTCAAAGTACCCATAGCCAATTCATCATTTAGGTCATCAACATCGGGTTATTGCAAATTGCGAAATCGCATAGCACTTGAAAGCTCAGTAAGGTGGCAATAATGTCCCACAGAGCTGCATAAAGCAAACAAATGAGAAAGCGATTTATTGAAAGAAAAAAAAGGAATTTAAGTAGGTGAGTAAATAGAAAAGCGAAATTGCAATAAAAGTTCGTGAATCATAAAAACGAAAACGAATGGGGTAAGAGAGGGTAAATAAGTGATTTAAGTGGGCACATAAATGAAAGATGAAACGTGAAAGGAGTGAAGGATGAGGTGAAATTTTAGTGTTAAGGTAAAACAAGGACAGCATATTTAAGTTGAAGAATAAGCTGGTTAAAGTAGTTTATTTCATTGCAGGGTGGATGGAAGAAATTGCGGTTATTTGGTTAAAGAAAATAAAGCACACTAAAATATTAACATTTAGAAGAGAGAAAAAAATCATAAAATTCTGCAGGCAGGTAATGCCTTACTTTTTAGTTGTGAAAAAGTTAATTTATGCCGTTGACCGTACATATTGTCAAAATTTTAATTAATTTATGAATGCAGCAACAGAGGTATTTGTAATCAAAGGGTAATATTGAATTAAGGGCAACCCTATTACATATACCATTACATAAACATACATACATATGTGTGCATATTATACTACATATTTACTCATGCTGTGATCGAGAGGGTAGCTGAACAAAATTTTATCCATAAGTTCAATATACTAAATTAATATTAACAAAATGTTGCATGCAACCACATTCAAGTGCTCTTGGAAAACCACAAAGCCTACTCGAAATATTTGGGGTAGAAATTATTAAACTTCTTTGTATAAGAATCAATGAAATGTGGTCGAGAGCTGTATACATATGTATGGTACATATTAAGTTCGTAATCAGCTGTGTTCGTATGAAATTGAATTTTAAGGATAATCGATAAATACAGGCAAGTGAACCCTTGGCATGAGGCTCAATTCAAACATTTTTATAAAAATATGTGTATGTATTAGCGTGGTCCTTAAAATGTCAACATCATGGGGTACGCTATTATTTTGTTCTATGCACAAAATAAAGACATCCAAAAAAATTTCAAAATTAAAAAAAATATTAGGGGCCACTACCAGTGTCAGGAATTTTTTTTTTTTTTAAATCGCCAGCTATAACTCAGCGAGTTTATGCAATTAAATTAATAAGTATGGCAATACTAAAAGACCGCAAGCCAATTTTTTCGAATTCTTGAAATTTTTTATTAGTTTAAACTTTTTCAAACCTTTGTAGTGACCCCAAAAAAGTTGTTTAAAATGTAGAAATTTTCGTGGATCTCTTTATTTTGTAGAACAAAAGAGGTCGCGGACAAAACTTGGATGTTGATATTTTTAGGGACCACCCTAATATGTATAAAGTTCCTCAAGAATACTGCATCTAATCTTACTTGACTCATTCACTTTCAACTAGTTTGAGTCAGGGCTGCAAACCAGGTTTGAACCGAACCGTCGCTTTTTTTTGTGCTTCTAAGCGAACCACGAGCCGAACCGTTTGCTTTTTTTGCTTTTAATACCAAAACCGAACCTAAAAACACTCCAAAACATGGTTCGAGTCAGTTCAAAATGGAGATCCACTTAAGCATTTTTATAGTTTTTTAGTGTCCTTACGGTAAGACAGCTTAAATGTTTTTGTTTGACAGGAACTCCGCGAGTTGGCGTACGAAGTAAAGAACCTATCGAATATGTGATTGGTAACTCTAAGGCAAGATTTTGTGCGTCAATTTAAAGATCTAAGTATGCAGTTTTGGTCTAGCTGGTAGACTTACGACTCGTTGAAACCTTAAAAAAGTTTATTCAGGAAATAATTTTATTTAAACAAATTATTCAAATAATTTAATACAAACCACTTAAAAAATACTGCCTATGACCTCACTTCTTCAATTAAAGACACCAGTTCATTAAAAAAGCCAAGAAAATTTTTGTAAATCCCAGATGCAAAAACTGAACCATATATTTGCTGTGCTTTTCTTTGGGCTGAATTCAGAAGTACTCCAACATGTAAGGTTAATGAGATATTCCAACCTAAAGGTATCAAAATGGCCTTTTTAAAAATTTAAAAAACTTATATACACGAGAAAATTTTTTTTCGAATATTGCCACAAATTTTGCCTAAGGCTAACTGTTTCACCTTTAAAAATCTTTCAACTTTTTTTAATTTAAACTATGCAATTGAATTGTTGCTGTTTTGTGTTATTGTAGACATATATTCACACAAATTTTCGATTTATAAAGCATTCCATATTTATTATGAATTTGGGTGTAAGTATTTAAAAAATTTAACCATTCGAACCGAATCGTGATCCAGAGGTACTAATGCAAGTATTTTTAAGTGGTTCGAGCCACTGAACCGAACCGCATCGATTTTTGGAGCGGTTTGCAGCCCTGGTTAAATCAAAGTAAAAATAATCATACGCAATATTCAACGCAATTCTACTTTCCAAGCGTTAATTGCTAATCAAACGTTGCTCCAGTAAAAGTTTGAAAATACTTGCTAGAACGTACAAGAAAAATTGATAGCTAAACCGCTGTACAACAATAACTTTCAAGCGCAACTTCGTCGTCAATTACAAGCTACACTAACTTTTTGCAATCCTCTTGACCACCACAGTGGTTTAGCAACCAGGAATTGCAATAATTTTACAACAATAAACATACACTTAACATAGATACTCAAAAGTTTTGATATTGAACTGTGTACTGCAATTTCGCTGAAACTATTTTTTTACTCTGAGTAGATATACGCA
>NW_023458562.1:28537313-28571569 GCF_013731165.1 Rhagoletis pomonella
TTTTTTTTTGTTCTTATATTTTGTAGTTCGTATAACTTTCTTAATATTTTTTCATTGCTTGTTGATTCATTGCTACTTTCAAGTGTTGTTTACAGCTGCAATTAAACTAAATGTACGAAGTGACTTGTGATAGCAAAAACAAGAAAAAATCCCTTTCATTCTTATTTCCTTAACTTTTTTATTAGCAATTTTCAGCGATATTGATGATTGCTGTAAAAGTTGCAGGGAAACTTTTGCTGTAAAGTTTAAGAAAAGTAACAGAGTGAGAGCTGGTATGCGGAAATAAGGTCGATTGAAAGTTAATATGCAGTTGAAGTTTGATTTGGCAAAGAAGGAAAGAAGGTCACGCGAAATTAAGTAGAATAATGAAAGCTAATGAAGTGCAGCGGCAGGTAAGATTGCTGAAATCAGAGTGCGAGTCATATGAATTTACAAAATGCTTATAAGCGCAAAGTTTTTAGCAACAGTTTCTCTGGCCTGGAGAAATCTTATTTAAAGTACGAATTACTTAGCATTTTCTTTTCTGGATAGCATTATCGTCGCTTTTCAAGGTCCAGCAATAGTCAGCAAGAATGTGGAGATTTGATTTCCTATCTACCGCTACTCCGTAGTGGCTTTGTCCTGGTGGAATCGTGTTTTTTACAAAGTTTTTTTTTTTAATATTTCACTCCATTCTTCTCAATACATCAATATGAGCTAGAACACACCAGACGAATTACATTTTCGTTAATATGTGTTTTTTTTCTTCGGAAGAACTAAGTATAAATTATACTTTTAAATTTTTTTTGAAATTAGCCATTTTTGGAATTTTTTGACACTTAAACATTTTTTTTCAAAAACTGGAAGTGCTAGACATTTTTTTTTGAAATGCACTTCAAATCAGCATCAATAAGTCTATTGGATTAGTTCGGTCCCGTTTTTGAGATAAAATACGACCAAATTTTGTTGAACTGTGCTATTATTGATTTGTATATGAAAACCTGATTAAATTAGAGCAAATATACATAAGTATACTACTGCTACAGCAATTTTTCTAATAATCTCGAAATAACCCAAAACCAATAATCCATGTTGCCATCAGTTCGAAAAAAAAAAACGCAAAGCTCCCGATATTCATTCATAAAAAGCAAAACCCGATACGAGCCAAAAAAATCGCGAAACTTGGCCAAAGGTCCCAAATAATCCCGAGTTATAATCCCAACAAAAAGAAATCGCTTAGGTGGATGATTTAATCTGAACATTTTCGGAACTTCCCGAAATGGCCCGAAAAACACAGAAAGAGTATCTAAAGGTCCCAGAAAATATGAAAATTCAATCGTCAAAAGGTAGAACTCAGGCATACCTTATAGCCTGAGAATTTTCGGAAAATACCGAAATGGCAAAAAAAAATTTAATGGGTCCAAAAAACCCCGAGCGACTCCGAAATCCATTAATAAAAAGTAATTTCGGGACTCAGTTTTATCGCTGACCCTGAAACTTTTCCATAACTCAAGAAATTGGGTAAAAATCCCGAAAGGTTCCGAAAGAGCGCGAAAGCTTCCTGGATTCATTAATAAATGGCAAAGATAGGACTTTAGAATATCGTTGAATCCTAAACTTAAGAGTAACTGTACCGCTTAGAAGCTGCAAATTATATTTGACACCATTTAAGAAAATACATAGTTTCGGTGTGGTTTAAAGGAGTTTATATACACTCCTTGTCATTTGTATAGTGCCCCTTTTGATCCTTAGCATTAACATTTTTCCTTTTGTTTATTTAATGTTCTTAAATTTTCTATAAAAATATAGCGTATTCAACAAAAAAAAAACCATGCAAATCTTATTCTCAAATTTTATTAAAATTAACAAAAAAAATCAAAAGGGTTGTACTATCCTAATGCCCAGCAGTGAATATGTTAATACTATTTTTAGAAAAAAATCTGTTATTCCGTTTACTTTAATGCTCTCGTATTTTTTTTTAGATTCTTCAAAAAATTTTTAATTAAAAATCCAAGTTTCGCACCTCCCCATAATTTATGATGTAAAACATATTAATAGTTCGCATTTAATGTAAATTTAGCAAGTAACTAAAGCAGAGTTCATTAAAACTTTTTTCATAAATTTTTTGAGCTGTTATTAACCGCTTGCCACGCTTTTTCTGCTGCTCAAAACTATGCATAATAAAAATTTCATGGCCACGGACACTTTCCACCGCTGTTCACTGTGCTGGCTAAGCGTTGGAGAAGAATAGCAGAATAAGTCATTCAGTCAATGTCATTCGTTTTCAATTTATTCATTTTGACGGCACATTCCGACGAGTCAAAGCAGCCATCAGGAAAATGGACCAAAGCGTTCACACGGCACGAACTGTGCGTCGGACTATGCTGGAAATTAAAATGCAACACACGTACGCGGTATTAACCCAAAACTCCTAGAAAATTTCCATAAGTCAAAGTCGAGTGAGCGTCACAGCAAGTAGAGCAGGGATATTAAAGCAATTCTTAGTAGCAGAAGGAGCAGCTGCAGCTGTTCGTATGCTTTCATGTATGGGTGTTAGTTTGTTTTCAAACAACAACAAAATAAAATTATATGGAACTGGCAATTAAAAGCGACGCGACGTGGGCAACTAAATCGGTTGATGGCAGCAGCTTACATGGGTTGTGGAGGGATCAACAAGCATATGCCGTCTTCCAACAGAGGGCGATACCCAGAAAAGCTCAGCAAGCAGTCAGTCTATGACTAAGTCTAGCAGTTTGCTATAGTACTAACCCAATTTGCCAAACGACTTCGTAACGACGTCGTTTCCGACTCCACGACTCACCGGCGAACTCGCCGTCGGATGAAAAGCACAGCTCGACGGTGGGTCGCAAAAACGACTTATCAGCGAACCTCAAAAAACGATATAAATACTAGCGAACTGCAAAACGATGCTCAAAATCCTTAACAACAACCGTAAAAATCCAATTCAAAATTATGTGCAATATTAAAAAAGAAACATTAGCAAGCATTCTTAAAAATTTCAAACTTTTTAATCTGAATTAAAAGAAAAAAGAAGGCAGTTTTATAGCTGATTAAATTATAGCGTAATAGAGCAAAAATTTTGTTCACCCAAAGGACATCACCAAACCGACGTCTAACGACTTCGTTTCGACGCAATTTCGAGTTCGCCCAAACGACTTCACCAGACCCACGTCGATTCGAGCTCGTCCTGGCTCCGTGGCAAATTGGGAAAGCTTTATATGCATTCATGTATATATATGTATGTGTGACCACTCGTTCGCTTAATTCACTCAGAGTGCCGTACCACCTCTTGTCCTTGCTGATGTCGAGCCATATTCAAATCACTGGTAACGCCCAATTAATGTACTTCACATCGACGATCGCATACTAATGAGGCCAATTGCCATACACTACTCTCAAGCTGCTAACTGCGTGAGTGATGGTGTATAACAAAGCTCACTGCTCAAGCGGTGCCGAAGCTCAGCGCCTCAACGATTTATTCGTTCGACCGTACATGTAAATTACTTATTTTTGGTTTGCTGAATTCGTTTTTGTTGCTGTTGGGTTTGCCATTTTTTAATAAACTATACACATACGAACTTTTGGCTTGGAATTTGTAATTGATATTTGACATGCTCGTTGGCATACTTAAATCGGAGAGTAAACTACTCGTTGATATTTTTGCTAAGCTTGAAGATTAAGTTAGGAGCTGGGGCAAACGAAAGCAAGAAAACGAGAGGCATTTTCTTAGATTTTGATGAGATTATAAAGGTCAAATGTTCATAGAAGGATTCATTTCCAACACGAGAAAAATCAAAAAAGGGATTAAAGGATATACAAAAAAACGTCTCTTTAAACAAACTAAATTTTGGTTATTTTATTTTTAAGACATATTTTCCCTGAGGAATAGTAATGAGTTGGTAATCCATTTTCTACATCCTGACACGTTATTAAGTGAGGAAGCTGATTTATTTCCACGCATACTGTGAATACGAATAAACCCCTTGACGCTGAGTCTTTCCTTACAGGTAACGCCTTTACTAAATTCCTTAAGTCAAAGCGGAGCATGGTTAAAAGCGCGCTGACGGAGCGTCTGAATAAGGAGTGGGCATAAGGTCCCTAACGGACAAAAAGATAACTCCGAACCGTTTTCAATCGTGTTTCAGTAAATCTCATCGATCGGCGCTTCTAATAATTCTCTAGATGCTGTTTTCAAACTAAACCAAAAGAGGTGACGAAGACCAAGTTTGAATGGGGCAAAGGTAGTTCTAGTTGTTAGTTATAAGCACCTATTAGTAAACAAACTAACCTAGCAGCATCTTGAGTGATTCTACTTGAGATACATAAGGTTTCGGTCAGTATTTTCCAGCAGCCAACATCCTTGGTTTCAAAAATTAATGGACCGATGAACAAATAACGCTAGCATTATTGGCCACAGATTAGATTGACTGTCACATCTCCCCAACAGCGCCCATCCCGGCCATTTTGAAATCAGTACCGTAGTGCCCGACACACCGCGCCCATCTCTAGTCGGAACTGATAAGTCTATGCTGAGTCAATGAGGTTCTTACAGCTCTCGTTCGACTTAAGTGGGTATCTTCCACGATTGGTCAACCCGTATAAGGGCAATCACACCGATGAAATACTAATGTCCATGACCTGCTAGATAGCTCGGGCTAAACGATACTAGCCAGGGGTTATTTTGGACCTCATTTGGCTGGGCAACGGTGGCTACGCACCAGAGACGATCAAAGTTGGTAAGGTCAAGGCGAAGCATGTTTTGGCATTCGTGATGGTATATCCGAGCTCTGGCGGACTAAGGTGGAACCTCCAGACTTTGCGAAACTGTGTCTACAGTTGGGAGAAATCTAAAAGAGTGATGAGTGCATCGACCCACAGAATACCAAAATCTAAGTATAGCGGACGGCCTCACTGCGAAAGCCAGTGCATCTTTACCAAGACAGCTGCATTATTTCCACATCTAAAGGCTAAACGCCAGCAGCAATCGGCTAAGACGAGAGCCAGGTGTTAACTTAGACTCCAGATTCTGATTTGAGAGGCACGAACCTAATCTCTGCAGGGCAATAAAGAGACCTATGATAGGACTTAAAAACTGCAGAATAATTTATTAAAAGTTTCATTTTAGTTTTTGGAAGCAGCTTCTTTTTTGTCTACGCTCTATGGCCTTAACGTCTTGAAGTTTTTTATATAGGTCACGGCAAAGTTAATTTCAGTACTTTAGATCAACTTGTGTCAAAGAACTATTCATCTTCTTCCCTTGTTCTCGGAATACTCGAAGAACTGTGTCGAGATTCTTGCACGCATTGCGAGTTAGACGCTTAAAACTTAGTCATAAACAGTCTACAAATATGACACAGCCCAGAAGCATGAACTAAGGACCCGGAAATTTTTACAAATTTAATTTGGAACAAAGTGAGTAATAAAAATTCAGTGGTTTAACATTACGAATGAGAAAATCGCATGATGGATCAAAGCCAATATAATTAAGGAAAAATGCAATAAACTTTCTTCTAATTAGAAAATACCTCTGTGTTACCGCTTTTCACTACTGCACAAATAAAGCCGACGACAAAACTAAAAGCCCAGGAAATCGTAGACAGGCAAACACTCTAACAAGGAAATCAGCACTAACTCACAATTACAGGCAATCACCGAACTCACAACGCAAACAATGCACATGCATATGCATGTTTGTACTTAATAAGAGGCAAATGATGAAAGATCGAAATGGGGGCAAATATGCGGCAACTTTGGAAAACGCTTAACAATTGAGTTCATTACATACGCACTGAGCAATAAGTAGACACGCACCACAGGTAGGAAAAATTAAGCAATGGGAGGAGTTGTGTGTTGGAGATAGAACGAGGTGAAGAAACAGCACAGTGGTCGATTGAAATCGAATTGAATTGCTTGAAATTGCGCCGTTATCCTACAAGTTTCCAAGCTTCTGAGAACAAAGCAATCAATATACCTGAGTAACAGATTCAACTGCTGGGCTACCTAAAGTACTTTAAGTATGTATTAGTAAAGATTGACATGCTGCCTGCATATGTACATATGTATGTATGGCTGAGAGAGATCCGGTAGCAATCTTCTTGCGGTGCTTCTACGCCACGTCGATAATTGCAATCGAAAGCAGATGCAAACAATCATCAAATCGAAATGAAATTGACCATTGCTGTTGTCTGTGTAGGGTGTCGGAAATTCAATAAAGTTGTGGCCCGGCAAACAACACACACACACACACACATGCACACCCATACCTGGACGTTACAAGGACATGTTGTTACAGAGAAACAGCCAACAGTCTCGCACCTCAATTTAAACCGAAAACATAAACGAACTCCGGCTGAGCTCGGCTGAACTCTGCTCGCCACAATAGAACAAATAAAGGTGGCGGTCAGCTGGAGTTGAAGCTGTGTACGGGGGGAAGGGCTGAACTTCAGTGGTTGCAGCGAAAACAAAAACAATCACAGCCACCAGCATTCGAATGCCTTCACTACCAAATATCCAACTGTTTTATGGCGCATTGTGGCACAATTTTAAATGCCTTCAAACGCCCTAAAACGGGTGCGTTACTCTGTGGCACATACATATGTATGAGTATAAGAGAATTTCCATTGATGTAGCCATACTTACAACGCAATTGAAAATATCATTGGATAACAGCACACATGGGCTCGAAATCGAGCCTACTCAATCCCCGCCCACCCAACCTCGATGTTTGTTATAAACAAACCTAAAATCTGCTGGTCGGCTAGTAACTCTACTACGCACATGAATGCCGTAGCACCACTCCCTTTCGCGCTGTCCTTTAATCCACCCACTCCTGTGAGTTCGTTCTGTGACGTGCGACATCAACGCACTGCTTTATTTGTTTGTCGGCAAACAATGGCAGCGTCCAGCCGCTGAGCTTTCGCATGCCCACCAGAAGTCTGCAGCTGGTTAGTTGATGGTTGGGCTGAGTCATGTTGCTGCCGGCGCCGCAAAAACCAGACCCATACTACGAAGCGGACCATTCAACGCTTCAGACACCATCGCCGTCGCCGTCACCGCCACCGCAGTCACAAACAGATTTTATTGGATCTTTTTGCCCAAACTGCCTTTTATTTAATCCAACCGAAATGTTGTCGCTGACCACAACGCAATGGCGGCGACGTTGGCGGCGGATGAATGAATGGTTTAACAAACGCTGTGGCAGTGATGTATGTATATAGAGAGGAGTTTCGCTGCCAATGTTGCTGTAGCTTTTTACGTGCCCTCAAAAGCTTGCGTGTAACGGTAATGAGAATTGAGGAAAAGGAACAGCAAAGCGTCCACCGAAAAGAATGGGCTTGGAGGAAAGTTTTATATTGGATTTTGAGTAAGTTAAACTGGTTGAGGGAAGCTGCTGGAATTGATAAAGGATGACCCAACGTGAAATATTTCGGCATTCGTTACAGATAGATAAGGTACTTCAGACGTCAACGGACGAGCGATTATAACATGCAACTATTACCTTAAATTTTAAACCCCAAACCCGCTCAAAGGATTTCCTCCTGTTGGTGCACGTGGCCCATTGTGACTTCGTTTTATTTTCGCTGTGTGTATGCACTTTTCGAAACGTATTATAACTAGCCTTCTTTCGTGAGAGCTAGTAGATCAGTGTCCAGTCGATAACAGATTGGACGTCCCCTTAAGCCCATATTCCCGAAACTCGGGTCCGTTCGGCGCTTAAAGGCCGATGGCTGAAAGTCCTGTAAGTTGATGCCCCTATTCATGGCTCTTGCTGAAGCAACGATCCGCTTCGCAACTAAGGCCATCCAGAAACTGGCGCTGGCTATTTCAACAAGGGTCTTAAAAAGGATGGTTCGAGCGAAACGAAACGAAAATGAGATCGATGGGCTGTAAAGGCGAAAAAACTAAAATCTTAGAATATGGAGAAAACAGTCGCGAAATCTAAGAGATACATGTCATGATACCTCGTCTCATATTGGAGGGTAAAAGAAAAGGAACCTTAATATATTTCATATTTATTCACTCTTTCACTCAATAGATACAGTATTTGGACGCTTCAGCCCAAGAACAACAATTGCTGAAGAAGTACTAAAATATAAGGATTGAGACAGTATAAGACCTTGGAGTGTTAATTTTGTACATCAAAAGGAAAGACTAAATCTTTAACTAGTGGAGTCGTTTAGAAATTGCAGATAGTACTGTTGGTTGTATCCTTTATGTGGAATTATACATTTTGTGAGCCTTCCATATTTTTCCAGATAGCATTGGTACTGAAAAATGTTCCCGTTTTCCTACTAGGCCTATACTCGCCCTTGAGTTCGATGTAATTCCCCCATTAACAGCACCAAAGTAATATTGCCGAACGTTCTGATTTCTGTAGTGTTCATGCTGTTGCTGTTGTAATTGTTTTCGCCATTGTTTTATCGGTTATTTTGCTACTGGTTTGCCAGTTTTTCTATTCTATTCTTTTATAATCATTTCAAGTTTTTATTCCTCTGACAGAGTTGTACAAATGTCAATTACAAACTTTTATTACAATCTACTACTTCTGCGGTAAGTCACCCGCGGAGGCAGGAATGTGAGGCGATAGGCCTTTGATGTGTATTGGGCGGCAAAAGAGCAGCCTCAAAATTTAAAAAAGGGGAAAAAAAATAAAAAGTAAAGCACTTGAATGAAGGTTAAAAAATATTCCAATATGTGCGCTCATTAGGGCGCTCGCAAATGCACGTGAGCAAAGAAAAGTCGGAATTTTAATGTTCTCACCGCCTGGGATTGTTGTTGCCGTTTGAAAAATTTTGATTTTCAAGGATTCTATACCATTTCAACGAAAAAATATTTTTTTGCAATGTAAAGTACATAGGAAGCTTTGAGCGCTTTTTTGGTGGAAAACGAAAATAGGGGTTGTTTTCGATACAGAAGGAGGTGAGAGTATTAAAATTCCGACTTTGCTTTCTTTGGACCACCCTAGTGCCTATACTTTGTTGTACTATGTACTCATTTAAAAAGAATATTTGATTTAGAACATTTTGAATTGTTTCCTAGGGCCGATGCCTTAACAAACGGCACGTTTAATTTTTTTGATGGCATTTATGAAAGCTTTACTTTCGCATTAAGGAGAGATTTATTCATAACAAATCTTCTGCTTTAGTATTTCTGTAATGACTGAGAACACTTTTTTACTTAAAATGTGAACAGCAGTATTGTTTTTCCTCTTTTAAGGAATTACTGATAGCATACCACAGTTTTATTAGTGGCCTGTTATCTGTGTTTATTTCACTGGGAACACTGATTTCTGCACGATCATTTGAACCAAATGGTAACTTATGCTCTAAAAGCACCTTCAAGGATTTCACAGGGTCACAATTGCTAAGAACAGTTTTCATTTTAGGTGGGAACAGTTTTTTCTTTATTGCCCTAGCATTCCAGAATCAATAATAAAGTTCAACACAGCTAGATATCTAACTCCTCTACTGGGAACAGATATTTGCGTTAACGAACTTCAGCTCATCCCAAAGTTTAGATTTACGAACATTTGTTTATAGACAAAGAAAACTTTAGAAGAACCAAAAATGGTAATCTCACTTTCCAGAACACAATAAATTAAAAAATTGCAGTAATAAGTAAGGACTGAGAGCAGCAAGAAAGATATTAAGCAAATTTAAGTGCAGATGTTATTTATGCGAACAAATTAAAATTGGTAACTATCGATTTTGAATTTCAGAGGCTTTGTGAATAAGTGAAAGCCACACCTAAAATTAGTTATTAAAAATTTGTTCAAAAAACTTTCTGAGAAATTGCGTTATCAGGGGTTCACAATTTTTTCAATTTATACACTTAATGAGAACAGTTATTAATATGAAATTATGAATTTAGGCTTTACGTGCATAGCGCGACATTTGCAAAAGACCTATAAACTAGAAACTGTTTCAACAAATACCACTGAGAACAGTTTTTTCAAACGCGTATGAAGTTAATATCCAACAAAAGCCATAGAATATGCACATAATTATTTTTATTGCCTTTAAATTCAATTGCTTTATGGGCGCCATTGTTTCTTTGAGGTGGTAATAGTTTCACAAATTAAAATTGTCTACTTTAAAATATTATTTGGACACAATGTTTGGCTCTACGTTTTGTAACGTAGAATTGACCCCAACTTGAAGGTGCCATAGGTGGCGGTCGCTGATGATTGCCGCTATTAAATATCGTCTGCGCGTTTCACGCTTACCTAAACCACGATTTTATAGTCAAATAAGTAGTACATACTTGTTTTACATTTTCTAAAACGTTATCGGCCCCAAGCACCATTGAATAGTTGCATAGCCATTGCTGAGCTCTTGCTGTTCGCCTCCAAATGCTGTTTCCACAATAGCACAATCAGCGCAAAATAACAGGAATAACACGACTGCACTGCCAATAATACAAGTACAATAACAAACAAATCATGTGTTAACAAGGATGCGAAAATTTCGTAAAATGTTGGGGGTGGTGAAAAAGCGCTGTCAAGGTAAAACATCGAATTCTACGATTGCATGCAACTGGCAGCAACAAATTGCTTCAAGTCTAACTAGTACATATAACATTTGAGAGAGGCGGGGGGCGCTGGTATTGCTGGTTGAATAGTAGCGCGTGTGCGTGACATTGTAACTTTACTCATTCTCCAAACAATTTGTTGGATTTACTACTGTACGCTAGGTATAGTGTGTTGTTCTTCCGCCTCCAACTATAGGCAACTAGCACGCAAGCAATTCCAACATGTGTATATACATATGTACCTTATTACAACAATGCTGTCAGCAGCAACAATATACATAGCAATAACAATTACAACACTTCCATCAACATACATATGTCGTGTTTTTTGCACAAATGTTTGCCTCGGCCATCACTCAGTTTTGCTTTCTTCTTTTGTGGAGTGCTAGTGGGGTCAAAGCTCTCCGCCCTTTGCTGGAGTAAGCCTACCGAGCTGTACTTGCTGCTTGAAGTTTCATCCCTTGTTAAACACTAATTTCGGTTTTATTTACTTCTTTTGTGTAAGCAAGTTTTAAGCTTTGACCACGCACTTTCGAATGCAGTGAAACAGTTTGTTTTTGTGACATGTGGGTCAACTATTTAGTTATGTTTAGCTAACACTAGCAAAGCAAATACAAACTGGCGATTTTAGACACACTCATGAAGACATATTTATATATTAAGCGCCCATTTCTCACTTTTCAAATAGTGCCCACTTTTCTTCACGTTCCAACCAGTCTATTTAAATGCCATTCTCACCTCTTCTACATTTCCTCGCTTAGCTTTTACCTTTACTTCGCCGCCCTTTGTACCTTTTCAACCTTTTTCATTTTTCTGCCTATCAAATTTGCGGCAGTCCTTATTTTAGTTTATGGTGACTTTTTGTTGTTATTGCTGATTTTTTGCATTTCGTTCCACATTCCACTACTTTTACCTTTTTTCCATAGTGCTTGTTTTTTATTCAAGTTTTTGTTGTTTTAAACGCACTCACATAACTAAATAAGCAATTATTTATTTATAGCTGTCGTGCAGAAGTTTTCTTGTTGTGGTTATGCCTATATTATTAATTTTGGAGTAAGCATGTTTATACATGTTTATAGTCATAACCTTTTACAGAAAATTATGAACATCTTTTCAAGCTCCATTTGTGAGAAAAGTAGACCACACCATATCATATCACATCAAGTTGCATCACATCACATCATACGATTTCATTTATAATTCACATACCCTAAGATCACATTACTTCCATAAACCGCACATCACATCGTGACATCGCATCACATGTCCACATCCCATCGATCGTTTAGAACAAAACATTCCAAATGTATGCTGAGAGCACCGCCAGCGTTCTCCTTTTCTTAACGATATACATATGTAAAAATATCAAAAATATCCATGAAGAACCAAATATGAAACAAAACAACTCTGTGGGAGATTTGTAACATCTCAAATAATCCAAAGTGGCTCACACGCTGCAATTGAATAGTTACCCCCTATTCAATTGCAGCGTCTGAGCCACTTAAATAGTAGATGAGACTGCCAAGAACGCCACCAGTCTGACTCTCGAACACACAAACTAAATTCGTAGACCTCTTCAACACTTGTACAACGAAATAGACGAACGAGTTAACCACTTACAAAACTGCGAAAATTAACGTCTGTCAAGTTAGAACTACACTTTTCGAAATTGGAAAAGTTAACTATGGCATTAATTGTAACGTTTTTGTTGTAAATTTGTTGTGGAAAGAAAAAATCTATAGCTCTCATTTTTTTTTAAATACCAGCAGACTCGGCGAACTTCGTCGGGCAAAATTAATTTTTTTTTATTGAAACATTTTGGTCCCAGATTTTCACCAACAATTCACGGTCCCGATTTATATGTTAATATTATAGTTTGGTGATCGTAAGGCTTACTTCGAAGGCAGTCTTAAATACCCCAACGAAAGTGTAATGTCCGCGAAGAAGTTGTTGGAATTTCCCCCAATAAGCTGGCATTTCCCATCCCGGTTAATCGTACAGCGAAATAAATTTGAAGCATTTTTTCCTCTCCCTCTCCCTGACGGGGTCGGTTGTAGGTGTTCTGACGATTTCTTAGTAATAAGTCAATTCCAGCACCACCTATCGGAGGTTTCTCTCCGTAAGATTTTTCCTTGGGCAAAGACAAACACAACTAAAAAAAGCCTACTTAAAAGAGAGTTTTATATATAAAGAGATAAAGATATACATTTTTAAATAGTTGGTTACCCTTTTAAAAATTATTTCTTCTGGTTAAGAGTGCATTTAATTTAAATAATTAAGGCATGCAACTTTCATTCCCTGAATGCTTGTAATATTTTAGTCAGTATATATTAAAGTCCCAAAAATTTTATTCGGGTGGCAACCCTATCAAAAAGTGTTTATTTTCATCTCCAGAGAGAAGCTTTCTTTGAAAATGGTGTATCAATCATTCCATGTGATGAAGAATTATGGCATATATAGGCTTTATTGACCGCTTAGGCACTCGGCACATTACGCTCCTAATCAAAGTAGAGTAATCGTTTCATCATACCGAAACGAATGCATGACGACTCGACTTCTGCACACTTGCACGCCCTGCATAAGTCACCACACTTTCTACACATAACCAATTTTTTTGCCATTCTTTCGCAACACGCACTTCGGCAAATTATTCCGCTCCAAAATATTGCATAAACGCTTGTTGTTGAATGCAATTTGCACGAATTTTAGCACGAAATTGTTCATTTCCAATTATTTTCTATTGAATTGACAAATAAATTTTATTTCCAACACAAAAAAGTAAGCAAATGACGATTTCAAAACTGCAAGCGCCTTACAATGTTGGTCGCTTCGATTCGTGAAGCTTTTATGATTAGGCGCAAACTTGATTTTGAATCGTAATCTACAGAGCTTCATTGAAATGCATGGGTTCGGCATAAAAGCTTTATACTTTAGTATGCCGAAACGATTGCACTACTGTGATTAGGAGCTTAATGTGCGGAGTGCCTTACAGTGCTATTTAAAACCCCTTTTTTTAAATAAATAACTAAATTTGTACAATGTGACTATTTTTCGCATGTACGCGAGCTGCTCCCCTTCAAAATGAGGTATCATTCATTAAATTTGATAAAATATTAAAGGAGATATCTTTTATAAATAAGTATATAGATTACCAAATACAACTAAAACTTTCTGGAGCTAAAAGAGTGCTAGACAATTTTGAAAAGAGCCCAATTTTTTAAGCTAAATATAACAAGTAATTTTTAACAAAAAAAAACGCCTTCAACTCTCATATAAAAAATATATAAATATATATCTCATGATCCACTGGATCTTAACCAGATTAGTATGGGACCACCTCTGAGACACTACCTTTCCGGTGCAAAAAGAATTATCGAAATCGGTTGACGTGGTCCAAAGTTATGCGGTAACATAAATAAATAAAAATAAATAAAATATTCTGACGAACTGATAACCTCCTCCTTTTTTGGAAGTCGGTTAAAAATAAAGAGCTAAATCTAGCTCCAAAAGCAACAAAATGGCAACATTGCCTTTGCTACACTCTTCATTACATCCGATGTTCGTAAAGCTCAATTATGAAATTTATAAAATATTAAAATTTTTCGCACATGAAAATGAAGCAAACAAATATCTTTAATTAATTAAAATTTATAGCTTTCAAATATTCCATTAATTTTACGTGTAAGCCAATGCATAAATAAATAATTGGAAGCCGTGTACAATTTAAAATTCAAAACAGCCACAAGTTTCACAAGCATTCCGGGTTCTTTTCAGGCTTACATCTACTCACCTATGCATGTGCGTGTATGTATGTATGTAAGCTTTTATAAACTGCATGCAGAATTATGAGGCAAATTCCCAAAGGAATTAGGTCAATGGTGTACTCTTGCCGCACAATGAACTGCGCTACGTAAAAGGAGACGAATCAAGTGAGGATGTGGCAATGAACTGGCAGCTCCTTAAGAAAACACCCTCCTTGTGAGTGCTGGAGCCTTTTATGCTCGTTATTAGCTTATTAACCCTTCAATGCTTTAATAAATTATTAATTGATAGCATTAGTTGGTGCTTAGCGCCATTTCTTTGCAAGGCTGTTGATAGTGAAGGGCAGCGGAAGAATATTTTTAGGCGTTTATGTGTGGGTGTGTGTGTGTGTTTGTGTGTAAAGTAAATAATTGAATAGCTTTTAAATATAACTGTAAGTACCAAAGACAGTTTAACGGTATTTAAGGGAGGCATTTTAGAATCTTGTAATTTTAAAATTTTCCAATAAAAACGAATCACTTCCCAATATGTCTCACGAGAGCTCTATCCTGCAGAAAATTTATTATTTATAATTACCATACTTTTTGAGCCATTCATCAATTAATTAAAACTTAATGAAAATTTCTACTACAACACTCGCGCGCTTAACCACGCACGGGGGGGGGGGGGACAATGGGAAGAGCATAAAAAAGTAAACTGTAAACGAATGAATACCGGATAATTTTCATGAGTTAAGCACAAATGACTGATGATGACACCAACGGTGTTAGCTGGACGACTAACTGGCTAGGTGGCTATACCAGAGTCCTAGCGGCTGGCTAAAAAGTTGCTACGGCCATGGAGCTCAGGTAGCAAAGACCAATTCACCAGGCAAACACCAACGGCAGCGCCTAAAAGTTGGCACATAAAATTATTATTACAACGCTGTAAGGATTGTAGACTGCCGGCTGACGCAAAGGACAACATACAAACAGCTTTGCCGCCATAAAGAACGAGGCACTCAATTCAGCTGCGAAAATAAAGGCAGCAAAGCAGAAAACGACAGGAATAGAAAGAGGGGGAGAGAGGGGAAATGCAATGCAACAAGGCGCTGCTGCTGGGAAAATGTATGTACTACAAAAACAACGCACAGAATCAACACAAACTTTCCGCAGGACGCGGCCACCTGGCTGTGGTGCAGCTGTGTAAACGCGCGCACATACAGTTGCGACGAATGAAATGACTTAGTAACGGTTTATTACCCGGCCATTGCCAGCGTCAAACTGATGGTAGAATAATAAGGCATAGTTGGAGTATGCAAAACTTGCGGGGGCGACGTAGCAGGAGTGATAGCTGCGGCTAGTTGTACAATAAGTGCTCGTAGAAGATGGGCCGGTTGAGCAGACGACTCTTGTAAGGTAGCAGAAATTGAAGGTGTGTAAATAAGCAAATTGAAGGCATTTAAAGGCAGCCATGCCAGCGCCGTGCCGTTGTGAAGGCAGCGATTGACTACTGATGCCGTTGATGATAGCAGACACCATCACCACCACCACCAAGATGATGTTGTGGATTCTGCTTGATATCCTCGAGACTAAAGATTTTCTGGCATCTTAGTTTTTCCTTAATTTTACTCGCTGCCGCCACCGATGATGATGATTATGTTGATGACGGTGTGCTTTTAAAAACTTTATGACTAATTAATTAAATGCGCTTTAATACTTTTTTGTTTTTTTGTTGTGTTTGCGCTTAGCGTCATTTAACCCATTTGTATGAACAGGGTGGTTCATGGTGGGTCACCAACATTTGGAAATAAGTAACAAACTCTTCTGAACCAATTGACAAATCTTAAAGTTAGTTGCGTTTCGGTGGATTCTATAGAATAAAAAATTTGATAAAACTATTCAAAAAATGGAAGCATGCTCAGCAGAGATTTATAGATATTTATTTACTACTCGTACAGTTTCAGACAGACTTATGAAAGTGAGAGTAAAATCGGTTTAGCTATATACAGTTTCGAGCCCTATAAATCTTCCGGACCAGACGGCATTTAGCCTGCCGAACCAAAAAAAATACCTTGGAATACACTAAACCATGGCTAAAACACATCCTTCTTAGCAGTTTGAGGCTCTGCCACTTTCCAGTCCCATGAAGCGAAGTTCAAGTAAGATCTATATTAAATCCTGATAGAGCCAATTTGAGTTCTAAAATTTATATTTGAAACATTACAGAATTCTGGAAATCAACATGAGATTTTCTATCAACGCAACCCTTCCATCCAAAGCCCAGGATACCTACTATAAAGGTAGACCCCGGACACAGCTTTTGACAACGTCCGCCTGACCGCAATTATCTTAACCATGACGGCTTTTGGGATAGTACCTGGTTGGCCTCATCCACGACATGCTCATCCGCAAAGTGGTGAGTTCAGATCTAGGCGTTATAATGATTTAGAGGTTAGTCCACAAATATGTCGCTCAGGGGGTCCACATGGGTTATAACAGTGAATTCCCAGCCCAGACTTTGATGATTCTTTTTACTACGCGCTTTCAGCTTTGTCATTCAAGATTATACAATTATACGAACCGATTTAAAAACCAAAACCACTATTGGAAAGGTATTTCTCTTTATATGAGAAGAGGTATTATGGTTTAAAAATTGATTGAAAATTACGGCAGAAAGCGTAGTTAAAATATTTCCGTATTTGTGTATAGTTGTTATTGCAACATGCCCAATTTGAGTTGTTTTCGCATTTTGTTTTACTACGTATTTGAAATTATATTTTGTAATAAAGATAAATGTGCAGATGAAAAATAATGAAGGCAAAATTGAAGATAAAGATGAAAATGAAAACAATGAGAACACATAATATACATAAACGCATGTTTACATTACCGTATTTTACGGCTCATTTGTAATTTATAAGCCCAAAACAATTATTATCTATTTGGGATCAAAAACGTCACCTTGTTTTTAGAGACATTTTTTTCGTCTTTGTATAATAATTATTTATAAGAAATATCTTTTTTCGTCTCGCAAGATGATTATTTTCAGATTGAAATTATTTTCTTTTTCTCATAATAATTATATAGGATTTTTATTTTTCTCATCTAGCGGGATGTTTGTTTTGAGAGGGAAATTATTTACGGCCTCTCAAAATAATTATATGGAATTTTTTTTTTTTTGTCTCTCGAGACGTTTATTTCAAGACAAAAATGATTTACCCCACGTTTTCTCTTAATATAATTGTTACACTTACAGCCGAAATTAGACGAAAATATCTTCGAACTCGATTATTTGAATTTGATTTTCTAACATCTGGCAACCCTTTTCAAAAAACTAAAACCAGGTAGCAAAGCTCTTTAATTTTACACCTTATTTTTGAAAATCGAACGCACGATACAGATTCTATGACATGAACAATTGTGGCGATAAATATTTAACGCGATAAAATTCCGAACTCAATTAAGAAGTTTGAATGAGAAGATGAAAAAGTTTTAAACTACTTTTCCATTAATCAGTAATAATTATACCGCAACACTTAATTTGATTTCTTATAATCGTTATGGTCTGTGATAAAAACTCTTTATGTTAGAAAACATCCCCAGGGCTTAAAAAAAAAAGAAAAACGGTCGAATTTCGATAGTAACTGGCACTCCTAGTAGCCAATAAACGCTTGAACAAAATTTCACGCTGTAAAACCGCGAAGACCGCGAACGGCTTCTTTTGGCCCAACAGGATGCAGACTGCAGACATTGTGGTTTCATCACTGAAACCGCAGAGCTAATTATATGCAGATGACAACGCCGCGGTAGACATATGCATTTGAACCACCCTCTATTTGAAGTTTAGTACAAATGCGCAGAGAAAGCAAAATGTTAAAGATGAAGTAGCTTTGGCTGCAGTTGAAGTTTAAGCTTTAGTTGATGAAACGCGCATAGATAATTTTAATGCCACCTTTTTCTATACACACTTATCCGCTTGTCCAAACAACCGTACGGCGTCCAGCACGCAACATGCAGCTTTCAAATAAGCTGCCTCAATCCCATTATGCTCTATGCCTCGCATACCGCGCGCGCCTATATACATACATATTTTAGTCGACGCCAAAGTTAAGAAAAGTTAAATGCTTTTTTCCGCGCTCAACGCATTAAACAAAAAGTTAATCGATGAAGTTTAAATATTTAAATGCGCCAACTTGCTAGCAGTAGCGACTATCCATACGACAGCTGGCCGGCGCAGGATAATAGCGCCTCCCTCGTTCGCCGCCGGTGAGTGTATAATTAAAATGGCGTATTTATGCATGTACATATTTAAGTTACACATTTACACACATACATAGTAGTGAATTGCAGTTTTTTCTCTCATTTTTCTCGCTTACTCAGTTTCACAAATTATTCGCTTAAGAAAAGTAAAAGTTTTTAATGAGTTTGTTAAATACGTCGGGTATTTTTCGCATACTTGAAAAGTGCCTTCCTCTTCTGCCATATCTTTCTTTATCTTGTTCAACTTCTTGTTCTTACAAAATTAAATGCAAATGACATTTGCTGTAAGAGAATACTTGGAAAACTAGGAATACACACTAGGCGGCAAGCGTGCTCTGATTGGGAAGCATTTGAGTTGGGAGCACCACCATTCATTGTGGGCAGCCAGCCAAAAGTCAAAAGCCCTGACAGTGGCAATGATTAAGCAGGAATTTCCTTACCTATGTATGTATGTGTGCAAGTGTCGAAGGCTGCAGGTACAATGAATGTCAAGGAACCCGGCATGACTTTTTCGTATTTACCGTAAAAGTTAGTGCAAGAGTTACAGAGTGGAAATTAAATGGCATGCAAACTATGGTAAGTGCAATTACAAATTTCATGGTATTTAATTTTGGGTAAGAATTGCCTGAATTGCAGAAAAAATGTTGAAATTGAAAAATCTAAGTACAGGAATATGTATTCTTGGAACATAACAGGCACCTTAAAGCTTATTGTGAACTCCGTAATTTACTGAGCACAATAACCCTTTGTTGGTTTGGACTCAGAATAAAAAAAAACTTCTTCCAATGCCTTCGTCTTTCGCCTAGTTCCACCCAATATACATCACTGGCGCAAGTAGGTTTCTACCAAGAAAGGATCAAGACATTCCAGGTATACATCGGTCAATCAGAGTCCTTTGTGCATTTACAGAGGGTCTTATTGCTTAGCAAAAGCAATATCCGAGTCCTTTGTGGTCTATTTTCCTGGATATTGTTTTTGCATGGCGAGTCATTAAGCCCAGCGATTAAATAACTCATTGCTTGATAGGTTTATTCAAACACGGAGCTCCCTGTTCAGTGGACGCGTGAAGTGAATACGTCACAGTGGGTTCACCAAAGCACGCTTGGTTTCTTCCGTGATACTAGAAAACACGCGGGCTGATTACCACATCTCACACGCTGTGAGTGCGCGAATGAGGTCACAAAAATCTCGTAGGGTATATACAGTCAAACTGCTCTATAGCGAACTTCTGAATAAAGAAGTCTTCTGTATTGCGAATCAACCTTATTTTGTTGGAGTGTTTTCAATCTCCACATAACAAATTTATCCAAACCATCTGTTATATGCGTCTTTAAGTTGTTTTTTTTTCTACCAAGAAAAGTATACTGAGTTAAGGGGAACTCCCAAATTTTGAGAATGATATGTTAGGAACAACACCATACAAGCTGCAAACGAACGATGGAGAAACTTCTCCTTCTATGAAACTGCTAGGCTTAAGGGCCTTCTTAAGATAAAAAAAGCACTCTGTACTCGTAGGGTTAAAACGGGCCGAGATATCTACTCAAACAAGAATCACTGCCTAATCGGCACATATGCCTCGGGATTGAAAGTTGCAGTGACTACATATGCGACTGCCCAGCACTCAGCGGTAAGCGACTATAGACGCTCGGAAAGCCCTTTCTACAAGACCTTGCGGAGTTCTCTTGCTTCTTGCTTGCGGTGCTTCTCTTAGGGCCTTTTTCTCATGTGGTTTTTCAAATTTTTCGGCTCTTCTATAACATGTTTTGAGAAAAAAATTACTTGAAAAAAACGGTCCTTAAAAACAAATTTTTGTTGAAGAGGAATAGTGTAAAAATAAAGTTCAAACCAAAATAAATGATCACTTCAAATGAAATGATAAATAATGCGATTTTTACTCTTACTCTACGAAGGACCCTATATAACAAAGTAATTTTTGGAACTCGTTATAGAAAAGTTTAACTGCGTACGCCAATAACCCAGTCCACTTGACTGACCACCCAAACAAATATTTAACATTCCCATGTATATTACTAAAAAAGAATGATAAAAACACAACCAATCAGCAATATTCATAACTCTCGCCAAGCCATAAATACGGAAATCTTTTAAGCTTCCAAGAAAAAAAACAAACGCGAAAATAAATCCCATAAACACACCCAAGCCACTTCGGTTTTCGAATTTACATATCAATGAGCATCATAAAAATCTATGATAAACCAATTGATTTCGCCAAGTGGCATAATCAAAATGGCAATGCCAGTAAAAACAAAAAATGCACAAAATTGTGGCATAAAATGCGGAGTGAACCTGAGCGTAGTGCAAGAGTAATGCAAACACTTCAATGAAAATTCGTGTAATAAACGTGCCACATTGTAAACGTGGCAAGTACACTCGCGCACGCGCACTTAACTGTATTAAGGGTATTAAAGTATTAAGGCCAAAAATGCACACCAACACACTACGACACACACACACAGAAAAACCATAACTGCATCAAGTCATAAACAGATTTTCATTGTTATGAGTATTGATGGCGCAGACCCCCAAAAAAAAAATATAAAATTTGTATGCTCTGAAGTCTACCGCTTTGCCACTTCAGCAAGCAAAAACATGCCCACTAATCCATACATATGCACATGCCTGTAAGTAAGTAAGTACACGTATATTAAATTTTGATGACGGAAATTAAAAATTTCACATACCAGTTATGTTGCTGCGGCACACACAATGGCGACTGAGGATGCAAACAAAGTTATAAGCAAAGCCTCGTCTAAATAGAATTAACTACCAAAATACGCTCTGAGGCGACGCAATTAGTTTTACTAGTGACAGCAAGTAGCCGCATGCGACATTAGGCAAGTTTGTGTGGCAATTATTTAACAAGCAACTCGTTTTTATGCCGTACTGCTACTGTTGTTGGGCTGCTAATTTTGACATAAGTGTGAACTGCCGTAAAATTGTTTGTCGCAAATAAATATTAAAATTACTTTGTCTCGCTTAGGGGCATAAAGTGGCAGGCGTAGTGGCAACATTTCTACTTAATAAAGTTAGAGGAGCTCTAAAACAAATGATACAAAAAAAATACACAAAAAGGCTACGCTCAAATCTACTTCCTCAGGCTATAGTAGATTTATATTTGCACTAAATTGTTTAATAACGGTACATCAAATGGTTTACGGCTTTGGCGAAATGGTTTGTATACGGTATACGGTTTTTGATGGAGCGGAACATGAGTGAAATAGAGAGAGTGCGAGTGCTGGAACAGCGAGTGAGTGCATTAGTAGTGAAGAAGTTGGAAATTTTATGCATCGTTAAGTCGCAGACACTCCTTTTTAATTGCGTTTAATCATACATTATGCACTTTGTCTTTGAATGACAGCCCCCCTAATGCACTTACTCATTTTACTACTCAGTTTTAATGAGCTTGAGTAATATGGCGACAAGCAACTGAAGCTTGTATGCTTCTTTTATGACGTTCAAATATAAAACAACTGGCCTAATGCGACCTCATTAGCTGCGACTAGCTTTCATAAAAATACAAATAAAAATCGCTCTCAGTTGCCTGCCTAAAGAATTTCGTGCCATTTTTGGGGGGAAAAAACTTAAAAATATATAATTTTGCAATGCAATTTTAGTAAGTTTAACCAAATTTCAAAATTAAAAATCACTCAACCTTCTAATACTATTTGTTACACAATGAGGTATGCACTGCTACCTAATGATCAATTGCGCTCTCCGCTCTTCACAATACTTCCTCGAAGCCTAGAACGCTCAGAAAGTTCCATAGCGTTTGCGGGGATAGGGAGAGAATGTGCTTACTCTGAGGCAAAAGTCATTTGATCATATTCCCAGCTTATACAGATGCCCTCTTAATCTGCAATGACCTGTAAGGAAACCTGTTGATATTCTCAGCTTTTCTTTGGGAGCTTAATTAAACTTTGGAATCTCCTCTTGTTATACCCTCCCAGTAGACTCTTTTGTCTGACACATTCCTACCGAACTATGCCAGTTCAAGTTCCTCATATTATTCCTCTCCCTCCTGAGCTCATCCTTTATAGTATCGGGCCCCGTTCGCAGGAAGAATCCAGGGCCAACTGTAGTGATGGCTGCCGCCAATCTTGCGAGACAGTCTACCGCTTCGTTCTCCGTTATTCCCATATGGCCAGGCACCAGACGCCTGTCTGATGTTATTGTGTATTACCAAGGGAGTTTAACCTCTCTATGCGCCCAAGAACTAGGACTAATTTGATTACAAAAGATAAAAGAGTGTTGAGTGCCACCTGACAGTCACTTAGTACTAAAATTCTCTCATTACGGTAACCTCTATTTAAGATGGTCTCCGCACACAAATAGTAGACTTTTGCTTGAAGTATGCGCGGGTATTTTCCTTGAGGAATAGAAATCCTGGTCCTCGGTTCAAAGATTCCAGCACCTATTCCTTCTGGGGTCTTCGAGCCGTTTTAAACCTCTTCTCAAAATCTATATATCTACTTATATCATCCCTCGGAAGCAGAGCTAGCGGGAGCGAGGACCCTAGCTTCGTCATGTTATATGTACATAAAAAAATGAACCCTCTAGGTTTGTTATTATTTTTGATAAAATTAAAGCACTTGTGCACATTTACTCCCTCATTTCCTGCTCTTTTTCAAAAATCACTCATACACCAACTCAACCAACCAACCAATCACTTATTGAATGTTATTCTATTGCAAACATTTTTCGCTCTTCAGTACTCAAATGCCATTATAAAATCTTAGATGCAATTACTGTGAAGCAAGAAAAAAAATTAGGAAAATTTTTCTTTAAACCCCAAACAATTCAGAAATGTATAACAAAAGCATCACACTCGGGCAGTCTCAACGGTCACTAAGGCCTGAGCGCATTTATGACAGCCACTCCAAAGTTGATATTTTTTTTATTCGGGCTTCTTAACACTTTTTTTTTTTGTAAATAAATAAAAACCTTCAAAATTCATTATTTTTTTATGTAAATAAAAGCTTTAAAATTTCATATTTTTTTTTATGCTCACTTGCTGATTCACTCACATGCCAACATTTATTACAAACCAACCATAAATCACTTTAGTATACTACTTTTATATAAAGTTACGACGAAAATTTTAGCAATAAATTTGTGTTCTAGAACCGTTCTTTTATTACTATAGGCCAAACAAAGTAATTACATAAATTATATTAAGTCTCACTCATACTAAAATTTTCTGTCCAAGCAACCAAAGTAGGTAGTCACACATAAAACTAAACTTCTTCATTTTCTCAGCCTTTCATAATCAAACAATAATAATAACGGTCTCCACATTTTCCTATCCAATTTCAATTTCCTCATTACCATACCTTTTAGATTGATTTATCCACTCACATGCGCTTGCACAACGCTCCAACTACAGTAACTCAACTTTTCAGCCATATGCCTATTCTCTCTCCCACTGACAAGCCTTATAGCATACACTAAATTTCAAACACATATTAAATATTGCTTTCATAACTCCTCACTAATCTAACTAACACCCAAACTACTCTTTCCCACGCAAGTTATCACTCGTCGTCCCCTCTTTCACTTAACCGCATAATTCAAATAACCGCAAAGCAAATTATTTGCCAAAACGCGACAAATTCGTGCTTCACCATTATAAACATAATCCTCTACATTAATTCGCTATTAAGCCGTCCAGCATGTCATGTACCGTAAATTGCAATAAGTAAAAACTAACAAACTCCACTTACGCCACCACCCAAAATAGGAGCTCAAAAATTACTATGCAGACAATTGCTTATAACGCCTCACACATTTTGAGCTTTAGCTTTTGTTATCGTTCACATCGCGCTTCAAATTTATTACCCATTTTTAGCCTTATCTAAAATGCTTTTTAACATAGTTTAGTCATTTTTGTGTGATTACCAAAGCCAGACATCATATTTCATGTCAAAAGGATATTAAAAGAGACAATAAAGCGATTGCCGCAAATAGCGACTGTTCACTATGGGAACAGTGGAGCGGTGGTGTATTGAGTTAGTGGCATCGAAGTGAAAGGGGTTAGATGTGGCGAGCAAATATGGGAGGAGCAACAGTTGTTTGTACAAAATTAGTAACTACTTACTTTTTGACATTTTACGGTGGACGGAGCTAAGCGCGGAAAGCAATGTGTCATCGCTGCATGGCATATGAGTGGATATGAGCGCATTGTGTGCACTCGGTAAAGGACTTTTTTTTATGTTATTTGGTAACTTGCGGATTACGCAAACTTTGCAAAGAATTTTTAATTAAGTTAAAGAAGCGCGACAGATTAGGAAATATGAGTTTGGGTAGTGTTCTCTGGAGTCAAATATACATAGATAATCAATTGAATGTGTAGCTAAGGAATGTTCAATGATCTTATTTCGCGCTGTTACCGCATAAGCAGACACCAATTGAAAATGCTAAGTGAAGCCAAGTTCTTTGCCAACGGGTTTTTCCATCGCAGAGAAAGTCTGTCTCTTCCCCTGCAAGCATCCGCGAGTTAAATGTTCAATACCTCCTTAAAAAGCTATCTTTAGCAATTTGAAATTTGGAAAAAAATAATATGTCACTACAATAGCGACTATAAACAACCCCATAAATTCCAAATTTATTATATTTCCCACCGCAAACATGAAGACAATACAGGCTTGCAATAAAAACATCTATTCGTTTGCCCGCAGCCCTTGAAGCGAAGGCAAAGAAACGATCAGACGACCACTGCTGAGTTGGGCTACGTCTATTGGATCACTAGCAACCAATGGGATGCATTAGGAAAAACTAAGCTTTTTAATATCTCAAGAACACCATTTGCACGCGGATAGGGTTAGGTAGAAAGATTGATTGATAAAGATGTATGCACAGCGATCAAGAGATCTATTGTGTCCACAACCATTCATAGTGCCCCATCCATTCCTAGAGATCACAGATATTTGAAAAGATCTGCAGAGGTTAACGAGTGTATGAGTTCAACACTTGGCCTTAGTTGACCTAGGTACCTCTCCTGTCTCCTTGCAACCTCATCGTACTTCGAAGTTGGTGTAGATCGTTCGACCTGATCCCTAGCTTGTGCAGGTGAGCTTTTAGTCTGCAGCGCCATGTCAGAAAGCCTGTTTGGGGAGGTTTATGATTGCCCTGTACCTTGTAAGGTTGTAGACTCCCAGTAAGCATTTAGCCTGACGTAGACCTAAGATGTTATGCCAGTATTATTCTCTGAGTCTGATCCTCTCCTTCCTGAGCTCTTTCTTGATTGTGCTAGGTCCGATTGCAAGGAAGGAATTAGGCCGTATAAGAGACTAGGAGACGAGGCGGCCGCCTTTCTGGCCGGATGGTGTACTTGCTCGTTACGCTCAACTCCTATGTGATCTGGTACCCAAATTAGTTGGATATCATTGTGCTCCGCAAAGACGTTCAGCCTTTCAATGCAGTGAAGAACTTAGCAGGGTTGGGCGTTAAATTATGCGAGCGCCTTGAGTACAGCTAGGCTGTCATTCAATATTAGACTTTTCTCATTACGGTTGTTACCCTAGCAACATCAATCTGATTTCGCATGCCCGAAAAAATTTTAATCCCACCATTTGTTCGCTCAAACACATTACAAAGCCAATTTATCTTATCGCGAAACAGAATGATTAAATAATTCGCTTCTTTCTCGTAGATATTTAAAGATCTCTGGCTGCTCTTTCATTAGCAGGGCATGCTACGGTAAAAATAAAGAATTTAATAAATGAAAAATATACAATCTTATGTTTTCTCTTTACAGGATCTACAAAAGGCAAAGTTGCTTTAAACCACCCCCTCCAATGATTTGAAAAATAACCAACGATAACACAGAAGGGGCAAAAAGAACTAGCGAAGAAACCATCATTCACAAAAATACAATGAATGAAACATGAAAAACGCATTGTCCACCAACCATTGTCAATGTCAAGTGGAGCCACTGGAGGGTAGAAACAATTACAAAAAGCAAAACAAGAGAAACGAGCTTGAGAATTGAAATAAATGACTGTGCAGATAACATGAGGATGAGTTAACACCCAGCGAAAATAGAGGAAAAGAGTGAAAAGAATGAATAGCAAAGGTGTGAAAGGTGAGACAAATTTGTATATCAACAAAGAGGGACTGGGTATGTTAAATGGCAATGCAAGAGCTGGGCTATTTCCTGCAGCAAAGGTGTACTAGGTATTATACATATGTACATTAGAGCGTACCAGAAAAAACATCCCGGAGTAAAAAGTATTTTTGCAAGGAAATTTGGAAACAAAAAAGTTTGGCAATATCTAGTGTTCAACTTTAATAATTAATAAACTTCCTTAGCAAAAGTTTTATAATTTTTGGAAAGCTTAACAGGGCAGTCTTTTGTAAGGCAATTTAAAGACAGTAGGCAAGATACCCGTAGTTATAAATATTTTGTTTATTCTTTCACGAAAGTCTTACAAATAAAAGCACCCTTGCCAACTTTCAAGCTCTTTTAACAGAAATCATTTCAGCATTTTACAAATGGAGGCGTGTATCATTTTGCTTCCGCTGCTCCAACGGCCGTTATGGACGAGTATGCTAAGTACTAAGTTCGAGTCCTCGGGCATCGGAGAAACTATTTATTTATTTCTTTTTTTTACTTTTTATATTTTTAAGAACTTTATGTACGCTGGTATGAAAAAAACTCGTAACTTCTACAGTTATTGTGTTTACTTTCTCAAATTTTACAGTGTACTCCATAAATTTTGGCAACTATTAAGGTTACAAAAAAAACTTGAACATGGTATTATTAATAAAAATATAATAAATATAAAAAATTCAATTTTTTAATGCAAAAAATTATTTATTTTAATCTATCTCTGAGCTAATCACGCACATTTTGATACCTTAACTGATTTTCTCCGACAAATAGTTTATCTACTAACTGCAAAAAACTGAAAAAAGATACTTCTCTTTGAGTTCAAAATTTCGGAACTTTTTTTTGAGATTTTCGAATATAATGACTAAATAAAAAAACAGGTGTCTTTTTTCGATAAAGAGTGCAAACATATATATTTCACCCCAAAAAAATATTGAGGTGGAAAAATTATATGGAATGACCCATATATATCTTTTAATTACATTAAATTTTTAAGAAACTTAATTGTAAGTATTTTTATACCCGAGCGCACTTGTGCACAAGGGTATTATAACTTTGTTCACATAACGGTTGTTTGTAACAGGCAAAAGGAATCGAGATAGATATAGACAAATGTATACATAAATGATCAGAATGAAAAGAGAAATCGATTAAGCGGTGACTGTCTGTCCGTCCGTCCGTCCGTCCGTCCGTCCGTCCGTCTGTCCGTCTGTGCACACGATAACTCGAGTAAAAATTGAGATATCTTAACGAAACTTGGTACGTGGACTTCTTTTGGGCATGGGACGGATGGTATTGAAAATGGGCGAAATCGGACAATAACCACGCCTACCTCCCATATAACGGTAATTTTCAGAAATACGAAAAGTGCGATATTTTAGTAACTACTGAAGATAATTCACTCAAAATTGATATTTACAATGAGTTTTAGACGAAAAATAAGAATATTAAAAAATTTTGGTAAATGGGCGTAGCCACGCCTACTTATGGTTACATGCGTATATCTTGTTAACCGCTGCACCAATTTCTTCCAAACTTGGCACAGTTGTTGGTCCTGCTACAACATACCAAATGGCCGAAAATTTTTAAAATCGGACAATAACCACGCCCACATCCCATATAACGGTAATTTAGAAAAATACGAAATCCTCGATAAATCAGTAACTATTAAAGCTAATTTATTCAAAATTGATGGTTGCAACAATTCTTTACCAAGAAATACGTTTTGGAAAATGGGCGTGGCACCGCCCACTTATGATCACATATATGTATCTCGCTAACCGTTCTAGCAATTTGAACCAAAGTCGGTATGGTTATTGTGCTTGCCACATAAAAGCAAAGCATTGAAAATTATTGAAATCGGACTAAATTACGACCGCTTTTCATATAACGGTATATTTCAGTAATGCTTGAAACTTCAATATTTCGAAATTTAAGGACGCTAATTTACTTAAAATTTATACACCCCGGCTTATCGTGTAGCGGTACTTTTCGGAAAGGTGGAAAACATATATTTAATAATTGCGCCGGGTATTTAATGTTCGGCTCCGCCCGAACTTAGACTTTCTTACTTGTTTTTTTTTAATTTCGCATTCTTTTAATTGATTTTATGGTTTAAAAAAATGTTTAAACTCCTTTAATTTTAGGTAGCTTTTTCACTTTATTTTTTTTAACAAAAATATTTTTTTAAATATCATTCAATTCTTAGTAACTCCTTTTATTTTTTCTTTCTTAATTTAATTTTTCTATTTCTGGATTAATTTTTTTTATTTTTAGATTTTATTTATGTATATTTTTTATTACATATTTTAATTTTATAAATTTATTATATTAATTTTTCTCCTTTTTAAATTTTGTTTTTCGTTTTTTGAAATTAAGTTTCTTTTAATTTTTAGGTTGACAGCTGTCTTACGAAAAAGTTTTGTCTTATGTTTGACCCCAAAAAAAAAAATTTGCTTGCATCGCCTTGCAAAAATACTTTACCACTCAAGGAAATACGGCGAACTTTTTTTTGTGATACGGTCTAATGTACAAATGTCAGCTACATGTGTATGGAAATGAACAGCAGGGTTATACAAACTTAGCTAAATAGAAGAAAAGAAAAAAAAAACAGTAGCTAAAGTTAAAATTTGCATTGTCCAGCTGTCAATGTTAAATACCTAATTGTTCAGCCGCCATTGGGGGGGCGGCGCGCGTAGCGTGCCTAGCTTCAATGCATCAATACAAAAGTTTCGACTTACAAAAGCAATTCCGTTTGTGTCAAATGCGCCGGTAATTAGAACCATCGACTGTAAAATGTCTCAAGAACTGTCTGACTGATTATTTTACAAATATCCTTTGTATACTTAGAAACAAAAGTGGTGCTAATGAATGCAAGTGGGCATATAATCGCTGGGTGCGGTAGAGTAGGTAATGGATGAAAAGTATGCAACTTGTAAGAAAAAAGACCATACTTCACAGGATTAAAAAGTCAGTATTTACGCCTTTTGGGTTTTCAAGTGCTGCACATTACTTTGTTGTTAACTTTGTGTGAAATTTTTTCTTGACTTGGGTATGAGCGAGCTGTCCAGTTGCTCATTGTTACACTCACCTTAAGGGAAATTGGCAAACGATTCTAAAGGTGTGCAATATGAGAAACTGAAGTCGTTTGAGATTTTAGCTGATCCCGAGCAATTCGATATACATAAGTTTCATAGGCAGTAAGGAACTTTATCTCGAAGAGCTATCTGGGAACTAAAGTCTCAGGAACTTTCTGACAGAGAACGAACGGGAGCAAATCTTCTATGACCTATTCGTGAAGAATGGAAGCGATAATAAAATGTTTCTCATAGCATTCAATTTGTTTGAAATGTTTGAATATTAAAGTCAATCAAAAAAGAACTGAAAGAAAATTAGTCAAATTAAGTCAGCGAAAAAGTTAAGACACGAACTCTTCTTGCACAGAAATTGAGAAAAATGTTTCATAAATAGACAGCGCCCCCAAATTATGAAGAATCTGGATGTTGAAACGATCCAGCTTTTCTCTGACTTAGAATTAATAATCATGGTTTTCACTGAAACGATTTTTCATCTCGTTTTCACGTTAAATTCTCAAAACTATTATTCTCGTTTTGTTCTCCAACAGAGCTTTGTTCTTATTTTTTTCTCCTTGAAAACATTCTCGATACGTTCGTTCTCATTTTCTTCTCATTGAAAACATTCCCTAAAGTGTCGTTCCCATTCTGTTTTCTTGAGAACGTCCCCGATAGTTTTGTTCGCATTTTTTTCTTTACGTAACCGCTCCCGAACCGTTTGTTCGCATTGAAAACGTTCCCGAAAAGTTTCGTTCGTCTTTTATTCTCGTTGAAAACGTTTTCGATACGTTCGTTCTCATTTTGTTCTCATTGACAACATTCCCTAAAGTGTCGTTCTCATTCTGTTTTTCTTGAGAACGTCCCCGATAGTTTTGTTCGCATTTTTCTCTTTACGTAACCGCTCCCGAACCATTTGTTCGCATTGAAAACGTTCCCGAAAAGTTTCGTTCGTCTTTTATCCTCGTTGAAAACGTTTTCGATACATTCGTTCTCATTTTGTTCTCACTAAAAACGTTCGCGAAAGTTTCATTCTTATTTCGTTCGTCTTGAGAACGTCCTCGGGAGTTTTGTTCGCATTTTTCTCTTTACGGAACCGCTCCCGAACCGTTTTTCTCATTCTGTTCCCGTTCAAATTGCTCTCAAGACTTTTGTTCTCATTTCTTTTTGCGTGAACATTCTTGATATTATATTTTGTTCTCATGCAGAACTAAAACAAAACCGGAACGCTTAGCTAAAGTAAATAAACATATATTGAAATATCCATTCTTACGTCGCTAATCATAGAGTCAGTATTTAACGTTCCATTAATTGCTATAAATCGAGGTTATACTGTACCTTATACTATTCACTTCATAGGCTTGTTCATTCATCAGCAAAGTAAACGACAGTTTTAACATTGGTCACATTTAAGTACCTTTTCAAATGCAACTAAGCGGCAAAAGACATTGCAACTAGCGTATGAAATAATATGAGAATACTTGAAAGAATTCCTACGCTGCTCCGACGACAGAACGCTTAAATTCTGCTGTTTTTTTTTGCGTTGGTTGCAATTAGCTTCCTAAAGTCAGCAGGCGCCAATGACCTTGCATGCCTCGGTATTTTTTCTAACTCTTTGAATACTTGTGTCCTTCCGAAATGTACGCTCCTTATTCCCTTTCGATGCACATATGTAGATATGTATCTTCCGCCTCCCGCTTTTGCTATGAAATAATCGCATTTTGTTTGCGTGGCTGGCTGCCGCCACCCCAGAAAAGGTGTGAACTCAATTAAAATGCCAGAGAAAAAGAGGCGAGAGCAACAAATGAGAAACAAAGCAAAAAATGGGAGGCATAATTCACGAAGAATTCAGCGGGCTAACATAAAATTGTAGAATAATAAAAAATGTGGCAAACATATGCCTGGTTGAATAAATGTACGCTTCCGGTAGAAGGATATAAACGGTATCTAACAAATGTATGTAGATATGTATGTGTTTAACTAAATATGAGACTCACCAGATTTTTTCTGTATAAATATAGGCATATGAATGCACCTATGAACTTGACTGCAGACAAAACGTGCCTTTCTGGCAATGAAACGGATACGGCGAGTTGTGGTGAACAGGAAGTAGAGCTTGTTTTTGTGCATAAATGAAAATGGCATGGCGGTCTTGCTTTTAAAACTACCATAAACGGAGTATGCGTAGCGTATGCATGGCTATCCACAAAAAGCGTTTAAAAAGGTAGCGCGCCTAAAAACAGGCAATGAATTCTGCAAACTTTTGTAAAAGAAACAGCTGAAGAGCAGGTTCGGCTACATTATAGGTAGCAACACCGTAAGAAAAGCGAGGAACACATCGAGACGCTTTTCAATTTGTGCACTGCACAGAATAAGTGCCAGCGCTCGTTAAGCCAACTCGAAACCCAATAGCAGTTCATAGCTTGTCTCATAAAAAGAAAATTTAAAAATCCACTACGAGACTGCTTTTCCTTGCCAATTTTTCAGGCATGTAGTTTAATGTAAATTTCGTAATCCCGGTACCAATATTAGTCTGACTTGGAAGTACGTTTTTGGAGTCACAGGAAAGTAAGTCGTTCCTGACCAACACTAAGCTGCCTTTGTTACTGGTCACTACAGAAAAAGGAAGTCAAAACTGGGAGTTGTTTAATCAGAACAGAGCAGGTTCTATCACGATCAGCAGGATGCAGCAGAGGACGCTGTGTGCCACTCTGAAGCCTATACTGGGACCAGGCCTTACTTCCTAGCTACATACAACTTACCTAAATAAAGGCACTTGGTCTAAGTAAACAGCATCCAGCCAAAGGGATCTAGGGACTCTAAAACTAGAAGATATACTGTCATCCATTCCTAAGTTTGCTTTAATTCCAGAATAAAAAATTCAGTTCCATACCAAAATTTTTATCAAACATTAAGTTCACTTGAGTAAGATTTCAGTTCTGAAGTTCCACTTAATCTAAATCTCCGTAATACCGGAAGACCGAAAATAGTAAAAGGCCAGTCGAAACAAATTACCGTTAAGTCCGTGGTTCTTTAACGGTTGTCCTCAGCAGAATAGCTCTTCAGTTCACTTATTCTAGCTCTGAAAGACAGCGAGCTATTTTATCCCAAAACTTTAAGATAAATACTAAGCCTATCACTTACCAAATTAGACAGACGAGCTTCCCAAAACCTAGGCCAGAAAGGATGCAACTCTGATCATTGAAAAAAATCTGTAATAAAGTTGCACTCGCTTTCGGACTACCCACCGTGAACTGAGATTTCATCATCGACGATCCTTCCTTGTAAGATTGATTTCATAAAGCCAAAAGTTAGCGGAACATAAAAAGAAGGAAAATTTCTGAGTTTTTCCAATATTTTGCCCACCTGTTTCAAATTATCTCAAGTTCACTGGGAAACTATTTTTTGAAAGTTGTATCTTTAGTTTTAACTTAACATTTATCAATAAACCTGTTGGTAACGTTACGAGTTTACACGAAGTTAGCTCCAAAAAGACAGAGCATGGAACTGCAACAAAATCCAACAACAGCTTTTAAAGAACAATGTGTTTTAAATCACAAAGGGATTTGCTTCACCGGAAAAGGATTCGCACTGCAACAGTGTCCGCAAAATGAGCAAGCAGAGAGCTCATTTTGCATCGAAAACCCTTACCCCCCTTTTCTCATACATACTAGTTGCAGCATATTGACAGGAGGCCATATCTAGTACGTGCGCTCGTGACCCCAACCATTCTCCAGCCAGTCCTACTTACTCACACCCTACGAAACACCTCTGTTGGCCGTTTTTCTCACAAGGAGACAATGTGGCACACAAAACAGGACGCAAAAGAAAAAAGCGTGAACTTGCAACAATGTGCGCCAAGTACAAAGAGCAGAGTGGAGCCAAAGGGACGTTCGAAGCAGGCCAGTAGTTAAAGCAAAGAATACATACATATAAAAATGGGAGTGGCGTGCAGGGCAGTTGCATGCGGCACTTTGCGTGTGCTTCATTATTGCCATTTCCAGTCGCTTGGCTGCCATTTTACTTCGCAGCAATTTGAAGTGCTTTTAATTGTTATATCCCTTTTGATAGTGCATTTCACGGTGCAACGCGTCAGTGTTTTTTATACATACATACATATGTACGTATCTGCTTCCTTATGCTTCCAATTACAGGTGCATTTTGTGTGCGAGTGTGTGTGTTGACTGCTAAAAGCAGTAAGATAATTTTTTTTATTAAATCTTTTTTCGCATATTAAATTAAGTATGCACCACAACTTGGTGGCAGGATAAAAGGATAACCGAATATAGTTATGGCGGTTTGTGTTGTCATTTGTGGCTTTTTAATTGTGTATTGCGTTTGCATGCGCCATAAAAAGAACTTCGATAATAAAGTGAAGAGGATAACAGTAATTGAATTTCGGAAAATGTATACATAGACATACATTTGTATGTAGGTATATATTTTTCGAAGACCATACAGTAGCTCTGGCGAAAATATAAAAAGTTGCCATAAATTGGTCGGAAGGACAAAAAGGTTACCCAT
>NW_023458562.1:28576569-28626217 GCF_013731165.1 Rhagoletis pomonella
TTTTTTTCAGCATTTCCATACACCCTGCAAAATTTTATCGCATGCGATAAATATCTCGTCTATTCTAGCTCAGCGAATTCTACACACAAGCAGCGGCGCTCTTGCAATTTTACCTCTTTCGTTTGCAAAACTCCCGCCCATCACCACCCAGTTCGCGCTCTCGCATGACTTTTACTCTCAAAATCACAAATTCTCATTTTCACTGAGCATTCGAAATTTCCCGGTTTTTCTTTTGCACACTCACGCGTTCGTTGCACTTCGTTTCCGTTCTATTCATGGATTTTCCTACTTCTCAGAATGTTCTGTGTGGGAATTTTTTGTTTGCAATCAACCTTAAATCGCAACGGTAATTCCGAGGATTAAGCACAACAATAACGGATAATTTGTATTGGTATGTACAACCATACGAAGCGTATGTATGTAGTTGGCTGCTTGAGCCCTCATACATATATTTCTATGTTCATAGGTAAGTGTAGTTGCGGTTGGAAATTCCTGCAGTAGCCTTTACCAGCCACCCAACATTGTCGTTCTCACCACTCCTTCTGCTTCTTAAAGCTCTTTGAGGCAGTAGTCAATTTCTCGTTCGGTTCAGTCGGTCAATTTGTCGCTTGTTCTAGTCGAGTATCTGTCTGGGATGTAGTCAGTCGTTGAGTCATACAGGCGAACAAACTGGCGGGCGGATACTCAGATAGCAGGTAGGTGGTCAAGC
The DNA here is from genome assembly GCF_013731165.1 of Rhagoletis pomonella. NCBI lineage: Eukaryota > Metazoa > Arthropoda > Insecta > Diptera > Tephritidae > Rhagoletis > Rhagoletis pomonella. The sequence goes on from NW_023458562.1 coordinate 28,577,279, forward strand.
AGACAATTCTATTCAATAAATTATGAATTGATTCGTACGTACAACTTACACAGCAATTTGAATGCAATGGATTTTCCCATCGATTGTTGACACGAGCACTCAATTGTTGGCTCATAAACTATTTGTAGTGAAATGTAATGTATTTGTTTGGAAGTCATTACATACTCGTATTAACAATGAATAATGAAAACTGTGTCAAAATACATTTACCTAGCTACGCTTGGCAAATAATATAACTGATCACAATAAAATTATAATTTAAAAGCAGAGGTATGAAGGATACTTGAACGAAAATTATTTAATGAGCTTGTCAGTGGGCGTATTGTATGATATACACCTACTGTCTACGTATACTATGCTCAGCTATACGTAAGTTTGACGTACTTTTGGATAGATTACCAAATTATTTTAATAGTGTCTGACACGAAATGCCCTTTAAAAATGGAGTCATTATGAATTACTACATTTAAAAATGTTCATCATCAGACGTCTCCAAAAGCACACTTAAGTATTATTATACTCGGAATTTTAAAACATACATAACCGTACACTTGAAATTCTGCCGTCAAGTAAGCTAGAGGTAAGGTATTTCCGTCTAATAAAAAGGCTCTGATTTTCGCTTTGCTATACAACCAATTCACTAGGAAATCGTTGCCACAGCTACTTGGAGAACACTCTAGTGATAAATATTTGGCACTTTTGTTAAGTGTTTACCAAGCTTCTATACCAATTTGCGGTGTGCGTCCTGATGTTGTAACACAAACTGAAGGGACCTACAATTTTACGAAGCCCCCCAACTGGAAATGGTTTTATGAGAAGCTTATAAAGGCCGAAATACAGACTTAGATTTGCCATTGACTGCCGAGGGGCGACCTCTGTTAAAAAAAAAAAAACTTTTTCTCAGATGTTACTAGGACCAGGGATCAAACACAGGTACGCTCCTCTAACTATACATTCATACTAAACTCTAAGCTAATGCCGAAAAGTAAGGCCCGCCTCTCCCGTCTCTCTAGAACACAAATTCTTTAGGTGATCTGCAGTATCGTACTGATTTCAATAGGGACAAGCCTTACATACTTCCTCAAACTTACTATAGCATTTTCAGTTTAAATGAAACTTTTTTCAAATTAAATGAAACCTTTTTCAGATGAAGCGAAACCTTTTTCAATTTAAATGAAACCTCTTTCGGATTCAATGAAACTTTATTCAAACCAAATGAAACTTTTTTCAAATTAAATTAAGCTTTATTCAAATTAAGTATTAAGCATTTTTAAATTAAGGAACAGGAAATCAACTTAACCTATTAAGAGCCGTTTGCACCATGTCTGGCTAACACTAAAGGCTCTTAGCCCAGTTATGCGTACTTAGCTTTGCATGAGAGTTGTCACATAAGAATCTGTTAAATGGGCTTTGCACGTAAGCGGTTACCTAACGCATAGCACTTAACATGTAGAATTCTGTTGGGTTTTGATTTTTACGTAAAAATGGTATAGCAGTGCAAGTATGCATAACTGGGCTATCTGTTATGCATACTTGGATTGCTTGAGAGTTGTCACATAAGGAATCTGTTAAATGAGCTTCGCGTGTAAGCTGTTACCCAATGCACAGCATTACATACGTAGAAGTCTGTTGGTTTTTGATTTCTACGTAAAAACACGTACGTAACAGAGCCTTAACTTCCAGTTACACATCGTTATCGACGTTATCGAGGCCATACTTATATCAGGGAGACGATAACGCCGATTATGATGTTTAACTGGGAGAATATTTTTACTGTTGCTACACGAATTCAAAGCTGTCAACTATTATATTCTTAAGGGAGAAGAGGGAAATAAAGTACAAATACTCTCCCTTCTCACTCACTCGCTTAAGCGAAATGTAAAATTTAGCATTTGCATAACAATTATCTAATTATTTTCTTCTAACTTAAACAAAGTCTATGGATTAGAGCACAGTCTAATCACGACAACATTCAACTTCGGTTCAAGAATAATTTTGACATGTCCCATTTCTCTTTTCCTTTTCACATCATCCTGTACATGTACTCCCGAAAACAGAGATATTTGAAGTTTTATAAAATGAATAAATTATATGATTTGCCTAGTTATCAAAACCCCTCGAAAATCACAACAAACCAACCAACCTACCAAAGCCTTATTTTAAAAAATGAAACTACCAATTTTGGTCCAATTGGACCGAAACGGCAACACTGTATTCAACATGCCTTGACCGTAAGGGAGAGCAACACGTAACAGCTAATTCAAAGTAATCCAAAAAAGAAGTTTCATTTCATTTGAATAAAGTTTCATTTAATTTGAACAAAGTTTCATTTAATTTGAATAAAGTTTCATTGAATCTGAAAAGGGTCTCATTTAATTTGAATAAAGTTTCACTGAATCTGAAAAAGGTTTCATTTAATTTGAAAAAGGTTTCGCTTAACATGAAAAAGGTTTTATTTAATTTGAAAAAGGTTTCGCTTAATTTGAAAATGGTTTCATTTAAACTGAAAATGCTATATCTTATGGCGAATATCAACAACTTAAAACTTCACTAAAGACTTTGATCATCAAAACAGGGCTAAGAATGCTTTGCCTAAAAAACTCATCTACCGGACGGACGCAGTAAAGCAAAGCGGAGTGATGTTGCTATCAAACCAAATTTGAATCAGCAAAATTAGTACTAAATACTTGGAAATTTTTCGGGTTTAAAATTTTGTTTCTTCAGCATAAAGTTTTTCATAAAATTCATAATTTCGCTACTCAAAAATCTACAGGCATACCTTCAGGCCGCAAACTCAAACAACAAATTTTCGCTTAAACGTCGGCCACTCATATCTCTCATCCGACTTAGTACTATCAGCCAGCAGACCTAAGACAAGCAAAAACTTGTATCAAGCAACAAAGAAATTTTGGCTTACGATTGTTAACCCCCTGTGCATATACGCTTCATTCATTTCGCTTTAATGCAATACTCCCATAGCATTGATTGGCTTCACAATCGATTGGCTGCACAGATGAACCGCCAGATTTCTCTACTGCCAGCACACACACACACACACGAACATACATACGCGAAACCCCTACCAGCGTCTAACTATGTACGTACTCTTGTAAAGCGCACTCGGAGGCTGGCTTATCAGCAAATTGGCTTATCGTATTCATGCCAGCGCAACTTAAAAGCCAAATCGTACACAAAACGATAAGCAAATGCTCTGCTAACTAGCTGCACTTACGCGCGCACAAGAAGTCAAAATGCAATGTTGCTGGTTTTTTTGTGCTGCTGCTGCTACTGCTACAGCTGGTGTAGGCTGTAGAACAGCGCTGCAACTAACTGACTTTATTTCTTATCTTATCTTGTTGTGCAACCGATAACGCGAAAACATGTTGCATCCATCAGCAAAGTTGAGTGGTACATGACTGAGACAGACACAATGTGCAACAACAACAACAAGGAGAGTGAAATATGTAGTGCAGCAGCAAAAATTGTGCAGAAAAATAAATGAAAATACATATTTTTTTTTTAAGTGAGTTATTTTATGTTTGCGTGCATGTGTGAGTGACCTATGGTACAGTCATGGAAGCGCGGTGGAGCAGCAGCTATGAGCTTAAACAAGCAACCGAAATGGCAGTGGGAGTGAGTTTTGGTAAAAATGTAGGAATTCCTTCCTAAGAATATAAGAACCAACAGACTTGAATAGAAGAGGCACACAAAACTTCTGAAGACGGTTTTCTGCTTCCAGATTAAAGATATGCAAAACTTGCTCACCAGCGGTAAGTTCTTTATCATCCATCCAGCTTCTTCAGAAAAGCAATTCCAGCAGGTCAGTTCGCATTAAGATCGAATACTAGTCTCGCGCCATCAAGCCAAGTCCTCGATAGAAGTTAAAGTAAAATTTTAGTTGTATAGTTCTTCGGTTAGATCAATCAATCGCTTTGTTACTTCTATTCGGGGCTGGATAACCACTGAAATCTACCGTGAGAGATCCTTCTCGAACTGATTGTGACATATTAGCATAAATCTCTAGTCCTGAGATGAACTTGAGTACCAACGGAAAAAGCTAACATCTATCTGGAAAATAGGTAACCTTTGGTCAGTTGGTATTATCAAAGTATATGGCCAATAGGAATCATCTTTTTCCACTCCTGTATGCTCAAAGTCAACGCCTCGAAAGCGTTTGTCGTTTTATTAAACCACTGAAGAGTTTTTGGTAGGGATCATCAAGCGAGTCAAGCAAGCTTTGGGGTGCCAGCAGCTTATTACTTCAATAAGTTTGATTATAAGACATTTGCGAAGTGCATGCAGTTAGGTTAGGTTAGGTTGAAATGACTGCCTGCGGCCAGACTAGGAAAGAGGTACAGCTAGGCCCATCGGGTCCATTATGGTACGAATTGAGAGCTAGTAGACACAGTTGGTTGGAGTAATAAATCGCGAGAGTTTAGAAATGGCTGCTTCGCTAAAGAGATAAAGATTTGGTGGTGAAATGAGCGTGTTCTTGTCCACGAAAGGGCATTAAAAAAGGTAGTGTTCCACACTCTAATTTACTTGCTCGTCACAGTAACTGCGACAGAAGTCATTGCCCGGAGAGCCTATTCTGGTAGCACGCCTTCCCATCAAGCAGTTACCCGTTGTTGCTGGAGTGAAGGTCCAGATATAAATCTGGGTCGTTCCGGTTACGTAGACCCGACTGCCGTGGGAACGCTATAATTCCGGTCAAGTGTCTTAGTAGAAGGCGTTCTAACCAAATGAGTCATACAATCTTTTCTTGTTGAAGCTGGTCCAGATTTTTCGAGACGTCCCACATGTGAGTTCTTCCGTCCATCTTTTATTTGTCCTCTCAACGAGGTGTGTTACAAGCAGGTTCGACAGGTATATAGCGATATACCCGTATAGAAAGTTGACGTCAGACAGATAAATATCTAGGCGAGCCTATTGTGATTATGGCAGTCATTTTACAGGTATATAGTATTATGGATGTTTTGTTTTGGTCACGAAAAAATAGTTGGCGATCGGATAGATCTACAGCCTGCGAGCGCTGATGAGAATGGCTTCGGTCTTGCGGACTTAACCATTCGTCGTCAACCGCGAAATCAACGAGTGTTGCGACTTTACGTGCAGTAAGCCACAATAAGTTATCGTTCGTTATGCTCTACGTCCACCCTATCTAGCATTCTATATCTGGTTCACGAGTTCATTTTTTCCTTCGCCTTCCTTACAGATCTGTGTGTTGTAAATTCAGTTTGCGAAAGCAGTTGAAATTGGAGACTTTCCACGATTTTCAAAATATTGTACCTTGTTGTAATTAAATACGAGTGAGTTAGCACTATGATGAAAATTAATTACAACAAGTCAGCACAAAAGTAACAACAAACATACAAAAAGGTTAGTTATGAAAAAAAAAACACAAATGTGTATATGAATGGTTCGTGCAACGACACGACCAATTTTGCAGCTACAAATGAGCAATAAATTTCTAAAACAAACTGCAAGCATTCATTACAGTCAACGGACGGCGTGGACGGACGGTGGGATGAGCGAACCGACCGACTAACCAGCTGTTTAGTCAGATATACAGCAGGAACATGCCACATAGTAGTTGGTTCACAAGAGTGATACCAAAGTCGGACGGATTGTGGCATCAACGACTGACAGATAGGCGGCAGCAAAATTGAGCAGCATGCAGCAAGCATAGAGACACGCACAACAGCAGCAGACACGGACGTGGCCAACTAACTAGCTGGTTAGTTAGTTAGTTAGTTAGCCTGTCAGTTTGGAAATCGGAGAAGTGACTGAGAAACTGAAAGGGAGCCAAAAGTGGCAGAAAAAAGCGAAAACTAACATAAATCAGTTAGCAGTGAATGAGAAGAAATGAGAGCAAAACAAGTAATAAAACATGAGAAAACTTAACGCAGAGCAACGACAGGTATACACTTACATACGTACATAAGTGATATGAAAGCAAAATTAGCTAGAAAGCAATGAAGGAGCTCAGCAGTTAGCTCAGCTCGCAAGGCAAGGTTAGGCAGCGGAGTGCGGAATGCAGCGATCAGCAGACAATTATTGGTAACAGTAACTGGCAAGGAGAAAGGCGTTAGAGGTGGAGTTGGAGCCTTGGTCGGGCAAGGCAGGCTGTCTGACTGGCTGGCAGTTAATTTAATTTCACTTTCGTTACAACTCATTAACGTGCACGCCTACAACGGTGTGGGCAACTGAAGTAACGACCAGGCCATAATTCGTTGGCATAACTTAAAGAAAAAAGGAGAATCAAAAATCGAGCAGCAGAGCAGAGCAGAGGCGAACAATTGGGCATAGGAGTGCCAAGCAATAGTGGTTTGTAGTTCATAAATCCTGTCGCAGGCACACTTACAGTCATTTATATATGTAAAATATGCGCACATATGTGAATACATATTTATGTACGTTAATTCGATTCTAGCCGGATACTTTCACAGTTTGAGTTTATTTTTGGACTTTCTCAATATAACCGACTACTTTCTTTTCGTACGCTTGCCTAGCTGTAGCCGCTACCACCTCTCCTAGTATAATCCAGCATTCTCCATTTAATAGATGTTGACACATTTGAGTACTTTTACGTGGACGTATAAATGTAGTAAATATCAGTTGTTGCAAGGTAATGAGAGGAATACGCAATTCGAAGCTTCAGGACAGGAATGAGAGTGAGTGTGAAGAAATCGTTAATTTCGAAAATTAAAGTACTCAAATTCTTCTAAGGGTTATGATATGCAAGGTCAACATGCGAAACTGGAATTGAGAAAATCAAGTAGATTGCGTAAAAGAAATCGTAAGCAGCCACAGTAGATTTGGTAGACGTATGCGCTACTATTTTGTTCTTATTCATATACGAGTATGTGAAATGTAATGTCATTAAAAAATCCTTACTACTACTAAAGATCGTTTCGTTAAAGTCCGCAGCTAGCTAGATTCACGTCAGTCGCGGCCTCACCCATGCAACGTTGAGGGAGATTAAATCATAGGGGAAAAAGTAGACATTTTTTCGAGATAAAGCAAAATTATCAAGCCTAGTCTTCTTATAACTTGGTATGTGAACGATAATAAGATGAATACTGTAATTTAGACAAAGTTCTTCCATGCATTCAAACGTCAGAAGTATTCTTACAACTCAGAACCGACCCGACTATATGCCTAAACCTTATCACCGGATAAAGAGCGGCTGGGGATGCCATTGATAACTTGCGATGCACTCTTGGATAGATGGGCCTCAGGTCAGCTCAGCGAGTGCTGGGCGAAAACCACAACATGCGCGAAGGCAAGGCCCATAAAAAGTTTGTTATGCATATAGCGTCCAGCGTTACCGGCAGCATTTTCGAAGAAGTACAGTCCGACAACTCCGCCAACCTGAAAACCTTGACAATCAGTGAAGCGTTGTTCAACTGAATATTGCAACCTTTTCCCGACATTTTCGGAGAACGAAAATCGTCACCACCATGATAAGGAGAAGAGTCCCCCGAAAAGGTTGCTTTCCAGGACCGGCCTTCGATGTTTTTTTCAAGTCTTGAATCAATCTTTCCATAGAAAAAAATTGCGAAAATAGGCACCAGGTGTATTACATTTGCACGAAAATTGTCAAGTTCGCAATAACCTTGCGAAGATGGCTTCTCTAAATTGGTATTTTTCTCAACCATTCCAAGCTATCAAGCAAAAACGTACCATAAATATTGCCAATTTTTTTAACTACCGATTTCCTTTGCTGTTGTAGCGATAATTGATTGGTGTGAAGGACAGAAAATTACCAAAGCATTTTTGCAATGTAATGTTAGAAAAAAGTTGTGGATTTAATTTGAAAGCAGCAAGCATTCATTGGTAACAACATTGGCGGCAAGTGAAGAAATCGAAGAGTAGTAAGAGCAGCAATTGCCGCCGCTTGATCCGCACTCCATCTTCATTGGCGGCAAAGACAAACTGGCCATCTAAGCAAAAGAGAGAGAGAAAATTGAAGACAAAAAAATGTGTGCGTTAAAAATGTTAGTAAAGAGTAGGAAACGCGAAAAGACGGAATGAAAGCGGAGTCGTCAAATATGTGGTAGATAACAAGCAAGTAAAGTAAGCGGGTTAATTCGTTGGTAGCAGCATGCAGCAAAGCAACTTTGTGATTACCAGCGCACGATTTGCTGGCTGCGACATTTTATTTGTCTGGTTTCCTTAATTTTTGTGTCTCCTTGCTACATTTTTCTCATTTTTGTTTGCTATTGCTGCTAGTTCGTTGCCGCCATCGCATACAACAATGTCACAATCAATTACAATTTCGCCCAAACGTCTTAGCAATTGTTGCGAATTGTCACTGGCCAACGTCGTAGACTTCGTTAGTGCGTGCCGCGCGCGCAGCTAAATTGCTGCAACATGCCACATGTTGCCTTAGTTGCCGCAGCAATTGCTCGGCAGTTACCTTGTAATTTCTGCTAATGCCAAAAGACAAGCGACTAGCGGTTGTTGCCACAAGCAGCACATATGTATGCATGTATTATCGGTATGCAGTTGCCATATGTATATTCAACGGCCGACCGCCAATTTACTGCTTGACGACTGTTGCATGCGACCGTTTTTTGTTTACTACTACTGCCTTGTTGCAACTATTGCCTGCCGTATGGTAAGCACTTAAGTGGTGAGCTTACAATTTCTCAAGTCAATTTCCCGAAACCAGCTATGTGGCAAGCTTAGTCGCCGCACTGCCACGCAATTACGCGCGCCAACAGCAGAGACATTGCCACATATGTATGTATATGTGCATAATAAATTTGCTACTCTTGCAGTTTTGCAACGGTATTTTTGTTGCTTTACCATTTTATTTGGTCACTTTTGTCAACGACGGAACCACTGACTAGTTGCCGCTGCCACTTGTAATGATGTTGCGCACTTCTTTCGTTGCCTTTAATGCGCCACAAATTGGTTTCGAATGTAAATTGCAAATTGCCTGTAATATTTTCTAATTTTATATGCCAGTACATACATTCGTTGGAGAGATCGCAATTTTCCACTACTTCATGCCGCATACAACATGCCACAACTTGCGTGTAATAACATGCGCTTGCACATGTAATTGAGACAAGTTGTGGAGCGCCGCCGTCGAAATTAACTCACGCTCAGGTAGCCAGCTGCATTGAGATGCGTATGTGGCAGCAGCAATTTTTCTTGCCTTTCCTCCCAAAAGGCTTTCAATTCGACTTCTTCTGAGATTCTGCAAAATTCCTTCTACTGCATTCTGCGTCTACTCGGCAAGTTCATTAACTTCATTTATTGTAATTTGCTTATTTTACATATGAACTCAAATGCAATGCTCAGCTGCGGTCGTTGCGGAAGTATCCGCGATTCGTTCTAATAGCCACGACACTGCCAGCCGCTTATAATTCGTTTGTCTTTGCTGACTTGTCTCCTATTTTATCGCATACCATAACCTGCCTTTGTTCATTGCCTGCGGCTTGATTTGATTGCCACGGTTCTTGGCTTCAGCTTCTGCTACTATCCAGTTGTCACTGTAGCCTTCATCACCAAGTCAGTCAGTGACAAAATGATTCTGTCTGCCAGGCTGTGTGCGGGTTAAATATTTAACTTAGTAAGAGCCTTGCAAGTGGATTGATTTATGCTCGAATGCATTTTTTACAACGCTGCACCTGAGGATTGTAGTGCTTAGGTGGAAGCAAAGAAATCGAAGCGAAAAAAAGTTAGATTAAGGAAGGCAATTATTGGCATGTGGATGGAGTAGGGGTTATTTTTTCCAGGCCTAGACAAGTAATTTCCTACCCATAAGTATTATCCACTTAAGGTTATGAAACAAGAGATAGAATCAGGTAATCAGGTATTCATGGTCTCAGTATGAGAGGGAAGTCTACTGTGAGAGCGCTGCACGAGATCGTGTCGAACAACGGAGGAACCTTAGCGCTAAAAGAATTCATGCCTATACTGTAACTTCAAACGATTATGGCGGCTTCGATTTGCACTTAGTGTCACTAACTGTAGGCACGATTTTGCACACTCAGCTGGCGGAAGCATCAAGGAGCAGATTCGTGAGTAGAGTTATTCTAAAAATTGGAGTCTTAACTCAGCTTCTATGAATACCAGAATCCCCTAAGACCCACGGTACCATACCATTTTTGGGTAACAACGAGGTACACAATATAAAACTACAACTTCTTATTCTAGGTAAAGGAACGGGTTGTAGGCATCTCATTTCGACTCCGGAAGATATTTGGCCCAATCCTACAATTTACCATTTTTATGTAGATACAATACACATAATATATTAATTCAAGATAGAGAAGTGGGATCTGGGAAAGTTCCTCCAGCAATGCGATTTGTCAAGTTCTACTGCTACGAATCTAAACTGCAACCTGCAAGCAAGCTCATTAGAAGAGTGTTGGCTCTTATGAAAGCGAATATAAAATGGGCTGCTCTTAGCTCTCTTTAAAGAGCTGTGTTTAGGATTAATCGTGATTCTCCGCCAGCTAGGTTCAGCAGCACGGTGCCCGCACTTAGCTTAACGGATCAATTCTTGCCTTAAATGAAATGCAAGCACTTCAGTACCAATTGGCAGTGTGTGGTGGACACATTTATCACCTTGGTAGGGCCGAGGTCTACCGAAATCTCTGACGTTCTCTAGATCCCGACATCCGGTTTAAATGCAGATCCACATTGAACCCTTGCGAGTTCTACCCGCGTTTGGGTGGTAAACCGCAGCCACCACTTTACTCCACCATGAACAGACCCGAGTAATTCTCGCTAGCCAAACGAGCTCAATCAGCCAGACTCGCCCGACTCGCTAACAGGCTTGCAAAATTTATTCTCATACATACTCGATCTCCCCCTCCTGGGGACATTTTCTACGGATCTCCAATTTTCCTTGTTTTCTTCATCTTTCTCTACGTTTTACAAGTCCTGCCAGCGGTGAAAGTACATGTCTTGCGAGCCTTGCTCATCCAGTTGGTTTCGCCAATCTGGCCGGCAAACACACTCCGGGGGCATCTGTTCCCTGTTGTACCATTTTAAAGTCTTTGGTATGAAACTCATGTCGGCGCAATGGAATGCTTAGCAGACGAAATCTATTTGCAGTCGCAGGAATAACGCAGTCTGGTTGAGGGTTCAACAAATCGACTTGTGCATAAGATGCAGAGACGAAGGGAAGAATGAAACCTTAAAAATGTCCGTTTTACTTAATAATACGTTCGTTACTATGACTTCTATGTTATAGACCTCCGTCTCAAAGATATCAAGAAAATGTTCATAGGGGGTTCGGTTCTTTGGCTTTGTGCAACAAATTTCTGCTTATCCATTTTCCTATGGGATTACGGGACATTTTCTTTACTAAACGCCTTCTTAGCGAAGTTAGGTACATTTTGCATTTATATACTTGGCGTTTTTTAAGGAAATTTTGGTATACATGATGACACCGAGATACAGCAGCTGGCAAACTACGCAAACCTCCTCCAACGTCCTCATGGAAATGTCTGGAAGTACTCAGCCACTTTCCAAATCGAGAAGTGGCAACGAAAAACGCGGACTGGCTCTAGGCTTTGGATTCGAAAAGGATGTCATGCAGTTTCAATAACTCCAATGCCTTTTTAAAATTCCGTTTTAAAATTCATTTCAAAGAAAATTAAAAAAAAAAACTATAATTCGCCACAAATTAGCATAGAAAACACATACATATGTACATGCAACTCGGCTATTGGGAAAATTATGGTAGCTCGTAAAAGAAATATCGCTAACAACAGCAATAAAAACGAACTTGTAGGCAGCTCTATTCACTCGACAGCAGTTGCGGTCTAATAAAAATAATGCGTGCAACAAATCAAGACGAATTTAATAGTTTTTTAACTATGCATTGAATAGTTGAAGGAATTGAGCGCAGCTGGGGCAGTAGGCAATTGACAAGGCTGCAACGTTGGTCAAGCAAAGCTAACAAACGGCTAAAGAAAAACTTTAGCTGCAAGCGCTACCGTGGTTACGGTATGCGCTATCAACAATAACAACAGCATTGTAGTGCTGCAGCAGCAGCAATCATGAGCCAATTATGCAGATTTTATGCAAAACTTCATTGAAATGACAAAAGTAATTTGCAAATAAATTTTACGCTAACCAACCAAAGCCAAAGCCATAGAGGCCACCGACCTACCGGCCAGGCCTGACAGGCCTGCAATGTCCAATGAATCGTTTGGCGTTGATATTCTATGCAGCTAGCAGCTAAGAGTTGTCGTCGCACGCCAAATGCACTGCATACCAGCGTGCGTACATGTGTGCGTGTGTTGTCTGCAAAATTAAATAAAAAATAAATAAAAATTTTAAGAACTCTCGCGCGCTAAATAAGGAAGCTGCATTCTGAGCCTGTGATCACGACTATCGCACTACTCGCATTACGTGGCTCATCTTGAGCGCGGCTGTTGCTTAGTTAGTCGGCTAGTTGCACCTGCAATTTGCATTCCGTGTCCGCTTGCACTTAGCCCGACTATGGAAATTTGCTACGTTTTGTTTCGTTGCTGACGCACACACAACTGTATGTAGTACGTACATAGTTACTCAAACTATAAATTTATTTTATGCTAAGTAAAGTGAAAGAATGTTTAATGAACGCACATAAATTAGTGCGGAAGTTATGTGAGTTGTTAAATTAAACGCTGAAACTACTGGAACTAGGCGTGCGTGAGATGAAGGTTGGTTGATGGAGCAGAAGAGCGAACATTCTTACTTACTTACAGAATTACAACATAAAAAAGGAGTATGAGTACGTAAAATATTTGCTTAGCGAATAAATATATAGCCTTAGCGAAATTAACAACTCAGGTAATTAAAATGGGTTAGATAAATATTGGGGGGATTTCACTTTATGCAGAGCATGTACAGACGCATTCACACCTGCAATGGGCAGAGCGAGCTTTTACTATACTCGCGTCTGTACAAAATGTATGAGCTTCCAAGAGGTAATGTGACATCTGTCTACTAACCAGGCATCTAGCTACCTCGTCAATCTTAGAGATCTTTCCATCCCGGCTGTGCGGACGAAAAACGGACCACTACCTGACTACTCACGGAGCCATATGTGGTCATCTAAAAGGCAAAGCGACAAAAGTGCAACGAACTGCCTAGCAATATTGAATCAAATGGCACGCCCTCAGGAAGGGAGCAACATAGGAGATCCCCAGGACAACTCTACCAATCGCAAGCATTTCTTAAAGTAATAACTTAAATACTCCTAAGGAAATAAAAACCGCTCTGGAGTAGTAGTGAGCTAAAGGCATTAGAATATTGTGTTTATGCTTGAAGAAATCGAGGAATGTTCATGAACTCTATACTACGAGATACCCATCAAAGTAAGTTACTCGGGCAGAGTTAAAAAATATCCAGTATTGCGTTTAAGGATGACTGAGAGGTATTTCGGCGAAACTGCCAAGAGCCACTTGCAAGCGAGTTGAGCAAAATTTAGGCTAGGTTAGAAGGGCGTGTATGGAATATTCCACATTTTCACTCGGAGAACGGATTATCCATTGTGAGTGCCCTCTTCAAGAGCGAGTGCCAGAAGGAGATGCGTACCTATAACCGAGATAGAGCTAAGTTATTTCAAGTCAGTATTCTAGTGAACGTATTACTATTTCTAGTGCAGCCGATAAGATCCAACCTATCTCACCCAGACTATTGAAAAAGCATGAATTCAAGTGCTTTGGGCGCTTCGACTGATCATTAAACGGTGGTAGTACAGAACTATTCGTTTCTTCCATTGGCATCTCTGAGCCGTATCTGGCCATCTCATCAGTCGACTCATTCTTAGCATAAATAGAGTATTGTTGATATGGCTCAGTGACGCCAGCCTGGTGCAAAATTTCCATACAGTTCCCAAATTCACTATTTCAGATCCTTTTAGTTACCTTCAATGCTGCTTGACTATCGACAAAGATAGTGTCCTAATCTTCGGCAATACTACTACAAAGTAAATGACTAGCGTATATCTCTTCTTGGAAGACACTGCCATCGTTCGGAAGACGAAAGGACTGCAGGTCCTTCAAGTAGAGTAGATAGACCGGCTGCGGCTCCTTGTTCCATCTTTGAATCATCAGTGCAGAGGGATGCACCTATCTCTGCTACAAGCAGTTGATCTGAGCGTAACACCGATAGCAGTGCAGCAAGGATAGGTAGAGGTCAGAGTTGAGTGGATACTGGGTGATCGTATACCTGAACCAATTTGTCGGCTAGAAGGTTAATATGATTCCATCAAAGGAAATTTCAACGGAATGTGTGCACACATATGGCTATTCCTGGCAAAAAGTTGCCCTGAAATTGAGGAATTGATGAACTTATTGGGAAAGTCGGATAAAAGAATTCGCTTCGAAATTAGCAAGGATAGAGTAAGAATCTTCCTGAGCGATAAAACTTATGGCTGAAGACACTGATTAAAGCAGTTCATAGCCAACTACTGGACATGAAGAGCACAAGGCGCAGCCTAGCTGTATTTTGCGGTTTATAGATCATAGGTGGATCTCTCGCTGGTGAAAAAGTCTTTACTTTATATTGCCCAAAAGTCGTTTACGTATAACCAGCGCCTTTTTCAGTCTACACCAGTAAGTCTCATTAAATAAAAACACGGTCTCCGTATTTATATAATTCTTCCCATTGGGCTCACAAGCATCCTCACTTCCGATTGCCCACTAAGCATTAGCACTTAGCCCAGCGTTTTGATGTTCAGCGATTTCGGTTTAATTTCCTGATTTCTGCAATCGGTACATAAACAAACTGACTACCCGCATAGCCGCAACGCAAAGCAATTTAATTAACAGCAATATGCAAAACACGATTCGAATGCTAGGCGACGCTAGTGGAGCCACATGATTTGGAGTTACGTACATATGTACAAGGAAGCGGCAGCGTGAAAATGGTAGAGCTTTAATTAAAGTGGCGCTAAGCCTGAAGCGCTAAGCGCCGCAAAACAGCCAACAGGATGAAGCCCAAAAGGATGCACAGTTAAGTCAAAGGATGTTTTTGTGCTGCAGCCGTGGCAATAAAATCGTTTCGGCAATGAGCTGGCGACAAGAATAAAAGCAATCGCCATTCAAGTAGAATAATAACAACCAAAAGGAGTGGAGCAATAACAAAAATACATTTTGAAGCAATTGCTGCGATGCGAACAACGAAAGGGTGGCCGAAAGCATGGAGAGACAAATCAACCTTTTTTTCAGTTAGCGGCAGTAACAAATATACATATATAGTATTTGAAGAGAACGCTCTGCACCACAAGCATTTTGCGAACAATATGGCATCAATTATACGTCTGTAGTTTAATGTTGGCCATTTACAAAACGCGGCAACCATGTCGTGGGTGTGCCACCCTCCAGCTGAAGGAACATACAATTTTGAATTCATTAATTGCTGCCAATGTAACAATAACAACAACAAAAACAAAAGCTACGGAATGTAAATTTACATGCGCAAGTATCCATTGGCGTGTTGACTTAGCAAGGATTTTCGACAAAGCTCTATGAAGTATTAACGTAAGTGATTAAGCATTCCGCGAAAGCCCATTAAAGGGTGGCGGCAAACATATGACGTGCTGCAAAGGCAGTTAGTTTAGCTGTAGTAACCTTATTTTCCTTATTACTTCTGCTCGCTTCAGTTTCCGTTATATGCGTAAAAGTTTGGAGAAAACAAAAAACTTAAAGAAAAAGCGCTGTTGCAGCTTAGCAGCTGACATTTTCTTTCTTTTTTTTGAACTAGAAAAGAAAACTTTGGGGGATGAACAAGCAAGCAATGGAAAGCTTCCATTAAAAACAAAAAAAAAACGTATAGGAAAATAGTAACGTTTGGTTCAGTGGACGCTCGATAGAAGCACCGCCGAACGGTGCTGCAGGAAACGTTCAATTGCTGCACCAGACGACGAATTGAGTTTGTCCCGGCCTAGTCCAAACTCTGTACCACAGCAATACATTTTTCGGCGCGGGTTTCATGTTTTACTCAGACCCCCTTTCTTCAAATTTCTGCACCAAACGGCTAACTGTTAACACAAATAGCTTTCTCTGTTTACTGAAAAAATCGAGCAATATGCAAAATGCCCTTCTTGGATGACTTTTAAGCGTTGTTCAACTGAGTATCGCTACATGAGTAAGTTTGTCAAAGCCTGTATCAATTGTCTGAAAATAATTTAAAATAACATAAATATCCCAAGTACATAATTGCTGTCAAACATCTGCATCACCCTCTATATTCTCACATAAAAATTAGAGCCTTAGACTCTTTAAACAGTCAAAAATGCCGAGTTCATCGCTACCACGAATAGATCAGAGGGTATTGAAGTTCTTCTGTCCCCTAGTTTTTATCAATAGCCATACATATATATATATATATATATATGCACAAATGTATGTCAGCACTAATTTCAGCAGAAAAGACCTACTATTTTGTAAGGTCTGCAAAAGTAGATTACCTTCCTTCTAAATCTTCAGCTGAAACGTCAGTATCCGGAAAAGAATTATGTAAGGGGATTTCAGAATAGCTTTGGGGATATTTGGTTCTAAATTATGTTCCAACCTATCTGTCTTCTTTTCGATCAAAGCTAATGGCAAGCTAAAGTTTACCGAGAAATAGTAATTGAATCGATTAGAATTCTGTTGTGGAAAGTTCACAGACACCTTGTCCAAAGTATTTCTAGAAAAACCAAGATAAAAGAGTAGTTGGGTCTATCAGCGTATTTCGTACAAAAAGAAAGCATTTTTAGCTGTGATACAATGGGGAAATTTTCGGACCTTTGTCTAACTTCTCCAGGGCGAACTGGCGCATTTATCTAACTAGGTCTGCTTGTCTTAATGAGTTAGTCGACAAAGCTTCGTTGTCCATTTATATACACTTCTTTTAGCCCACTTCGCCCCGCCAGCTCTTTCTCCCACAGGACTTACTGCCAACTCTATCATTCACCACCCTCCGTTTAACATTAAATCAACTGAAAAAGTTAAGGAAGTAATTTTCAACTCGCTGTGTTGGAAATTGCGTAAGTACATATTTATGTATGCACGTATTTGCTTTCTTGGCCAAGTCAAATGAAGCTTTCGCTAAGGAATTATGTTGAAAGTTATCCTATGCTTACGGTTTTAGCTTCAACCCCTTCGCGCGAAATTCCCTTGCGTCTTTTTTTTTGATATTTCATGCTTCCTCCCTTAAAGTCTTCCGTCATTTACCAGCCTCTTTTAACAGCATCGCCCCGCCGAAATGATTATGAAATGTAATGTGTATTTAAGGTGTTCTGTTGCAGCACACCCTCCTTTAAAGAAGGGTTGTTTTCTTCCACCTTTGTGCTACAGAGAGTTGGTGGGAAGATCACACTTGCATTTAAGCGGTGGGGATGAATGTTCCAGACGCTTTTATTATTATGTGAAGAGAAAAGTGGTTGCTTGCTTACTTTTCGTGATTTTTAATTGATTACCTTAATTTGCATTTAATGCGTAAGCGCTTTTGGCAGCGATAAGTTGATGAGTGGAAATGTTTCAAGGTTGCAAAGTTATTGCCGAAGAAATGAGGCGAGGAATTTTAGAGGCCAATTACCGACTCAGAAAAATGAGAAAATATCAAGCTAACTCGAAAGGTGAGCAACGAGCTCAGTATTAAATTAAAAAAAGAGTATGCATATAAAATTAGCAAGGGAATACAGTTTCTTTAATAAAAATATTTATAAATGATCACAGCCTTTGAGTAGTGCACAAACGAAATCATTACTAGCTATTGCAAAAAAATTAAGGCCAACTATTTCTCTAACTTCCAACACCAACAAATTTCTATATCCATTCATTCCACATCACAGCCATTCAAATTTGCCAGAGAACACGTTTTAAACTTAAGCAACCGTTTAGGCAGTTTAGGCTGCGGGTCTATGATATGCAACAGTTGCTGCCATTCACCGATATTGTTCAAGCAAACGTAACAATCAACATGCAATCAAATCATTTGCGCATTATGCACTTAAGCCAATATGTCTGCAAGGAGGCATACAATATACTAATATGAATGCGAGGCATACTTTCTTGTGCCAGATGATTTTAGCCCAGAAATTTGAAAGACGCAAAACGTTAGTAAGGTTTCAAAAGTAGCAAGAACTACGCCGGATAAGAAAAACGAGTATATTTAACTGCTTTCGTTAATTCAATAAGGCAGTAGTGCATGCCACACTGAGCTCACAGTGGGCGGATTCAAATAAGAAATGGCAAAAAAAGGCGTCGAACATAATTTTTGTGGAAAAATATGCACAATCAGCAAATAAAACTAACTTTTGTACTAAAATTTAATTAGCTACAAAACTGCATATTCCAAATCTTTCTTAGAAATATAATTAAAAAGCAAGATTATTCGAAAGTGTTGCTATTTTGTAGGGTTTTTTGTTAAAGAATAAACAATATTTTTTATAAAAAAATAACTAAAATGAAATAATAAAAAATATATTACAATATGTGGGGTGTATTTTGCAGTCTGAGTTCTTCATATAATTTATGGGATATTTGGGAATCACTTTCGAAAATATATGAGCGTTTCCGTGCGGGTTGTAACTCTAGGCTGGTTAATCTAGAATTCTACTTTAGGCAAGCAGGCAGCCGGAGAAAGCAATTCCGATCGGGATCAGGACATCAGCTCCCAACTAGGGATAGCAAATTTCGATGATATTGGCTCCGAAGTTAGGATGTTCGGTGAAGCATTCCGGCCTTCCACGTCTGTGGCCCGTCTGCCAGAAGACCAAAAAGTAGCTAAGCCGTTCTCAGAATTCTAAAAAATTAGGAAGAGAGATCCAGCGGGGAAGCATGGAAAAGTATGTTGCTAAGTTCCAGGCAAATAACGCAGCGGCCTCTCTGGAAGCCTCACAAAGGAGGAAACAGGTGAAGCCATAGTTTCTGACGCAGCAAGAGGAGCCGAACTCACAGGGCAATGGATTCAATGGAGCTAGGTCCGACGAGGCGTCTATTAGGGAGTAGAAAAGGCCAAACCCCACGGCATCTTTCGACTCCCCCATAGATCTTCAGGTTGCGGTTATTGACAAAGTCGATCATGACTCGGATGTAAAGTATATTTCATACCGCTAGATGCATGGGGCATGGCAGCTCCCATACAAACCGAATATTTCATATTGCATATCTCTGGAAGAGTTCATGGCGCCTTTCAAACTCACTGAATCTAGGTTATTTAAGATGGCAATGGAAATATGCGTTCTGACATATTTATATATCAGACGCATATAAATGCGTCACTGAAAATCATGAACGTGAACTGTTGGTGAAAATGTTGGACCAAAATGTTTCAATACAAAAAATTTATTTTGGGCGGGACGAAGTTCGCCGGTCAGCTAGTATTTTTTATAAAATTCTAGCTAATTATAGGACAAACACCATGCCTATAAATCCACAGCTCAAACTTTATACAAAAATTTTATAAATTTTCTAAAAATTTTGCACAAAATTACAAACAATTTTATTCCGATTTTTTTTTTTATGCAGTTTTATTCCATTCAATTTTAGTCTGATAAAGTGTAAGTTTTGAGTGGCTACAAAATACCGTTGATTTTTAATAATTTATTAGCTCCTAATAACACACTGTGCTTGCTCATTGCACACGTGCTTTTTTCGCAAGCATTTACGATACTTCACTCCCGCCGCCGCCGCCACCATCTCACTGTCATTGCATATTCACTGGTTATTTTATCGTTAGGCGCCACTGCTTGCACGCGCATACCAACACACATTGAAACACATGTGAGCATTGTTGCTAGTAGTATTCCCGACAGCGCCAAGTTCAAATCGCAGTTGTAAGCAGTCAAAGTTGCAGCAACAGTCGCTTAGCGCCTTAGCAGTCTTTTATGCAGTTCCATAAATGGTCTTAGCGCAGCTATCAGCACGCCTCCCACAACTGCATTCTTAACACGTTTCACACATGTGCACGTACATAGTTCGAGAGCAGAGCCAAACACACGCACACGAATGTGGCAAAGTATGCATGTACGAGGATGTACATATGTATGGTTGTAAGTTGCATGTATGCTGGCGTATGTGCAACAATTCTTTGAAGTTCAATCTTTACTTTGCGCTTACTTTTTATTTGACTTTTTATTCGTTTCAATTTCGCTTTTGTCTTTCGCTTTAGATTTGTATTTTTCTTTTGTGCGATGGAGCTGGCTGGGTGCATCTTTTGAATTGTTGAGTGCAGGCATTTGAGATAAAAGTTTTTGTGCGGATACTCACTCGTATCGTGTTACGCGCAGACATAGATTTCAACTGGCATTCTTGGCCTTATCGAATGTGTGAGATTTGTAATTTTCGAAGCTTTAAATTTTTCGTTTTTCTTTCAAACTACCAATGTGTGCGAACATTTGCATACTTATTTGAAAGTTTCATACGATTCGACTCAGATTTGCGGTGACTGGAATTGAATTTGAGTTTTGCCTTTTCAATACCTTCCGTTATGACTATTTTCCTTTTTGTGCTTAACAGCAAAAAAAAAGTCAATTTCTGTTGCATTTACAAGCTCATAAAGTAGCCGACAATTCAGGTACACATTTGGTGTGTACATTATTGTTATTGCTTTTGTATTGCTTGTAGTTTTTTATGCTACTTTTACGACTCTTATTGTACTATAATGCAGTGGCATATACAAACTTATGAGCACTAAACATGTTTTGCACATTAACGGTTATGCTATCAGCGGTGTAACAAGAAATATGTACATTCTTGCTGTAGCGGAGGTAGGGAGTACACGGGGATACAATTCGCACCTGGCGTTTGGCTCTCGAAGAATGTTGCACAACTGGGACCGTAAGGCTCTCTTGTAACTATGTACATTTTCCGGCGGTTCACTGTAGCACGATTTTCATATAAGAGTTAGAGCTACTCTAGGGTGGCTGTCGTTATATTATACATAGTTTATATTTTTAAATTTGTCTTGCAAAAGTGTTTAATGTTGAGTGAACAAAATCGGCCCGAATCTTTCCACCTTGGTCGTACTACCTATACTTGTTAGATGAGCTAAAAAACAGAGCCTGTCAGATGATTGCTAACGCGGACGACATGCCACTTGTGGTTAAGAGTAAATAACTGTAAATTCTAACCCAAGTTTACCTAAACCTGTTTTCTAAATAGCTGGCTAACACCGACTTCGTCTTCAAAACTACAAAGACTTAACTGGAATTTTTCAATGAGAAGTTCCAGGTGTCCAAACACAACTATTCGCCGGATTGGGATAGTTTGCCTGCGTCTTTCCGACAAAGTTAAGAACTTGACCCTAAAAAAGAAACTGTCGTGGACACCTGGCAATGAGGTTCAAGTGAAAAGACATAAGTTGCCTTATATTGCAGCCGATAAAAAAATTATGAAGCTTTACATTGCATGCAAAACCGAATCCGGATGCCTAACTTGCTCAGTATCTGGACTTCAAATTCTTTAAAGTTTCGATTTCGTCTCAGAGTACATGACCACCATTGACCAGATTTTCAGAGCACGTCAAATTCTGGGAAAGATACTCGACATTCAAATCAACTCACACCATCTTTTTGTTGATTTTAATGCTGCTTTTGTAGGACGTAGAGAATCTGCCTGTAGGACGCCATGTCTAAATTTGTGATCGTCGCAAAACTAATACGGCTATGTAGAGTAACGTTGTGCACAGCTCTCCGCCCCGTTTGAGACCAAACGAGGTTTCAGACAAGACGAATAGTGGCATTGGTGTTCCTGGTCAGCTTAGAAAAATAAACTAGAAAGGTTAGTCTAGCGGTGCGCGAGGACAAGACAAGGGACTTCGTGTCAACACATAAAAAATCTTTTGCGTTTTAGGACACCGTCACTATTGGCAGTCATAACTTAGAAGTAGTGAAGGACACCAATAATATCAGAGGGCAGAGACCGAACATAACAGTTATTGATGAAAGCTATCATTGAAGAATTCACTATGAAGGAAATGTTCTACAATTAATCGATTTCTTTTCTCAGCGAGAACAAACTCGAAAATAAATTTTTATTTGTAATTTTTATGCAAAATTTAATAAATAACAATTTTTCAATTTTTTTTTTTATAAGTTCAAAATAACAATTGTTTTTGATTTTTATCCAAATAACCTGTAAATAATAGTTATTATTTAATTTTTATTTTATATGTATTAGATAACAGTTATTGAAGACTTTTATTTACAAAAGTCATCAATAAAAATCAGTCACCGACTTTTATTTTTTAAGTTTCACGTATAAAAGTCATTATCATTTTTCGCAGTTAAGAATGTGTTGGAGAACCAAAGTTTACTACGACTTATAAAAATGGCTTTTATAAGTATGATTTTAAAAATAAAAGTCAGTGACTGATTTATATTGAAGATTTTTATAAATAAATAAAAGTCTTCAATAACTGTTATCTAAGATATAAAATTTAAAACCCAAAAATAACTGTTATTTGCAGATTACTTAGATAAAATCCAAAAATCATTGTTATTTTGAATTTATAAATATTATATAATATTATAGAGAATTTTGACGTGTGTATGTGTGATTTTTTTCAAATTTTTTCCTCGCCCCGTTCTCGAGATATGTGGAAAACTTTTTAATCGATTTGTTTTTGTGCTATTAAGATTTTAAAAATGTATTCATCAAGCACAAATTTCATATTTATTTTTATGCATCAACCCTAAAAATTATAAACAAAGCAAACACATAAAGTGGTTCACAGGGTTCACGTCCGTTTTGGTATGGAACGCCCCATATGTAGATACACGTCATATGTATGTATGTTAATAGTTTTATTATTCAATACTTTTAACGACTTACCTGGTTGAAAAATCACTGAGCTCTTGACATTTTTCACAGGAAACAATCAAATATGATTGCCCACCAAATGGGTTTACTAATTTTTTCCTTTTTTTCTACTTCCTTTGTACCACCGCAACACATTTTTCCATGCTGCACTTTGCCTATAAATCCAGCTGCCATCCACTCATTCACCAGTCATTCATCTCAGTCCAGTCAATCATACGATAAATAACCGGCTGCTAGCAGTTAGCCGCTGCTTTGGGTTGTTGTTGCTGCCGTGTAATGCATCGTCGCTTGCGGCACAAAATTTGATAGATTTATTGTTGTAATCGCAAACACTTTACGTTGACATCTCGTTGCATTTGAGATGAACGTTTTATGACGATTATCGCTTGTTGAGAAGAAACCGTCTGAAAAATAATAGTAAAAGAATATTATTGATAGTAAAGCGATAGTGACTGGTCATTGAGTCGCTAATACGCGAGCGCAATTTGCTGCTTTTACTGACGTGTTAACAGTGCAACTGTTTTACTGGGATCTGTTGCAAGGTCACTTCATTGCCACACAATTTTTTATGCGGTCATTCGCGTTTATTGGTGCTTTAGTGAACTTAAGTACTACTTTTATTTCTAGGTAAGCCCAAATGGTCCACTTTGGGGCAGCTGACAATGGAAGAAGTCCTTCTGGCCACGAGTGAATCGAAGTGAGTATATGAGTGAAGCAAGAATCTCCGGAAAAAACCAAATTGAGGTTCCTTCAACAGGAGAATAAGTGACTATGTTAATAGGAACTGAGCCAATAATAGACCCAAGTTTTGTGTGGATTGAGTAATACATCAGGTATCTCGAGAAAAACTCGCAAAAAGAGTCAAAGAAATTCGCTTGAGGCCTAGTCGCTTATTATACAAATTTATCCAATTTATAATTACAGCACCAGGTTGACCGCGCTTTGCCCGGAGTGCATATACTTTTTAAAGTTTTCAAGATTTGGATAGCTATAAAAAAAAAATATTTTGGAAATGAAAACAAAAAAATTGGAATTCGATGTCTTAGAATCAAAAATAAATGGCAACCTTACACTATTATCCTAAAGAATAACTTTTTGTATATATGGAAAGCACTGTTTAAGGACCTTCTCATGGTATCCATGAATAGTAATATTTTAGCTTTTTTCCTAAACAAAAAATTAAATAAATATGGGATTGCAAATAGGGGGCAACTCTATTAAAAATATCTTTGAATTAGGGGTCTTTAAAATACCTTCCATTTGATACCCATATGATGTTTTAATTAATTTGTAACAAATTTCGAACAGGTGGCAACCTTATACGAGTCTTCTCGGAGATAGTGCCTATTCAGTTAACCTTAAAATCGAAAATATTATTTTTCCAAAATTTCATCAAAATCGTTAGAGCCGTTTCCGCGAACCCTATGAATATACATATGCATATAGTATATTCAAGAATTGCTCGTTTAATGTAATAAGATACTAGGAAAGCAGACAAAAATTTCGCTGCATTTCAATTGTACCTATCTTAAGAAATAAAACACAAAATCTGTCTCTCTGATATTTTACTCGCTTATACACTCTTTCTTTTTTTGGACGCAACTTATTTTCTCAATCGGCGCGTTATTCAATTTATGCTGCAATCTTTCATTTTTTTACCACAAACAAAAACAAAAACCAGCATGCCACCTTGGTGCAACGCTGACGTTGCGCAACGATTGTAGCAGCGACAGCAACAACGTGCATCAAATGAGACCGCCAGCGGACAGGGTCTGCGTTACGGCACATAATTCAATGTCTAGTTAGACTCGGCGGTGTTGTTGTTGTAGTTGCAAAACTAAGTGAAATAAGTTTTATATTTAACTTGAGCGATTTTTCATTTACTACTTACAAGTTGAAGATGCAAAAAATTCTGCTGCCGGCAGGCAGTCAGAAAAAAGCGAGGAATAGCAACAGATTTGCAGATGGCAATCGAATAGTGCCGGAGCATGCCTACTAAATACTCGTATGCACGAACAAGAGGGAAACAGCGCGAAGGCGGTAAAGCACTACAGCTGCAAGGGATACCAGGTTGCCGCTGCCTATTCTTGCCGTTGTCATTGTATTCGCCGCGCGTCGACACTTTCCATGGCACTTTTTTTGGCGGCCAAGCGTTGCAACTTCGCAAGCGCATAATTTATGACTTTCTCACATGCAGCGTATCGCTGCAACAACACCTCGAGCGGCGGCAACAGTAAGGTCACCTCAACAGTCGGTCGTTGTTGCTGCATGGCTCTAGGTTGTAGCTGCAGCTGTTGCTGGTGATGTCTGGTATGCGTTTTTTCACGCGACGGCGACGGAATTTCGCGCAAAAATTCGCTTTGATCGGTGCCGCTCGGCGGAGTTGATGTAAAAATCAGAAAAATAGCCGCAGGAGAAGGAGAGGAGGATTGCATTGAATGCGCGGCTGGTATGGAAAATGTCGCAGGAGGCTATCAAAGTTGGCAACTAGTGGTGCGCGACGACACTGTCGATGGTATACCAAAAGTGCAAGATCAAAGACAGTCGAAGGGAAAGAGGGAAAAGGAAAAAAAAATATTTTCAATAAAAATAAAGCAATTTTTTAGAGATTCTAAAAAAGATATATAAAAAAAAAATTTAAACAAAATATAAATTCAAAATTAAATCAAAGTCGTTGTATTTAACTATTTTTCTATTGATGGCAACTACAATACGAGATATTTTTCTTTGTAACCCATAGATTAAATAACATAAAACATAGAATATAAACATACAACCAAAAATATAGAATCTAGAATAAAGAATATCGAATATAAAAAATATCAAAAATAAAAATAAAAAATTAAGTTATTTTCTGAAAAAATATGTATGTACATACACATTAGGGCGCGTCACTAAAAAACATTGTGTCCTTTCGACCGGAATTATATACATAATTTATTATATTTTATGACTTCTGCCAAAATATTTCGAAAAAATATTAAGACTTACGTGAGCTAAACCGATTTGAAAATACCTCCAAAAATCTCATTGTTTTGATTCCGTTGATACAATTTTTAATTATTTCTATGCAGAGCTTTAAAGCTTTAATTTTTCAATCATCTGAGGTGATTTGTTAGAAAAACTAATTTTATTTATAAAAAAGCTCGATTTTTGGAGGTATTTTCTAATAGGTCCAGCTGCACATAAAGCTTAATATCTTTCCAAAATATTTTGCCGGAAGCCTTAAAATATAATAGAATTTATATTTCCGTTGGAGAAACAGTAGATACCGATTTTGTGGTATGGAGAGGGATGCACCTTAATATACATACATACATATATATACACTTATGTATATATGTATATACAATTTTTTACCCAAAAAATCAAATTCAATCAGAGTAACATCGTTGTATTTAACAAATCTTTTTAGTTTGTAATGGTTGTATCGAGTCTATTTTTTAATAGAAGTTTTCCAACTCTTAATTTACTTTGCTTTTGATATGCATTTAATGCGAATTTAATAACTAATATTAATAATATGCAGTTAGTTAGTTGTGTGCATTTTCAATAATTTTGTGTTTCTCTTCAAACGAGAATGTATGTATGTAGATACAAAATTAAAAATAATCGAATTTCGAAAAAATAAACTTCTTCAATGGCATGTCATTAGACATTAGATGCTTCAAAGATTCCATGCTGAGCGCCAACTAATTTGCATTTGAATCGCGAGGAAATCAGCAGGACAATGCAAAGATTGCGCCGGACAAGTGAGAGCACTGCAAATTAATAGCAAGCAAACTATAGATAAATAACTCACAGCTAACTATTTTATGATGCTGCTGGTTCCCGACACGCACACTACAACTGCCAGCTAAATTAAAACTATTTGCCAACTTTTGTGCGCGACGGCCTTTTGAACTTGCCAGCTATGTTCGTAGTCACCGAAGCGGACGGAAGCATTGGAGAAGATTCAATGGATTGCCAAACACTTAATTGTATGCAAAAAAGCCACACAACAACACAACAACAGCCAGCACAGAGCTCCATGCTACTTTCCATAATATTGTTGTTGCGTTGCGCACATTTCTGCATTGAGTAGGTTGTTAACATGCAACACAATGATGATGATGATGATGTTGCAATGAGGCGGCTGCACGGCTGTTGGACACAGCGCGCCGCTAGCTGACCTCGAGTGTCACAAAGGCTGCCAAAGCATAGCAAGTTGGTAGACTACGGAGTGTGGTGTTGCTAAAAGAAGGACATTTTGTTTTATTTTCTTCCCTAAGCCAGCGCAGCACAACAAAAATGTCTTTGCTGCTCAGGCCAAAAAGTTACGCGTCGCTTGCATGCTACCATTAGCTCACGTGTCTGGCCGTTTTTCTGCCTATGCATACTTTATATACATAGTATATCCTCTGACCTAAGTGGTGAGGCAACACTTCGTCGGTTGGCTGCCAGACATGCCGTCGACGGCGGTCATTGACACACTTTTCGGTGCGATGGCGCGAAACTGCAAATGGTTAAAGTAAGTTCATTGACTTACTCCGGAAAGGCGGTGTCAAATTTTTATAAGAGAGCGATACAGACTTTCAATCTGAAGACAACAACAAAAAAGTAACGTTCAGAAACGTTCAAGATAAGGGAAACTGGTATTCGAGAACAGTTTTGGGCGGATTGAAAAGAGGACCAGCATTAAGACTATTCCAACTTTATTTTAACCATCATAAGCCTTGAAAAATTATCTGAATTCTAGTGTCCTTATGCTTATTTAACAGATCCTTGCTTTGAGCCTTGTATCCAGTTTAGTCTACTCAACTTGTGGGAGGAGGAATATCAGATAGGCTTATTTAGCCTGACTTGGTAGCCTGGTGTCTTTTTCAGATTCTTTTCTCGTTTATTCGTCTGACTTCTCATTTTTTGAAACATGCATATGTCCCGAAAAGCAATATTGATTGACTATGTGAGATACCTCTTTTCTCACATTGGTCATAGATTAGGACCCGCCCATTTAAAAATAGATTTATTGATATGGACTGTGTTTGTAGCCGTTGGCAATAGTAGCCACATGATGCAAATGTTTCCTAGAACAACTTCCAAAACTTACAAAAATTAAGACTTAGCGGGAGGATTAAGAGAAAGAATGTAGGCGTGGAAAAACATTACCCAACACAAGCTTACTAGACTATTTGATGAGTAGTTTGTCAAGGGAAACAGAATGTAACTCGTCTCAATATGTCGAATACCTGACAGCTGCAATGGAATTAATGTGTACTCTCCTCGCCCTCCCTAGAAATATACTCAAAAAGGACCGTAGATGATGTGATGAAGACATGTGCCCTGTAATCACTCCTGTAAGGGATTTCTGCTCTCCCCTCTGTCTGCCGGAAACCTTATTTACCCTACTTTGGGTGCTATAATTGGCTTCCGTCCAACTAGATGCTCCAAAGACCCACAGTTCGTCAATTCATCTGCCAGTTCGTTGGCTTCAACAGCAAAGTGCTCCGAACCCAAATGAATTCAAGCTTGCGTTCCATTTGGCAACGGATTCTAGCCTCGAGCAACACATGGTTTCCAAGGACTTACGAGCAACTTGTCTGCCACTGCAGACCCTGATTTGGTGTTTGCGACTCTTTTCGCCAATTAACCAGCCTTTTACTGCCCGTTTTAATAATATCTGAAGCAGAACAAGATTGCAGTAACTCTCCAGATGCCAGCCAGCTGCAGCTTCAATAAGGGAGTCATCGGTATATATGTATATATTCCCTACCCAGTTCCATTTTTCTGCCTAGTAGGAAAACTTTCTTCCAATAGAGACCCCAGCTATCAGTTGGTCATTTGGGATCACTTCTACTATTCCAATGCTATCTACATCCAGCAAATCAACTTTTAGAATGCAGTCGTATATTGCTATCCTTAAAGTGGATCCCAGTACTGATCCCAGGTCTTGTGTGGTTTTATTTCGTCACAGGTTTTGTCCAAAATAGACCGAAAGGACTTCCGAGACAAAACATATAGGCCTTTTTACCTGTTTTTAACAGAAGATGAATTCTCTGCGTCAATGGCTCCGCAGTACTTGTATTCCATCAGTAATCACTTGAGCTCTCTAGGTCTACACAGCACGTAGCTTAATTTAACCTAACCAATTTCGCCGCTTTTCATATTTATGTATGTACAGCGAAGGGTATTTGACCTTTGCACCCTGCCGCTTGAGAGTATGCTTACAATGCATAAAAATGTGTAATTGGCTGATTGCCAATGAGTGTCTCGCAAGGCAACAACAGCTACAAGCACTAAATAGCAGACGCCACAATGGCTGCTCGAAATCTTGCTAAGCGCAAAATGGGCTAAAGAAGTATGTATGTGCCATGGACAAACACAAACAGGGGAATAAAAAACGCATTTGCCATGCCAATCAGCAGAGGAAGAGCACTTTGGCCGGGCATGAATTTGAAATATGGAAATTTCCGTTAACGCAAAGCTACATTCAGCAAACGCACAATTTCCTAGGCATCTAATTCTTTTAAAAAATTATACTCGCATAACTGAGACATGTCAGTTGCCGATTCTGCTTGGCATGTGGCAAACGGAATTGGAAGCTGTAGCGAACAATGACCTGCCACAACGCATTAGTGCGTGAGTAAGTCAAGAAAAAAAAGGCATACAAAAATTAGGCGAAGAAAATTGCATACCAAAGAGCCGGCAGACAGCCAAGAGTCAAAGCAAAGAGTGCATTCATGGCGCCAGCAGCTCTTATCGCCACGCTAATAATCTTCAATTTCGCTTTGTCCAGCCTACGAAAAATTAATATCCTATTCACTTTTACGCCACGTCCATCAATCTTTCACTGCGTTCAGCCTATCGTGGCCATGCTGCTTGCGCGTAGTAACTAAGTTATTAGTCAGCCTAATTACTTATTTACACAAAAGTTATTAAGTAAATCTAAATGCAAGTCCAGGGCCGAACAAATGAAGTTTGCATTGAAAAAAAAAAACGACTATAGAGTTAGCAACAACCTGTTGCTGCTGCTAAGGTTCAAGCAATAACAATTTCGCAGGCACTCGCTGCAAAGTTGGCAAAGATTAAAACAAACGCCCACCGCTGCTTCTTTTTTTTTTGCTTTGTGTAGCTTCATTTATTTTGCAGCCGCCTTGCCTAAACAAATATTGGAGGCGTGTCTCGCGCGGCAATGTTACCAGATGCAATCGAATGAGTTGCTGAAGCTGCTGAATTTCATAGTACTAGCTGTGGAGCCTGTGCATTTGTGGGCTTTTATGTCCGTTCGGGTGTATTTATAGTTATAAATATGCATGTATGTATATATGTATGGTATGTGTGTGGTTTATTAGATGTTATTCTGCATTCAGTTTGCCTTGCCTGAGATCTCACTTGCTTCTGCCTGTGTGTGTTTTTTTTTACTGATGTGGTCAAACTTTATTAGCCAAAGCTATTTGCGTGGTTTCGCCCCTAAAATTTTTCAAGTGTTTGTTTGTAACTTAAACTTAGGGAAAGAGGGACAAACATTTAAGTCGATTTAGAAAACCTTAAAGCAACATTCGTGTTACAAAAAAAAACTAATTTCCTTACTAGATGGTAAGCCTAAAAAGAGAAAAACTTAACACTATTTGAATTTGATGAAATTTTTGTTTTATTTTATATAAATTTTTTACATTTTGGGTCAATTTATTTTGGTTTATTTTTATTTAAATAATTTATTAACTTCTAAATTTATTTGGTTTTATCCATTTATTTTCTTTTTTATTTATGCTTTGTTTCATTTAACATTTTAATTTAATTCCATTTTTGTTTTGATTTTATATTTTCTTACATATTTTTTCATCTCTTCTTAAGTTTTATTTTATTTTATTTTTTTTTGGCTTTACTCAATTTTCTTTTTCATTTTATTTTTGATTTCTAATTTTCTGATAAATGTTTTTATTTAATTTAGATGTTTTCTCTTATACCTTGAGTTAATAATTTTTTAATTTTCCTTTTTTACTTTATTAAACAAAGTTAACATTTTTCCTTTTATTTTTAATACATATTTAATTTAAACTTTGCTTATATTATTTTATTTTATTTTTTATTCTAATTTAGCTTTTCTGTTTCAAACATATTGTACTTATAAAATTTCTTCAATTTGTTTTATTTTTGTCTTTCTTATTTCATATTCCATTTTACTTTTTTTTCTGTTGTATTTCACTTTTTCCAGTTAATTAAAATTTCTTAATGTTATTTTTACTAACTTCTTTTCTGGTATATATCTGTTTTATTTGATCTTTTTTAATTCTTTATTTTATTTTTTCAGTAAAATTCAAATTATTGTACTTTGTCTTATTTTATTTTAATTTATCGAATTTCCCTCAGTTTCAATTAATTTTACTGCAATTTATTTTCTGTATTTTCTTTGCCATCCATTTTTCTTTCACGATTTTTCGAACATATTTTTTTAAACTCCCGACATTTATTGACAACACCAACAAGTTGTAATTAAAAATTCTTTCACATGCAGTAATTGCCGCAAGTAGACACTCAATCGCCACACAATAACCAAACAAACTCTTTTTTTTTTGCCAGCAACAACAAACAGTCCATTTGCTCAGCCTTCATTTGACAACAAAGCCATTGGCTGCTCAAAATGCCGATGGCTACCACACGTATGTGTTATCGTGTCATATACGTAGTTATATATTTATGTATGTAACTATCAATTCCTTCACACCACTTGTTGTCCACGGTTGCTATTTTACGTTGCCTCTATGTTTATTTTTATTATCATTTTTCATTTGATGACTTTATCTCACATCAGTTATCTCTCACTTATATGCACTCTATAGTATAACTATGGGCGCCACACACTTCACTACAATAACTTCCTTAATAATTTCCCGGCAATATATTGATTTCGCTTTAAATATCAGTTTGTTGTGATTTTTAATTATAGCTTAGAATTTGTATGGCATCAAGTTAAGCGATCAAAGCTGCGATAGCGTAACGTACGATTAAATTCATAGCTAAATATGTACATGTGGCCAAAAGGCTGAGTGAGTGCCAACCTGGCAATAAGGCGGACAACTAGCGGTGGGACAACGAAAACGTTAATTATTTTGATATAGAAATTGTTATGTTGTGGATGGTAAAGTTGGAAGGCGTTACCGAGTTACTGGCAGGCAAAATTGAAGCGATAAAATAAATAAACTGTTAATTGACAATGTTTTTTTTTATTTTTATTTCTTTTAACTAAGCAATGCTGACTTAAGCCTCTTGGCCATTCACTACAAATGGGATATAGAAAGAAATGTAGAAAAAATAAATGAGAAGCTCAAAAAGTCCGTAGCGTGGAACGAAATAACTACGCAAACAAGTTGATTTTGATTTGTAAGTGGCTTACAACTACTCAACGACTTTATAATGGCTCTAAAACAAAGCCAGATTTTGTCTATAAATCCTGGGGGTGTATTTTCATCATCTCTCGGTACCTTGAGCAGTTTCTGGAAGGCCTTATCTTTTGGAGTCTATCTGTCGGATTAACACTACTCGCAGATAGTACTCCAGGAGATGCCATCAAAAGCTCCTCAACTAGCAGCCTAAACTCTTTAAAGTACATTTCCTTAGTAGATCGGCAGCAATAGCTGCATGGAGGTGGCTCTCTTTTTCTCGAAAACTAAAATCCTACTTTTGTCATCACTAGGAAAGATAACTAGCGAAAGCTGATTAAAAGGAATCTCTATACTCATACAACAACAACAACAACCCGGCATAAAGTGAGCTTACTCAATTCACCTTAAATTCTCTAAGTAAGATTTCATTTTCACATAGCGGTAGTTAGCTATTTTATAACGCTTCCGTGAAGTTCCTCTACAAAAACCCTTTGATGGATTTCAGAGAAAAATATCTAAAAGCAAAACATTCGTTAAGTTAGCTGCCTGCGTCTAATTTCGCTCTTTATTGGAGCCAAATTTATAACAAAGCATTCGTTTGAGCAACTTTAATGATGTCCGAATGAAACAAAGTGGACTTTTGTAAACGAAAGAAATCCCTACAAAGTATAAAAGTATTTTTTTCGCCCAAAAACAAAATGGGGAAAAAATAACAAACAAAAAATCCTTACGCCAAAAGGACCATTTTTACTTTGCGAACGCGCGAACAGCATTGCACACGCCGTCGCCATCGCCATTGTCGTCGTAAGTAGATCGCTTAATGCAACTGTCAGCGCATTTGTCATTTCCGTTTGCTTGAGTCCAGGCGTTGCTGACTACTTTCAGCTCCTTTACTGACATTGGTAATACATCGTACTTGAGAACTTGAGGCGCAGAGAGGCTGCTGCTGTTGCTACAGCTAGCGTTGACAGCTAGAACTAGTCGCCACGGCGTTGTACCGCGGCCGTCCTGGCATTTGGCGCTTTGCTTCGTTGCACATAACAGTAATTTCTACATAATTCATAAAAATGCGAACGCAACCTAAGGATGCCGCAGGCTATGCACCAAAGAGAAAGGGACGGTGATAGAGAGAGAGGGACGAGAGTGCAAGCAGGCAATGGTGTTAGGGAGTAGTACAAAGTGCAATTGCGAAGAATTATAGTTGCAATAAGTTGCAGCGATGTGAAAAATTTACTACAATACAAGCCGGAAGCTGAGTATGTGTGGATTGTACTTGGAAATGCTTTTACTTTAGGAAGCCGAAAGAAAAAACAATGGAGCTAAGCAAAGAGGAGGCAGCAGAAGGCGTGCACGAAAGCAATCGGTTTGGTATAGAAGCTAGTAATAAGATGAACCTAGCGTAATGGAACGAAGCTTATTAAATTTTTTAGTTTATTTTATTTAAAGAAGTGTAAATGCGATTACGATTTACGGGTATTATACTATTAAGGCTGGCGTGTACGAGAATAAAAAAAGAAAGAGGTCTTAAACGGAGTCACATTCTGTACCAACTAACGCTAATTGAAAATGCCAGCAGAAGCCAATACCTTCTCCACCTGGTCTTTCCATCGTCATCAGCGAGTACAACACACATCGAGTGTGTGAAGAAGCTATGTGGATTTGTGGGACTTTTGGACAAACATTTATATTTACTCAATTGCTACTTCTACCCCAACAAAGTGAGCCACTCATATTCAGGATGATATAGCCATCCGTTGTGGAGCTTTGGGACATAGCACAAAAGGAGGGCCTCCTTGTCGTATTCAGTTTAAGGGCCTATTGAAGTCTGCACCTCCAATGAAAGTATCTAAAAAACCTCGAAAAAGACCGAGAAAGAGAAAGAGGTTTCAAAGTTCATTTAATTTTAATATAAAAAACTGCAAGTTACTATTGGCTTAGAGTTGAAGTTGATTTAAAAAAAATTTGTTCGCTAACATTTCGAGCACATCTGCGCGCTAAATGTAAATAAAATTGCAAATATTTTTTTGAAAATTTTTACCCCCCTGTTTTTGAAGAAACTACAATTGTTTTAAACTAGTTTTTTTATGCAGCATATATTAACTGGAGCAAGAGCATCGATTTTCCTTAAAATGCTACCTTTTTTGAACTTTTCATACAAAAATTTATTAAAATCAAATAAAAATTCAAAAATCGGGATCAACCGATCTCTTGCTTATTTTGTAAGCTTTCATTAAGCGAAAACAATCGAACTGATTGCAAAATGAAGCATCCAGTGAATTCTGAACAGTAAGTACTAGCTTTGAACCACTGTGCGATGGTAGTATTAAATATATTATTTCCTTAAATTGTGTAGCTTAGCGACCACCCAATCCAACGTGCTATCTTACGGTAGGAACCAAAATTAGTGCATAGAAAGAAAATAAATATTACAACCTGTTCGCTGGAAATTTCATTGCAAGATTCCCAGAGGTTTCCATCTATACATAAACTTCGAACATAAAAGCTCAGTTAGTCAACGACGTAGCGTAAACGTAGGTTGACGTACGTAGCAGCATATAAAATTTACTGTTGATAGAGAGAGAGAAGCAACGGCCACGTCACCGCCATGCGGTGGTGAGTTTTCGTTAACACGCGAATCCCATAAGCTAGGTCATGTCTGCGTCAACCTACGTCTACGCTACGTCGTTGACTGTTTGCGCTTTAACAATGATCTTCAAGGTACCTGGGAGATTAGAAGAACAACTGCCCTCAGAGATTTCTCCACCAAGATTTAATTTCTTTAAGGCTTGAAAATAACGAACGAAAGAATTTTTGTGGGATGGAACCATGACTTTTAGCATTCCCTCTTTTTATTTGGGTTTGTTTCAGTAGTCAATTTGGTATTCCGAATGTTTCAAGGAAGGCACTGTTTTCTAATCTTCAGCTCTCAAGTTTGTTGGATAACGTTAGGTACGAGTATAACGAAAACTAAACAAAGCTGAATTTTTCCTTAGCTCAAAAATTTTATTTTGCGTCTGTAAAACAACTACTTTCGCTTTATTTCTCTATGGGTTTGCTCTCCATTTCTTGAGTATATTTCTCCCGCAAATTATTTGTTAAATGCAGCAACTTTCGGTGGCATCGCATTTCTTCAAAAGCAGTAAATTATATGCACCGTTATGCGTTCAAACAACCGTTAAGCCTCTGGTTGTGCTAA
Source organism: Rhagoletis pomonella (assembly GCF_013731165.1). Classification (NCBI taxonomy): domain Eukaryota; kingdom Metazoa; phylum Arthropoda; class Insecta; order Diptera; family Tephritidae; genus Rhagoletis; species Rhagoletis pomonella. The sequence goes on from NW_023458562.1 coordinate 28,612,609, forward strand.
CATCTTACCGTGCCATCTCCGTTCTCTGCAGAATTTTCGCTTCGCTAAACTTCGTCCGCTTAGCTGACGGAATCTTCTTATTTTCGCCGGGCTATAGCGGTCGGAAGTTGGAGCATTGGCGCTTCAAGGAGATGCAGCGTCGAAACAAAAATAATAGCAAAATAAACCGGAAAATTATATTTCCTGTTTCTTGCGCTCCTCCACACTCCCCGCCTCAAAAGAAATTAAGAAAAATGTCTCAAGAGTGAAAAAAACTGCTTAGAAAATAAATTCAAAGCCATGAGGGACAAAAAAAAAAACACAGCGAGTGAAAGAAGGTACGATAACTAACTCCAGCAAAAAAGTTACATTTGGCGGCCGTGCGCTGACGCGAAGAAAGCTGCAGCTACAGCTGGAAAAAGTTTAAGTTTCATGCAGCTGACTCACCTGGCATGCTCAGCGTAAACTTCCGTTGCGGCAATTGCTGGCTCAATACTTCCGCCAAACTGCTCCACCCACAGCTGATAATAATTTCAAAAGAAAATCACTGTTTTTTCTCCACAGTCGTGCAGCAACTCACGTTTTTCTGCGTTTTGTTTGGCGACGCTGTATTTTGTTTACTTAGGCTACTTTTTCTGCGTTGGCTTTTTCTTCTTATTTTTGCACATTTTTTATTTACTAATTTTTTTCTTTTGAATTTGTTTTGGTTTCGCACAAAACAAGTTTAACTGTTGCTGATTTGTTGCGACTTCCTTGTCTTGATTCTTATGCTTGACTTCTCCCCCGCTCCTAAAGCCTACCCTAAACACTTACTCCACTTTTTGCTTTCATTGCAGGCTTTCAACCTTCTATGAATTTTAAATTTAAATTTTTAATCCTTTCATAAGCTTCTTTTGCAGCATGCCGCACGCATTTATACATAAATACATACATTACACACTTTTTAATATCTTCCAACCTTTCTCTGTACAGGCTTATTGGTTCTTTGTGCCTTGCGAAACTTCCATAAATTACTTTTAATAAAATTTTTCAGCATAACTTAACATTGTAAATAGAAAATGTTGTACATACAAGCACAAAAACAACAACTAAAACTAAACAAATAATTCTTAAAAAGTAGCAATAAGTAACAATAACAATGGAGATGATGCTCAAACATTGCTTACAACAATAATAACAGCGTCATCAACAACTTTTCGCTGGCAACAAATTGTTCAAATATCTTTGTGCCATCTTCAACTGCCAAATTAAAGTGAAAAGTGTAAAAGATGTTACGAAAAAAAAACAGCAAACGCGCTGTTGAAAAACTTTTCCACTCTATTGAAATAAATGCCAAAATATATTTTTTTTTCAATTTTACACTTAGATGCCCTGTAGGAAATGAGAATTTGTTGGACGAAGGAAAGCAGTGAAAAGGATATCTCTGCTTTGAAACCTGTAGATATCCGCAGCGAAATTTCTTCAGTACTTTCCCTAACTATTTTTTTTAATTAACTCGATCTTTAAGAAATTAACTGTCCTTCCTTTTGAATAAGTCTTCTGGCACGAAAGTTTTACAAAAGAAAAAAGCCTCGCTTGCCAGCTTTCATGGTGCTCCAAAAGTCCCAGTGGCCGAGTGAGCAAAGCACTGGCGTGCCATTCGAGAGATGCGTGCTTCGAATCCTCGAGCAACGGATATTTTTTTAAGTTAATCTTCCGTTGAGTTTTAGATTTTATTAAAAAAAATATGTATTTTTGCATTTCATTTAGTTTTTAAACACTTATTTTATGTATTGTTTTCTTTTTTATTTATTTATTTTTTTTTAACTCATTGTTTTAAAAATTTAGTTTTAAGAAACTTGTTTCATGTTATTATTTTTTTAACTTTTCCCCGTTTTTAGTTTAATTTTATGTTAATTTTTTCTTAAATTCACTTAACTTATGGGAACTTATTTTATATATACTTTTTCTTTACTTTAATTGTTTTTTTAAGTTAATTTTTCTCTTATTTTTTAGTTTTTATTATTTTAAAAAGATGAATATATTTTTCAAGTTCACTTCACTTTTGGGAACTTAGATATATCTATATATGTATATTTTTTAAATTTAATTTTTTCTTTTTTAATTTAGTTTTCTTTTAGGTTTTAGATTTTATTGTTTTAGAAAGTAATTTTTAAGCAAAAATAAACAAAACCGACTTCAATTTCCATTTAAAAATTTAAGAGATTTGTTAATTTCTTCATGATCCTAAAATCGGATCTAAACAAAATTAGAATCGGACCACATCCTTTAAAAAACGAATTATAGAAATCGGTTACGGGGTCGAAAGTTATGCGGTAACACACATAAAAAATTTTCCGACGTATTGATAAACTCCTCCGTTTTTGAAGTGGGTTAAAAAGAACTACATTTTTAAATCCATTTAATTTTTAATTTTCCCCCTTTCTTTAACTATTTTTTTTAATTTTTATTCCTTATTGTTTAAAAAGACAAATATGACTTTAATTTCCCTTAATTTTTGGGAGCCTTTAACCTCTTTTAAATTTATTTTTAATTTTTTTATTTTTTATTTTAGTTTTCTTTTAGATTTCATTGTTTTGAAAAGAAGATTTTTTTTAATTCCATTTTATTTTTAGAAAGTTACTTATTATTTGTTTTCTTTACTTTAATTAATAATTTTTGCCTTCTTTAAGTTAATTTTTTTAATTTTTATTTTTTATTTTACTAAATTCCTCTTAGTTTTTGCGAACTTATATATATATGAATAGCTTCTGCGGATTCTTCCCTCACATCATCTCCACGACCGCATTTCGCCTAGCAAATGATGTTGCTGAAAAACGATAATTTTTCGCACCACTTATTTAAATTTATTTATTGTTTCGAATTCGGTTGGCCCATTGTGTGCATAGAGGAAAAACTTTCACGCGGCTCGTTGAGTTTGAAAGAAGCTGCAACGAAGTTAATTTGGGCATCGAGAGAGCGGGCGAGAAACGCCGCGACATAGCGCTGTTTACAAAAGCTTCAAACAGGTAATTTCGTTTTTTTTTCCTCTCAAAAACTTTACATTCGTTTTTGCCACATTTTCTATTATTTCGCCCAACAACGCCGGCATGCAATACATCAAACGTAAGAACGGCAATTAATTTATGTTGATTGCCTGGATCAGCCTACCTGACACCATCCCTTGCTTCTTCTTCAAAAAAAAAAAAAGAACAAAGCTAGCCGCAGTCAAATGGAAAAGTATACAGAGAAGAAGCTAACCGTATGTCAGTGGGCCTGGGAAGGGGTGTATGAGTGCTAAGCGTCGTGCGAGGGTGTGTTAATGTAGACAGCAGCTGTCCAATTTCGATATAAATCAAACTGTTACGAAAGGCATGCCCTTAGCCCACCTCTGCCAGCTATTCGACTACCTGTCTTACTTTCCGACATTTCTTATTTATTTGTTTCTTTTAATTTAATTTCGTTTGTTTACAGCTACAGAAACTTTTCGCTGGAATTTAACCGGAATTTGGGTAATAATTTCTTGTCTTAATTGCCTGCGGTTATATTTAATATTTGGGCTTCGCATATTCGCTTTGGCCTTGCACTTTTGCTTTTACGAATTCAATTATGAAAATATTTGCTGTATCAATGGTTTATGCGTTCTTTGATGTTATCGTTATAGGTATGTAAGTATTTCTTACAAGTTTTAAATATTTTTAAGTTCTTAGTCAATCGAGAAGAAAATTTTTACTATGTATCTCGAATTCTAAAATGTGGCGTTTCGCATACCCTGAATAATTTAGCTTGAAATTAAAAGAAAATATAAAGTTTCGATTGAATTGATGGAAACCTTTAGGGTCATTTTCTTAAGTAGCTTTGAAAATGTATCCGCCTTTCCAGCATATTTTTTACGAACAGAATTTGTATTCAAAGGGTAGATAAATTGTAAAAGCTACTTGCGAAAACAGCCCCTAAAAAACTCGATTCAAGAATTCGGCCTTCGTATGCTATTATTGAATGTCTTATTAAAGCTGCTTATAGGAAATTCGAAGAAATTTGCAACAAAGAGTTAATAAGTGCAGATTTTACCATGCTTAAAAGTTACCATAATGATACCTCCGGAGAATTTATTTTCTTCTTTTCTATAGCAAATTGCCCACTAACTCACTTTTGCATTCTCGTCCTGGCTGCAATAGCGGATCGCGCGTCTAAAAGTATGCAATGTAGATCTTAAGTACCCTTTCAATTTTCTTATTACATATTTCAATCCCCTAATAAACATTCATAAGTACGTAATTCTTAGTCGCCGTGTAAAGTGTAAAATAAATATACCTACTTAAATATATTTTTAAGACACCTGAATTTTCGATCGAGTGATATGGAAGGAGAGAGATTTAAGGGCAGGCATATGAAGTGGTAACGCAAAATGTGAGTATATTACCAATTATTTTTTGAACCTGAGGTTTATTCAATTAAATAAAGGTGCCACATCTGCAATAATTTATGCTGAACCCCTGTTCGGCTTGTAAGCAGCCGCAAACTAAATCCAAAAGCTACTCCAGGAGTGGAGCATAGAGTTGGTGATACAGAAAAAAAGGAGCGGTAACCGATCGTGTGATGTACCAAGCTGTGTGATACTTTAACCACGGTCTGGCATGGCAGCGACTTGTTAAATCATCATCTTGAGTGAGGTGAAATTTGAGAATCACATAAAAATGTATATCCTCATATGGACATGTGCGCGTGGGTGTTTGCTGTATTCACCTCCACGTGTGACAAAGTGTACTCCCTACACGGCCAGCGTATTTCTTCCAATGTCAGCTCGACTGTAATCACCATAGGCAGAATGCCATCAACGCACCACAGTAACCTTAGTATACTCAAAGGAGGAACTGCTCAAAACCAGGTTTGTATGGAGACGCTACGAAATCAGACTCAGACATTCAAGAACCCAAGATCTTATTGAGGCAAGAGGTTAAACTATCGGAAATCCAGAATCAATCCAGAGGTTTGGAGGAGAGGAACGTCCGTACAACACCGCAAGCCTCTTCGCATGCCTCACACCCACCACCTATCTGACAGCGAGAGCGCTCCGAAACTAACGAAAAGAACGGCGCGCTTAGTAGGACCTAGGCTTGAAGAATCAGATAGGAAATCAAACTTTGTCGCCGCCATATTTCTAAATGCTTATAAGAGATTGGAAAACTACAGTTGTTTTAACCTACAGCATCTGATATTCAGTCTCGCGCTTTACAAATATGCCTATGCATAGAGTAATACAAGGGTGATGCAAATCTCTGACAGCAATTATTTGTGATATGTTAATGATTTATTTTTATTTCGGACAATTGACTCTAAAGGCTTTGGCAAACTTAGTCATGGAGCAATACTCAGTTGAACAACACATTTTTACCTAAACGGATATGCTAACAAGCAAAAATGCACCCAGTACAAGAAAAAATATCCACACACAACGAATACTATTTCGTTTTTCGTTTTGTGCATTTTAATCTAGTTTTACATTCCTTACAGATGGTTTTTGGGCTGGCGGAGTTATCGGACTGTCCTTCTTCGAAAATGATGCTGGTATCGTGAAATGATAACAAACTTTTTAAAGTATGAATTAGATGACATGGACTTGGAAAATATGTGTGTTCCACAGGACCGTTCCACTTGTCACACAGCGCATGAAACATCTGCGGTCTTACTGAACTTCCCAATATTTGTGCAGGTAACCTGTGCAATTGTAGCAAAATATGGAAGCGAATTGGACTGAAACCTTGGATCTGGGATAAGTTGAGTTTAGAGAGATAGTGTGATGGATTCAGTTCAAGGACTTTTAGAATCGCGTACGCGCATTATAAGGCACTGAAGTGGTCTGTTTAGTGGTATGTTTAGTGCTGTAAAGCGAAATATATTTCACCCTACATACATTTCTTATACACAGACTAGTGAAATTTTAACCACCAGCCCCAAAAAAAAGTTAATTTCTCTTTCTTTACTTCTCACTTCTACTATTGCTTCACATAATTTGACCAACTTTTTGGGTCTATAAATTTTTATTTAAGCGAAAGTAATTTTCTATGCCATCAAGCTTTTGACATTTTTCTCACCCCACTGCCTAGAAGTTTCAGCAACCAGTCTACTTTTCGGGGCATAGGAAGATTTATACGCTTAGCCGTGTAGCAAAAATAAAATTTTAAGTTGGTCATGTGTGAAATGGCGCATACAAAACCAAAGGCATAGATGTACAAAAATGTACATGTACGTGTGTTTGAGTAAAGCTAACACTTCCGTAGTACCTACATATGTATGTGTGTAAGCACATACAACACAAGTTCATAAAAAATGTAAGTAGCCCAAAAGTCATGGCCTTACTGCTTTAGAAGTAGCTGGGTGCTGCTACAAGTAGCTCTAGTATGTTGCCAACCGTGGTGTAGTGAAGTGCAGCGAGGCTTAAAATTTTTCAAGGAATTTAATGCCATATGTATGGGCAATAAAACGGTGGAAGAACAATTTGGTAGAAGAAAAATTTCTAAGCTTTTTGTAATAAAATGCAAAGCAAATATTTTGGTAATCAAATTATAATCTAATATTGTATTGCCGATATAATGTACATATGCATATGTCCGCATATTATGCAGAATAATTCCTAGATCATAAATTACCCTTGGCGTATGAGTAACCTTATTGACGGTCCAAAGTAAAGAGGAACTGCCGTGATTCCGAATACCGCTAACGTTTGGTATTTACTGTAACTAAGTGGAGTGAGGACCATAAAAAGAGTACACCATTAGAATTTTTCTTGAGATTTACCAGCCTAGACAACACCTAAAATTAAGTTAGATTAGGAAGGCGCGTACGAATGACTCGTACTTCCACTCGGATGCAGATTTGCCCACTGTGAATGCCCTCTCTATCCGATATTGTCAGTGTAGGGTCTTTTGAACAATTTACTATTCCAGATGAAGCTATGGAGCTCCAATACTTTCATCTCTGTTATATCCCCAAAACTATTAAAAGAGCGTCATCCCAAATGATTGAGACAGCTGGACTGGAGAGCGGGGTATTGACTTTGGAAGTGGTGAATCTATTCCTCTTCTTCCTCAATCCAACAATTTCTTAAGAGGGAGATTTTTAGTATAATTACGCCATCGATGGAAAATTGGTAGACGCCGGTACGCCCTTACTAAAGATTTGTTCAGCGTGAATAGTTATGCAGTACGACTCCATTGATCCATAGTTCATAAGTTTCAGCTGTGGTTATCCGCCCAGCACTTATTTGCTCTCTCCTCTACGTTGCGCCTCCTAGAGAATCTGTATTCGCCTCGGAGGAAAGCTTCAGGCTAGTCCTGGCTAGCTGTGGTAAGTGAAATTTCGGTATTTTTTTTTTTTTTCGTGAGCAAGACAAAACCTGTTTTGGAGGGGTTAACTCCTAGCCCATCTGTTTTGTTCAGTTGGCAAAGCTGTCCAGTTACGATTCCATAACAGCGTAGGCAACAACCTTCGTTCTACTTACTTCAAAGTTTTCTAACAATTCACTTAACACCAAGATCCGTCGGAGTTCTCCTTATTGTTCTTCTAAACATGGTCACTGTTTCTATAGCTGCGTTGCTTCCGTTTCGACACTATTGAAATCGCTGTCAACATCTAAGAAACAAGCTAGGGTTTGTTCCCTGTATTGCAGTAACCTTTCAATAGCACCGATCACTTCGTCGAAATCGCTATCGACTGTTCTACTCTTGCGGTAGGCATGCCGCGCTATGTACTTTGCGTAGAAGCGAGTACTCCCCGGTATGATTTAACTGTTTTAAGTATGATGATGTTTTAGAATAAATATCACCCTGATCACCCTCCAAACTTTGGGGATGTTCCCAGCTGCCAAGCACCTTGTAAGTAAGCTCGTAAGATATTTTCACAGAAGTTTTCTAACATGACCGACACTACCTCATCCAGTCTTGCGGACTTGCAGGAAGAAGAGCAAAACTTGACCTTGTATTGAAGGCAATTCAGATATTGATAGCACAACCCTTACCGATAAGAGATGCTGATCACAGTTCACTCCATTCCTTTTCTACATAAATTCGGAAAAACAAAAGCTGGAAAAAATCTATTGTAGAAGAAAATGATGCGCTGAGTGAAAAACCTATTACTAGTAAAGGCTTTAATAATATAAACCTCCAGGGGAATTCTGATCGAATTTTTTGAATTGAGTGAATAGTTACGCTAAATTTCCATCGCGAAAATGCTTTAAATCAAACGCAGTAGCGCCTAAAAGTATACAACCGTTGCATATTGTTAGGCTCACCTGCTATCCTTTTGGAGATATTTGGTAATCAAAATTAGCTACAGCAAATGTTGGAATCTAACAGCTGGATATCTAAGCTAAAAAAAAAAATTAAGTAACGTTCCAACAAGGAAAGATTATATTCTTCTAAAAACTTCCTTTGGTATAATTCGAGAACTAATCTCATCCCATTACCTCTTTACCAAACATTTGCTTTCAGTAAATTCCTCCATTTTCTTAATTTTTGGCAACTTTAATTCTCGCCTCCAATACGCCTAAAAGCAGACTAGCCAAACTTTAACGAACCAGATGACTGCTCATTTACTGGCGCAAATTAACTCAGCTTAAAGGTGAATGAAGCAGCGCCACTGATACACACTACACCCCTACCGCCTAACACTCTTCCTCCTTAATGCTGCTCAACAGCGAAAAACTCAAACAGAGCACAAATTTTTCCAACGACCTCAAAGGGAAAAAAACTTTCTCTCACACCTGTCAGCACTCCCACAGCGACAATAAGCTCGCGCACTGAACGTAAAGCGAAATTAGAGCTGTAAAATGAACTTTAAGCAGCACTCGAAAAAGAAGAACACGAAGAAGCAGATAAAGATGGTAAACGTCGAAGGAGGTGGCGCTGGATGTGAAGAGCAGTCAATGAAAGACAAGACAATGCGCGAAATGATGCTACTTGCAGCCGGTGGTTTGCGGCAACGGAAAAGTCAAATAGAAATGTGGGGCGAACGAGGCCAAACGGATATCTTGCGACTGTGCAATGTTAGCGAAGCAAACGAAGCAGAAGAGCAGGAGAAGCAGCATGGTGAGTCAAAAAGTCAGCAGCGATGCTTTTAAGAGCCAGGGGAGAGCGACCGATGGGGGCAGGCAACCGATGAAATTGGAGCAAAGTGAAGACAGCAGTCGAAAACCAAAGTGTTGTAAGCTAAAGAGGAAGTGGCAACAACAGCAGCAGCATTTTTTTGCTTTTTGTTTTTTGTTTTTTGAAGTGTCGATCTTAAAGCAAGCATGAAATTAAGGCAGCCAACGGGGGCGAATTTAAGGCTTGTTGGCGAGGGGGAGGGTAAAGATGTGAAGCAAAGCAACTCACTATGTTGTCTACTCATTACTGGAGGGTGACCTGCAATCTAGTGCAATGCACATACCCCTACTATATATGTATGCATGTATGTATGAGTGTGTGTGTGTGGGGGAAGCCAAAAGCATTAAAATAAGAATAAAATAAAAATAGCAAACAAGATTTCGCGAAACAAATTAGCAAAAGCTGCGGCAGACACTTCACGTCACTGCGCTGTTTTACCTTTACGAAACAACAAAATGGTGTAAGCAAAAAATTTTTGAAAAAAAAAATTTCAAACGAAAACAAATCTGCAGCTTGCGCTTCATGAAAGACGAAATTTTATCGGCTTACAGGGGTTGCAATGCTCTGCTGGCTTTGGGTTTGCCCTCTGCTTATTTGTTGTGGTAATCCAGCGCAGTCAGTTGTTTTTGTTTTTGCGCCGCATTTCGTTAAAATTACAACACCCAAAGGTGTAATTGAATCAAATGAGGAGAAATTCGAGATTACTTGAGAAATGTGGCACACAGTGATGTGGCAACACACACACCCACATAAACCAGTGTACAACCCACACACAAAGCCATACACATCCACACACGTCAGCACGAAGCGCTAAATTAACAAAGCTGTTACCAGCTGCAACATAATGCATTCCAATGGAGGTTTTGCAGCTCTGGAGCACTGTTGCTGTTTTTGTTTGAAGGAATGAAGTTATGTACCTACATTTTTTGCTTTTCACATAAAGCAGCAGTCTTTATTACACTATGTAATTTTGCTATCTTTCAGAGCATTTTTATTGTAATCGCTGTAATATTTGTTTTTCATTTTGTTGCTCCTCGTGTCAGCTGGCTTAAGTCGGCAGGTATTTAGCGGCTTTCGCTAAACTCGGCTGCATGCAGCTGCTGTTGGCACAAAGGTCTCAACGTGTGTATATTCATTCAGACACATATGCCCGCACATATGTATACGAGGATAGTGTGTTATATCAGTATCTTTTTGAATTTCACGCATATGTAGTAAATCTAAGTCAGTGGTAGATCGAGCGCGCTTTTAGCTTACACATGTCTATACAAAACGTTGTGAAAGCTAAAAAAAAGTTCTACATGCGTCGTTTTAAATCAGTGATGCTCAGAGAGAGCTTTTATTCTGCAAGCGTCTATACAAAAAGCATAGAAAGCTTAAAAGAGCTTTACCCGCGGGCAAGGCGGTGCCGATATAAAATCTACAGAGAGCTTTGAGGAGTTTCGACCACGGGCGCTTCTGAACGTCATTGCCTTAAATCAATGTTAGCCTCTTCATAGGAATGCGTGCCAAAAGCTTTAAAAGCTCTTTGTATAGTTTGCATACGGATGACACAAAATAAAAACTTTCCTGGCCAAAGCTACTCTAAATCAGTCAGTAGCAAAACAAGGAAGAGATTTTTAAAGCTTGCTATATTTTATATGAGCCTGTCACATAATAAAAGCTCTCACTCTTATCTCCGCTACTCTAAATCACAGGTAACAACTTAATAGGCCAAAGTTTTTACATATATACGCCGGTTACGGAATAAAAGCTCTATCTGACCAAGACTGTTCTAAATGTAACATTGCTCTCATCAATTCCCATCTGTGTCAAAGTAAGAGAATCCTACACCATTTAATTGGTGTTTGCCAAGTTTTGAAAGCAGTCAGCTTCGTGAATATCAACGATAATGAAAAATAGAGAACCTTTTGTGCCATAGCAATGACACATCCAGCAATACTCCCAAATTTTTGCCCTTACGAGTATTTCTTGTTTCCGAACTTAAAGAATTGGCTCGACGGTAATAGATTCGGGTCGATCTAGGAGGTGAACTCCTATTTTGAGGAACTTAAGCAAACATATCATAAGGTCGAAATTGAAAGTTTTGAAAATATTGGACTAATTGCACCAAGCTTTTCGCAGAAAAAGCTCTGCTGAAAAGTGAAAAGCTTTTTTGCTGGCAAAATATATTTTATTTACGAGCGCTCGGTTTCTCACTATAGTGACACATACCTCAAAAACAATGCAGTAAGGATCAAAGAAGAAAGAAAAGCCAAACGAAACAACTAAACTTAATCAGACAGGTATAGCAACCTCTGTTTTGGTAAAGAAAAGAAATGTCAAAAAATGTTTTTAAAACAACATACCTTTTTCCTTGGAAGGGAAAAGGGACAATTAATCTCCTAAAGATTAAAGTGAGTAGAAAAAGAATAAAAAATCACAAAAAATATATTTCCCGCTTCACTTTACTCCTCCATAGAATACAAATTGAGCAAAACAAATTTAACTTTTTTAACCAGACTTTCTGTATGCCAAAAATTATTAAATTCTTTAACTTTCAATTACATACACATATGTATATATATATATACGTCTATGTACATAATGCACGAAAGCAACTAAAACGCAAAAATACTTTATGATTTAAATGTAAACATTTTTTCCCGACATTTAAAAAAAAAATTACTTGTTTTGCGAAAAACAAATTAGACTCACACAAAATGAAATTTAAAAATTTATTACTTTCATTTATTTGTACAGTCCTCGGTCGCAGACAATGTCCCTTTTCTAAAGCTGCGGTCAAAGGTGTGTCTGTGTGGCAAAGGTACAAATGCAAGCGAATGCTTAGGATACCAAGTGAAGGTTAAATGGGTACAGAAAAAAGGTCAACAAGCCGAGAGACATGTGAAATTGAAAAGTGAAAAATTAATTTGATTTCGATGATACAAACGAAGGTAGTACCAAAAGAGTAAAGAAGTAATACTGCAGTGTAGTTTTTATTTCGGGAGACTAAAATAAAAAAAGAGAAACATTTATTTTATATAAATTACTAAAATGAAAACTTCGTATATTTTTTTTCAAAGAGTTCCCTTAAGGAATTAAAATAAAATTAATAAATTAAGAGAATTAATCAAGCCGACAACTTGACTAATAAAAATTCAAAATACAAAAAGCAAATTTACCTTTGGACCCGAAAGTTTATCAAGAAATCCCAGAAAGTCCCGAAAGACCCGAAAATAACGAAAGATGTCGAAAAACTAATTATTATAAAGTTTTCCGAAAAGTTCCGAAAAAACCTATAAAACTCACAGAAATTCAGCAGAATTATTAAAGTCTCCGAAAACTTAAAATGTTCAAGAGAAACAACACACATACCCGCAAATAACAGAAGCTGCCGAAAAAACGAATCATAAGGACTTTCGATAAGTTCCGAAAAACCAGAAAAGTCCAAAAAATCTCGAAAAATAGGTCACAAATTCTAAAAATTTCGCAAAAAAAATTTCAAAAATTGTGATTTCGAAGAAATTCATAAAAGGCCCCTTAAATTTATTGATAATGGTTTCCGAATAATCCAAAGAAAGCCCGAAAAATTTCGACCAACGAAATTGCAAACATTTCCCAAAAAAATAGGAAAATTCTCGAAAAACACGAAAATCAGAAAAAATTTTAAAGAGATCTGCAACTAACGAAAGATGCCGAAAAATGTATAATAACTATTTCCGAAGGTTCTGAAAACATCCAGAAAATTGCCGCAAAAATACCGAAAATTTCTTGAAAAATCTCGAAAACCGCGAAATTTCTCAAAAATTTTTTAAATCCCAAGTAAAATTCTCGAAAAATCACGGAGAAGCTTAGTTATCGTAAAAACCCCGAAGACCTCTTAAAAAGTCTGGAAAACTGCTAAAATCCGGAGTAACCCCGAAAAATTATAAACGCAAAATACAGAAAATAAAAAAATCCAAAAATTTCGAGGATATTACTCGAAAACACCGAAATATATTTTTTGGTCAAAATAAACTAAATTCTTACTTCAGTACAAAAATTATTAAAATGTTTAACTTTAAGTTGACCTTAAGCAAGTTGCAATTCTAAAGAAATGTTTTAAGTAACTACTTTTATTTCAGTAAAAACAAACTTTACATTTGCAGTAAACTTTTAAACATTCAAAACGACAAAATAAATTGCATGTCCTTTCTTTGTCTAAAATGTTAATCAATGAAAAACCTCACTCCTTTTTCCCCTTCTCCCGTTGGCCGCCTCTGCATAGCATGTCAAAACACTTAACCGCCCACATAATTTTTCCGTATGAATAGTTTGCGGCAACAGCTCAATTAAAAACTAACCAGCCTGCCACCAGCTATCAAAGCTAGTCGCACCAGCAAACAAAAGCCCAATTACACTACCAGGTCAGGAAGAGCATAGAAGAACGCCTGGTGCCACACAAAAGCATCCCAACTCAGAGAGCAAACCAAACGGAAATGACAGTTATTACTAAAGATAAACCACCGAGCAATTTTAGAGTGACC
>NW_023458562.1:28656217-28704413 GCF_013731165.1 Rhagoletis pomonella
AGGTAATAAGTGGCATAGAACGTTTTGCAGTATCACCGACGATAAATGAGGTGCTTTCCTGACCACAAGGCTTTTAAATGTCTTATGAAACTGCTTGAAGTGCAAATATGCCTCGAAAGCATCTACTCGTGCCACAAGCAAGGAGGACCAGTCTCTAGACTCGTCAGGACTATCCACCCGAACGTATCAATTACTTTGTGTAAAAAAGTTTAAAACGCTGTTACTAAACAAGTATAGGGAACCCGTCAGCAGAACACCTACATAATTGATAAAAAATAAGAATCATTTTCCATTTAAATTGCTGGTGAAACCGGCGGATAGGGTACGACTTCATACAGAAAGCGCACTACATTATACAGCCCAACTCTGAATACTCCCGAGAAGGTTGTGCTCCCAGAATTTATTTCTCCCGAGAAAGAAATCCTCCAAGTTTAACTCCCAGGGAGAAGCATTTTCGCCGAAAATTTGGGAAAAGGAAATTCAAACTTCGAAAGAGCTGTTTGACAGTTTTTTGGCAGCTCAACTCCGTCATTTAAAAGAAAAAATCTTGAGGGAATTTTTATTTATGATAGGAGGAAAGTGATAAGAGATAAAACTCCCAGGGAGTTTCTGTTCAGAATCGGGCTGATAGTGAAATTACCATAGACTTATTCAATTTATGTATGTTTCTTTAACTACATCCGTAAGGCAACCTCCTAAGAATTATTTGATTCAAGCGGCGTAAATCCTGCCAAACATCAATCCTTAATACAGCGGCTTTTTTGGTATTGGCATGACGAATCTTTGGCTGAAATAAGGCTTCACACGAGGCCTTCATTGTCGGAAAAGTTTCGCTTTATAAAATTCCATATCCGGAATTCAGACCTTACCTTATATGCGAAATGTCCACGTCAACGATAATATTTGTTTGTAGAATTTTTGTCATCGTTATTTGGCGATGGGTTCCGAAGTGTCCAGTGCACGCTAATTACGTGACATACATAACACCTGAAATCTTATGCCATATTTACATCGGTATGACATTTCTTAAGCCAAAAGAAATCAGTTGGTATTGCAAAAGGTAAGGCGTCAACGAAGATCGACCTATCTCGGCAGCCGATTCGAAAACGCCCTATCTCAGAAAGCTTTTCAAGAACGCCCTACATCAGAATTTTATTGAAAAACAACCTATCTCAGAATTTGGTTGAAGAACGCCCTATCTCAGAATTTGGTTCAAAAATGCCCTATCTAACTTCAAAATATATCGAAAATAACATTCTACACACAAATTCTTGAAAAGTTCTTTGAGATAGGGCGTTTTCGAACTGCCTGCCGAGAGAGGTCGATCTTCCACTCAGCAGTCGATATGTACCTTTTTGTAATTTTAACAGTACGCTGACCTGTAGATTTAAAGAAGAGGAATTTTGAAGGATAGGGAAGCATCTGATGCTTTACAACCCAGCAGGTAAAAACTCGGTGACACTGAAAAGAGGACCACCTGATTCTCACATTGAAGCTACGCGGCTGTCATATGACCTTTTCTATCTTTGAATGGCGAATGGGTTTATTTAAAAAGAGTACGCTACGAAATCGGAGTTTTTATAAAGTCTTTCAAGCGTTTGTATATCTTGATGACTATGCATCACTCTTGCGGCAGCAGTGAAGATAATAACTAACCTGTATCCAAAGGTGTTAGGTGATTGCAAAGAACAATTCAGCGGTGCAGTCGGCGCTTAGACTAAAGGCAACAAGGTATTAGTTCAGATTATGCAGTTCCTTAAGCCTGTTTTAAGAAATCAAAGAGGTTGACGAAGGTGAAGTCTTAGTTTTTCTATGCATTTGTCACCCGTACCTTTCACCATAGCGACAGTTTAGAATTTGGGTATTGCAGGTCAACTTTGAGAAATTGAGGCTGTTCTATTTTAAAGATGAAAATTTAAATAGAACGGTTTCGCAGCAGAATGTTTTCACGTATTCTCAATGCTGGTTTTGTACTGCTATTCGGTCCAGTGCTATGAGAATATACAGAGCCATACCTCTTTTCATCAGACGTAGTCCTACGAGCGTCATATATTCTTAGAGAAAAGAGGCATTGCATAATCTTTCCGGGAGTGTTCGGGTTCTATGGGTTACAGATTCCTGTAAGTACTTTCTATGTACAAGTTTTTACTTACTAGCTTCTGGCTTAGCCAAACTTAGCCTAGACCAGGGGGTCTAAAGTGTATTGCGATTCGAAAAGCAAACCCTTCGAATACAAGGCACTATGAATTTGTATAAGTTCGTGCCCCCTTTCGAACCGCATTGAGGGTCTAATCGCAAAACTGAGTAGGTCCTCAGAGTTAATGGCCTACAGAGCTGCCCATAAAAAGTAATTTGCTCAAACAAAAATTATTATAGAAAAATATAATATATCTCGTCTATCACGTTGGTGCGAGCCGTAGAAATACATACATCTCCTCAGCTAAAAATAAATTTAAGTCTATTTACACTCTTGTCACAATCTCCAAACCTGCGAACTCATTTATCAATTGTGACAAAGGACTACTTAGATTTAAAGACATATCATTCACATTCACCTCATCCACACAGTCTCTCTATTGAGATCAACCATCCTGTTTTCTATTTACAATTGCAGTAACATTCATCTTCATCAACTAACTTGAATAAAAACTATTTTTGCATTTAAATTGGTAATTAATGTTCGTGACTGAATAACAAGTGACGCGAAAGATTGGACTGAATAGGAATATATAAAAGAAATTTAATAACAAGCGTTGAATAGAGATAAATAACAATTGCGGAGAATAACGGTACAATAAACTAAGCGACAACTAAAGGAAACGGACAAAAGCGGTCGGTCGTAGATAAAGTGTAGGAATAGAGAAAGTTTTAAAACGAAAAAAAGAAGCAGAGCCGGAGAGAAGTAGAGTGAGAAAGAAGAGGAGTTTGCGAGAGAGGCAGCATTTAAAAGTGTGAGAGCAACGCCTAGGTCAATTATAGACCATTTATTTCAAAGCTGGAAATCAATTATGTCCAAAGCTGCAGAAGTAGGCAGCTGAATTCGCTGTTAGCTGAAAAAAATATGCGCAGAAACGGTTAACAGGCGAATGGGGGATTAAGGGACTTTTAGCAAAATGAGTGCAGTATTCTTTAATAGAGTAAAAATCTCACCCAAAACAATGGAACAGCTGATTGCTCTATCTATTCTTCTAAATACAGCTTGTGTGCTTGATGCGATTTAAATGAGCTACACTTAGCAAGCAAACAGAAGTTATCTTTAAATTAAATCAAAAATAGCGAAATAACACAAAGAAAAATACAGCCGAAAATGTGCAGAAAATCTTCGCTGTGACACCCAAAGTGCCAGCGTTGTACCATAACTCCATCTCGCTGAATCTTCAAAGCTAAAACATTGTCTGAACATTTCTTTTTTGTAAGTAAATTTCACATGCAAATGTCTACAAGTCATGAATAATAATGTTGCTCTTCAAATCTTGCTTGCACCGCTGCTCTTATTGTATTTTTTTTAAGTATTTTTCTTTCTTATTATCTCTCATCATCATCATCATCAAACGCTAGGTTCCATCAAACTATGCACCTCCCTTCTTTGTTAAATAACAACATCACTTCTATTTTCTTCTATTTAGTCATTATGTTTTTATAGCTATAAAATTTATTTCTTTTTTTTTGCCGACATTTTTGTATTCTTTGCCACTTCTGCTGCGTTCTGCCTACTTTTAGGCGTTACAGCCGTTGATTTGTAAATTTCATTTTGGTGATAAAACATTTAAATGTGTCCGAGCATGTACATAATTTATCTTCTAGTCGCCAGTGGCTTGAAAGCTTGCAAGAAGCTGAAGTGACGATGTCTTGTTAGATTTGATTAATGATTTGGCATTGTTGGTGCGGCTGGGAAACTGAACGATGGAGGTACAAACATTTATGTAGAGATACATATGCGTGTACATATTTGGGAGAAACGAATTAAAAAACTCAAAAAGCTTGTTGGTTATTTAAATATACATTAAACGCTGCCAGGACCTGCCTAAAGGAATGACTTAGGAAAAAGATAAAATTGGTTCGAGGTGATGAAGAGGTCTCTTCCTGGGGCCAGCCACATAACGTATGGACTTCTTAAGGGATTGTTTTCAGAATAAATTGAGTCCGGAAAACTTAGCGGAAAGACTTTTACGTGGTGTTTTCTGATGTCTCCGACCAAAAAACCACTTACAGAGCCAATTGCTTTTGCTCCCAAGAAGCAAGCAGCCTAACTTTATCGCTCTGTAAGCTGTTGCTACAGTGTTTCTAGCGCTATATTTCTCCAGTTGATGGATACTGAGTTCCTTCCTAGAAACATCAGAAGCCTTATTGAGTATCTTAAATGCTAGGTTAAACATTACGTAGGTCAACCTTTGCAGAAACGGCCTTAAGGCACTCTTTAAATGGCATTCATTGAGAGCCAATTAACACATTCGTAAGCCCTCGCTCTCGGAAAGTTTTCATCAAAAGGCCAGTCCATACCAATCATAGATGAAAAACTCGGCAAGCAAACTCGTGCCAATTTTAAATCAATCCCGACAAGCGCCAAGTATATGAGTCGGTTATATGAATATACGCGAGCTCAAGATAATCGGTATCTATGGGAAAACATATCCAGCATTAACCGCCAAAAAACGGTTTTTGATGCAGAAACACTCCTAGAGTATCTGCATGTATTTCTGCATAAAAACGAAAATTTTGCAAACCAAATGTCGCTTACGTTTTTTACATATATGTCCACTCATGTCTAGGCTGAAAGTTATACCATCTGGACACACAGCGAAGCGACTCTTATACCCTCAGATCTTATCAGGTAAAATTAAATTGGTCAAGAAGTGCCTTAAATGAACTGAACTCCCCTTTTCTCAGCAATCGAGTGTGGGTTCTCGGGGTTCCAGGATGCATTGGAAGTAAAGAAAATGAAACATTCTCATTTTGGTTGTTGGTGTTTCTGGCAGGGTAGGAGTATGATGTACTATCATTCCTTGTCAAATTTGGTTTGGAGACAAACCGGTTTCGGCGTTGGGCCATCTTCAGTGACATATAAAACACGCTTACAGGAGTGCATGAGCTCATCCAATAATAACTTAAGAACCAGCACGGAAATTTTTACAGATGTGGTGTGATCACTGTGTTTATTTTATAAATTTTTCCAAAATAAATATGTATGTATATACTTGTTTACTCAATAAATTTAAGCACATAGTCCTCAACCTCCATTGATTTAAATTTTCTCTCTTCCTTCTTCCTTTACATACATATGTATGTACATAGATTGAATATTCATTACTCCTAAGCCACTTTTTAATAAATTTTAAATTCTTACATTCAACGTACAAAGACGATTGCTTTTTAATTCATTCTAAATTGTCGTCTGCTTGTATTTAGATTCCTATTGATTTGATATTCAAATTTGTTGCTATTCGACTTTCCATTCAACAGCCAAAATAATCAGAACAACAAAGCTTGCAGTATGACAAAATTGAACTTGTCAAGTTGTGTCAACAAACTTTACACTTGAACGGAGCCATGAATTCTATATACCATTGATTATCTAATAATTAATTCAAATCTGACCCAGATTTTAAAAAGTTTCCAATCAAAAAGAAAATAAATAAAAAAAATAAAAATATCTTTTGCTGGACATCGTGCATGCATGAGTGTGTTTGTATTGTTTGCTTATCCTGTGAGGAAACGCACTGGTACCGAACTGGTTTCCACTAGTCCTAGTTAATATCAGACTTGTTCATTTTTGGCGATAATGATCTGGAACTCCATTGGTTGAAATAAGTGCAAGAGGAATGCTTTCGGGTTTTTTTTTCTGCCAAGAGAAGGGAGAGACACTAAAAAACCAACTCATATATGAATTTGCGTAAGTGCAACGATTTCGATAGCTAAAAGCACTAATTGCTATAGCAATTAATTTTTTTTCGGCTATCCAGCAGTGAAATCATCCATAGTCAGTATATTAAAGGAATCATTATTTTTGCAGCTAGTTTTATATTTTTAAAGTTTTGAACAATAAAATCCAATCATTTTTGCCTTGCCAGAATGATTCTTTTTCAAATCACAGATCGAAAAAGTTAACTAAAGACATCTCAGTAGGGTGCTTCTCAATTCTGGCCACTTTGGTGACCAGAGCCCTAATTCTCACTACAGTCAAGGGATATTTTAACCTGACCATTACGAAATTACTACCTTTTTCATATCATCTGCTCTCTTCAAATGGTAGCGTTGGTAGAAGAAGCTTTTTTGGAAACGCCTAACGAAAATCGCAATCTGATTGGGTCTTATACATATATTAGTCCTCAGATTTTGGTAACCAGTTAAATGAAAACTCGCAGATTTTTTAAATAACTTTTTGGCGAGTATGTACTCTTGTATGCATATATTTATATACATAACAATATGTATAAATTAATAGCCGGCAATCCGAAATAAGCCCAATGAATGGGTAAATGTAAATTTTCGGCAACTATCTTCGATAAATTGTACGTACAGATATTGGCATTTTCAGCAAAGGATATAAGCACCAATACCCTGAATTCAGCACTTGTGTGGGCGGCAGGCATGAGTTACCTAAACAAAACCAATATCTAGAAAGCAAAGCAACAACACAAATATTGAAAATAAAATAACAAAAATCAACATTGTTAATGAAAAGCAGAGAAATGCAATTTATGCAGCAAATAATCAACAAAATACGAAAAGGACTAAATATGCATATACTTATGTATGTACATATGTATGCACATGGAAAATAACTATAAAATATTTTAAGTGAAAAAGTAACACTAACAAAAATAAGTCAGCTGCTGTAGGAGATATGTAAAAACTTGCATTCAGCAAATGAAATAAGTCAAATAAAACTAAGAATAAATACTGTGGAGTATGTAATGCATGCGAAAGAAAGTGAAGTGAATTTGCAGACCTGAGGGCGAAGGCAAACGAGCTAAGGCAAATGAGAGCACGCATTTATTTATTTATACATATGTGCATACATATGTAAGTGAACACGGGCGTCTAATGGATTTGGAATGGCGATGGGAGACTCCAAGAACGATTAGAAGAGGCGGTAAAGTATAATGGCTATATTTTTGTATACAAATTTCTAGACCCAAAAAGTATGGTCTCTGAGCAGATTACAGATATCAAAACCAAGAAAATAAAATATGAAATTTATAAAGAGATCCTTAGTATTTAGTTTTGTAGGCCATGCTCAAGTTGTCGTTCAAATTTTAGTAACTTATTTTCTTTTTTTCTGTTTTCAATTTAATTGCCTTTCATTTTTAACCGACGTCCAAAACAGAGGAGGTTGTCAGTTCGTCGGAATCGTTCCCACGACAGTCGGTTCTACGTAACCGTAACGACCCAGATTTATATCTGGCTAAGGACTGTCACTCCAGCAACACTCCCTAAAAAGTCTTTGGGGAATTTGTATGCTGTTACAACAACAACAGTTCGTCGGAATATTTTTTTTTTTATGTATGTTACCGCATAACATTGGATCACGTCAACCGATTCGATCTTTCCTCGATAATTATTTTTGCATCGGAAAGGTAGTATCTCAGAGGTGGTCCCATATTAATCTGGTTTAGACCATTGGATCATGAAATATATATATATATATTTTTATATGAGAATTGAAGTCGGTTTTGTTTTTTGCTTAAAATTTACTTGTTCTATTTTATTGTTTTTTTTTTTTTAATTAATAGTATTTTTCTATTTTAACCGACTTCCGACTTTTTTTTCGAAAAGGTAGTATCCTAGAGGTGGTCCCATACTAATCTGGTTTATATCCGATCATTGGATCACAAAATATATATATATATATATATATATATGTATATATATATATATATATATATGTATATATATATATATTTTTTTTTATATGAGAATTGTTTGTTTTTTGCTTAAAAATTACTTGTTTATTGTATTATTTTGTAATTTTTAAAAAGAAAAATATATTTTTTTATTCATAGTTTTTTCTTTTTTAATTTAATTTTAGTTTAATTCTTAGGTTTTATGATTTAAAAAACTTTTTTTTTTTTATTTAACTTTTAGTAACTTATTTTCGTTTTTTATTTTATTTTTTGTTTTCAATTTAATTCCTATTTATTTTTACATTCTATTGTTTTGAAAATAAAACAAATTTTTTTTATTTCATTAATAGTAATTTTTTTATGTTTTGCCTTTTTAAACTAAATTATTCTTTTTAATTTTTAGATTTCATTTTAGTTTTGAATAAAAACTTTTTTTCATTTCTTCAATTTTTAGAAACTTATTTTAAAATTATTTTTGTAATTAGGCTTTTTTGGCTTTCTAATTTAGTTTTGTTTTAACTTTTGGTTTTTACTGGTTTAAAAAGAAAAATTAATTTTTATTTATTTATTTTAATTTTTAGAAAACTTACTTCCAACAGACAAACAGAACACTAAGATCTCCTCATTAGCAGATCTTTCAATTAGCCTTTCGAAAGACACACAAGAGCTTTCCTGATGGTTACTAGAATCGACAAATCTCAGACGATATATGTACTATGGTGAGTTGAAAGACAGTTGCCAAAATTTCCCTGATAGTTCAAGCCGTTTGAGCTGTGTCGCGGAAAACACCAGTAATGCCGGCGTTTAGCATTTGGTTAAGCAATACAAAGTTGGCTGTTCCTCGAAGAATATCTGTCAGAAAACCGCCCAAATAGTTCAGTTGTTTAATGCCACTTAGAAGTGTTCCTTTCTAGCTTAGCTTCTTCTTTAGCTGTTTGGCTGAGAGAAGATGAAATCGGAAGTGAACCCCCTTGTACTTTCTTCGTGTACACCTATGAGTAACACCCCTATTACCATTGTTTGAGTTGAAGAAAATATAAAGTTTGTTAGCACAAAAGACAATGGCCTGCCAGGAGGTGCATTCGTTATCGAGGCAGGGAAGTCAACTTGCAAAATAAACTGGGTATCTCCGTTGTGAGATTAAATGTGAGTATACGCTCGTGAAGATTCACATATGCATGTAACGCTCATACTAGTAAGCTTCTTTGTACTTACATATGTATGTAAATATGGATATGCCTTGTATAAAAGTATGTTAGCAAATAAATACAATTTTCTAAAACATTTGACAAATAGCTTACATACATACATACATGCAAAAAAATAACAAATAATACACTTTCAACGAAGAGACAAAAGTTTGCAACTGGAAGAGCAGTAAGAACTCATAGACTCACACATTTATTAAAAATGCAAGAAAGGCAGGCGCACGAATGCAAGGCATACCCGGCAAGGGAAAAGAGTTACAAAAATTTCGACTACAAATTGTTTACATCATCAGGCTTAACACACAGAACACATGCAACAGCAAATGGAATTTTTGCAAATTTTTTGACAAATTGCTGCTGCAGCAGCATACTTCTACTGGCTTTATAGTATGCATCAGAGAGAGCGAGCAACAAAAGACAATACAGAATGAAATCCGGGCACGCAGTTGAACGATAGTGAAAATGAAGCGCAAACAAAAAACTGTACATGCCGAATGCGGCTGCACACACCCACGCACACGCACGCTCAGGGATATGTTGCATTGCATGTAAAAGAGTAGTTGTTGTGTTGCATGCAGGCAAGTGCAAATGAGTCCTTGAACGCGGCTTAAATATGGGACAACAATGCACTGCTCCGCAAGCCAGTTTGGGCGGGTGGCGCTGGAAATTAATGAGTGTCAACAGCTTTTGACAACAATACAGGAAATCAGAAAGAGAAATAATTTGCACAGAATTTTAACGAAGTGCTTTTGGGTTGAATTTGTATTTTAAGTATGTGCGAAAGTACTCGCAAAAGTACAGAGATAAATGAGAGCGAACACGCAGCTGAAGTGCTGATGATACTGAATAAGTAGCAAATAGCCAGTAGAATAAAAGGAAATTAAAGATGCGCATTTTAAGGGAAGGTAAAAGATTTCAGCAATTTTCAACGGTTACGCTCATCCAAGTACTTACTAACACAGCGATGTACGACTCTGTCTTTGTTGAGAAGGTTTTTAATTTATCATATTTCCTTTATTTTAATTAATTTTCTTTAATGCTGTTCTAAAGCATCAATAAATGACGTATTTTTGAAGTTGGTTAAGTAAGGTGCTAGGTGTTGCCCACAAAAATGGGCACACTTCAACTCAGAGTCCATTGCGATACCGTGACGGACCAAACTATCCATATTCCTTTAAAGCCAGTTCGAAGAAAGAATAACCTTTACCAGGCCCTGATCTTCGTGTTGCACAGATCGCCAAGTTCTTCGAAGAAATGTTTGCCAAGCGCTTTGGAATGGAATATAATTGTGGGTGGCCGGAAAAATTAAAAACAAATTTTTCAAGCACACAGCTAGTATTCTACATTGTACTTAAGGCCTAGAAGCCAGATTTAGAGGTTAGGAATATATAGCTTGTGAGGGAATTTATTGCTCCTCTGCCCACTTACCAGAGTCCTTTATGAATTTTAGCAGTTTCTCGTCCATTATCAATACTTTCGGCCGCCAAACAGCGGCAAAATAAATGTTCTGTGTTATCCTCGGATTCGAAACAAGTTGTAAAGAGTGGCACGTCGATGATATTTACCGGTGACCATATCTCATACCCATGGATTATGCCCCGTAATCAGTTCTATCAGGACTGGTATATCACTGCTGCTCTGTCTGAGAAGGAATTTTTCTCCCACCCTTTCGAGGACCGACTTGGTTGCTTTTTAGGCGTCAATACACCAACGGCTCTCCTAAGTTTTGTTAATGAAGTCCTTGGTGCATCGGAATTTTTCTCACTATGCTTGGCTCCAAAATTGGCCCCAGCCCCATTGGACGCTCCAGAGAACCGCGGTTTGCCACTTCATCAGCTAGTTTGTTGCCTTGAATACCTCAGGTCCGGCTCCCCCGCAAGCTCAAACTCATTCTACCTTGCAACGGAATTCAGCCTGAACTAACGTTTGTTTGGCTGTCACTGCAGACCCTGATTTAATTTTCACGCCAACTTTCGTCAATTATTCATTTTCCTGCAAAGACTTGCGATTGAAAGACAACTGCTATTGCACCCAAAGCAGTAAAGGACCTGAAATTACCCTCCAGATGCCATCCAGCTCCGGTACCATGAGCCGTCGGAATAGAAAGTTTTTATCGATTTCCCCTAGAAAAGTATGGCGTTGGTATGAAAAGTACCGCGTAGGCATTCGCGCCCGTTAAAGGTGTACATAGATTGTTTTGTAAAATAACACTATTGAAAACATCTTTAAGAAAATTAGTCCTTGTGAGAGTTTAGCTGTGGCAATTGTCTTTCTATTGCTTTTATACCGCGAACTAGAGTTATTAATCTACCGAAATACTACTCTTGTTTTTCACATGTCCTAGTGCTAACTTAGACCAGTTTCTACTCAGTATCGTTTCTTGGCCTTTATGTCGGAAGCTGATTGCTTAGGGTACCCTAATTTTGCTTCTGGTCAAAAGTCAGACTCTTTACCGATCTGGGTGATCCAGTTAGTTTTTGATTAGGATACTTTACATATGGGCGAAATTCATCGGACTTAAGTTATCATTTAAATTGTGCAGGGTCCTTTTAACAATTCATCAATAAATATGCTTCAGAAGCATTTTCTTGGGAAGCATTTCAGTCTAAACAAAATTACTCATCATCCAACTTTTTTTAACTCGTTCAATTTTAATATTAAATAAGTCACTGTAAGTGCATGCAGATAACGACGAAAGCACAAGGCCGCAACAAGGGCAACAAGGATGCGCGCAACAATACCGTGAAAGTTGCAAGCACTAACCGCAATTCGTATAAGAAAACTTTGATAAACCATAAACACGAATTCAATAAAATGTACAAAATCACAGAAGACAAAATTGATTGTCACAGTAGCTGGGATAACAAAATAAATCCCTGCAACGCCAGCAACAAATTGACAAGTGGCAGCAAATGAAAGAGAGAGTAATTGTTGCCTTGACATCGAATTATTAACAAGGCTAACATCGGCGTTGACAACCGCAAAACTGCAGAAACTACATAAACAAGTATAGACAGCATAGAAGGATAACCAGCAATAACAATAACAAGCAACAAATATGTAGCAGTAACTGCATTTCCAGCTACAAACAGTCAATACGCTTGTATAGGGTGTTTCACGGGTGATGCAGATCTTGGGCAGCAATTCTTTCTGATATCTATAATACGCGAATAGATCTTGGGCAGCAATTCTTTCTGATATCTATAATACGCGAAAGTATTTTTGTCCAGGTCATCAGATCTGCACCGTTCATTCGATTTTCAAAAATAAGGTGCGACATTAAAGGGCTTGGGCTGAAGATGTGCAATAAGGTTTTGCTTTTCCGAAAAGAGTTGCCACCCGCTAATAAATCAAGCTCTAATTTTTTTTTTAAAAGTTAAATCAATTGGTACAATACGGTTATCAACCGAAATGGCTTTGAAAAGTGTGGCAGGGTTGCCACATGTTTAAAAATCCTAAATAATTTTTAATGAAAAGAAATTGGTAAGTGAACAAGGTATCACTCCCTATATGGGTGTCAGACAAAAGAGGTTTAAGAAGGAAATATTTTGAAGAGGGCTGCCCCCTATTTGAGAAGTCGAAACAATTTATTTTCTACCCAAGTCATATGAAATATTTATTAAAAATGGATGTCAAATGAAAGAGTTTTAAGAAATCTTTAGTTTGACAATTTAGAATATTTTGGATGAGTTTGAGGATTGCCCCCCGTTTAAAAGGTTAAATTAAAATTATTAAATAAATTTCAACTTAATTCATCTGTAACTTGGAATAGCTATAACAATATCAGACGAAAGATGCTTAAGAATATTTTAGTTCAAACATAATTTTTAATAGGGTTGCCGCCTATTTCGAAAGTCGTATTTAGTTTATTTATACACAAGTTGCATGACATTTTAAAATATGGGTATAAAACGAAAGAAAACTCTTAAAAAATCTTTAAATTGAACATTTAGCATTTGGTTTGGGTGTCAGAATAGTGCTGTCACCTGTTGATAAAATTAGATTTAAATTATTTAATAAGTTTAATGGATTGTCAAAAGATGGGTATTATTCGAAATGCGCTTGAAAATAATATATTTCCGAACTATATTTAGGAGAGTTACCATGTGCTTAATATATAAAATTCAACTTAATTTATCAGTTCATTGAAATATTATGCATCACAAACCTAGATGATACAAAAATTTTAGTTTGAAAATACTCTTAAAGGGGTTTCCACCTGTTTGAAGAGGCAAATTTCTTTTACCTAAACACAAGCTAAATGAAATATCGAAATGTTAGTGTCAAACGAAAGAATTTTAAGAAATCTTTAGGCTGATAATTTTTTAATTAGGGTTGCCACCTATTTTTCGCAACGTGATTTCGTATTTCCAAAATGAGAAGTCAAATTAAATAACTGGGATTCTACATATGGTTTTATTTTCAGAAACTTTTTAGCGGTACAGAGTGATTTAAAATTTTATGAAATTAAAACCGACAATATGCGAGACCTCTCGTCACTCAAAAATGGTTTAGATGAATCATTAGTAATATTTTTTGAAGTTTTTGATTAGGGTTTCACCTGTTTAAAAATCTAAATTCAATTTTGGCGTTTTTTCGCCATGCGGGTTCACCAGTATATATTGATGTTCTTTTATTCCCTTCAGGCAATTGTATTATTTGATTTGCTAAACTTAGTCAAACGTTTTATGACAATAGTCATTCTGCAAGAAGTGCATATCGCGAGTTGCAGTCTGTGATGCCAGAGACGCGGTGGGCATTTCACAAATAAATGCCATAGACTGAAAAACATGATGAAATAAAGAAAATCATTTCATTTTGTTGTTTTTTATTTAAATATAAAATAAAACCTGCGATCTTATTGAATCACCCTGTATCTCTGCTAAGCACTGTCTGGGAGGCAACCACGCACTATTCCGGCGTTGTTTAGTTCCGCTCTTGCTCCTTAAATCTATCACTTTCCCCGCTATTTGCCAGTTTTCAATGTCAATTGATTTTTTCGTAATTTGACAAGTTCGATACGAGTTTGGTTGGCTTTCCTGTTGTTAAATCTGTTGTTGTTTTCGAGGTTTAACGTTAAAGCCGCTATTGCTTATTGTGGTTTCAACATTTTGTTGCCCTGACATTCGTTTTCAATGTCGACTGAAACGTGAAATGTGCTGCTGCTGGCATTGTTGTATTTGTATTTTTTGTAAGTTGTCAACTCTGGTCGCATGCTCCTTCATCTACAAATGTGTGGGCTGTATTGGTTGTGTGACAATCAAAGTTTTTGCTTATATCCTTGGTTTTTTCGCTTAAACAGCTTTTTTTCGATTGTGGCTTTATTTGTTTTCATTTTTAATCGTACCTACTTGCTTTCTGGTTTGATTCTATGTACGTATGCAGTTGAAGAAATCCCCAATCAAAGCGGTGTACTCGTAGACGCAACACTACAGACGAAATGGACGCTTAACGGTGAGATGAGTGCGAGATTCGAAATACGTTTTTAATAGGATCTTGCAAAAATTTAGACACTTGACAGCTTCTGAAATTATCCTTTGACAAGTCCTACAAGGTCAGAATTCCCTAAAAGAACTGCTGTGAAGCAATAATATCTATAATTGATAAAGGGTCCCAAGTGCGGATCGCAGCTGGACGGCGGTAGTACTGCAGCAGGCGTGCTTAGTGCAAGAGTCCAGAAAAGTCTGGCAATGGGCACACACGCAACCATATTCCAAGCGAAGGTCTTCACAAGGGCAAATGAGGACAGAATAAATATTATGTCGGATAGTTAGGCAGCATTAAAGACCTTAGTCTCATTTAAAAAAGACTTGTGGAGAGTTGTAAAACTCTCTTAAACCACCTAGGTGGTGGGGTGGATCTCTGGACATGAAGTATTGGAAGGTAAGGAAATGTCGGTCGCAAGCCTCTCTGCGACATATCTAAAGGATACACTGCAGAGCTACTTAGGTGCTGGGAAAAGTCTAAGATTGCTGTCCGCAGCCGGAAGTCAAAGGGAATGAGGTTGGAGTGATTACAATAAGGAGTTTGCACAAAAGATCTTTGTAGTTGGCAACGCGAGTAGTTAATAATAATTATAGTAATAGACATGCATTGCGAGACCTTTGCTTTATTCGTTCTCATTTTGGAGAACTCGATCCGGAGGCAAGGTATCGTAGTAATATAATTTTCCGGGCAGATTTTAAGCTTAAGCTTATGCCCTAAGATTCGAACTGGGGTAATGCGAAAGTGCTCTCTATTTCCATGCCAGAAAGCCGCGATATCTGACCCTTATCGGTGATGGGTGTGCCACAGTTAGAAGATTGGTCTATAAAAGGAACACGCAGAGTAAATAACTATATTCCCGCTACTACGGCCAAGGTGTCACAGCCTTAAATACGCTCCTGTGTCAACTCGCTACCGGATCCTTTTATTCAGCTTGCCTTAATTCTCGCTTCCTCCTCGCTCTACTTTGGGTGGTGGTCAAGTGCTCTTAAGTGGGTACGATTGGCTCGAGATGCTTGCGATCGCTAACGTCGCATATGCTCAGTATACCGTCCTCCTTTTTGACAATCTTCCTAAGGACGTAAAGCATGCCCCGATAGGTCTTGCCATTAATTGTCGTCGGAAGTGTCGGTTGCCTCCTGGTAGTTCAAATAACGATGCCCGTTTTCTTATCAGGTAGGAACGTGGGATCGCAACTGTGCGACCTTGGCATCAAGCTGGCGATAGGGATTGCCCTATTTATCACAATGGGTAGTAAAGACAGAGGCGGCCACTTCTCCACCTGAGCGGATGATTTGGCTTATATTTTGCACTGAGTTGACTCGCATTTAGCACTGGGACAAGTAGTGCAGACATAATATGTGATTCTGTAGTTAGTAAATCCACCGAACAGACATCAAGTTTGTCTACCTGACTGCCAGCAAACCACATTAAGTAGCCAGTCTCAACCACACAATCAACAATTGTTGCCACCAACAGTGGGTTGATATATTTCAGCCACTTGCCATCGCTGAATTGCTGTCGTTCGTGACTTGGGGATTATGTTTTAGTTTTTGTTAATTTTTTTTTGTTTTTCTTTGCTGCTCATTACCTACTTCACTAGCTTATTAGTGCTTCTCTGCTAATCCATGGCAATTAGTTGTTGTCAACAACAACAACAACAACAAAGTAATGTTATTATAGTCATTACACTTGTAATTGAGTTATTTATTGAGTACAACTGTCTAAATGACACGACGTGTATGTAGAATTTGCAACTTTTCCATGAAGACTGGACTTATTTGTATTTATGTGCATACATACATACATAAATATTTAGTCAGTGCAACACACACTAATAAACCTAATTGTGTATGTATTTGTTTCGTTGAGTGATTTGTGACTTGCAATTTTTCGGGGTATTTTTGCTGGCAGGTGGGGGTCGTTGGATTTAGAGAACATATCTACTAGCGCTATGCAATAGTTATGATGCAGAGAAAATGAAGTAAAAATATTCGGTATCACAACTATGTTTAATTTAATTAAGAAAAGTAGACCCTCAGTCTGATCTCAATGCTGAGCTTTACAACGATATCATTTCATCGAATATACACATTAATTTTAACTGTAGTTAGCATTGTAATGCATTAGCATCGCACATCATTCTAAGAAAGCCCGCAGGTCCCTAAGGTGTCCTCATACTCTCTGTGCTCGGTGTGGGTTCACTCATTTTGGTTAAAACTCCATAAAACGAGGAAACGGAAAGGTTTGACAATTCCTTAATTTCCGTAATAATTCTTAGGGAATGCTTTAACCCACAAATACAATGAGACCTCTACTCTATATTTAGATTAATGTTAATGTTTGACAACAGAACGAACTTGGTCATCATATCAGGGATCCGCTTTTCTGCGAAATTAAATCATCGATCTCAAAACTGTTTGTTCGAAGAGCTGAGTAATTTTTTCAGATATTAAAGAAGCTTATAGACAAATAGGAATAGTAAAACCTATCTTATACTTGCCTAAAAGTAATTTAATCGCACGAATAGTATGGGTCGATGCCACGATGTTCAATTCTGCGTTACCGTACCGAATTGATAACCCGATCTATTTTGATGAATTCAAAAGCCAACCAGCTGGGTTGGGTCAACGTATATCTAGTTGTAATTGCTTGCCGGGCATTGAAACCGATTTTTCGATTTGAGCCGAGATCAGAAAACTTCAACAGCTGTCTGTTGCTCTTTTTCGAATTTCCACCAGTTCCTGATAAAAAGTACAGACAAGTCCTTCTGTGCTTCGTCCTTTTATTTGGTCCTGGGTGCCCTTGCGTTCGTTTTCCTTCCATGTGTGCCGAAGTGAAGAATTTTTTTAAGTGGTTTATCATCATTCCAACAAAGCCTTTAAAGACTTTTTATCTTTGATCGACGGCGTCCGCGTGACAGAGAGAGAGGTTCGTGGAGCGAGATTTTTGACCAAGGTAGCACTTGTTGGTAAGAGTTATTCTACTCTTGATCTTTAATGCCGATACTGAAGTCTCCAGAGTCCTTCATAGCTTTAAATTTATAACTGCCAATCGCAACCTACTTCCAAACGCGCAAAAAGCGTTTTTATGACATTTTTTCGATCCCGGTTTGTCCAAACTTCTTTTGTCGCCTTATCTAACCTGCGGAATGCTTCTCTCACGGCCTCTCACGGCCAACGTTAGCTATAAAAAAGTGACTTTAAAATATGCCCCGCATACTGAATATTGGTTAATTCACTCATCTCTAACTCCTCTATATACATAGATATTTACGTACAACGAGTACTTCCCCATACATAAATATACGAGTATTCATAATACTTTTTTTGTTTTTTTTTTTATTCCCATTTCCACTAATCAAACGCTGGGTACTTTATGAAGCTTTCAACTTTTTGCTTGCACAGTATCTAAGTACATATGTATGTATGTATGCCACATCAGCAGCTAATAAACTCCTCAATTTTTATTAAATTCTTGGCAGCTAGTGTGCTTGTGGCCATAAATACTCACATACTGAGATTTATGGCACTTTTTCAAATAAAATGAATACAAATACGAGTATGTATTTTATTGCTCTGTGAATATTATATGAATGTGTATTTATGGGTAGGTGCAGTATGGTTGGTATTGGTGGCTCCTGCTGTAGCCAAATGGTGAAGTTTTGCGTACTAAATATCACTCGGTAGGACCTACGTTCCATCGCTGCAAACCCAGAGTATATTACTTTCATTCATTCCATTCGGAGTAGGCGGTACATTATAGGTCACAACAATTGTGTAGCAACATCAAACCACACACTCTGAATTAGAGGAGAAGCTCGGCCAAAAACTTCGCAAATATGTGTGCGCCATATATTTATTATTTTACACACATATGAATGTGAATGCCTCAGTTTTAATGAACGCCAGTGCTGAAACATCGCACAATGTGCAGTTTAATGTACTCAAGCAAACGCCACACCAGAGTTGCTGTTTTGGTAGAATTCTACAAAATTTGTACAATAACTTTTACATTTTAATTTGGTAGATTCATTCTCATTTTGGAAAATTTGACCAGACGATTTTTTGGACTTCATTCATTTCAAATAAACGACAAGTATGAGTCGTACGTATAAGGCTAACATATTTTAAATGAATCTTATGCAAAAACATTTAACTTGTCAAGCAAAAAAAATCTTTAGAAAAAATATTTTTGATGCGGCAACACTGATGCCAAAGTATTTACGTATCTGTTTTTTTTTATTGCTTTAACAGCTGCTGTTATTATTTGTGAATATTTGCATATTTTCGCAAAAGAATGATATAAAAAACTACAACAATTTAGACGACTACTTAAACTGTCTTGGCTAATATTCCTTTTTGAAGATTGTAAGTTCGGTTCTCGCTTCGTGCAAACTTTATTTTGTTAACATTTTTACTTAAAAAGAAAAAATAAGTATATTTCTTATGGCAAGCCCCTTTTTAAAGTTATTATTTTAGCTTCTCAAGAGCGAAGTCTCTGAAAAAACAAATTCAGCCCAGTTATTGTAATAACACATATTAAAGATCGTTACAGAAACAATTTTACGAAGCATTCAAGAGTTTGTCGATTTCCGATCCCAGAGCCATATTTGTAATTTCAAAGCTTCACTGAAAAGTCTATTTTACCTCCAGCTGTTATCATAAGAGCTTTGTCTTGTAGATCCTAGTTATTTTTATTGCTTAAAGGAATACTTATTCGATATCGCTTATTTATGGTTTTAAAGTTTTTTTCTTTCAATTCTATGCTCTTTTCAATCTAAATGAGTTACTCTCCTTGCGCTGCGCGAGTCCAAAACTTCTCGAATTCTTGTCTGATTTTTTGTCTTTGCCGCAAGCAACTATATATAAGTGTTTGTAAGTTTGTCATATGTCTATGCCACTGTCTGCCATATGCTTGCTAGCTGGCTGTCTATCTATGTACATACGAATATTTACCAATCTGTCTGCAGTCTTTCATAATGAATATGTTGCGCGTCAAATTTGTTGCATAATAACGCAAGACATTGTCGTTTGAATGTGGCTCAGTGAAGCAGATAAGTAAATAAACAAATGCTCATAGTACATGCATGCTTATATGAAAATAGTACGAGCCACAAATGTTAGCTTCCTACAATGCGCAGATTTTTTTTACTTAAATATGCATAAATGTACTCGTATATATGTATGTGCATACGCATGCAAATTTATGCATACAAGCTTCTATTTTTATTTCCACAAATAAAAGAAATCTATACTGCAAAATCTGTGTGCCAATAGTCAACTGGAGCTCTTTGACTTGTTTGATATAATTTTTTCACTTTTTTGAATAATACGTAATTTTTAAACCAGAAAATAATCGACTTCAATGCTCATATAAACATACAGTTAGTTTCTATACGATCGGAGCTATACCAAATTAGTATGCGACTCTTGAGGTGCCACCCTTCCGATAAACAAAAGAAAATGGTTCACGTAGTCCAAAGTTATCCGGCAACAAACATATTTACATAGAAAAAAAACAAAAAAATATTCCGACGAATTGATAACCTCCTCCTTTTTTGAAGTCGCTTAAAAGTAATGAAAAAAAACACAAACAAATAAATATGTGACTCATACCAATGTGAGAGATTAAGGCCGATGTTCGCTCTAGAGTGCTTAAAATCATGTTTTTGCGGCATAGTTTTAGGCGCAGAAGTTAAAACTATAGTCATGCGAAGAGTTTTGTCGTTGAGGTGCGAATAGAGCTGTAAGCCTATACTCCTCTGCAAACGGAGTCACGCTCAACAAGGAAATGAGATGGTGATTCCTTAGTCGAGTCGCTAAATAGACAAAGGCCTTTGCACCATATTTCCAGCTGAAGAAGATGCCCTCTCAGGCTTCAGTTTCTAGTACAGCTAAAACGTTAAGATTCTAAATTTATTTTTTAGGAGGCTGGTTAGTTGCTGTGGCCACGTACGTATAGAACCTAAGTATCATCATTATACATAGATTGATAGATTGATATTCGGTTGACCAGTCCCAAAACATTGTGCTCTTTTGTTCTTTAAAGCACCTCGGTCAGCCCTAGCTCCATAAGAAAATCCAGTAGGTTTTTTTATTTCCCATCGAATGCATGTGATTCGGCTCCCGGTTAAGTGACCGGAGGTAATTCACGCGTCTTCTCGCCACTGCATCACAATCGGCGAGTATGCGCTCAGAAGTTTCAGCAGCCCTGTCAGAGAAACGGCATGGACCATTAGACCATATCCCGACATCTTAATCTGCAATGACCAGTTAACACACCTGTTAGATTTCTTAGTTTACTTTTTGGGAGGTTAATGAAGTTCTCATATATTTTCCTATTATATTCCACCAGCAGGTTCTTTACCTAGTGGTGCCCAGTGACTTGGTTCCAACGCAGTTCTCTACTTGTCCTTTCTCCTCTCCTAAGCTCGGTTGGGCCTTAGGTCAGAGGTAAAAGGGCGGGAACCATTTTGAGTCAGTCGCTTTAAGTACCCAAGCAATTTCAGCGTCTGCTCACCAGAAGATGAGTCTGAGACCGGGCGTCTGTTTTGGATAAAACGGTTTGGTTATACATAAGTACGTATCTGTATCTCTTTTCTCTCCTCAACAATGAGTTGTATTTATAATGGGATTGGAGACCCTTGCGAAAAACAACATCCTATGAAAAACAAGCAGACTTAATGTATGACTTAACTAACTAGGAAAACCCCCTTTTCCCAATAGGGATTGCGAAATTCCAAACTCTTATAACTCAAAATATTTACTTGTATATTAGTGCAAACATATTTCCTTTAATAGTCGCTCGTATATTAAAATTTCTCAGACACGCAATCTTAAATACAAAATGCGTTTGATGTGTGCCACATTAAAGATATAATAAAAAAAACATACAAACGCTACACACATTTGTGCTTAGATAAG
The DNA here is from genome assembly GCF_013731165.1 of Rhagoletis pomonella. Classification (NCBI taxonomy): domain Eukaryota; kingdom Metazoa; phylum Arthropoda; class Insecta; order Diptera; family Tephritidae; genus Rhagoletis; species Rhagoletis pomonella. The sequence continues at coordinate 28,677,680 of NW_023458562.1, forward strand.
TACATAGGAACTTAGGTAAATAAAGCAAAAATTATTGCGTGAGCAAAAATCTCGCGCCAAGCGCGTTTCCTCTGCCCACATTTGCTTGCTTTGCCAGAAACAATAATTTTTGACATGTTGCTTGAAATTGCCACAGGCGACAAGTGACATTTATGACGAGAGTGCGCATAACTTAGCATACATATATTTATGTACATTAGGGTGGTCCAAAGATGCATGTGAAAAAGTTAAGTCGGAATATTAATGCTCTCACCCACTAGATTGATCTATACCGAAAAAAATTATACCCCTGTTTTTATTTTATTTTTAAAACAAAAAATATTTAGAGGACGTTCAAAGCGATCAAAGCTTTTTTTTAAGATTTAAACTACATGGAAAACTTTGAGCGCATTGAACGACCACTAAATATTTTTTGATCTCAAAATAAAAAAACACCCTAATGTACATACATAGATTATACGTTTGTTTCTACAACTTAAACTCAAATTCGCCAAAATACAGCTACACTGATGTACGCGTTTGGAGCCAATATATTTGCATACCGTAACATGCAAGTATAACATATTTACAAGCACTTGTGGACTACGTTTATACATACATGTGTACATTAAACCGTACCAGAAAAAAAGTTCACCACACACCTTCGAAACTAAATTATTTTTTCAAGGCAATTTCGAAAATAAAAATTTGGCCGAACGTATGTAGGTGCCGCCTTTTTACATTTTTCGACATATCTTCGGCATTTACAGTCGGATCTTAAAGTATGACATATCGATGTTCTTGTGTAGAGGAGACAATTTTTTTTGTTCCAAAGTTCATTGACCTCAAGTATCCTATTCTATTACCTACTTAACCACCAGATCTTAGGTTTTATCACCCTAACGTACCCCCTAATGTCAGTAAATTAATGCTCGTCAAAAATCATTAAACTTTCGCTAAGAAAGTATTTCGATTTTCAGCAGAACTATTAAAAAAAATAAATAAATCTGTCCGAATAAAGGTATCACCGAAAAATTTAAAAAGCGAACCCCTAGGGTCGACAAAGAAAATTTTTTAAATACTTTAGTTGCGAAGATGTACGGCAAACTTTTTTTGTTTGCTTATAGGGTGGTACGGTCTAATGTACATAAGTAAGAACAAAAATTATATACTTGTATGCACAAATATCTTATGTACCTGCATCTGTATCGCGGCTTTCTCATGCATCTGCGTCAACATTAATAAATTTTGCTGCTGCTGCTGTTGCCCGCGAGCGCACGCCGTGGCAGGTGGGTGGGTGGCTGCCAGATTCACTGTTTGGTATGCAAATGTGGCACAAAGGAAAGGCACAGACACACACGCTCACGCACTCACTCGTGCGCATAACAAATTATTTGAGATGGAATATGTAATATTTAAGTAATAAACATATCAACATAAACATCGCTGACTTATTGCTAATAATTATTATAATAAGCCGCTGAAGGCTGTCAGCTGAAGTGTTAATATCTACAATTTTTATGGTAAATTGCGTTTGTGGATGCAAGCTATGAGCGAATGTTTTATTTACTACTTGTAGAGCCTGGGCGACATTAGTATTAGTAGTTGATATTCTTAAAAATATGCAACTATTAATAGAAAATCTCAGTTTCGGGTTTAAGTTCTCATTCAAGGTATGTATGTGTGTATGTTTGAATGTGTAGTATACCAATTACTTCCAACTCTTAAACATTCACTGAAAAAATATGGCACGTGTGGAGTTCAGACAAATGTCAAGCAAGAGGACTAGACCAAAAATCAAATCACCACTAAGGCTTGGGCAGAATCTTTCCTGGAGAAACATCGGGAAAAATCTAAAGCTGACTTCACAAGCGGAAGCGCTCGAAGGAGGATAAAACGTTCGCGGGGAAGAGGAAAAGGCCTTCCAGTACTCAAATGGCAGCAAACAAGGGGCCAAAAACACCCCTTGCCGATGCGGCGAGGGAATCGCACGCCCGTGCTAAGATCGACCGAAACGCGCTCGATGGCATGAACACGCAGCTAAAATGGGACCTGCTAACCAGGAAGCTATTGTCAGTATATCGCGAGATTCTCCGTGATAACGTAGGACCTCCACCCTGTTGCTCGGACGCAGGCTAGTTAAGGGGTGTCAAACTAATTAAGTGTGCTGAAGAGAGGTCAGCGCTGCTCTACAAGGCCGCAATTAGTAAGATTTGGGAGCCTTGGCCAGGTGCACGACTAGATGTCGTAAAGATAAAATAAATTCCAAATAACCCAAGATGCAGGGCATGGATCCCGGAATACCACGACGGCACGTCGGATGTTCTGGATCTAATACAATTAGGCTTCCAATTCACAGCTGGAAAGTTATGAAGTTGGAGGAGCCATAAGGCAGGCGGTGACTGTCCTCAATGAGGAAGCAGTTTCCGCGTTATCCAATCTCAATTGAAGGATCATATGTCGAAGAATGCTCCCTCCGCGGAAAGAGCCGGGGCTGCCGAGAAGGAGACCGAATGCCCTATGGACTGCAAAGCCGCGTCCAGCTGCGACACGGTAGGTGATGCGTCGGACGACACCAGATCGCTGAAGAATATAATTGGCGATTGCGAGGAGGACGTTCCTCCATTATCTGAGGATGAGGACGCCAATTGTAGAGTCATTAGGCGTCCACCTAGACATATTAAAAACAATGGTGGAGATCCTGCAGATGAATCTCCACCACAGCAAAGCGGCTGCACTATTCCTCCGTCTCGCTCAAAGATAAGAGGGGGTCGTGCTTATCCAAGAACCTTAAGATCGGGGTTGCGGCTTGAGCAGGGAAGATTATACACCAGAGATAAAGGTAAACCAAGGTCTTTCTTATTTCTAAAGAATATATATTAATGTCTACTTTCTGACACACGATGCAGACACCACAGTAGCCGCATTCCCTCCCTCGAGTTACATGGTACATGACAAGCCAACTACACAAGCGCTAGTCACAAAGGCGGTAATCGAAGTGAGCAGCGCTAACGTCCCGTTAATCACTGGTTCAGATGCGAACGCCTATCATGATATTTGGTTCAGGTCAAACACAAACGATCAAGGTCAGTCACTTCTTGAATATTTCTTAAGCAATAATCTTAGAATATGTAATGTTGGGCGTACCCCCACGTTTGTTACTTCCCAGCGAAGGGAGGTATTCGATGAATATTTTGCTAACAGACGAGGTGAGGAATTGGTGAGCAACTGGCACGTGTCCGGGGAACATCTTGATCTGTGCGCCTAGAGCGTTCGTAAATCGCAGACGAACAAACCGGATGGTATTTAGACGCTGTCTAATCAGATTTAAATATGCTGTCAGGGCTGAAAAAGACTCCTCCTAGAAAACTTTCTCTCAAACGATAGAAAGCAACTCGGATGCAAACCGATAACGCAAGATCCTTTCGAAATACCCACGCGCGCCTAGCTACCTGCTCAAGGGGAATGATGAATGGATGAGTAGCAGCTCCGAAACGCTCGAACTTCTCATGCAAACGCACTTTCCTCATTGTTCCGACACCCGAGGGGCGAACAATTCACAGATCGATGCCCCATACTCTTAAAACGCCCAAATCCAACTCTCCAACTTAACTCTAAAAATATTTGCTTCTGCAAATGTTACTCTTTCCAGTTCGAAAATTTTTTTTAAGTTCGCCAAAATTATTCGGCAGTTTATTTTTTTTTTTTTTGGAAAAGGTACTTTTTTGAAAAAAGGTAAAATTTTGATAAAAATTTAGGTACCCCAAAAATGGAAATTATCGACTATACTATATTATCTCCCTTGTAAAAGTATGATTTTCATATAGGAAGCGTGCTTGTTCTTAATAGAGTGAATAAAGTTGATTGAAGCAGCACAAAATTTCATGTTAGCTGGTCCGTGATTTATTTAAAAGGTTATTACCTAAAAAATACCCCAGTATGTACACTCCAAAGAAATATGTAACAAAATTGCCAAATATGAAAATCGGGGTTGTAGTAAATAATTATTCAAATTTCACAAAATTAGGTACATCCATACAATTATGCCCTGTCCTGCAGGAGGCCACTCAAGCATCACGCACACAGCAAGCAATTACAGTTATGCGTGTAAATATGTAAATGAAACTTAAATTCATATAATTTTATTTTTGACACCATACGCCATTTATGCGAATAATACTCGTATGCCACACTTCATAACAATTTCAACAACTCCAGCTGTGCGAAAATGGCGCTGCTGCTCGGGTACCAACTGTGTGTTGATGCGATCGGTGAATGGCTTCATAGTGTATGAAAGAAAGGAAAAGCAAATGGGCAGTTTAAAAGGCAGCAAACAAATGAAAAATTATTAACTGTTTTCTTTTGAGCGGAAAATGAGCGTACAACGTTTGCGGAGGACATTAGTGAAGTAATAAAGGGAGCCTGTAGGGAAGAAGACTGGGCCAAATAAGAGTTCTGAATTATTAGCATTCTTTGAATATTTCGTTCGTTTTAATAAGTATTTTCCTACAACAACAACAAGTCACTTTAAAACTAGTTTTTTTACGTATAGTTTGTAACCACTTAAATTAAAGATGTACAGTGGGGAGCAAAAATGAGTACATGGCTATTTTTATTAAATATTTGCAAGGTTTTTAAAGTTATCTTTTTATAAAAATATGGTTCACCAAACCATATAAATCAAACTTTCAAACTTTATACAGAGCTTAGAAAATTTCAAAAAGTTTCATTAAAATTTTAAACTTTTTAATGTGAATTTTAAGAAAATTTTTGTGCAAAAGTGCAATTTATAAAATCTGGCGTTGAGTTTTTCAATTTGCGTTGCAAACAGTCCTGCACATTTTCTTCCATAAGAAATTCATGCTTATATGGAAAAAGGTGCAAAATCCGTCATCAAAAAAAAGTTATTAAAAATCAACGCAATTCTTTAGATGCTTAAAACTAGCACTAAAATTTAACAGTCTAAAAAAAAAAACGGCACACCGAAACATTTTCTAAAAATTCAGATTAAAAAGTTTAAAATTTTAATGAAAATTTTTGAAATATTATTAAAAGTTTTAATGAAAATTAATTTAAAATTTTAATGAAAATTTGTTGAATTTTCTTAATTTCAGATTTATATTAAAGCATGAACCACATTTTTATTAAAATTAACAAAAAAAAATTTACTTAAAAATCTTGCAAATATTTAACAAAAATTACCATGTGCTCACTTTTGCTCTCCACTTTAGGTTTATTTTATCAGAAACCTAAATTAAAAATTTCTTTAATCACAATTAGCCAAGTTAAATACTTTTTCGAATATACAAAGTGTCGTACAGAGTTCGTTTAAGTGTTCCTAAACAATTTACTTTAGTCCAACAGGGTTGCATATTTCGTTTCACAATTTTATGAGTATTTGCGCTTATTTGCATAGCAAGTTTTGGCTCTGTCACGCTGCTGTTTTTCCCTTTGCTTTTGCCAAACCCTTGCCACGCTAAATTATAACCAACTCACCCACTTTATAACCAAGTGAACGACTAAATGAGCTGGAGCCAACTGCCAACAGACCCGCCGCTACTCCAATTGATGGCTCTCTCAGCTGGCACAACAGCAATTGGGCGACAAATTGAACGTCGCGCGCCCTGTTAGCTATCTGGGTGCTGATGGAGCATTTGGTGGTTCAATTCATTTGCATACGCGCCAAACGTATTTATTTCCGGCCAAAAAGCCATTTCCCGCCAATTTTTTAGCATTTTTCTTTTACGAAAAAAAAACAACAAAAATTATATATGGCTTAGCGCAAATTCATCAAAAGTTCATTTGTTTAGCTGTCAGACAAAGCAATAAAGTGGTTGGTCGAGTGACTCGAGAAAAAAAAATTTATGTATTTGCGTAGGCAAAAAAATACGACGAGTACACCAAACAACATTTGCGTTTGCGCTTTTTTTTTCTTTTTCACCAAAACGGAAGCGGAAACACGCTGCTCTAACCTCAAAATAATAATGTTCAATAGAGCAAGTGGGTAAAAAATTGTAACTGTTATGTTTATTTAGTATTTTTTTCAATCCATTATTTTGGAGCTATGTACAACACACTCTCCGCCCATTGTTCTGTAATTAAATGCGAAATTCGTAACACATAATTTTTTTTTTCAGCTGTCAGAGTATGCCTAAACAACAAACACAAACATATACACGCAGAGCTCATCGACTGATTGAGTGAGCGGCTGCTAAAGCCATCAATCAAAACTGTGTACGTGCGTTGCAATGGCCGACTTTTTGGCACGCGCTATAGACGTTTTAAGCGCCTTTAGGTATGCTATAGATGACTTCTATGTAAATAAAGTACACAACGCGTCTTAAAGTGTGCTATTTCTGTGGGTAGCGGGAGAGAGAGAGAGATAAAGGAAAGTGTATGTCGAGTACGGTAAGCGCCTTAGAGTATGCCGCAAGTAATAATTGTTGTATTTAAAGTCCTTTAAGCGCCTTTAAGTATACTATGGCTTAAAGCTTAAAAAGCAAAAACATTTATAGCAAAGAAACATACACACACTTGGGCTACAATTAAGAAGTATGAAAATCGTGCATGAAAAAATAACAAATTGCCGCCCAAAGCAATGAAGGAAAAGCTATGCCAACTTTCAATGGCAGCTTTAGGAACACTCTCCAAAGAAATGCGTAGCTTAGGAGAACTAGTATTTATTCGTATATTTATTTGCGCCCCTCATGCCCTGCAACCTGATTCGGCGTAATGTTTTCTCCATTATAGTTTTTTTCGTTCTTGCCCATTTGTAATGACGTGCATTTTGACAGCAGCGTTTGGGTGGCGCGATATGGCGCTGAGTAATTTACGCCACACACCCATCAAGGCCAACTCCACGGCCACACACTTGTCTGAAGATAAGTACAACGTAGTGCAGTGTTTGGTGCACAGTGGTTTAATGATAGCTGATTCTGAATTTCGACGCTCTCGTCATTATAAACTTTTAACGATAGTCAAAACTTAACCGGTTCCAGAGATGTATGTAATCGTCTGTCCTGTCTAAAAACCTGGGTTAAGTTGTGAATAAACGAGTTGCGATACCACTGGCCGAAGCCACTTGTTTCTTTCCCTCCATTAGTGTTTAGTTGAACCACCGAGTGCGATTCATATACCACTTAGGGCCGGTTGTTCAATGTCTGGTTATCACTACCACTACACTATCGACGATTTCGACATCATGCATGTAGCATGTGATCGATAAAGCAGTAGTTGTGCTTAACCGGAGCTTCTACCTCCGATTTGTGCTAATCAGACATTCAATAACCGGCCCTTAAAATTGAGAATTTACGCCGAGTTCAGGTCGGCAAAGCAGTCTTAAAAGTACATATTGAAGTACTGTTTGCGCATTTTAGCAAGTGCGGGACAGTGGCAGAGATAATGTTCGATAATCTCCAACTCCTCCTCGTCCCTGCAACTGCTGAAAAAGTGGTTGGTTGGAGCCAGCTTTTCGCCGTGCGGTAATTACCCCGTCTGCTATCCTGAGAGAGGAGTGGTCAAACAGCTTTTTGGCCAGATTTGTAGTTTCCACAGCCCACATGGCATTTATCTCCTCGATAAGGTCAGCCTTTACTCTGGGTTTTCAGGAGGCTAGCTCTATGCCCACAACTTGAGTAGAATTGACTTCAGATATTTCTATCCCTCTCCTTGCCAGCTCTCAGCTATACAGTTGCCAGGAATGTCGCTGTGTCCGGGGACCCATACAATACTCCATTTTCTGCATTTTATGCTATTTTGGATGTTGTTCCCCTAGATTTTAAAGATTTTATAGCCGCTTGGCGGAGGTTATAAGCCCCTGCGCGGCCTCCATTATGAAAAATGCTGCAATGGTCCGGTGAGCGGAAACTGATGTTTAGCGCGAGTTAATCAGAGTGAATATCGCTGCCCACTCTTTCGTTAAGCCTGGAAACAGTTGTATATATGGCCAAGGACCCTCTCTGGGATTCTTATGGAGAGCTTGTTATCTAAATAGAGTACAGCAGTGCTATAATCTAAGGTCTCTCTAAGAATCTAAGGTCTCTCCACGGCTGGGTCCCATTTAATCTGACCGCGATAGGGCCAACCCTGAATTTTGCATAGAGATCCGCCGATGGAAGATTTGGAATTATTTGCAGAGTTTTGGTCGTTGTGGTGGGTAGAACTCCTGTGAAGAGCATAGAAGCCACCATACGGTGACACCGTAGAAAAGATGGGTCTAACCACCGCTGTGTTTATCCAGGGTGACTTTGCTCTCAATTTTTCCCTAAATCCGTCTTACTGCCATACAAGACGGTGTTGGCTTTCCTGAAACGTTCTTTAATACTACTAAAACCCTAGAAAGTAATATGTATAATTTATTCTCCGCCTCCAAGATTTGATTTGATTTGCTCCCTGAGCAAAATTACCATGTTTTTATATACATTTCCAACGTCTTCTCACCTGTCGAAGAAGAAACATAAACTTGCACCGGTTCAGATCGGTGATACCTCTGCAAGATAAATATTTCAATAGTTAAGTATGAGTTCCCATTTCACAGTAGGGCTCGTCGAAGAACAAGCAGTTCTTTTGAAACTTCCACACAATTCAAAGTAACTTTTGTAGTGACTTTCATTGCTCACATGGCGACCTCTTTGCTATAATAAATACTAAGCCGCTGAAATTTCCAGCCCTATAAACTACACACTGTAAAGCTATGAACGCAATATACCATCTCCACCCACTTCCATTATCAACCATCTATTGAAGTAATGAGGCGTAGAGTGCTGGTGGCGCAGCAGAAAATTGCAACTCGCACAATTCAAACTGCTTGTCTTACTGCTAACAGCGAATGCGAGCGGCTTTGGTGGCGGACGACGTCCGTTGTTTATGGTAAGAGGAAGACATTATTTTGGCATTAAAGGTGGATGGTCTGGACTCTCGCTACAAGCATGCTTCTGTAAGTGGGTGTGCGTGTATTCGGCAGGACATCGTCCACTGCGCCTGTAACAGCAGGAAAAAGTAGCAAAGCGTGCAGGCAAGATTCGTAAACGTCATTAACAGTTGTAAGTACCGAGGCATCGCTCACTCATAGCTCGCATAGATTTTCGGTAGATTCGTGTTTTATATATATACATTTTTTTCATTATTTCCAGCTTTTGCTCCCCCTTACTTCTGCGTCTCATAACTTTACGACCATTGCAGCATTAAGGAATGTTTGTCCAAATTACCGTTATGTTTTGACATTTATCATGCTATATTTTGAGTTGGCTGCGGCTAGCAGAAACATCAGTCACCAACAGCACGGTGTAGAAGTTAGAAGGTGGCAAATGTCCTGCAAATATTTCGCGCATTTTAGCTGCTCCTATACCATTTCCTTCTTATCAGATTTGAACAGCTCCATGAAAAATGTCATAAAAAGCTGCAAACACACAAAACGCCTTCAAATAAGCTCTTATAAGCTGATCCCCAAGATACAAGGATAATTTCCGAGTTCGCTTTCAACAATCATTAGCACTCGAAAACCTAGCTAGCCATTTAGTCATTCATTCGGTTAAGGCAGTCTATTGTATATTATTTCATTTTATTGCGCTTGATATGTTTTTTTTTTCAGTTTATTTCTCTTTTACGGCGCACACAGGTAATGCGACTTCTTCTCTCCTCCGAAATGTGAATAATTTCATTTCATTTTCGCCTTGCTGTGTATTTTTTATTTAGTTTTTTTTTACTTGATATGTACTTCCCTCTACTTTGAATCATTTCACGCTTGTAGACTTGCTTCTGGCAATTTTTTAATATTATCATAGATTATCCGCAATTTTTGCGGATTTTCACTCTAAGTCGATGTTAAGTATTTGCTTTTCGGAAACATCTAGACCACCAGTTTTAATTTCAGCAAAAGTAAGAAGTATTAGTGATTAAGTGCTTAAGTATCCATATTTATTTCAGATGGTTACTTTATGAAAGATTTATGGTGTTAGCATAAGAAGTAAGACATAAGACATTAACTTAAAAAAATATATTGAGCTGGTACAAGCTCTCACTTTGGTATTCCATCTATTCTAAACCTTGCGATAAACGATCGAAAGACTTACATATGTAAGGTATTTGTTTAACGCTGGGTGGTAGGTCAAACGATAATAATTATATCGCTAGCTTAGAGTGAAAAGTTGGCAAGTCCATTTTTAGAAATTTTACGGGAGAACTATAAGAAAAAACTTCTTATAACCATTTTCTTCAAGAATTTCGCAAAGCTTTGTAAAAGAATCAGAAGGATTCGATCTTTATTAAACGATTTCTTATTATTTTGGTCTTATCGGATTTTCGGTGCCTTATTGTAATTTCGGACGGAGGTTCAAATAATATTCCATAAAACTCAGAAGGCGAAAAAATAGAACCTACAGTGACTCAAACGTGGAAATTTGTTTTGTATTTTTTTTCATATAAAAATGCCAAATTCATATTAATCACAATTTCAAACATTTAACAAGTTTTCATGAAAATTTCAACTTTCTAAATCAATGTTCAAACTTTATAAAAAATTTAGGAAAATTCAAAAAAATTTCATAAAAATTTCAGCTTTTGAATTTTTAGAACATTTTTGAGTATGCAGTTTTATAGCCCATACAATTTTCAACCAGCTATAAAATGACGTTGATTTTTGAGTCCACAATCGCTCATAACCTCTCTGAAGTTGGCAGGACAACTTTTTCTCAAAGCAAAAATTCCTATCGGATAATTTGCCGTTAATTATCCGTAAATTATCCGTGAAAAGAATAATTTTGCCGCGGACATATTTTAAAAAATATCGAGTGCCCTGCTAACTTCCGTGGAAGCACCTTCTGAAAACCAATTAAGGAAACCAGCTAAACCCAAACTAACTATTTGATAATTTGCCGTAAATTATCCGTTGTTTATCCGTGAAAAGAATAATTTTGCCGCGGACATATTTCAAAAAATATCGCCGTGGACATATTTTAAAAAATATCCGTGGAAGTTAGCAGGGCACGCGATATTTTTTAAAATATGTCCGCGGCAAAATTATTCTTTTCACGGATAAACAACGGATAATTTACGGCAAATTACCAGATAGTTAGTTTGGGTTTAGCTGGTTTCCTTAGTTGGTTTTCAGAAGGTGCTTCCGTGGAAGTTAGCAGGGCACGCGATATTTTTTAAAATATGTCCGCGGAAAAATTATTCTTTTCATGGATAATTTACGGATAATTAATGGCAAATTATCCGATAGGAATTTTTGCTTTGAGAAAAAGTTGTCCTGCCAACTTCAGAGAGGTTCGCTCATAAGTATTCGAATATGGGGTTATAAAGCATCTATAAGAAGAAAAAAAATAAAATATCACCCAGGTACTTCCCACACGAAAAGGCTATGTATTTGGAAAAAAGAAAAATCAGCTTCACCTAATTAGTGTGTGAAGCAGCTCAGCTGATGACTTATGTTAGGGTGAATCAATGTTTAAAAATGAGTCTAACATCAAAGAGACAAAGATATCTATATTTATATACATATATACATACATATGTATATGTATGGGCGTGTGTCGTAAAAAGAATCAAAATATTGAAACATAGAATTAAGAGTGTAAGTGAAAATCACTAACGAAGTGAACTTTATTGGAAGAGTATCTAATTACGAAAGTAAATAGTTTAACGCATTAAGAGGAAGTAAATACTATTATTGGTACGCGGCACATATAAGGGTACTGGAAAGTAGAAGGAAGTGCTAGATTTACTGTATACTTTCATTCAGTTTATTTACAAAACAGATTTCCCACTGAAGCGTCTTTGAACAATTAACAATGTAGACGTATTGTACGGACAGGCAGTGCATTCACCGAAGTTCGGTCCTTACTTAAGTGCTCGCCGACAGCAGTAAACAAAATGAGCAAATTTACAAAGCTCAGAATTTTTTCTTTTTTTGTTTTTTATGCATTTCAGCTTTGTTGTTGCACACAATCAAAAAACTATATAACACTTGTAAAACAGGAATAACCAACAATATGCCCGACAACAAGACAAAACATCATTAAAACACTTGAAGAGAAATGCAAACAGAAATTCGTAAAGCCACAGAAACAGAAAAGTACGCAAAGCAAAAATAAGAGTAAAAATTTTCTAGTGAAAAAGATTTATGCAAAATACGAATTTCTAAAGCGAAAAAGTAACTAAAAATGCAAGTGACAAGCAATGACCGCCACCAACGCAATGCATAGGCTGGAACTGTTGGGCGGGCGGAAAGGGACGACGATAGGGTAGAATGGACAGTTGTAAGAACAAAGTTGTTACGGCAAAAATAAGAGAGTGTAACTAAGTAAAACAAACAGCTTTTGAGGTAAGGCTGATTGCTTAGAATTGTAAGCGTAGAAGAAAATGAAGAAGAGTGAGAAGTAACAAGCAAATCTACTGTGTGTGGTAGCTGATGACTGAGCTGAAAAAATAAGCTACTGCTGTTTTGTATGTAAGCATGTTTCGTGTTGAAAGATGCTATTTGGGATGTGAAACCAAAGAGTGTAGAGTGCAACTTGAGTTTGATGTCTAGAGTCTGACGTCCGTTTAGCAAAACAAAAAACGTGCAAATTACTCTCGCTGCTACTTTTGTTTGGTAGCACAACTTTATTTAGTGGTTACAATTCACTAACATTCTAGTAACGACTACAAATCGTATGGAGCAAGCGATGAAGACTGTGTTGTAACAACAACACCTACATAATTGAAAAAGCAATAAATGAGGGAAAATTAGAAACAGAAAATATAAATAATAATAATAATAGATAGTAAGTAAAAAAGCTTAGAGTGTGTAAAAATTAGTAATGAAGTGTATAGGTGCCTACTGAAAGGATTAGGGTATGCAATCTTAAATATGCAGCAACTAAGTATGTACATGAGGGTGGTCCAAAATTAAACAGGAAAATAAATATCCCTCAGAATTATAGAAAATGAGAAATAATGACATCCCTATTTTTATACCCGAGCGCACTTGTGCAGGTTTCCCTTAATCCAAGGTAGGTTGGTATTGAAAATGGGCGAAATCGGACTTTAACCACGCCCACTTCCCATATAACGGTAATTTCCAGAAATACGAAAACTGCGATATTTTAGTAACTACTGGAGATTATTCACTCAAAATTGATATTTACAATAATTTTTAGACGAAAAATAAGAATATTATAAATTTTTGGAAAATGGGCGTAGCCACGCCCACTTATGGTTACATGTGTATATCTTGGTAACCGCTGCACCAATTTCTTCCAAACTTGGCACAGTTGGTTGGCCTTGGTACAGCATAAAAAATCGCCGAAACTTTTTAAAATCGGACAATCCCATATAACGGTAATTTAGAGAAATACAAAATCTTCAAAAAATCAGTAAATATTGAAGCTAATTTATTCAAAATTGCTGCTTGCAACAATTCTTTACCAAGAAATACGTTTATGGTAAAATTTTGGAAAATGGGCATGGCACCGCCCACTTATCACATATAAGTATATCGGTAACCGTTCTACCAATTTGTACCAAACTCGGTGTGGTTATTGTGCTTGCCACATATAAGCAAAACGTTGAAAATTATTGAAATCGGACTAAAATAACGGCCGCTTCTCATATAACGGTAAATTTCAGAAATGCTTGAAACTTCAATATTTCGAAATCTACGGACGCTAATTTACTCAAAATTGATACACCCGGCTTAGCATCTAGCGGATATATTTAATACTTGCGCCGGGTATTTAATGTTCGGCTCCGCCCGAACTTAGACTTTCTTACTTGTTTATTTTGAAATCGGTTAATATTTAACCGTGCCGTTGGTGATATGAAGAAAGTTTTCCATATTTTTAATATGGGGAAATACATTTTTTCTTACAATTTCTATAAAATCGTTCCAAATAAATATTTTTTGATCGAATGAAAATATTGCCTTTCAGAAATAATCCAATAACGGAATTATAAGGAAAATTTAACTTTAAAATTTTACTAAATATTCTTTCAAAGCGTACGTGAGGTGATTACGAACACGTAAAACCAGGGCTTCAGAGCGGAGCGGAGCAAAGGAGCAGTGAGCTAAGGAGCAAAAGATTTTAGCTGGAGCGGAGCTTGAGCAAAAAGCTAAAAAAATTAATTTGCTCCTTACATCCTTAAAAAAATGCAATATTTTGTTTTTGTTATTTTCTGGCCTAGTTACGATTTATTTTGAAATATTTTTATATTTTATTAAAAAAAAATGTGCAGTTAATAAATTTACTTAAATATTTTTTTTTGCCACTGAAAACGACCGTGTTAAAAAAAATTCCATTCTACTTAATTAACTTGGAAATTGATTTAGTTTTCTCGTGGATGCAGAAGTATAAACATGCATTTCTGCATCAAAAAAAAAAAACAAAAAAATGTCGCCTATGTTTTTGTCGGTTAGGGTTCGATATGTAAATAAATAAATAAAACAGTTTATGTTGGGAGCGGGTGTGGAGCAAGAGCGGAGCTCGGAGAGAAATAAAATACTGGAGCGGAGCTAGAGTGGAGCGATGAAAAAAAAACCTTTGCTCCGAAGCCCTGGATAAAACAACTAATTTTGTAAGCAAGAGATTAAATTATTGGTTATGAAAAAATAGTTAGTAAAGTTAAATATGCTTGATAACTTTATTGTTCGAGATTTCTGAAGGGTAATATTTTTATTCGATAAGACATACTTATTGTTAATGATTTTCTAGCAATTCTAAGAAAAAAATATATATATTTTTCCGATATGAACTAGATTGAAAACGTCAACACCCGGCCTCACGGTTATATATAAACCGAATTTAAAATAAAAAATGCGGGTCACCTTTGATTCGATATTCTTCAACTTTGGGGCGTGACTGGGAAAAAAAATTAGCACAACCCTAATATACCTACATAGTCTTACAGACTTTTCGAAAGCACTTTAATTTTCGCGCTTTTAGAACGACTTTAAGAAGCTACTCAACAGTTTTAGATCGAAACCCCGCCTATCGGCAATACTGCTTCAAATTTTTATGCTAACAGAGTCCTGCACGAAGACATTAATCCTGCGAATTGGCAGATTCCGATGGACGTGTTTTTGTGTATCTGTATTGATTTCTTCATAGCAAATACTACTTAAATATGTAAAAGAAAGTGAAAGGCCACAGAATCCAGAGCTAGTTTTGTTACTTATGGATTTTTTTTTTTCAAAACTATTGGCTCACTACAACATAACACTCTTACTCTAACGCGCTGTCGTGGTATTGATGCATAGGGTACAAAAAAGGATAGAAAAGGATGAAAACAAAAAACCAAAGCCATGGCCACTACAAGCGAACATCATTTGGCAGAGTAAAGACAATGGTAACTGCTCAACCGCTAAAAGACAAATAATGTCTCGAAACTTTAAGCTCGGCAGGAGTCAAATCAACTTGTCGTAACTGGCAGCAGCAGCAGCATTCCCTACTGTCAGCCTAGGTAGTCATCAAGATTGCAAGCAGCAAATTCAAATTAGAAACAACAGCAGCTGCTGATATTTCACAGACTACAACAGACAAATACAGCGAAGAATGCATAGTGAGATAAATAATACAGGCCGAAGTACCAATATGTTTACAAAAAAAAAAAAGAAAGCAGAAGAGGGATAATACAAACACATACCATTCTAAACAAAGAGGTAGACAAACTAAATGGGGATAACTTCATTTCTGGAATGTCGGGAATGGTTTACTTAGATTAGAATCTGCAGTGACTTCTGGTACTTTAAAGATCTTCTCAATACAGATGGAATCAGCTAATCGATGAATCCTTATCAGCGGTAAAAAATTCTTATAAATATTTGGCTAAGTCGATCGATATAGTCAAATAATAAAAGCTTTGATACCAGGACTCCTCAGTATCGAAATAAAAGGACAATAATATTTTAAATTTTTAAAATCAAACGAAAATCCTCTACAAAACTCAACTAGCAGAAGGTCCTAAATTAGGGACTTACTAACTCGCGAGTAAAATGTTTGAGGCCAAAATGAAAGAACCAAAAGAAGAGCCATAAGTAAAAAAGAAAAAAAATCACTTTTTAGTACTCGATGTCTGATTAACCAACAACAACTGCAGAAACGACAACACCAACAAGCAAAAGACCACAAAAGCACCTGGAAAACCGGCGTCGAACTGTCACTTTGGTCATTTGCCAGTTGAGTGGCGGCATGTCGCTGTAAAAGACGAAGACGCCGACGAGTGAAATTTCGCAGTTAAAGGACAGAACGATAACTGAAGCGACATGCAACTGAACATTGTTGTAATTGTTATTTGCATTTTAGCAACTTTGTTGCTATTGTTTCAAGGCTTCATTGTCATACTTTTGTTGTTTTACGTAACGAGTAAACTGTTGTGGCGTATGTCCTTTCTTTTTTTGATGTCGCAGAGTTTGGGTACATTTACTTCAGTTTGCTGCCGTTTTTTTTTTTTTTCTTTTACAATTTTGCTTTTGTTGCTGTCATTTTGCTGGTTTTGTGCGCCAGTGCTCAAGTGCTTGTCGCTCTTTTGGCATTTCAAATTATTTCATTGCAAAACACAAACAAGCAGTCATTTGAAATTCAGGCAGACCAAAGGCATAAAAATAATGACAACAAACGTACAAGAGCAACAACAATGGCCACTTCATAACAGCAAGCGCAACTACAACTCACTTAGCGCCCACACTTGAGCAAGAAGAAGATTCAATTTTTACCCCGTTTAACAACTTAACGTCTTCCCTACTTTCTAGTAGTTTAAAATTATTCCGAAGCATTTTCCAGCAGCAAGCAGTTGTGAAAATTTTAATTGTTGGCTGGGGTTTAACCAGGATTTGGCGGTGGAATTTTCGCACGCTTTACAGTACGTTGAAGTATTAATAAAATTGCTGCCAACGCCATGTTTTGATGAAGTTGCAAGGGCGAGAGAGTCTGCATGTAATGACCGAGGTAAATGAGCCAGAAATGAAATATGAAAGAGCAAAAAGTGAATGAAGTAGTGGCGTAAAGGTGTTGGCATTTTGCTGGTAGAAATAAAGGGTAACAAAGTAAATTTAAACAGCTTCCTACTTGAGATTTTTGAGCTATGACTCATTGCACTTGTTAGAGAACGGCTTCGTGTTACAACAATGGCAATGTTATTTTGGCGACCGCTAATAAAATTCATACAACTTTCTTATCTGTCTCGAAGGGATTTTGGAAAGCTTGCCAGCGATTAGTATATGTCTAATTCGAGTTTTTACATGGGCAGCATATATGCTCCGAGGTCTCCTCCTCAGATAGTACCATTTTGTGTAAATGGTACCTCAATCTGGAGTGGTCTGTCAGGTATCCGGTGAGATTTCTAAAACCCTTTCTGCTAAGATTTGTAGCCGCCCAGAGTTTCCACGAGAGGGCGTTATGAATATTTAGGACTGCCCATCACCATTTGTCGTGCGCCATTGGGTTGTAACTTGCAAGTCCTCCCATCCCCTTAGGAGCTCTTCTGTGTACCCTTTGGATAGACCAAAGAAAGGCTGAGAGCCGACCAGACTCCATTGGGCGCCGCATTTCGCCACAGTGTCACTCTTTTGTTGGCTTCTGGCTTCTAGCAGTATCTATTGGTAAGTGTCTACTACCTTCGACGCCGTTTTGCAAGAGTCATGTGCTCTTAGCGCTGTCTGGCTATTCGACATGACGTTTATTAGTGCACCATTAGTCCTTCTGTGAAGACATTCAAGGGCGCAAACTTCAATGGCGAAAATTTGCGCCTGGAATATGGTTGTGCATATGTAACTATGCCCCTCGGGACGATTTTTTGCTGTTTAGGTCTATACACGCCGGCTCATGGTTCCCATCCTCAAGTTTGGAATCATCAGTATAGCAAACTAGAGTTTCCTCGCTAAACTTAGCGATAATCGCTCCACAGGTATCCCTTTCAAGTATTATTAGCTTGTAGGGCTTTATAAAGATCAGCTTCGATAGCATAGAGTATGTAAGTTTTCCTACGGGATAATTAATGAACAGTTTTAGGACACCCAGGGTCTCCGCTTTTCAGGCTACTAAAGGTCGGTAGTCTCAGGGCGCTGCAGCAAGCCTCTTTGTCTCTAAGATGACTCCAAACGTCTCTGTCGGGCACATGGGCATGGCCTCCGTTATGGCCACACAAACCAGTCGGTGGTGCTTACCCAGAGTGACGTTTGAGGTTGCTTGCTTGGATTTTGGTCGTGATATGCTTCTGTGGCCAAAAACATTGAAAAAACTCTCACGGTAGTCCAGTTATAGGTCAAGGGATTAATTATTAATTGTTCAGCAATGTTTTCTGAGTCGCTACCTGGATGAGGATCCCAGTATTGCAAAGATTGTGACTTTCTGACTTCTTGAATAAATAAATTTTAATTGACAGAACATTGGTAACGACAACTCCATATCGAAAAGAGTGAACAAACCAGTTTCTTTACACGGATTCCAGATGAACATACATATACCTATATAGATTAATATACATATTCTTGACAAAATAGATGCTAACATATTCAAATGTATGTTTGAAACTGGCACCAGACTTTCAATTGCAATAGTCCCACAGTTGTTTAGGCTGTTGGGTGGATATCTCAACCAGCGTCTGCATAAATTGTAAACAAAGATGAAAAGATAAATATTTAATTATCTGAACAAGCAATCCAGTGGCAATACTTTCGAAACCCATATAGGTCATTTCCATCACGGTGATCAACTCTTGGCAGCAAAAGGCACGGAATTGGCCGATGAACTGGAAAGGAAAGTATCATCAACTGTCATACATAAATCATTTTGGAAAAACTTTCTACCCTTGTCTGATTAAGTTAAATGATTAAAATCTGCATATAGATAAAGTTAACCGACCCATTAGGTACAGGAAGTAACATTCTATCTCAAATATTAATTCTTGTAAAAATCTAGATGTATTCCCGCCCATCCCTACATTAAACTCTCCTGAAAGAGATTCCAAGTAAGCGATCATAGAACTATTGACCCAATTGAACTGTCAACTCATTACCGTCACTTCAGTGATGCTTTACAAAGTATCCTGCCTATTCCACTTCACCTCCATGACTTTTCGTTAATTAACATTTTTTCTGCTTTATTGTCTCAACACTTTGTCTTTGATCACTTAACAACGCTGTTAACAATGTCGTTAAAACCCAACTAAAACAAAAGCAGCAAAAAAAACACACTTGCAGTAGAAGGAAGAATGGAGCTTATAATGGTGCATACATTAATGACGAGGACGAGATCTTAAGAGGACCTGCTACGGCTGATGTTGCTGTGTTTGTCCTTTTTGCACTACATACATATGTAAGTATGTATGTTTATTTGAACCTGCTTGTTATCCTCACTGACATAACCAAACATGACATTTAATTGTCGGAACAAAAGACCCGACAAGACAAATGTTACTCTCACTTACACATGATTTTTGTAACCATCGCCGTCGAGCAAATGTGTCCGGTAGACGTCTGATGAACTCGCAGTCCCATGTGTTGAAATGTAGGCGCAGACACATCAAACAAATCTTGACAGCCAGCTAAAAAGCGAGCAGCCAACACTTTTCCGGCTGGCAAAGGGATGAGCTTTGGCCAAAAGCGAAGCACTGAAAATGAGCTGGGCCGAAAATATATTACGCAGAAAGTTACTTTCGAAGTGGAGGAGTGAATGGGTCAATACACAGGCAAGCATACATTTGTACGTACATAACTCTGCAAGTGTTTGCACACGTTGACGTCCGCGTTTGATGTGTTAACGCAGCTGAGTGTCATTTGTCGACGGATCGCTGAAGTTCAGCTCCAAAAGTCTCGAGCTGAAGCTCTCGCATTCCGCACCAACTAAGTATGTATGTACTTTGTCGTCATCAACTTCTTGCCGCTTTGCATATGGCAACAAAGAACTTGCAACATGGGATGCAGCTACCAGCTACATAGCTGCATGGTCAACTTAGCTCGCCAAAGTTGAATGGCGAGTGACAGTGACAGTGACAAAGGCAAGAAATACAAAACGAAAAGCAAGTAGACGCGAACCGGGCGAACAAAACTGAAAACACGCTGAAAAGAAAGCGCTGATAGCAGCAACGTACACCCTACCCCGCTTATCTCAATCCCCCACCACTGCCTATTGCCGTCAACGGCTTAAGCATTTGCTAAAACAATGACAAAGCTGAGACCAGACCAAGCTGCTGCGGCCTAATACAAACTGGAACAGACAGGCGGATAAACAGTGTTGTCCAGTTGAGCGACATAGTAAACGCAGCTAGCAGACAAATGTATAGACCAGCATATGAGTTAGACATCCCGACTAGACGGCATTGGCTAAGGAATGACTAGTATAACGGAAGTGTACAAGCAAACAAACAAGCCGAAGCGCAAATAAACAAACGAGCAAACAAGGATAAGCAGCAAAAAAACAGTACTGGCAAACAGTAGCAGCTGAACAGGCAAATAGACAGCCCAGTGCCCGGCGGAGACTTTCGGTGGCTGAGCACCAAACGACAACTGTGGCTCCACATCCATCCCTCAGTGGGACGGACAGTATCATTGGCAGTGATGTTTCGTCTCCTTTGTACGTGGTAAATTTGTGTTGATGTTTTCCACACATTTTCCGGTTGCCACTTTGCATTTGAACGGCATGGTTATGAGTGTCAAAGCTGCAAAAGCAGGCGTGTAAACAACAAAGTATGTAGAAGGAGTTGTGCAAAAGAAAAGACAATTGAAAAATATTGTTGCAGTTTCAGAATGGTAAATTTGGACAACAGAAAGTGGCACTAAGTGTATTGCCACCACTGACTCGAGAACTTCCACTCATTTGATTTTGTTTTCGTTTCGGTCGACGCTGGAGCTGCAGCTGAAACAAATCCTGACTAGCAAAACACCAGTGACAACTTAATCTCTTAATGTGTGTGCAAGGATTATTTAATTGTAGTCATGTGAAGTCCTTCACTCATTTGATTAAGGAAACGACGAAATAGAACAATCTTACGAGTTAACCAGCATTTTGAACGCTTTTGAATTGAGTCATTCAAAGTTTTTTTTTCCCGGTTTGCATTAATGTTTTCCTTGCTGGTTATAGCTAGAGCACTCAGCTGCCTAACGCTCATTTATTATACTTTTAAGCTAAAATTGTCCATAAAGGGCGGCAATTGATTCATTTGTTTATCTAAAAGCAATAAATTATAATAACTCACATATAGCAATTTATGGGCCTCCCCTAACGCGAAAAATATTGGGATATGGACGGCTTCCTCCCCATAATTGACTCCCCTTAAACTAATCGACCAGAATCCCTTGTTATCACCAAAGAATTAACTTTCAAAGTAAAATTCTGCTTTAAAAAATTTATATTTCAAAATCCAATAATTCTAATATGCACTTTCGGTTCATGTTTAGACCTTGGAATGCAAGGTTTCAAAATCTTTTCTTTCACAACGTGTTAGGGCAAGAAACTAAAGGCATATTAATGCTATTGAGATGAATCCTAACGGTTTCTCCCAAAAATCGGATTTTTATATACATTTAACTTGGACTGAATCTGAAGAAATGACCTCGCATAAAAAAACGCGTCGGTATTTTTTTACCTTGGACTGAATAACTTGGCGAATTGGGATATCAGGCACTCTGGCCAATGGTAACTGTCTGGTACCACCTCTGCATACTTGCAAGCTATGCAGAATCCGCAAAAAACTCCGGAAACCTTGTCCGGCGGACGCATCAGACCAGGCCGAGCATACTTTGAAGTACCATCAAATTATAACTTAAGAAAGTTTTATTATATGGCAGTTGAGAAGTGCGTGTGTAAAAATTTCATAAATTTAATTATGGAAACTTTGCACATGCAGCAGTGCATAGCATGCATTTAGGCGCCCGGTAATAAGCTGTGTCAAAAAATAGCATCACATCATATAATGAATCACAAGGAAAGAACCGTTTAGCCCTTATAATAAAAGGAAGGCCAAATTGCGAGCACAAATCGTAATTGCGAGATCTAAAATGTTTTAATATTAAATGAAGGTAGGCTATCAAAATCCTTTGGCATTTTATATAAGTACATATTGTCGGTTCAAACTTATGTATGTAAATTTTTACCTAACGTTATTTGTATGTATATTCCAAACATTTTATTAGACTTCACTGCTTCCGTGCTACGTACATTAATTCATTTTTGAACCGACTTCCAAAAAAGGAGGGGGTTATGAGTTCGTCGGAATATTTTTTGAATTTTTATATATGTTAGCGCATAACTTTGGACCACGTCAACCGTTTCGATAATTTGCTCGGGAAAGGTAGTGTCCAAGAGGTGGTCCCATATTAATCTGGTTTAGATCCGATCATTGGATCATGATGTTTTATAAGAGAATTGAAGTCGGTTTGGTTTTTGCTTAAAAATTACTTGTTATTATATCTTATTAAACCGAATTCGTTTATTTTAAAAAGTAGGTACTTTGAATTTTCACAATTTAATTTAAGCAACATGCATATGCGTCTGTAATCTGCAATACAATTTTAATTATGTATTACTTTCAGCGCCTGCGGTGTATTGCCTGCTGACCTCCATTTTCTACTTTGTAAGTGTATTATTTATCGCTTTTACACAAAGTATGCATACATAGTTGCGCTCACATACATTGTATCTGCGCGTAACAACAAAAACAGTACCTAATAACCGCTATGATGAAATTGAAATAGCAACAATAAGAAGAGCAAAACAAAGTAGTGAACTATATATATTTAATTTCAATTCCAATTATTTTGTGCAAAATTATTTATTATTTTTCACTCAACAAAGCGCGTTACTGAATGCCAATAAAGCAACAAGAATATCAGTACTAGTAGTAGCAACAACAAAATTACACTAAATATTAAATAATGCCATTGACAAGTGCAAATAAACTAGTATTGCAGTAGATAATTACAATAATAAGCACAGCACTCACACAAACTCGTGGTTTGAAATTTAATACAAGTCAAGCAATCGTACATGTGAACCAGTGAAACAGCAGTTGTTTGCATTCGTATAAGCGTTGGCATTTATTTGAACAAGTGAAACGGCAGTTATTTACTGGCATACAAATAATTTTAGTTTACCACATTTAAATTGCGTCAAGTTGGTTTTTGTGGCTTGATAATGAGGTAACAAAGTCGGCAGATTTTTATTGTATGCGTGTAAGTTCAAAGTGGTAAAATTTATTAATTTACTTATTTACTAGCTACTATAACAGTAGTGTTCAGTAAAGCGAAATCAGCTATCATTACACATATTAGGTGTATTCCCTAAGTCTAGCAAAATTCTTGCACGAGGTACAGATTGCGCGGCTTGCAAAGTTTTCCTATAGCCATACGTACATCGTGCGAGGATTTTGCAAGACTTAGTGAAGATAGCAAAATTTTGAAATTTTAGTTGGTACATATTTGTAAAAGGAAGCTTTAAAAGCTATGCTGATTTAATTGGGGGGAATTTGGGCATTCCTTAAATTAATTTTTGCATTCCTTAAATTAATTTTTGCATTTCTTCTAAAGTGTACAAAAATTTTGGAAAGACTTTGTTAAGCGCATTTTTAAATATTCATACAACGGGGGTACTTACGGCAACGATAGAAATAAAACTATCTCGGCGAAACGGTGCCCGGCGAACTTCGCATTTCGCTTTGGCTGTGTTCAATTTCATGTGCTTGTGGGTGTTCTAATTTTGACAGCGCGAATTTCGCTGTGGTGAGTTCGCCGTTCGCCGGCATTGTATTTCAGCTATAAGTATGAATATTTAAAAATGCACTCAACAAAGTCTTTCCAAAATTTTCAACACTTTAGAAGAAATGCAAAAATCAATTTAAGGAATGCCAAAATTCCCCCCAATTAAATCAGCACAGCTTTTAAAGTTTCCTTTTACAAATATTTACCAACTAAACTTTCAAAATTTTGCTATCTTCTCCCCATTTTTAAAACGACAGCATATTATTACCCTTGTTGCTGCATATTTGAACACTCGACAAATTTGCGGCTTTTGGTCCACTCAGCCGCACACACATTCATTAGTGTGCCCTGTGGCAGTGCGGCATGATGAATTTGTAATTGACACTGTAATGAAAGGATTTGTGGAGTGCAAAATTGCTTGATGTCGAAATTTGCCAGAGAATTCGTAGATGAGGCTGTCATAATATTTAATCAAAAACGAAGCACAGTACGTTCGTGTGATGGTAATAAAAGAAATGTGTTTAATGTGAGTTCTTTGAAATAGACTAGTAATTTTTAAGCAAAAATACAACCGACTTCAATGCATGTATGAAAATTTTAGCCGTTAATTTCTTCACGATCCAATGATCGGAACCAAACCAAATTAGTATGTGACTACGCTTAAGGTACCACCTTTCCGATTAAAAAAAATGATAAACTTTTTGTGAAGTCGGTTCAAAATTGGAAGATGCGTCCTTGTAGAAAAAATAATGTAATAGTTTTCAATTTCATACAATTATTTTTATTCCTAAACTTCGTTAATTGCCTTTTCTCTTTTGCAAGGTTGCGATAGATATTATTGTTGAAATTGGAGTTGATTTAAATCAATTAATTTGTTAAGAAGGTTCTTATTTCTCATATTCTCTTGTTCGAGTTTGGGGAATTCCTTTTCTTGCGTTTCTCGTCAGGAAAGTTCCCATGTATTTTCTGGGGAACCTATGTGTAGATGATATTTAGTATTAAAAAATTGTTAAATAATAATAATAATAATAGATTGGCGCTTACACATATGTAAGTGTTTGGCCGAGCTTCTCCTCCGATTTGTGGCGTGCGCCTTGATGTTGTTTCACAAAGAGGAGGGTCCTACAGTTTTGCGCCGACTCCGAACGGCGATTGTATTTTTACGAGAAGCTGTTTTTCATGGCAGAAATACATACAGAGGTTTGACATTGCCTGCCGATTTGCGACCGCTGTTAAGAAACCACCTTTTTTCTAACTGCTAACCACTACACCACAGCGGCCAAATGGGTATTATTATTGGAAGTCTCGTAAAGAGAAGCAGAGTTTTCCGATCGAAAATTATTGACTTTCAAGAATTCTATCCCATTTCTACGACTGCCCTAATGTGCATTTATGAAGTTATTAGCTAACCTTAACCTGATACAGGACTTACAATATGAAAATAGGCCTAGGGTTGCTGGTTCATCATGTTATCTCTTAAAGGAATATATTTACAATTAAATTACGGAATCCAGATTCCTTTCGGCTGTCGACTTTACTCTCTAAATGTGATGAGTATTTCAACTTAATAAAACAGCCAAAATATTTGAAATAATGTGAGCTTTCCAGCTCATGAAACATACAGCGAGTCTTTTAGCTGTTCTCTAATGTATTTGCGTTTAGAATAACGAAGCTCTATTTGATAGCATTTATTTGCCCAGACGTTATGCAACTTATATGGAGAGAGAAAACTTACAGCATTCTGCACTCAATAGAAATAACTCCACACATACTTTGCCTCAAAATTTGGAGACCGCCAGACTATCAGTCCAGCGTAGACAGAACTTTGACGGCACTCCATTCATATAAAGTTTTGTTTTAGTCTTTTGTGTCGTTATATTGCTGATTGAGACATTTTGTGCCTCTTAACCGCATGTCTCCAAACAAGTATATTTCAAGTAAAATAATATATTTATGTATATTTATATTTAATGCAAGTATCTTGTCGTCATTGGATTCCATGCTCTGTTGTCCTTGCATTGCTCGCTGTAGTCTCGCTCTTCCTCCTTATTTACTTAACTGCTTGTCGTTCTGCTGTCTGCTGGTCGACATGCCTGCCCACCTGCCGCGCTTGACTCTACCTCTCAGCTTTTGGTTGGTTTCTTGTATCTCTGATTTGACTAATTGCTGGGTAAATCTTGGTAAAACTTTTGAAATTAATTAAAATTTTCAAGGCGCGTAACGACGCGACAGCTTGAAATTGGTATGTTTGCAAATGGGTAGCTGGCTACAGACAGGCTTAGCTGATGAGCGAGACTGTTTCTTGAGGACATTTGTTCCCCATACGTGATTTTCGACAATACAAAGTGTCGTTAGTCATTTGTATTTATGTACATACATATGTATGTATATATGTATGTATGTACAGTGTATGTGTTATGTTGTAATTACTCTTGGTAAGTTTATGTTAATGGCGTTATGATGAATATGACATGCGATGTGTGAGACTATATTAGTTGTTATTGCTACATACAGCGTATTCTAATCCTCTAGGTATTCGAGAGTTAAAACAAAAAAAGATACAGAATTTTGGTTGGAGAGGGGCTATTAGGGGTTAACTTGTCAAATGAGGTTAAATTAACAAGACGTCTAGTCTAACTCGTTTAACTGATGAGTGACCTCTCGAAGTTCAAGCTGTATGACCCATCAGATTCCAACCGGTAATATACCAATTTGTAAGCAAAAAATACAGCTGACTTCAATACTGCGTTACCGTTAATTTCTTCATGACTCAATGATTGGCACTAAACCAAAGGAGTATGGGCACACTCTTGATGCACCACCTACAGGCCCGACGAGAGGGAGGGCGAAAGGGGTGAATCCCTGCGGGCCCGGGCCTTTATAGGGACCAGACATATCAGAATCACAACTTGTTATTATTTTGTTACAGTGTACTTGCTCTTTCGTTATAGGCTTTTATTATAAATATATTCCGATCCGTTCTGATTGTTTCTGACATCACATGCTTTTAAATTAATACAATTTGTGTATAGGTGCCCGAGTTTGTGTACGCGATAAAGTACCGAAATTACTAATTTTTTCGTTGTC
>NW_023458562.1:28704513-28710089 GCF_013731165.1 Rhagoletis pomonella
AACAAAAAATATTTAGAGGACGTTCAAAGCGATCAAAGCTTTTTTTTAAGATTTAAACTACATGGAAAACTTTGAGCGCTTTGAACTAACTATTTTTTGATCTCAAACTAAAAAAAAAACACCCTAATGTACATACATAGATTATACGTTTGTTTCTACAACTTAAACTCAAATTCGCCAAAATACAGCTACACTGATGTACGCGTTTGGAGCCAATATATTTGCATACCGTAACATGCAAGTATAACATATTTACAAGCACTTGTGGACTACGTTTATACATACATGTGTACATTAAACCGTACCAGAAAAAAAAGTTCACCACACACCTTCGAAACTAAATTATTTTTTCGAGGCAATTTCGAAAATAAAAATTTGGCCGAATATCTTCGGCATTTACAGTCGGATCTTAAAGTATGACATATCGATGTTCTTGTGTAGAGGAGAAAATTTGTTTTGTTCCAAAGTTCATTGACCTCAAGTATCCTATTCTATTACCTACTTACCCACCAGATCTTAGGTTTTATCACCCTAACGTGCCCCCTAATGTCAGTAAATTAATGCTCGTCAAAAATCATTAAACTTTTGCTAAGAAAGTATTTCGATTTTCAGCAGAACTATTTAAAAAAAAATAAATAAATCTGTCCGAATAAAGGTCTCACCGACAAATTTAAAAAGCGGACCCCTAGATTCGACAAAGAAATTTGTTTAAATAATTTAGTTTCGAAGTTGTACGGCGAACTTTTTTTGTTTGCTTATAGGGAGGTACGGTCTAATGTACATAAGTAAGAACAAAAATTATATACTTGTATGCACAAATATCTTATGTACCTACATCTGTATCGCGGCTTTCTCATGCATCTGCGTCAACATTAATAAATTTTGCTGCTGCTGTTGCCCGCGAGCGCACGCCGTGGCAGGTGGGTGGGTGGCTGCCAGATTCACTGTTTGGTATGCAAATGTGGCACAAAGGAAAGGCACAGACACACACGCACTCACTCGTGCGCATAACAAATTATTTGAGATGGAATATGTAATATTTAAGTAATAAACATATCAACATAAACATCGCTGACTTATTGCTAATAATTATTATAATAAGCCGCTGAAGGCTGTCAGCTGAAGTGTTAATATCTACAATTTTTATGGTAAATTGCGTTTGTGGATGCAAGCTATGAGCGAATGTGTTATTTACTACTTGTAGAGCCTGGGCGACATTAGTATTAGTAGTTGATATTCTTAAAAATATTCAACTGAGTATTAATAAAAAATCTCAGTTTCGGGTTTAAGTTCACACCAAGGCACATTAAACAGGTAGTATCAGTAGAGCAAAAACAACATTTGCGTGTATTTTGTTGTTGCTTCTGGTATCGAAAGTGTCAAAAACTGTTCTGAATTTTTTCTTCTAAATCAAAGCGTGCCACGTGAAATACAAAAAATTATAAAAAATAAAAAATTGAAATTGGAAAAAATAAAAATTGATGTAACTTTCTTTCCTAGTAAATTTGTTTGCTTCTCGAAGCATTGATCCATCCTTTGCAAGGCCCAGTAATCAGCGGTCGTGCTGCCGAGTTGGGCGAACGTTCCAAAAGCTGCTATTCAATCGCTTGTTTTGTATGGAAAAAGGTTTCACATGCAAATGGATTTTAACAATTCAGAATTTTTGTGAGAAAAAATTAAAAATATTTGACATTTTCGAGACCAAATAATTTGAAAATAAATCAAATCAGCTGCTCTACTGATACTACCTGTTCAATGTACCTTGGTTCACACTGAAGGTATGTATGTATGTATGTTTGAATGTGTAGTATACCGATTACTTCCAACTCTTAAACATTCACTGAAAAAATATGGCACGTGTGCAGTTCATAGCGGCTGCCTTAGGGCAGTGGGTTCCGATGAGCTCCGCGCATCATCGATAGCCTAAAAGATGTCAAGCAAGAGGACTTGACCAAAGAGCAAAACAGCTCTAAGGCTTGGGCAGAATCTTTCCTGCAGAATCATTGGGAAAAAGCTAAAGCTGACTTCAAAAGCGGAAGCGCTCGAAGGAGGATAAAACGTTCGCGGGGAAGAGGAAAAGGCCTTCCAATACTCAAATGGCAGCAAACAAGGAACCTAAAAAACCTTTGCCGATGCGGCGAGGGAATCGCACGCCCGTTCTAAGATCGACCGAAACGCGCACGATGGTGTGAACACGCAGCAAATTTGGGACCTGCTAACCAGGAAGCTATGGACGGTATATCACGAGGTTCTCTGTAATAAAGTAGGAACTCCACCCTGTTGCTAGGACGCAGGCTAGTTACGAGGTGTCAAACTAATTAAGTGCGCTGACGAGAGGTCTGTGCAGCTCTACAAAGTCGCAATTAGTAAGATTGGGGAGCCTTGGCCAGGTACACGTCTAGATGTCGTAATGATAAAAGAAATTCCAAATCACCGCAGATGCAGGGCATGGATCCCGGAATGCCATGACGACTCGTCGGATATTCTGTATCTAATACAATTAGGCTTCCAACTCACAGCTGGAAGGTTATGATGTTGGAGGAGCCATAAGGCAGGCGGTGATTGTCCTCAATGAGAAAGCAGTTTCCGCGTTATCCAATCTCGGTTGGAGGATCATATGTAGAAGAATGCTCCCTCCGCGGAAAGAGCCGAGGAGAAGACCGAATGCCTTACGGGTTGCAAAGTCGCATCCAGCTGCGACACGGTAGGTAGGTTGTAGAGTCATTACGCGTCCGCCGTAACAATGGTGGAGATCCTACAGATTAATCTCCACCACAGCAAAGCGGCGGCACTACTCCTCCGTCTCACTCAAAGATAAGAGGTGATCGTGCTTATCCAAGAACCTTGAGATCGGGATTGCGGCTTGAGCAGGAAAGATTATACACCAGACATAAAGGTAAACCAAGGTCTTGCTTATTTGTAAAGAATATATATTAAGGTATACTTTCGACGCAAGATGTAGACACCACAGTAGCCACACTAGAAACCTATGGAAAGTAAATTTGGATTGCCTCGAGCTACATGGTACATGATAAGCCAACTACACAAGCACCAGTCCCAAAGACGGTAATCGAAGTGAGCAGCGCTAACGTCCCGCTAATCATTGGATCAGATGCAAATATTTGAATCAGGTCAAACACAAACGATAGAGGTTTGTACCTTCGCGAAGCTTAATTAAGCAATATTCTTAGAATATGTAGTGTTAGGCATGTCCCCACGTTTGTTACTTCCCAACGAAGGGAGGTACTCGATGTATTCTTTGCTAACAGACGAGGTGAGGACTTGCTGAGCAACTGGCACGTGTCCGGGGAACATCTTGCCGCCGAACAAACTGGTACGTATTTAGACGCTGTCTAATCAGATTTCAATATGCTGTCAGGTCTGCAAAAGGCTCCTCCTAGAAAACTTTCTCGCAAACGATAGAAAGCAACTGGGAGGAAACCGATTACGCAAGATCCTTTCGAAATACCCAAGCGCGCCTAGCTACCTGCTCAAAGGGAATGATGAATGGACGAGTAGCAGCTCCAAAACGCTTGAGCTTCTCATGCAGATGCACTTTCCTAGGCTCGAATCATAACAGCCATTCACGAATCGAAAACCATACCAAAAAAATTACGTGATACGTCAGTCGTATACGCTGTCCGAAAATGTATTTTTACGTGATGACTAATACGATATCGTATGTGACGTTTCGAGCCCAGATTTTTCCGACGCCAGATGAGCGAACAATTCACAACTCGCTACCCCCATACACTTAAAAAGCCTAAATCCAACTCTCCAACTGAACTCTAAAAATGTTTGCTTCCGCAAATGTTACTCTTACAGTTCGACAAGTTTCCTTAAGATCGCCAAAAAAATTATTCGGCATATGAAGTTTAAGTTTTTTTGGAAAAGGAAAGTACTTTTTTGAAAAAAGGTAAAATTTTGATAAAAATTTAGGTACCCCAAAAATGTAAATTATCAACTATACTATATTTTTTCCCTTGTAAAAATATGATTTTTATATCGGAAGGGTGCTTGTTCATAATAGTCAATAAAGGTAATTGAAAGCCAAAAAATTTCCCTCCTTCATTTTAGCTGGTCCGTGATTTATTTAAAAGGTTATTACTCTAAAAATACTCCATTACCCTCCAAATAATGTAACAATATTTCCAAATATGAAAATACAAGCTTGTAGTAAATAATTATTCAAATTTCACAAAATTAGGTACAGCCATATAATTATGCCCTGTCCTGCAGGAGGCCACTAAAAAATCACGCACTCAGCAAGCAATTACATTTATGCGTGTAAATATGTAAATTAAACTTAAATTCATATAATTTTATTTTTGACACCATGCGCCATTTATGCGAATAATACTCGTATGCCACACTTCATAACAATTTCAGCAACTCCAGCTGTGCGAAAATGGCGAGGGAAAGAAAGGACGTCTGGCGCTGCTGCTCGGGTACCAACTGTGTGTTGATGCGATCGGTGAATGGCTTCATAGTGTATGAAAGAAAG
Organism: Rhagoletis pomonella; assembly: GCF_013731165.1. Taxonomy (NCBI): domain Eukaryota; kingdom Metazoa; phylum Arthropoda; class Insecta; order Diptera; family Tephritidae; genus Rhagoletis; species Rhagoletis pomonella. The sequence continues at coordinate 28,709,018 of NW_023458562.1, forward strand.
GAAAAGCAAATGGGCAGTTTAAAAGGCAGCAAACAAATGAAAAATTATTAACTGTTTTCTTTTGAGCGCAAAATGAGCGTACAACGTCTGCGGAGGACATTAGTGAAGTAATAAAGGGAGCCTGTAGGGAAGAAGACTGGGCCAAATAAGAGTTTTGAATTATTACCATTCTTTTAATATTTCGTTAATTTTTATAAGTATTTTCCTACAACAACAAGTAACTTGAAACTAGGTTTTTTACGTATAGTTGGTAACCACTTAAATTAAAGATGTACGGTGGGGAGCAAAAATGAGTACATGACTATTTTTATTAATATTTGCAAGGTTTTTAAAGTTATCTTTTTATAAAAATATGGTTCACCAAACCATATAAATCAAACTTTCAAACTTTATACAGAGCTTAGAAAATTTGAAAAATTTTCATTATAATTTAAAATTGTTTAATCTGAATTTTTAGAAAATTGTTGTGCAAAAGTGCAATTTATAAAATCTGGCGTTGAGTTTTTCAATTTGCGTTGCAAACAGTCCTGCGCATTTTCTTCCATAAGAAATTCATGCTTATATGGAAAAAGGTGCAAAGGCCGTCATCAAACAAAGTTATTAAAATCAACGCAATTCTTTAGATGCTTTAAACTAGCACTAAAACTTAACAGTCTAAAAAAAAATGGCACACCGAAACATTATCTAAAAATTCAGATTAAAAAGTTTAAAATTTTAATGAAAATTTTTGAAATTTTATTAAAAGTTTTAATGAAAATTAATTTAAAATTTTAATGAAAATTTGTTGAATTTTCCTAATTTCAGATTTATATTAAAGCATGAACCACATTTTTATTAAAATTAACAAAAAAAATTTACTTAAAAATCTTGCAAATATTTAACAAAAATTACCATGTGCAACAAAGTTATTAAAATCAACGCAATTCTTTAGATGCTTTAAACTAGCACTAAAATTTAACAGTCTAAAAAAAAATGGCACACCGAAACATTTTCTAAAAATTCAGATTAAAAAGTTTAAAATTTTTATGAAAATTTTTGAAATTTTATTAAAAGTTTTAATGAAAATTAATTT
>NW_023458562.1:28710189-28714089 GCF_013731165.1 Rhagoletis pomonella
CAGCGGAAACACCTTTGGACATCCGCGCGCTCTCGGACGCGGCAGATAATCCAACTTACTCGCAGCTTCCCCTTTTCAATAAGAGTCCGGCCTGGCAGTTCGTCGATTTCCACCACAGCCATCGCAGGTTTTATTTTATATTTAAATAAAAAACAACAAAATGAAATGATTTTCTTTATTTCATCATGTTTTTCAGTCTATGGCATTTATTTGTGAAATGCCCACCGCGTCTCTGGCATCACAGACTGCAACTCACGATATGAACTTCTTGCAGAATGACTATTGTCATAAAACGTTTGACTAAGTTTAGCAAATCAAATAATACAATTGTCTGAAGGAAATAAAAGAACATCAATATATACTGGTGAACCCGCATGGCGAAAAAACGCCAAAATTGAATTTAGATTTTTAAACAGGTGAAACCCTACTCAAAAACTTCAAAAAATATTACTAATGATTCATCTAAACCATTTTTGAGTGACGAGAGGTCTCGCATATTGTCGGTTTTAATTTCATAAAATTTTAAATCACTCTGTACCGCTAAAAAGTTTCTGAAAATAAAACCATATGTAGAATCCCAGTTATTAATTTGACTTCTCATTTTGGAAATACGAAATCACGTTGCAGATCTAATCACCTTCAAAAAATAGGTGGCAACCCTAATTAAAAAACTATCAGCCTAAAGTTTTCTTAAAATTCTTTCGTTTGACACTAACATTTCGATATTTCATTTAGCTTGTGTTTAGGCAAAAGAAATTTGCCTCTTCAAACAGGTGGCAACCCCTTTAAGAGTATTTTCGAACTAAATTTTTTGTATCATCTAGGTTTATGATGCATAATATTTCAATGAACTGATAAATTAAGTTGAATTTGATATATTAAGCAAATGTTAACTATCCTAAATATAGTTCGGAAATACATTATTTTCAAACGCATTTCGAATAATACCCATCTTTTGACAATCCATTAAACTTATTAGATAATTTAAATCTAATTTTATCAACAGGTGACAGCACTCTTCTGACACCCAAACAAAATGCTAAATGTTTAATTTAAAGATTTTTTAAGAGTTTTCTTTCGTTTTATACCCATATTTTAAAATGTCATGCAACTTGTGTATAAATAAACTAAATACGACTTTCGAAACAGGCGGCAACCCTATTAAAAATTATGTTTGAACTAAAATATTCTTAAGTATCTTTCGTCTGATATTGTTATAGCTATTCCAAGTTACTAAAGAAATAAGTTGAAATTTATTTAATAATTTTAATTTAACCTTTTAAACGGGGGGCAACCCTCAAACTCATAAAAAATATTCTAAATTGTCAAACTAAAGATTTCTTAAAACTCTCGCATTTGACATTCATTTTTAATAAACATTTCATATAACTTGGGTAGAAAATAAATTTTTTCGACTTCTCAAATAGGGGGCAGCCCTCTTCAAAATATTTTCCTCTTTTATCTGACACCCATATAGTAAGTGATACCTTATTTACTAACCAATTTCTTTTAATTAAAAATTATTTAGGGTTTTTAAACATGTCGCAACCCTGCCACACCTTTCTAAGCCATTTCGGTTGATAACCTTATTGTAACAATTAATTTAACTTTTTAAATAATTAGAGCTTAATTTAATAGCGGGTGGCAACTTCTTTCGGAAAAGAAAAACCTTATTGTACATCTTCAGCCCAAGGCCTTTAATGTCGCACCTCATTTTTGAAAATCGAACGAACGGTGCAGATCTGATGACCTGGACAAAAATCCTTTCACGTATTATAGATATCAGAAAGAATTGCTGCCCAAGATCTGCATCACCCGTGAATCACCCTATACAAGCGTATTGACAGTTTGTAGCTAGAAATGCAGTTACTGCTACATATTTGTTGCTTGTTTTTGTTATTGCTGGTTGTCCTTCTATGCTGTCTATACTTGTTTATGTAGTTTCTGCAGCTTTGCGGTTGTCAACGCTGATGTTAGACTTGTTAATAATTCGATGTCAAGGCAACAATTACTCTCTCTTTCATTTGCTGCCACTTGTCAATTTGTTGCTGGCGTAGCAGAGATTTATTTTGTTATCGCAGCTACTGTGACAATCAATTTCGTCTTCTGTGATTTTGTACATTTTATTGAATTCGTGTTTATGGTTTATCAAAGTTTTCTTATATGAATTGCGGTTAGTGCGGCATTGTTGCGCGCATCCTTGTTGCCCTCGTTGCGGCCTTGCGCTTTCGTCGTTATCTGCATGCACTTACAAATACTTATTTAATATTGAAAATGAACGAGATAAAAAAAGTTGGATGCAGTGATGCCAGATTGTGGGTAATTTCCCTATTTGAGGGATATTTTGCATAAAAAATTATTAGAAGGGAAAAAAGGGACACTTCATATAAATAAGGGATTTTCTTTTGACGCAGTTTTTGTTGCATAATTGATCAAAATTCAAGAATATTCGACATTCTTACGTAATTAATTGTTCTGAAGATGTGATGTGGAGTGAAATGATATATAATTGTTAAAAAGTATAAGGACAATTTCGAAAATTTTCTTACGTTAACCAATTGAAGCGCTGAGTAAGAAAGAATCTTTTCAGTTGTAACTGGTGTTTCATGTAAAAAGCGGAACAAATTATCTGATGAAATGTTAAATAGCACATGAATGTGCTTCAATTTTAAAGTCACCAAAAAATTCTTTTAGGCCCTTAGTGAGTGAGCAAAAAAATGAAAGGGAAAAAATGAATGAGTGAAAAAAAAGCAGAAAAAGGGGTTTTTTCTTAACAGCGGTCGGCCCTCGACAGGCAATGGCAAACCTCCGAGTGTATTCCTGCCATGAAAAACAGCTTCTCATAAAAATACACTCGCCATTCGGAGTCGGCGTAAAACTGTAGGTCCCTCCCGTTTGTGTGACAACATCAAGGGGACCGCCACAAATTGGAGGAAAAGCACATATGTATGTGTAAGCGCCAAACTATTATTATTATTTTATATGAATTTTACTTCTTTACTACTGAAACATGTATATGTTTAAATTCGTTGGGAATTTTGTGGGATAAATTTTCAAGATGTGGGTAATTGAGGGATTTTTTCCCCATTTCCGTGGGATATTTAACAGAGAATGTCTGGCATCACTGGTTGGATGATAAGTGATTTTGTTAGACTGAAATGGTTCCGATGAAAATGCTTCTGAGGCATAGTTATTGAGGAATTGTTAAAAGAACCCTGCACAATTTAAATGAGAACTTAGGTCCGATGAATTTCGTCCAAACGAAATAAAGTATCTCCTGCACAAAAACTAACTGGGTCACCCAGAGATCCCTTTAGCCGTTTTCGAGATGTATTCGCATAAAGGTCGATAAAGAGTCTGACTTTTGACCAGAAGCAAAATTAGGGTACCCTAAGCAATCAGCTTCCGATATAAAGGCTAAGAAACGATACTGAGTAGAAACTGGTCTAAGTTAGTACTAGGACATGTGAAAAACGAGAGTAGTATTTCGGTAGATTAATAACTCTAGTTCGCGGTATAAAAACAATAGAAGGACAATTGCCACAGCTAAACTCTCACAAGGACTAATTTTCTTAAAGATGTTTTCAATAGTGTTATTTTACAAAACAATCTATATACACCTTTAACGGGCGCGAATGCCTACGCGGTACTTTTCATACCAACACCATACTTTTCTAGGGGAAATCGATAAAAAACTTTCTATTCCGACGGCTCATGGTACCGGAGCTGGATGGCATCTGGAGGGTAATTTCAGGTCCTTTACTGCTTTGGGCGCAATAGCAGTAGTCTTTCAATCGCAAGTCTTTGCAATACTGAAAGTAGGAAAATGAATAATTGACGAAAGTTGGCGTGGAAATTAAATCAGGGTCTGCAGTGACAGCCAAACAAACGTTAGTTCAG
>NW_023458562.1:28714189-28717350 GCF_013731165.1 Rhagoletis pomonella
ACGCTTGAAGCATGCCTTCCGTCTATCACAACATGATCGATTTGGTTGGGGGTACTTAGTATGAATATTTAAAAATGCACTCAACAAAGTCTTTCTAAAATTTTTCTACACTTTAGAAGAAATGCAAAAATTAATTTAAGGAATGCCAAAATTCCCCCCAATTAAATCAAGCTTTTAAAGTTTCCTTTTACAAATATTTACCAACTAAAATTTCAAAATTTTGCTATCTTCTCCCCATTTTTAAAACGACAGCATATTATTACCCTTGTTGCTGCATATTTGAACACTCGACAAATTTGCGGCTTTTGATCCACTCAGCCGCACACACATTCATTAGTGTGCCCTGTGGCAGTGCGGCATGATGAATTTGTAATTGACACTGTAATGAAAGGATTTGTGGAGTGCAAAATTGCTTGATGTCGAAATTTGCCAGAGAATTCGTAGATGAGGCTGTCATAATATTTAATCAAAAACGAAGCACAGTACGTTCGTGTGATGGTAATAAAAGAAATGTGTTTAATGTGAGTTCTTTGAAATAGACTAGTAATTTTTAAGAAAAAATACAACCGACTTCAATGCATGTATGAAAATTTTAGCCGTTAATTTCTTCACGATCCAATGATCGGAGCCAAACCAAATTAGTATGGCACTACGCTTAAGGTACCACCTTTCCGATTAAAAAAAATTATAAACTTTTTGTTAAGTCGGTTCAAAATGGGAAGATGCGTCCTTGTAGAAAAAATAATGTAATAGTTTGCAATTTCATACAATTATTTTTATTGCTAAACTTCGTTAATTGCCTTTTCTCTTTTGCAAGGTTGCGATAGATATTATTGTTGAAATTGGAGTTGATTTAAATCAATTAATTTGTAATGATCATTGAAAGAGTTTGGAAAAATCTATGTGTGAGGTTCTTCTTTCTCATATTCTCTTGTTCGAGTTTCCATTGTATTTTCTGGGGAACCTATGTATAGATGATATTTAGTATTAAAAAATTGTTAAATAATAATAATAATAGATTGGCGCTTACACATATGTAAGTGTTTGGCCGAGCTTCTCCTCCGATTTGTGGCGTGCGCCTTGATGTTGTTTCACAAAGAGGAGGGTCCTACAGTTTTACGCCGACTCCGAACGGCGATTGTATTTTTACGAGAAGCTGTAGAAGCTGTGGCAGAAATACATACAGAGGTTTGACATTGCCTGCCGAGGGGCGAACGCTGTTAAGAAACCACCTTTTTCTAACTGCTAACCACTACACCACAGCGGCCAACTGGGTATTATTATTGGAAGTCTCGTAAAGAGAAGCAGAGTTTTTCCGATCGAAAATTATTGACTTTCAAGAATTCTATCCCATTTCTACGACTGCCCTAATGTGCATTTATGAAGTTATTAGCTAACCTTAACCTCATACAGGACTTACAATATGAAAATAGGCCTAGGGCTGCTGGTTCATCATGTTATCTCTTAAAGGAATATATTTAAAATTAAATTACGGAATCCAGATTCCTTTCGTCTGTCGACTTTACTCTCTGAATGTGATGAGTATTTCAACGCAATAGAACAGCAAAAATATTTGAAATAATGTGAGCTTTGCAGCTCCTGTTTCACTCTTCATTTAGGTCCTCATGAAATATATAGCGAGTCTTTTAGCTGTTCTCTAATGTGATTGCGTTTAGAATAACGAAGCTCTATTTGATAGCATTTATTTGCCCAGACGTTATGCAACTTATATGAAAATAGGAATCTTACAGCATTCTGCACTTAATAGAAATAACTCCACACATACTTCGCCTCAAAATTTCGAGACTGCCAGTCCAGCGTAGACAGAACTTTGACGGCACTCCACTCATATAAAGTTGTGTTTTAGTCTTTTGTGTCGTTATATTGCTGATTGAGACATTTTGTGCCTCTTAACCGCATGTCTCCAAACAAGTATATTTCAAGTAAAATAATGTATTTATGTATATTTGTATTTAATGCAAGTATCTTGTCGTCATTGGATTCCACGCTCTGTTGTCCTTGCATCGCTCGCTTGTTCGCATATCGCTGTAGTCTCGCTCTTCCTCCTTATTTACTTAACTGCTTGTCGTTCTGCTGTCTGCTGGTCGACATGCCTGCCCACCTGCCGCGCTTGACTCTACCTCTCAGCTTTTGGTTGGTTTCTTGTAGCTCTGATTTGACTAATTGCTGGGTAAATCTTGGTAAAACTTTTGAAATTAATTAAAATTTTCAAGGCGCGTAACGACGCGACAGCTTGAAATTGGTATGTTTGCAAATGGGTAGCTGGCTACAGACAGGCTTAGCTGATGAGCGAGACTCTTTCTTGAGGACATTTGTTCCCCATACGTGATTTTCGACAATACAAAGTGTCGTTAGTCATTTGTATTTATGTACATACATATGTATGTATATATGTATTTATGTATGTACAGTGTATGTGTTATGTTGTAATTACTCTTGGTAAGTTTATGTTAATGGCGTTATGATGAATATGACATGCGATGTGTGAGACTATATTAGTTGTTATTGCTACATACAGCGTATTCTAATCCTCTAGCTATTCGAGAGTTAAAACAAAAAAAGATACAGAATTTTGGTTGGAGAGGGGCTATTAGGGGTTAACTTGTCAAATGAGGTTAAATTAACAAGACGTCTAGTCTAACTCGTTTAACTGATAAGTGACCTCTCGAAGTTCAAGCTGTATGACCCATCAGATTCCAACCGGTAATATACCAATTTGTAAGCAAAAAATACAGCTGACTTCAATACTGCGTTACCGTTAATTTCTTCATGACTCAATGATTGGCACTAAACCAAAGGAGTATGGGCACACTCTTGATGCACCACCTACAGGCTCGACGAGAGGGAGGGCGAAAGGGGTGAATCCCTGCGGGCCCGGGCCTTTATAGGGACCAGACATATCAGAATCACAACTTGTTATTATTTTGTTACAGTGTACTTGCTCTTTCGTTATAGGCTTTTATTATAAATATATTCCGATCCGTGCTGATTGTTTCTGACATCAGATGCTTTTAAATTAATACAATTTGTGTATAGGTGCCCGAGTTTTCCCTTGACGGCCCTGACCATCTTTAAGATAAAAAAAACCAAAATGTTTGTGTACGCGATAAAGTACCGAAATTACTAATTTTTTCGTTGTC
>NW_023458562.1:28717450-28721076 GCF_013731165.1 Rhagoletis pomonella
TTTTTTCTATTTTTTTAAAGTGATTTTTCTTATTGTAACAACGTAGAAATTCTCTGCAAAGCTACATATGTGAAATGCTGCTGGAGTCACTGTCATTGACCAGATATAAATTGACCCGGTGCATTTATGTAGATAGGTCCGACAGTTATGAAGTTATTTTCCACTTTCGGGAAAGTGAGATCAAAACAAAATAATCGCTGATTCTACTCGTCACACAGTTAAGGCTTCAAAGTTAATGTCTATCATTGTATTAGAAGCTGAAGCTATCAACTTGCGATCCCGTCAGTGGTTATCTGATGCTCAAGAACCGTGTTGCTTTGATAGGAGCGGATCATAAGGCTTCGGCTGTCAGGGATGGTCATGCAAAGAGGTAGTTAGTGTTGTTTGGGCCCTATTAGCATGATAGGCATGTGTTTGGCATCTCGAGATTTGGGCGCGAAAGGTAGCTGTTAAGACGGCCATACCAGCCCGATCTTAGTTGGAGGTTCAAAATTCCTCAGGGTTTTGGGGAATAATGCTAGAGTGGCAGTCCTTAGCCAGATATGAATCTGCGTTATTCCGGTTTAGTAAGCCCGACTGTCGTGGGAGCTGAAGGATGGTGTGGCTGCGATTGGGACGTTAAACCGGATTAAGCTCTTTTGTTATATCAATCAAAACTTTAGTTTTTTGTTCCTGCGACAGTGGAGGTTGTACGTCCGCATAAATTACGTACATTCGCAGGTGGCGCTTCATTTCGAAGCAGAGGCGTCTTAGGGTGGTTCCAACGGTTGCATCTTAACTGTTCCGAATGCAATGTGTTGTAGTTTACTATGGGGATTATGGCACTGTCGACGTTTAGCTGGTTAGTCTGACGTTCATCGTACATGTTGCACTAGATTTGAAATTTGTAGGATACTGGAAGCTAAAAATCGTGCAAAGTCGAATTTCAGAAAAAATCGCTGGACCTCAATAAACACCAGACTTTACATGACACGGCCAAATGATTCTTTGATGTTGTGACTATGACCTAGTACCGCCCGTCAGATCTTGCATGCTATATTAAAGAAAGTCGCTTTGTAATTCAGCTATCCTGAAAATCAACCATAGAATAATCTGGGAAGATGATATTGAGAAATAACTTACCAGACATAAATTTATTTAACTCATCACGTTATTACTCAAGCCCTACAAACTACCTACTGGTTATTGGCATTGCTCCGTTCTGAATGGGTACATAAACATACATACATATCGATGGTCCTGTGCTATAACGACACAAATCCAAATTCAAAAAATAAAAAATGTTACTACTATTAAGTGGCTTATGTCTTTACTCCATGTCGAACACATGTCTAATATTTTGTTTTTATTTTAGCAATCCTTACTGCTTACTTTAGTAAGGGATGGAAATGGATTAGACAAGGGTTAGGGACAAGAGCCACTTAACATTAGAAAGTTTTTTTTTTTTTGAATTTTGAATTGTGTCGTTATTGCACAGGACCATCGGTATGTACATACCGTCAATGCATCCAGGCATCGAGATTTATGCATAAAAATCGTTAAATCGTTATTAAAACAACAGATTTGTAAAATAATTGCTAGAGAAAATACCGCATATCAAGGCAATGCCTTCAAAGAATAAACCGTTTTATCGTGCCGTATGATAGGCGGTTTTGTAATTGGGCGAAGGGCAGTTTTGTAATTGGGCTATGGGCGATTTTGCAAAAACATCGACGATATATGTACATATAATACTGGATGGTTCAATTGAATAACTTTATGAATAGCGACCTTAGTATTAACATATTTTTTAAGTGAACAAAGTGTGGATTGTTGTTTTGAAGTCAAGCGTAAAAAGCATTTTAAACACGCAGCAAAACTTATTATAGACTATGAGCAAATGTATGTAGTATTTCTTGTACGTAAACACGCATTTTTACCGCAAACTCGTTAAATATGCAAATAATCCACAAACAGGCGATAACGTATGACCGCATTGGAGTTTGCAACACCCAAAGGGCTGTTGTTGATATGCCGCCATCAACACCAAAACCACCAGCTCCCAAGTATATTAAACTGTTGGTTAGGGCAACGCGTCACTTTGAAACTGAGTAGCCACATATTGACGTTGGTAAGCAATAAGTATACATTTTTGAACAATGAATAATATATGTATGTATGTATGCACATTGTTATGAAAATATTATCATTATATTCTTTAAAAAATTTTATTTCCTCAAACCGCTTACCAAAAGTCCCGGCTTCAACTATAGCTACAAAAAACGTATTGAAGGCAGGCAATTTAAGTGGATTTTTCAGCATCCACTTCGTTTGTGTGCCTGCCTTTAGGCCCCCCCATATCTCTCATCGGCCCATACCTTGCCTAATTCAATTGAGTATTGAGTTTGCTCGCTCACTCGCTCTAGAGGATTGAGAGCGAACGGCTTACGAAAAAAAAAACATACACACGAAAAAGAGCAAACGAAAGCAGCGCAGGATGTCAACGTCGTCGTATAAGCAGAGCAGCTTTTACCGTTTTTGACACGGCGGCAATAGCGCACTGATTTGCGTTGACGCTTACGTCGCCTATTCCCAACAAACAATGCTGATCACTGTAGGGGGGGTGCAGCACTAGCGCGATACGATGGAGCGCTGGCTCATGCAATTCTGGGAAGATGGGTGCAATGTGAAACTTACCAATGATTTGTAATGAATTTTGCACATCGGAACATGCACTATTCACTGGTAACGACACTTCCTACCACTTTACTATTTCCCCAGCTCGCTATTTCGCGGCAACGTTTTGTTGCCAACTCTTTTTGCCAGCTTGGCTGTCACAAACCCTGAATATATTAAACTATTTCGCACCAGCAATGCAGGCGGAAAAAAATTTCTACACCATAAAACTTAAACCAACTATTCACAAGAATATGGCAAACAAAATTTAAGTACAGAAAAAACACCAAATAAGCTAAAGACAACCGAAGCGCCGACGTCGCCGTCGGTGTCGCACCAGCAAGGAAACAACAAAAAAGTAGTTGTGATGAAAAAATTTTTCACACAGGCCAAAATGCTGGTAAAACTATGTTTCTTCTTGCACAAACCACTCTGCAGATATTGCCACAAATAAATTAAACTTTTATGTGATAATTACACAAAATTTGTTCACTTTTGTGCTGTTTTTACCGCAGTAAAGTAATTTTTTCGAAATTTTCACTCCTTGCTGCCGTTTTTCGATTCGTCGCGACTCGTAGGATGATTTGTGACGCTGCCAGATGTTGACAACGTCGCATATTTACGCAAGCCAAAAATTAAGCGGCCGGAATTAAGGACTTTCGCTTATTTTTGTGGTAAATGACGAATAGTTGAATGCGACCTTTTAAAATATAGTGCATAGAATATTTAAAAAACGTTTATGAATTGAATAGTTAACGAAACTTACAAGTTTTCGCAATATTCGGCCTGAAAATAAAAACCGAGTAAGCTTTATAGTGGCATCCGCAACACTGAAAAACGCAGGGTTGCTATGTAAATGGCAATAAAGAAAAATTGGGAACACAAGTAGGGTGTTAAGAAAGAAACAAAAATTTAAGCAAATATATTGTTACGATTATCCTCGAAACCTTGAGGGATTTCCCAAATATACT
>NW_023458562.1:28721176-28724536 GCF_013731165.1 Rhagoletis pomonella
GGAAGCAGGGCTACCGTCCATTGATGAAAGAGTCCATTTCAACACAAGCAGGATTATCACAAAAATTCTATCTAGCTGCAACACCCTTCTGCAAGATGCGGTCAAAAACGCTGTGACAAGGAAAAGGGAAAGTAGAAACCAAAAATCTGCGGTGGAAAGTGTTGTAGAGGCTGCAAGGACACTGGAAATTCCCATCTCTCTAACTAAAACCAAATTCCATCGACCTCCACCCTGGCAATGTTTCGAACCGATTATGGTACTCAATATGGCTAAATACTCAAAAGTAAATACAGCACCTACAGCTTTTCGGAAAATCTTCCTCGAACTCACCACCCCTTTTAGAGAGATGCAATGGAAACTCTTATATACTGACGGGTCAAAGAATCCCTCGGCAACTGCCTATGCTGTTGTCGACGAATACCAGAACACAATTGCCGCGGGTCTCCTACACCCATTCTGTTCGGCATATACAGCTGAGGTAGTAGCGATTTACGAGGCTGTTAAATTTGCAATCCAATCGAGAGATAAACATGTCATTGTAACCGATAGTCTGTCAACGATGAAATCTCTTTCAAATGACAAAAATAATAATCATTTAATGATTGCCATTAAAAATATGCTCATGGAAAATAAAAACAGAATAAAGATTATGTGGAGCCCTAGTCACGTCGGAATTGACGGCAATGAGACTGCAGATCGTAGAGCGAAACTTGCATCAGAACAACCCCTAGTGACATCAAAATGGATGTTAAAACAAGACATTTATAGGCACATAAGCTCAGTAATGTTCTTAAAAAACAGAACGAGTGGAAAAACATTCGTCATCACTACTCGGATATCAATATAGGAAGCAAAAGCCCCAACCTTCCCCTCGATGTTAGTTGTAGCGAATTAAAGTCATTCATTCGCCTCAGAATCGGACATACAGTCATCTCCCACAGCCACATTCTCACGGGAGCTCCACCACCTCTATGCTCCTATTGCGGTTCTAACCACCTCACCGTCTGCCACTTGTTAGATAGTTGCCCAAACTTCACCGCTACAAGAACGGCACTTTTTTGACAATATCAAACCTTCTAGTCTACTAAGGAAAACTGAGTCCGATAAAATAAAATTAGTTAATGAGTTTCTGAAAATTACTGACTTAAAAAAATTTATATAAATTAAATTCGATATTAACTATAATCATAAGTATATATGTACCCTAAATCGCACTATCCTTAATCTAAACCCATATACTTAGTATAAGAGAGCCGAAGGCCTTGGATGCTAGTGCTCCCATTTTGTGTAAACAAGTGATTCATCACTTGCTTTCAATTAAATAATAATAATAATAAATCTGACTGCTTACGGCGAAAGTAAAAATCACAGACATTGAATTAAATTTCAATCAGCCACGCTGATAAGCGACTATTAAAAGGATGACGAAGTGTAGATGAGTGAAGGAAAATAAGCTTTAGGTATGCGTGCGTGTCCTGGCAAGCTAGCTTTTAGCAAACGGCTGCAGGGGCGTCTTCTACTGTGTGTAGTCGAACGGAAATTGACAACTTCGGAACGCGGAAATGAAAATACGAGCAAAACGTTGAATGATCGAGAAAGATGAAGATATTAAACAAAATTGGCAATTAACGCGGGTGTGGGAAAATGTTGAGCGGAGAGGTATATAACCTAAATAAGAGAATTAACGAATTAAACGTGTTCTAAAAGAAAATGAAATACTGACATTAAAAATAAGTAAACTTAGTAGATTTGGAAATATCTATGCACACACATATATGTACATATAATAAAGGACTGGCGGGGCAATACCACCTCGGCCTACAAGGATATACCTTAGCCACTTAAGCGGATAAATCCTACCGCAAATCTTCCACCTGGATGATTTAAGCAACCTGTATTGTAAGCCATTAACATACATACATATGTAGATATATCTATCTGCAATTACCACCTAGCACGGAGATATCGCCGTTGAAGCCCACAAGCCATCTATTTTCACAGTCGAAATTGGGCTAATACCCTAATCCAAAGCCGACCCGCTGAGTCTAGTATTGTCAACTTCTACAGATCGATGAAGGTTCCTGAAAAATCCAAATTGACGGTTCAATCTCAAAAAAAATAGGGCGATTGTTTACAGTTTCGCCTCAATGTCTTCTAGTAGCGATTAGATAATGATTTAAGTCGCAGTTACAAAAGTACTATTAGGAAGGTATGGCTGATGCTTACAGTGGCCCCACACGACGAACTTGTGCGCGAGCGAAAAAAATACACCTAAAAAAGACTTGCGTGCCCTATGTACCTATATCCCAAAGTTTACACTGCTGAAATATGGAAATAAGGATTAAAATTTTAAAAGTAATTAATAAAATTAAAGTAAAATATGTACAAAACTCGCAAAATCTATAAAGGATCCTTTTATTTAAGAACAAAAAAAAATGTGCGACAGTTATTATTTTAAACTCTGTAAACTGAGAACTGTAGGAGAACTGAATTATCGGTCAACGAGGAAGGTTCTGCAATTCACTTCCGAATGAATTTCTACACCACTCAATTTGAATTCAAAGCGACTTTGGTTGAAATTCACTCGAAAGTGAGTTGCAGAACCTACATGGATAGTACATACTCCTCTATTTAAGCGTGTTTCTCAAGTTTTAGAAATGAGCACTCTCCCTGTTAAGGTTTTTATTTAATTTTTACTAAACATTTTTTAAATTATTTCCTTGAAAAATTTTTGTAATAAAATTACTGTATTCATTTAAAGTTAATGGGAAAAGCGCACGTGACGCAAACATAATTGATTCACTTTACATCTTCACTCACTGTTTAACATCTATTTCTGTGAAAAAAATCCAAATGCTATTATTATACAAATTAGATTTCATCGAGAGGACAGGAATACCAAGTGAAGTATTTCATTGGAATGACATACAAAAAGGAAGCTAATGAAATCACTGCGCACGCACTCAGCAACAGTTGCGTCGAGTTTTATATAAATACTGAATAAATGTTTCAAAGGAAAGCGCTTTTAGTATAAAGGCAAAAATAAAGCGTAGCGTAAATAATTGAACTGACAAACAATATCGGGAAAACTACCCTTAACTTCGAATCCATACATAACTTCATATATATATCTACACCTTAACCCAACTAGCCGCCATTAACACAGGCTAACACAACATAGCCCGCGTCTATGCCCCCATTTGCCGAACACCTTAGCAATCGACTGTAATTAACTGAAACAAAAACAAAATCCTAATGTCGATAGCAAGGATGTAAGCGACCAATGAGGTGGCAGTGGAAGCACTAAAATAAAAGGATGAGCGGCGGGAGGCAGACATACAAGTGGTTGGGGGGGGGGGG
>NW_023458562.1:28724636-28739306 GCF_013731165.1 Rhagoletis pomonella
GTTTGTGTACGCGATAAAGTACCGAAATTACTAATTTTTTCGTTGTCACTCGAAAAAGTCACAATCGTCTTTTTAATAACTTTGGGAAGCTTTCACCAAAAACTGATAAAACTACAAAACCGTATTTTCTGAACTATAATTGCAATGGCCTCTAAATGATTTTTCAAAAATCTTTGAAAATAGGCAATAATATTTCTCATAAAAAGAGGGGAAATTAGAGGGTAGGGTCTTGAAATTTGAAAAAAAAATTTCGATGGGCACCCTAATGTACATACCTACAAATGTGTTAATAAATGTTTGTCTGGATCAAATCTTGCAATCAATTTTTAACCAACGCATATCTACAAAAAAATTAGCCGGCAGATGCCGCGAGGGTCGATATAATTCAAAAACCTGCATCTATGGTATGATTTAGTTTATATTTATTTAGAAAAAACTAGTGGGACTATTTTTTAAGAGGTATTTTTCATAATGCAGGCAGCATATATTATGAATTAGGACAACATCGGTGGATAAATATGACTTATGAATAACTCAACTCTAGCGCCGCCAACGATTTTTCAAGTTATAATCACCGAAAATTTTATTGAAATCTATCCAGTGGTTTTTAGTTGAGTCCGAACAACGAAAATGGCTATCACGAAAGCGTATAACTGTACAAAACATTTGACGATGGATATATATGGAAAATCCGTATTAATGGTTCGATTTGATTCACATTTAGAACGTGAACATTACTTAGATATGAACATGAAAATAAATAATTTCACAAAATATTTTGCCAGTAGGTGGCGCGAGGCTAGAAATATTTTGAAAAAACACATCCACTTGCCGATTTAGTTTATATTTAAAATAAGCATTACTTATGTATGTTTGTATACTTATGAAAAGAAAAAACTCCACAAAAAATTAAGTCCGAAAAAATTAGGCCGATATAAATGAAAAATCAGCATGGATGGTCCGATTCGGTTCATATTCAGAAATTTGTGCGTTTGTTTGTTTAGGTCAAATTTAGCACGTTGATAAAAAGTGTAACTAATAAGTTCAAAATATATAGAAAAAATGTTGAACAAAAATATATTTAACAAGTGCATTAAACCAAATAAAATAAAATAAGTCAAAGCATAGTAACCTTAAAAAACTTGACTTATTTTATTTTAGTTTATTTGTTTTTATGCACTTGTTAATAAAAGCTTATTTTAACCTTTTTTCTTTATTTCTACCAACAATTCCTGGCTGAAATATTTTACTTCAGACATACATATCGTCACCTTAATTAACAAAGCCCCTAACTAACAAATTTTTTTATTTTACAAGAGAAACAAAAAACATAATAAAATCAATATCAAAAAACAGGTAAGGGTTTTTTGAAAAGAGTAATGTAACTCCGTCGTCTTTGGTACTTAATAACACTTAAAAATTTTTGTTGAAGGTTTATTAATAAATACATACTTACAACTGTGAAAAACACAGTTTTGAAAAAAGTGTTGGTTAGGGTTGTAAATTAAGGTAACGATATGTAGGTACATTTCGTCACCTGAAATGCAAAATAACGTATCATCATCGTCACTAAAATGGAAAAAGTCGTTACATTTTTTTTTTCATAAAACGATGTGGGGAGTTGTAATTTGATGAAATCTATCACTTCGCATTTCAGTGACGATGATGATACATTATTTTGCATTTCAGGTGACGATATGTACTTGTGGCCACGCAAACCTTACTGCGACTTTTTTAATTTGGTAAAATTTTGTAAATTAATAACAAAAATATATTTTTTAATATAGTTCACACTGAAAAAACTTTATTTATTTATAAAACTATTCAAACTATGTACAAATTTAAAACAAATAATAAAATGTTCATCAGAATCAAAGTTTTGACAAAAACTTCTGGTATGCAGTTTAATAGCCCATTTAATTTTAGTATAATATTGTGCAATTTTGAAATGGTCCAAAATTCTCGATGATTTTGGAAAATTTTTCCAGGACGATCTTGTTTATTTTTTTTTTCATGTGACGCATGCTCGCCTTCTTTTATATGGAAAAAAGTTGTCAAAAATCAACGAGATATTTGAGTTAAATACATACATACATACCAGGGACGTAGCGAATATTTACATTCGCATTCGTTATGCGAATGATTCGCGTAATTTTACTCATTAGAATTCGACATTCGCATTCACATCAAACGATACGAATGTTTTGCGAATGAGAATGTGTACATGGACAGAGAGTTGAAATGGCTCTAAGTCTGTCTAGCCTGCGTGCGAAAAATAACCGGCTTTTAGCTTCAGGCGCTAAACGGTTAAGTAGTATATCAAGCAACATGGATGGGCCTTCAACAAGCAATGCTAAAAGTCTTATAAGCAGCCTAGAAACAAACTTCAGATTCCTCCAGCGAAAGCGAAGGCTCGGATGTAGAATTGGAGACATAAAAATGTGAAATTAAAGCTCAATTGAAGGCCTATCCTAAGAAACACGAGCTCTTTTCAGTGAAAATCTTCTCAATTTTTGGAAAACTAAACTAAAATACGACAAATTGACAGATCTGGCCCGCAAATATTTGAGCGATCCACCCGCCAGCGTTCCAAGTGAGCAATTGTTCAGTGCAGCCAGCCTTATATACGAACCTCTAAGAAATCGCCTCATGGAAGAAAAGGCAGCAAAATTACTTTTTTTGAAATATAATATGCCCCTTTTTAACTTTGACTACTAGATTAAAACACTGTATAGGTTAAGCACTCGTTCAATGTTCTAATAATTTACAAAATTTTTAAGTAATAAAAACGATGACATAAGTTGAATGTAAAAAATATGATATTCGAAACATCCCTAATACATACATAAGCATGTACATACTGCCAACTTGCACTTTATTATACATTATTAAATAGGCTTCCCTAAAAAATTTTTATTAAAAAAAATTGTAATAAGGTTTACGTGGCCACAAGTGTAGATACATGTGTATGTACATATGTACAATGTACTGTGTGCAAATGTATTTTCCTTAAGCAAATAAGGCTGTTATGCACTCTCTTCAATAACCGGAAGAGCACTGGTGATTTCCTTTACAAATTCTCAACAAAAATGTCGCCTGCCGGATGCGTGCCCGATAATGAAAAACCAATGAAAAAACTACATAAAAAGGTGTAAGAATAAATGACCAAAGTCATTTTTATCGGAAAATACAATTTTATGAATAGTAAATGCATAAGTACAAACATGGAACAATTTTAGTAGGTAATCTCACAAATACACTTTGCACGAGCCTTCTCTAAGAAATCAACTGCTTCGAAATAAAAGTAACTCACCTTCAATTTATCAGCAAAGTAGCTGCAACACTGCTCCTTTTCACTAAAATTAGTTTATGTACATTCTCATTCACTTTAAACCACACATTTTTACATTTTATTTTCATAGATATTTGATAGCGTCGACTGTGACGCTTCCTTAATTTCACTTTCAAAATAAACACACACAAACTACAGCTAGCACTAATTGTTTGCTTTTACACTCGAGACAACTTGCGCTATTATCACTTTAATACAAAACAACGGCATTAGCAAGAATATTTAGCCACAAATTTACAATTTTTCACTAGCGACAGATTTGCAGCAGAATTTTAGCACGTGCGGAAAAATAAACTGACAGGAAACGGTACTTGCCGCCAACTGCTTAAACGAACACAGGGTGGCACGCGTGATGTAGAATAGTTTTTAGGTGGATTTTAGTAGCGACCTTTTAAACAAAACTAGCACACAATTGTAATTATTTATTAAAGTAAAATTCACCCTTTTTGAGGTAACGTCTATAAGTAACTCAAAGCTCTCAATATTAAATTTCTATATTAAAAAACAATGTCTGTACATTACTATGTATTTGTCCACATCTTTCGTTTCTTATGTACTACATTGTAGGAAATGTTACCCACACATACATCCAGACGAGAATCCTTGCCGCAGGACAGGATATTTTTTCCAAGGATACTCTTAGCCGGAAAACGAGCGGAAATGATGCGGATTTAGGTGCGTATGGGTAAATATTTTGGAATATCTAGTTGAACTTAAAATACGTATGAAATCCTAGATATGTATGTATCGCAATTTCACACCTCAACTTCGGGGCATAAATGGGATATGCACTTCGTTGGATGTATGTATCAGTAGCCATAGAACCCGGGGCATAGTACCAGTGTTTGTAAGCTAAACAAATTTATTTATTTTACGTGTATGGCGGCAAACATATTTACATACATACATGCAACATTAAGATGATTGTATATGTACATAGATACATACGTATGTGCACGCAGCCTTGAATAAAGCGAAACTTATGTACATGCATACATACATATGTATATACCGACTTAATGGTATCTTAAAATTTCTTCCATAAAAGCCTTTTTCATTACGTTGTAATTTGACAGAGGTCGCATGTATAGATACATGTAAATGTGGTTATAGCGTTACCTTAAAACGAGAATTTAATTGTATATTTAGATGTGTAGGAGTGCTCTTCCCACGGATTTACCTTTTACGCGCGCTAGATTCCCTCCTAGTCACGTGTATGCCTCAATTCGCTTACTAATTAGGCACAGATGAATCGCTAATGAGTGTTTAATATCGCTTCAACCGCTGATTAAACTGGCGTTGACAGGTTTGTGCAATCAACTAAAGATGGAAAGAAACTTGCAAATAGGTATGTTATTATTCTACAGTTTGTTTAAGGGGAGACGCTGCACAGTGCTTTGTCCCATAGGCAAATTTAAAATAAAATAAAGTGCTTAAGATATTTAACATTTTTGTAAAGCTAACATAGTACCTAGGATGTGTGGGAGGTAGTTATGTCCTTGCACCGATATTGCCGAAACTTGGAAATTTTCTTAATTTACATATTCTGAAGCAGCACTAGAAATTTCATTTTTCTGCGATAACTCACCTAATTTTGCCGATATATGTTGACTAGTTTTATAGTACGTATGTGTATAATAACAAAGAAAAGACAGGCCACAATGCCGTTTGCACACACAATTGTTATTCTGTTTTCCAAGGTGCTTATCAAAGTTAGTTTTTTCCACCTGAATAATCAAATATTGCAAAGGCACACTCCTGCAGCATATTTGTCTGTTCGTTCTAAATTGCGCCTCTGCTCTATGTAAATATTCGCGCGCGTGAGATACTTTATTATTAACCGACTTCCAAAAAAGGAGGAGGTTATCACTTCGTCGGAATATTTTTTATTTTATTTTATTTATTTATTTTAATTTTATTTCTTATTTTATTTTTTTTATTTTTTTTTTTTTTTTTTTTATTTTTTTTTTTTATTTTTTTTTTTATTTTTTTTATTTTTTTTTTTGAAATGAAAATCATGTATGTGACCGCATAACTTTGGACCACGTCAACCGATTTCGATAATTCTTTTTGCAGCGGAAAGGTAGTGTCTCAGAGGTGGCTAAGATCCGATGAGTGGATCATGAGATATATACATATTTTTTTTTATGAGAATTGAAGTCGGATTTTTTTGTTTTGCTAAAAATGCTAAAAATTACTTGTTTTAATTTTAATATTCACATACCTATGAGGTTTTCTGGTATTTATTTCATTCAACACACCTCTACATGCTGTGGCTGTTCTAAATTTCGCATTTTTCCGCAATTGTTAACTCACTGCTGATTTGTTTGTGAAACGTGCTTAGAAGTGTTGGCACGCATCATATTTGTTTTCACAAAGTTGCCTGGTTTAGAAACTTTTTAACACCTTGATAAAAAAAAAAGTTACTTAAAATCATGCACCCATGAACGACTTAAAAAATTTCTTTTAAAGCCAATTTCTCTGAAATATAAAGCGGCATAATTGCTAATTGAAGACAGGGTGCGTTCAGAAATGCATCAAGCAAATGCATCAGTATCTTTTACTTCTAAACTATAATTGAAGGAGATGCCTTATTTTCGCAATTATGTTCCAATCAGGCATTAAACCATGGTTGGGCATATTGAACATTTCCATCCACAATAGTTTAGAAATAAAAGTAACTGATGCTTTGGCTTGATGCATTTTTTAACACACACATACATGTGGCATATAACAACTAGATAGTATATATTGACGTTTTAAAAGCCTAAAAATATACAATGGTTTCATCAAACATTTTCGATTGCAGTAATCGCAACTACATAAAATACGACAATTAAACATTGAAATGAAAACTTAATACTAAACCCATTTCAAGGCTATTCAATTGAAGAGCGCAAACAATAAGCGTAGTAAGTTTGGTACTCATTTACTCGCTCGCCGTTACATTTAAATCCGCAGTCGTGGACTCACTACCTCCACCACCAACTACTTCCTGCGCACGACTATTGTGCCACCAATCGATTGTGTAGGCACGCAAGCTGGACAGAGCCATTATGGTGGACGCGTCCACATCCTCACCCGCGGCATGTAATCCACGACAGTAGTCCTCATGCGCAGCCGCGCCAGCGCCACCGAACGCCATAATGCCCTCAATGTCCTGCACTAGCGTGGGATAGTGCTTGCCGGCGCATTCAATCAAGTTCGCCAACTGCGACTCAGACATGGCACGATACTGACCGCTCGTCGTCTTTTGTAGCACATTCATGAGACGCGCAAAGTTGTGTGGCGAAATACGTGCTGACAGGTGTGGTAACAAACGCAAAACCAGCTGATGTAGTTCGAGTTTTATGTGTGCAAAATTATGAAACTCGCTGGCAAATGCCCGCACAGAATACCATAGATTGCTGAGCGTGCTTATGAGGCCCTCAATGACATCAAAGTGATAGAATTCTATAGTACTTATGACCGAGTTGAGCCAAGACAGCAGACCGACATGCTCGATCATTACTTTCGAGGAGGCGGGTATTTTTGCGCAAGTGGAGAAGACGGAGAGTATGAGTAAATTCATATCCAATGTGGACATGGCGCTGCCATAGAAACCCTGCAGCACTTTAAAGGTATTGGTGGTGACGAGCAAAAAGAGATCTGAGCCGGATTTGATGCCATTGCGTATGACCTCGACAATGAACTGGCGGAAGGCTTGGTGCTCTATCTCGGGTGAGTAGAAGAGCACATTGAACTCAGGCACGCACTGGAAATTGAAAGTGCTCTTCAACCGCAAATACATAGTCAGCTGCTTGTAGAGCAGGTGCGTGGGGTCGGTGGTCAAATTGAAGGTTTTAGCGACGAATAGACCTGAAATGTACGGCACACGTGGCGTTCCGCTGTTCTTCTTATGCTTCACCCATGATTCGCGCAGCTCGTTGAGTCCCGCCTGTATGTTGTCGTAGGCCTGCACCCACAGCGGGCGCTCGAAGAATTTGTTCGCCTCGAAATGTGCGCGGTACCGCAACTGCACACACCCGGCAGCTAAGCGCATGTCACGATCTTGCGACGAAAGCGCTGCAAACGATAACGCCAACAACCCGTTTTGTACTGGAGATGCTGGGTGCGAATAAGCTTCGGGAGCAAAACACATATTCATGAGCGGCACAAAGAAAGCTGGATCATAGCATTGCGTGTAGATGCGTGCCCGCACTGGACACAAACGCAATTCAGCCTCTACGAATTGCGTGCAACCACGCTCAATGCGGCATTCGAGCTCATTGCTGCCAAACTCCAGCGCTTTCATAGCCGGATCGCGGAACTCCACAATGGGTAGCTGCTCTGCGCTATTCAATTTCCGCCATATCGGAAAATTGTCGATTGTGTACTCGCACAGCTGGCGATCGATGAGCGACATCACTTGCGCAATGGACGTCTCCTGCAACGTTAGCTTGGCACGCTCCTCATCCGCAACGCGCAACGAATAGAAAGCTATAGCGCTTTCGCCCCAAATGAACGGGCGATATTGCTGCAAGCCACAGTCGTGAATCTCGTAGAGCTGTAGCAACGCCAAGGCGTAGCGATCGGCGTCAGATAGTTTCGCTTGATAGGCGCCTAAAATAATTGGTATTTGCGCTTCGTTGAGCGCTTCGGGATTCTTGAGTGCAAGCGTATAGAGCAGGTGGAGCACTTGCGTCTTAACTTGTGTTTCCCGCTGCGACAAAACGATGTCGAAAAACTTGGAATGACCGAAAATCATGTCGAATAGCTGAGCAGGCTCTGCTGGCGGTGGTTCAGCGTCCGTATTCGCTGAGTAGTCGACATAGAGCTTCTGGCAAAGGTATGCGAGCAGTTGTAGTAATAAGGCGTATGTGGCGTCTGACTGATGTGGAGCGGCAGCGTCGTCCGCGACATATTGCATGCCCAGCTTGAGGCAGAGCTTGCAGAAATTTAGCCATTGTTGATTCTTTAGCAGCTTCGAGAAGTCGGGTGCAAATTCAGCGTCATCTGTTGTAGCCTCGGTAGTTATAAAATCATTACTCTCATCGGCAGTGCTCCCACTCTTCTTCTTTTTCGCCGACCCCTTCTGTGTCTTTACAGCATGCCCTGCGGCGCACTCCGCGTTCGCCTGCTGCCACCAATCGTATAGCAGGAAGGCGCTTTGCTCCAGCTTTTCGGCATCCTGCAGCTGCTTTCTCAGTTCAATACTCAGCAGC
Source organism: Rhagoletis pomonella (assembly GCF_013731165.1). Lineage (NCBI taxonomy): Eukaryota > Metazoa > Arthropoda > Insecta > Diptera > Tephritidae > Rhagoletis > Rhagoletis pomonella. The sequence goes on from NW_023458562.1 coordinate 28,733,193, forward strand.
TGTACCAGCAAGTTGACGAAATTCACAAATATAGTTGCACGCTGCGCGCTGTTATTTGTAGCTTCCTCAGCACTACCAATCGCTTTCTTGTAAATCGCATGTATTACGCGCAGCTGATACACCTCCAAGCCATCAAATTTGAACGATTTATTGCAGAAATCAAGGCACTCCGAACGCGGCATGCAGTGTTCGATCAAGGCAATGGAAACTCCCGCATGCTCCTTGTAGATAACACCCGCTTTTTGTGGCTTCTCGATAGTTTTCATGAAGCCACTCTTAAACGACTGATAGACGTTGTGCAATAGCACTGGCTCAAACATTAATTGTTTACGGAACGCTATATCCAGCAACGGGTAAGCAAGCTCTTTCTTATTAAGATTCTCCGGTAACAGCTGCTTGAACTCAGTGCCCAGCCGCTCATCACGTTCAAACAGCAGGCAAGCCAACTTGATGGTCGATTTGGCAATGCGGCGTTCAGTGAAGAAAGCGCCAAAGAAATTAACGCCCATCTGTGGTATATACTGATGCGCAATGCATAAAAAGCCATGTAGAGCCTCTTCCAGCTGTTCAAAAGCCATCTCGCTGCCAAAGCTATTTATAAAATTCAAGTACAACTTCACAAATTTTCGAATGAAATTTTCGCATTCCACCGGCCGACGTAATGCGGCCAAACGTTGAAGCGCGCACACTAAGAATTCATAATAGATGCTCTTCTGCAGGGTGTCCGCGAGCACAAAATCGTTGCACTTCAGTTGCGTCACCAGTAACTCAAGCACTTCCGTGCATTCGCTGGCGCGCAACTGCAAGGCGTGCACCAAGCGTACTGCATCCGCCAACTGTTCACTAGCCGCTTTTGTCTGTTCCACCTCCAGCATTGAGATAGCGATCGCTTTCACAACCTTCAGCCGACAATTCGTAGCATGCGTTTCAAAGTAAGAGTGTGCGTTGCAGCGTTCGGTGAGTAGACGCAGGAAAAAGAGGTAGCTCAGCTGTGAATCGCTGTTTGCGCTAAACAGCGCGGTGCTTTGTATGCGCGTCAAACGTAAATTGAAAATGTATTTGAATAAGTCATCCAAGAAATTGTAATCCTTTTCAATCTTTGTTGACACCGTTTGCTCGACTGTCACCTGCTCGTGCACTACTTCGATACAATCGCCCAGGAAGTTGGCCGCCGCCTCGGCTTGCTTGGCCGTAAACCGCTGCTTTTCAACCAATTGTGCCACGAGGAAAAGCGCCTGCTGTACGTAGATCATTATCAAACGCTTACTCCTGAATGCGGCGCTGAGCGTGACCGCCTCCCCGCGTAGCATCAACTCAAGTGGTCGCTTCTCAGGTTTTGCTGCGGCGAACATTTTTCCAAGTCTTACATCACCCTGCACCAGCGCGTCATGCAGTTGTGCTAAGGTGGTTAACCCTAACGGCAGTTTAGCGAACGTGAGCGATGGTTCCTTGTCGCTGCCAACTAGCCAGTCTGTCATATATTTTTCAAGTGCATTGAATTGTTGTTTGTACAGTTGTAGCACTTGTTCCGGGTTTGGGTAGTAGTGATAGAGCAATAGGCAGACAGTTTCTAAGTATTTGTCCAGCGGTGAAATAATCTCTACACCCTTGAATATGAGAGGCATAAGCTTGCTAATCGAAATACTTTCCACATAAGCTTGAACGGAGAGACCATTTTCGATGTTCTCAAAAAGTCTTTGCAAATTTTCCTCGTTTAGTTTGGATTCAGCTGTTTTGGGTATCTCTACATCTACTTTAGTTACCTGAGCCGGGAGAGAAAAAAACGATGTTAAAGTTTTTTTTTTTTTTTGAAAGCATACACGCACCTGCAGCACTTGGACTAAAACCTGTGTGACAACATCCACCGTTACTACATCGAAGAAACGCAATGCCTCCAACCACAAATCGACCTCCCAAATGCCAGAATCGAAAAGTCCAGTGTTTAAGAAAATTTTTCGCAGCAAATCACCCGCCTCAACGCTTACCTCGCTACTACCGTACATGAAAGCCTTGATGAATGATTTCAAAACGCTGCTAAAAAGCTTTTGATTCGGCTCCAGAGCCTTTGGCAACAGCAGCAATATAGTTTTGATGGCCTTCAGCTCTAATTTGATATTGCTTGTCTCGGCGGCGATATCTTCCGACTCATCGCCAGCATAGAGCGGACGCAACAGCTCCAAGTAATCTAAAATGGTGCTAGTCTTGTTCACAAACGACCGGTGTTCCTTGCATATAACCAATACTAAATCCAATGATATATCCAAATGCTCAAGCACATTGACTGTCTCATCATCCTGAGATTTTATAGATATGTTCAAAGAGAAAAGTATCTCCTCGACTGTGGGAAAATTCACCAAAATATGATTCAATATATCCAAGCGAAAGCGACGTAAGGAGTTCACATTTCCACGTGCTTCCTCACGCTTCGCAATCGCCGACATGTAAGCAGAATATTGCGAAAACATCGTATATAGCAGGCGGTTGGCAGCCACGCGGAATTGGAAGCTTTTATGACGTACCATTTTAGCTCCAGTTACGAGTGCCAACGTCTCGATAGGCAAGCAAACATCCTTAATAAAGTAAGTGCAATCGGTGAGTGTAATTTTGTCCAGCGCAGTGCGTAGCAGTTGTGGTTCCAAGGTGGCTATAATTTTAGTTAGAAAAGTGCAGGCGCCGATCCAATCACGCGAAGGGGTGCGCATAGGGTTTATAATACCTGCGAAGTGTCGTACGGTATGACGCCCAAGATCGGCGCAGGCAGTGAGTATACGTATTACTAGTTCGGTTTTACGTTCATCGCACCACGGCTTGTACAGCTGACTTATAAGTTTGCCTGCAATAATAAAGAATTGAATTACGCTGAATTAAAGTCATGCTGCTCACACCTACCCTGTATGGCATTGTGTTTCTGCCTGTAGTGAGTAACTGCATCGAAGCAAATACCATGCTTCCTCGATGTCAAGAGCAACAGCATAAATTCATGCACTACCTTAGCGACCGCATCTCTCTCCTCTGTATTCACTAAATCATTGTTTTGCTCCAGTTTAAGACGTGTCTGGGCGCCTTGCTTGCCCGAGCACTTCGCTGCATAAACTTTTGGTCCCTGCCAATCATAGAGGTGCGCGAAATTTCTACAACATTCAGCATCGAAAACATGTATCTTCTTTGTTTTCGATATCTCTGCACACTCGAGCACATATTTGCGCAGTGTGCTTACCACCACACAGACGGTAACATGATCATCATATTGCAAGCCCGAAACCAATGCGCGTATTAAGGCGCCACGATCGAGTATATTGCGTATTAGCAGCGTATTGCCGTCTACCAAATAGGCGAGCACAAAGTGTATGAAGCATTTGCGTACTGTCTCCGGTTCACGGAGCTCCAAATGAGAATGTGAAAGCAACTTCTCAATGGTCTTTACATTGGAGAGGACGTCATATGAGGCGAGCAACTGACGGCCCAATTTAGGGTCTACACAAACAATGGCAGTCAGTAGTTTGAGCGCTGTGCGGCGATGCTGTAGCTGCGTCGACTTAAGTAATAGGTCTAATACCGTGCCATGAGACTTGAGAAAATAGCGTGAGGCGTACACAGCCGATTCCATATGATCTTTTTGGTTAGAAACGATCTCCATCAACACAAGCTGCAGCGCCTGGCAGAGGTAGCCGATGTGTAGTAAATTGGTTTTATCTACGCGTTCTAACGCTTCGGCTAATTCAAGTGGTTTCCCGCGTTTCTCAATATATTTCGCAACCAATTTGGGGCGCGATTGCACGATATGTAAAAAGTGACGCAGTTCTGTAAGAACAAAGTTGTACTTCCCTAACTTTAATATAAATTGCAAATTGTATCGTTACCTGTTATGAAGTTATTGCTGCGTAGCTTAGTGCGAAAAAGTAGCATTTTAAAATCTTTCGGAAAATTTAGCTCTTTCTCTTCAAAGCCAGAGTCGTGTTCCTGTATTGTATCCGTCTGCTGGGCACTTCCCAAAGCATCCGCTTCTTCTTCATCTCTTTGCTCTTCAACGTCGTAACTGGCATAATTTTCTACTTCCTCTGCTACTTGTAACTGTTGTTCCTCGGCAGCGGAAGCATTATTCTTATTCTTTTTAATTATTTTATTGTCCTTTGCCTTCTTGGCCACTTTCTTTGGCACTGCAACTTCCCCATCGTCGATGGCCTCCTCGCCTTCTTGCTGCGTGGATTGATGCTTACGTTTCCTTTTATTCTTTGCTTCAATGGCCATTTTCTACCAATTTTAAATAAAATATATATTTAGTGCACTTTAATTAACGAATGTTTAGAATTTACAGTTTTTATTTGTAGTTAAAACGCGTGTAACCACCGTCAGACATGTGCTAGAGCTGGAAAACTATCGATGGCACTATCGTTAGTATCGATGGATTATGACTATCGAAAACATCGATGGTTTTGTAAGCACTATCGATAGTTCACAGTTCAAGTATTGAATTCAATTGGCTCGAATGTGGAAGAGAGGGGGTGAGAAGAAAAGGGACGAGTACACATGCGTCTGTACCGTCAAGTCGTTTCAACTTTCTTGCTTTACTTTTGGCATTTTCGTTGCTTCCCATTTAAAGAACCAAAAATTTGAATTCAACTGAATTGAAACGTGTAAAAGCAAATAGAAAACACAAAAGAGAATGAGCAAGAATTGCTTTCAAGTACTTGAATCATGTAAATCGGGTCATACATACATTATTTAGTAAGAATAAAAGCCGGCGGTAACTACTTTATCTTTTGATGTCGGAAAGGACATTTAGCAAAGCAGGGCAAATAATTTCAGAGCGCAGATGCTGCTTGAAGCTAAAAATCCTTGATAAACTTTTGTTCCTTAACAGAAATATAGACATATTTCTCATTTTCAATAAAAGTGGTTATGTTATTTTAGCGTAGTGTTTATTTTATCTGCTACAACAAAAATACAAAAATACGAAAAAACACACACTTTAAGTATTAACCAAAAAACAAATATATATACAAATATAACAACAAATTGAACTAAATGAAGGCCTGTATGCAGTTCTCAAGAAAAGCTAAAATTCAATACAAAATTACGTACAAGAAATGGCTAAGAAATTTTCTTAAGTCAAATTTCCTTCAGGCAGTACGCAGTTCTTAAGAAATTTGCTACGCTTTTTACTACGATTTTCTAAAGTTTTTTGTGAAAAAAGAGCACAAGGCAACCCAGGTTTGCAATATAAATATAAGCCCGTTCCATTTTTTCTTGAGGAAAGAGTGAGGCAACAGGCTGTGAAGTATCAAAAATGTCAAAATTCCTTGGACAAACACACGAAATAATGGCAAATTTTTCTTGACGGATTTCTTGAGAGCTGCATACCAGCCTTGAAAAACCAACTCATTGCTTATGTTTAAGTATTCGACCTTTTTAATCAAAACTATCGGTAGTTGTGACTATCGACTATCGATAGTTTTCCAGTTCTAACATGTGATCCTATTTGGCGTTTTCTTAGTGATGAAACGATACGAGTAAATACAAGTACATAATCGATACTTTTCGTTCGATACTAAAGGCCATGCCAGATATTTACGTGATACTTATAACTTTGCCAGCAAAGCGCAAAACTCAAAAATATGCCACAATGAACGCAAAGAAAACAATTTTGTAATGCTGTTTTACTCGATAAAATTGCTTTGAATTATATATATATATATCTTCAGTTTTGAAAATATCAGCAGTGTTTTTGAGTTTTACGTTTATATAGGAAATCTCGAATTTGGACCAAACAAAATAAAATATAAACCAGATGATGCTCAACGTGCGCAAAAAAATGGCAGTTTGCCATGTGTCCGCTACGCGCTGCAGTTAAAACGATCTACATATGTGGTATGCTGAATGCATTTTCATACATTTCATCTTAGCTGTCAAGCGAATCTATCACGAAAAGCGGATCAAGCGTTTTGTCTCCCATCAGCTTAAGTAAGTTTGGTATCGATACGTTCGAGCCATCGATACTAGCTTTTCCTACTACCTGCAAGTAAAAGCATCGATACCTGCATGGTATCGTTTCATCTCTAGTTTTGTTGAAGGCCCTTCCTCTTCTTCTTTGTTTATCTTTCGTGCTTATAGCCC
>NW_023458562.1:28739316-28764365 GCF_013731165.1 Rhagoletis pomonella
ATGGGGAAAAACGAAACAATCAGCTGTTTCTCAAATTGTGTTTTTTTCGCGTTGCCAGACCACTCTGGCATTTTTGAGAGCAAATTTTTCGGTATTTGCACTGCATGAATTCTTATTGGAAATTTATTAATCGTCTTAAGACGTGGCAATATTCCCATCTTTTCCACGCAATTCGCTGTCAAATTGAGATAGAGAAATTTTATTTCCGCGTGTGTACCAGAAAAACCTTTATGGCACATTTCGGATATCAGTTTCAGAAATAAAAGTTGCAATCGAAAGACAGAAGTTTACTTCGAAAATCCATTTAAACTTGCTCGTACTGCAGTAGCAATTTTGTATTTCTGCTGCACGTTTGTTGCCATGTGACACTGAACACGAGTTTGTGAGAAATAATAACGCTTAATTATGTTTCCCTGCAATTCGGCTTTCGTTAACCAAAAATCTCTTTCGAAAGACACTTTAAATGAAACTGCTTTCTGATATTTCTAGTTTTGACAGCCTTTTCGAAATATAATGAGGCGTATTCTGGTGGTCGTACGAATCGAAAATTTGAAATTTTTGAGTACAAAATGATAGGAAAATTTCATGATTTTCGATTCGTACGAAACCCAGATTACGCCCCAAACCATTGCCCCGCGTCTGACACGCTCTTTAGAATTTGAGATGCAGCATTTTAGGTATTTTTTACAGCGCATTCCCTTGGCTCTTCGAAATGTAACTTTATCCTTGGGCTATGAGAAACGCTAAGAAAACCTAGTGCAAATTCAACGCATTTAAATTTTTTAATTCTTCTATTATGTACCTTATTTAAGTAACTGCTGAGAAGCAGGCGAATATGTAGTTAAGTAGTAATACATACTTGATTTAATTAATTAAGTGCCAGTTTTTCAGTTCGAGTTTAAACTTAGATTAAGTAGACTGAGTTTAAATTGAACAGCTGGCTGACATTTGATTGGCTGATTTTAGTTTAAACCAGCCAGATCGGGCGAAAAACTGGCCCTAATTAGCACATTTTTTTATACAAAGTCAAAGGTTTGTTACAGAAAAAAATAGTTATTCATAATTTAACTACAATTAAATTTAAAATCAACAGTATAAAATTATTTACTCAGTCGTTTAAAGTTGCAGACTCAAAATATATAACAGTTTTAAGTGAATTCATGCAATTACCCGCCTGTTATACCCGCCATATAGATATTTAGCACATCTGGGTTTGCGTGTACAAATTTTTTGCGCTTGGGTATGGGCTGTATGTTTGGTAGGCGTGTACCATTTAATGCATTTGGACTAGGCACATACTCATCGTCATCATCATCAGCATCTGTATCATCTGCCACCACATGTCTACGTTTTCGGGCTGCCGCCGCCGCCGCTGCCGCCGCACTAGTGGATGGCCCTTCGTCAAGTGTTGATTGTGAGGTACTATGTTGCTCTTCACTGGCTCCTGTTGTCGTTGTGGTTGTTGTACTTTTCTTTGCCGCTTGCAATGCCCGTTGCTGTCGGCTGGTAATGGTTTCTTCTTGATCTGTAACTGATGAGGATAACTCCAAAGATCTTTGCGTTTTTTTTAGTTCTTCGGCTCGCTTAAGCTTCTCCAAATATATTCTCTTCAACCCCTCGGCACATTTTTTACAAACCGGCTCTTCAGCGCGAAAATCAATCCGTCGTTTGCGCACGAATTCTATAAGCCTGGGATCCTTAATAGTAGTGCTGGGCTGCTGCAGTTTATGATTATCGTCTGCTACCGCACACTTGATTCCACGTATTCGCACCATTTGGAATTATATGTTTAATACAAGAAAAGTCCATCAAATTAAGCACGCATCAACAAAACAAAACAAAATAAAATTTGAGTTGTGATTGCAATAATTTAGAGATGTGCACAACTATTATCGAAAAGTGCACAGCTGAGAGTAGTGTTGTCAAATTGCATAATTGTACACACCAAGCCTTATTCATATAAGGTAGCAGGCAGTAGCACAAGGAGTATTCACACAAGGTGATTGAAACAACACAAAAACTGTCGCATGAATTTTGTGTTATGGGAGTTATGTCAAAATCTCAATTCGCCTAAAAGGTTAGGGGAATTGAAGTTCCTGCCAACCAACCCAAATCTCAAAAAAAAAAAACAAATTTAATAAGGTGGTGTTATCCGTATACAAGTGAAAAATGACATTAACATTTTGTACGCACAATGACAGTTTGAATTACAACAAACACATCATTTTGACATTATTTTCTCCACGGCGTAAAATTCAGATTCACCGGTAACATCACCTTATTAAATTCGCCTTGCATTTTGTTTGGCCATGCATGGCTTTCGGTTCTAGAATAATTAAAATCAGCAAACACAATTTTTTTATATAATATCACTCTGTAATGCGATACGAAAGAGTAGTGCGATGCGATAGGCAAATATATCGTAAGTAATAAGCTGTGCAATTGCCGATCGCATCACATTACAGAGTAGCCCCCCTGCTAATGAGGAGGTCTTAGCATTATGCTGTTCGTCTTTTAGCAATCAGTTTTTTTTAATTAAAATATATTAAAAAACATATATTTTTAGTTTTAAAACAATTAGGTTGTTTACAGTTGCTTGGTTATCAGGTTATCTGGTTAAAAATTATTATTCTGTAGTGTATTTTATCGTTGTAAACTGAACAAAAAATATAATCACATAACCAGATAACCTCCTAACCAAGCAGGTGTGAACAACCTTAAAAAAAAAATTAATAAAAAAAGAAAACTAAATTTGATAAAGAAAAAGTGGAACAGTACTTAAAAATTAAATTAGATTAAAAATATTTTACTAAAGACAAGCACAATTGAAAACAAGTAATTTTTAAGCAAAAAACAAAACCGAATTCAATTCTCATATAAAAAGACCAGATTAATATGGGAGCACCTCTGAGACCCTACCTTTCCGATGCAAAAAGAATTAACGAAATCGGTTGACGTGGTCGAAAGTTATGCGGCAACATACATAAAAACAATATTCCGACGAACTCATAACCTCCTCCTTTTTTAAATTTATAAGATCCTAACAATGAAATGCTTTTCTTTTTAAAACAATAAAATTTCTTTTTTACATCATAAAATCTAAAAATACTCTGAAAACCTAAATTTAAAAAATATAATTTGATTAAAAAAGTTTTCAAAAATTCCGCCGTGCCAGGACCCGAACACGGATCTCTCGATTGGCACGCTTGTGCTCGGCCATTGCGACTGCTGGGGGCTCCTCTTGTAAAGCGATGCGAAAGAGAAATGCAATGCGATAAGCAATTGCACAGCGTATTACTTACGACATATTTGCCTATCGCATCGCATTCCTGTTTCGTATCGCGTTACAGAATGGCCCCCCTGGAGTGACGCGAGCTAAATGGTATACAAGTGCTTTCTCTCAATACAACTTTCAATCACGAGTGGTAAATGAGAGAGTTGTTTTTCTAAGACTTGTGCTGGAATAACAAAAGTCTTTCGAACTATCTTGCCACCTGTCTTTCATTTGTCTTACGAAATACTTCTTACTATCTTAGCCAGAATTGGCCTGTATGTATGCGTATCAGTCCAACGTCAATCCGCAATTTTCTCGGAGTGAGATGGACGAGGTAAACTCGCACCTCTCTCCCCCTCTTGCCAATACAAAACCGGTTTTAAGTCGTCTGAGCAGTCCAGTGTGCGAGAGTCTTTGGGCCACAAAACTGAATACCTACTCAAAAAAATTCTGAGAAGTTTGAAATTTTTATGATTCTTTTAAATTTCTACAATGTTTGAGTTTATATCAAATAATATAGATAGCTATGTTCTATATTTTTGATTTTTTTGGTTCGAGAATGTGTTGTATGTATTTTAATTCCAAAATAATGATAATTAAATAAAAGAAAAATGGCACAGAAAAAAGCCTTACCCTTAGTCAATTGCATGTGTAACTGCCTCCCTTAACTCACAGCTACTCACATCCTTGGGCCACACTTGACTAAATAATTAAAGCTTATGATTATGTAGTTTCTTTCATTTTTCTTTTAATTTATGTTTTTTGTTTTTCTTGTGTTTTTTTTTTTCAATAAGATAATATCATGTTCATTTGAATTTTCATGCCCATGTTCATGTTGGTTGTTCTTGCTGATTTTGTATCCTTTGCTCTGTTAGTTAATAATTTTTTTGTTTTTGTTTATCAATAGTATTTTCCTTCTTGAATGGTTTGCAACTGCACTGAGCACTGCTTTAAGCTAGCAAGCTGATGTCTACCTCAAACTTATCATCTTTTTCTCATTTTTACAAACCATATAACTTACTGCCAACACACTCCTTGCTTGTTTTTTAAAATATCTTGCAAATAGTTGTATTAATATTACATGCTGTTGTAGATGCGGTTGTTTTTGTTGCAGTATCTGTTGAGGATGTATCAATAACTTAAATAATAATCTCAATCTCAAACGTTACGTCGCATCAGGTGGCTGACGGAACCCACAGATGCAGGATGTTGTCAGGCATCACCGGCGCTGCCTACTGAGACTCCAACCCCACCACTGCCAGATGCAGCAGGTCCACCCTTCGGTGTGTACACAGTCGCATTCGGGTCAAGACTGGAGCCGCTGCTGCCGCCACCAGCGCTGCCACCACCCGGTGAGGACGCCGACACAAATACAGTTGGGCCCACTGATACGGGCACTTGCTGCTGCTGTTGCTGTTGTTGTTGTTGCTGGTGTTGATGATGCTGCTGGTGTTGCTGATGCTGATGCTGCTGATGCTGTTGATGTTGCTGATGTTGCTGTTGATTCAATTGCTGATGTTGCTGTTGATTCAACTGCTGATGTTGCTGTTGATTCAATTGCTGATGTTGCTGTTGATTCAATTGCTGTTGTTGCTGCTGATGCTGAAGTTGCTGTTGCTGTTGATGGAGCTGCTGCTGGTGCTGTTGTTGCTGCTGGTGTTGATGTTGATGCTGAGCCGTTACATAATCGGGCGGCGCTTGCTGCATACCATAGTCGGCTACAGAATTCGGTGGACCCCCGCGTGCTGATAGCGGATGACCAGCTGCCGCGGCTACTGCTGATGCAGCCGCCGCCGCGGCTTGATGTGCAGCTGCTGCAGCACTGAGGCTGCTCAGCATAGGCGATGCAGGCCCGGGACCTGTCTGCAGCGGTGGCGTATCATTCATACGTAACATAGAACTCGCGCTGGCTGAGCCGCAGGCAGGCAGCAGTTGATCTGTAGGCATAACGCAGAGCAGTTGAGCTATTTTTGCCTTTAAATCAAGCACTTCATCCTCCTTGGAGCGACGGCGACCTATAAAATTGAGACGTGACTGATAAAACCATACTACGGCAGACAATGTGCAACCTACTTTCCGATATCTCCAGTTGCCGTTTGGCGTCGCCCAGAGCTGAGAATAAGTCCAGCTTAACTCTCGTCTCGGCCGAAAGATTCTTTTCAAGCGTACAGTTTTTATCCTGCATCGCGGCTAATGCATTCATCAGCATCTCAGTGCCAGGCTGCGCTGAATCGCGATTACGTATCTCAGCCTCAAACATACGCAACTGAAAAAAAAAACAGATATAATTAAGTTTTAATTGTTGGAACATTTATAACACAACGTCGCAAACCTCCTGCTCCCATTTGCGGCCGTGCTGCTCCGCCATCTGCTTTGCTTCTTCGGCTGATTTCAGATCGCGTCGCAGCTGCTTAAGCTCTTCGTCTATTTGCTGTTTGCGTTGCTTGCACTGTGCACTACATTCCGGGCGGGCTGCTTTTTCTTCGGCATTTTTGCGGGCTTTCTTCTCGTTATTTAATTGTGCGTCCAGCGATTGCTTTTGGCGACGCTCCTCTGCCAAACGTCGCTCGATAGTCTGCAGTTGCAACATATCGGCGTGCCGGCCATTCGTGAGCTCCTGTATGCGTTTCTCGAGCTCGTCACACTCTTTCTGTTTGGCCTGCAAACAGGATTTCGTAGTCAAATTTGACTCGAGCTTCTGACGCAGTTCATTTTCAATTTGTTTCATGTGACTCAATTCCGTGCGGTACTTCTTGACGTCCGCTTCCAGTTTGAGACATGATTCACAGATTTTTGAGACCACTTTTGAGGCTATATGCGAGATGGTGGACGAGGCTGAAGCAGACGCTCCAGATGAGGATGAAGATGATGTGGAACTGGCTGATGAGGTGGATGAGGAGACCGATGAGGCATCGGAGTTGTTGTTATTGTTATTATTGCTAGTACCATTATGGTTTTGTGTTGCTGTAGCATCCTTGTTGTTGTTCTGTTGATGATGATTGTGCGAGTGAGAATTGGAGTTATTCGCATTGTTGCTATTGTTATGCGAATTATTGTGGTGATTGTCCTTGGAAGCATTATCTTTGCGTGCACGGTTGCGACGTCCTGCAGAAGGGAAATTAAAATAGTGGTTCGGATAATTTTGTAATATAACTGTTAACCAAACCTTTAGTGCGTTCGACTGGTTCTACGGTAACAGCATCATCGACGTCATACTGCAAAACATTACCATTCGCCACCGTTGACGCCGCGCCGGAAGCGGTATGTGAGTTCGATTTTTTCGACGTGCGATGATCATCTGTATGGACAATTAGAAAAATACGCATATCAGTTATGTCTATTCACACACTCTGGCGGTCAGCTCACCACTTTTCTCCTTCGTTTGCTGCTGGTGCGTTGAATTCGCCTGACAATTACTGCTTGTTTCCCAATCACTACGGTCTTTACCAGAGCTATTATTGTTGCTGTTGCCACTATCAGCAGCTGGATAGCTATTGTTGTTGTTGCTCTTGTTATGTTTGGAATCCGCATCGCCACCACCGCCGCCGCTTCTACTTTTATTCTCTTTGTCCATACTGCGACGGTGGCTCTTGCCGCCAATGTGGCCATTGGATGTGGCTGGAAAAGAACGAGTTTATAAAATGTAGTGTGGGCATAAAAAAGCGAGGTTAAAACTGCCTCTAGAATGAAAAGCTACTTATTTACACAATATCAGCTAGAATAGTGTAGGTGATTAAAGAAATTTTATAGCTTAATGTTCAACATCAGTGAAATATTAAATTGTTAAAAATGCCAATACCTAAAATGCTTATGTAGGCATATACTCGTAGTATATGTAAGTAAACAGTCAGTTGCGTAATACATTTGTACATAAATACAATAATTGAGCGCTTACACTTTGCAAAGTGTTTGGCCGAGCTTCTTCTCCAATTTGTGGTGTACACCTTGACGTTGTTACACAAATGGGGGGACCTACAGTTTTTTGGCGCTTCCGAACGGCAAATGAATTTTAAGAGAAGCTCTTTCATGGCAGAAATACACTCTCGAGGTTTGCCATCGCTGTTAAAAAAACTTTTTCTGATTTAGATGTTGGGAAATACATAGCTGATGTTAATATACAAGCAAATAGAGATTCTTAAAAGCAAGGCCAGTATATGTAATTTAAGCTTTCTATAAAAATGCTCTACAGTAAAGTAACGATTAAAACATTATTGGCGACGTATTTATGTTTTTAAGACATGAAAATTTAGGAAAAGTTGACTGGTTTTTTCAATAGAAGCATCTGTCGCAAATAACTTAAGCAATCGAATAGACAAAATAAAATTCTAAAAAACCATTTTATGATACCATACATATTATTCATACTAGGGCTGTGCGATTAATTGATTACTCAAAATTTTAATTAATCATAAAGTAAATAACTCAATTATTCGATTAATTGGAAATTATGATTACTCAAAAGTTCAGTTACTCGAGTAATCAAGATTTTTGATTAACCAAAAACAAAAATATTTGAGTAATTTGCTTTATGATTAATCAACATTTCGAGTAAAATGAGTAATCAACATTTCAACTCTCTACATATGTATAAAGTAGCTAAAGTTCCTTGATACTTTGAAAACAACGTTTCTTAAAACAAAAAATTTTTTTCATATACAGAATGTAAAAAAGAAAATAAGCATTTTCCAAAGCAAACTCTTTTAACGAGCAAAATTATTTTTTTTGAGTAATCATATTTCAAGTAACTCGATTAATTATCGTTTTGAGTAATCAAAATCTTGATTACTCGAGTAATTGATTAACCGAATAATTGATTAACCAACTTGCTCGAGTAATCGAATAATCGCACAGCCCTAATTCATACGTATGGATATATAACTAAAGTACTGTATGCATGGATGTATTTATATATGTACAATTTCGCGTTATGAGTAGAAGCTATACATATTTCAACATTACCACCACTACTACCACCACCAAAACCAGCGTTATTGCTGTTAGTAGTTGCTGCTGCTGCTATGGATGCACCACCGCTACTGCCGCCGCCACTTTGAATTTGTAAGTAATTTTTATCATCGCCAAGTGTCGCAGATGCACCACTAACACCTGTGCCAGTTGACGCGTTCGCCGCTGCTGCTGCCACGCTAGCCAATATACTGCTTATATTATAATTGCCACCGCTGCCAACCCCACTATTACTACCAATACCACCACCTGTTCCACCAATACTATTGGCATTACTGTGGTTGTTGTGATGATCGTGCGGTGACGATGTCGACGTTTGATTGTGATTATGATGATACTGCTGCTGCTGATGATGATTATGATTTTGTTGTTGATGCTGGTGATGATGATTTTGTGCTTGCGTACTCGTACTACTGCTAGTACACGTCGCTGCCGCTGCCGCCGCTGCTGCTGTCGCTGATGCAAGCAAGCCATTTGCCGTGGCGAGCGCGCTGCAAGCAGCTGATGTGGTTGCATTTGCAGTTGCAGAGTTGCTGGATGCATTAAATGCGTTGCTGATTGCCGCCGTCACTGTCGATGCATGGGAAGAAGCGGAGGAGTTTTGTGCAGTTTGCGCCGCAGACGCACCACTGCTGCTACTGTAAGGACCAGCGGCTACCGCCGGCACAGTGGTACCAGTTACAGGTGACAATTGCGTTGCCGCTGGATCGTCTGTTGTTTCCTCTGGTGGCAGGGCTTGTTGCAATAGTTGCATATAAAATTCATTCTCTTTCGAAACTTCACGTTGCTTACGCTGTCGCATTCGATAGCCAATGTAGCTTTTGAAGCCAAAGCCCAGCGTCACCACCGGATAACCAATACTGGGTAGGGGGAGAGAAGAAATTTTAATGAGTTCTTAAAAGAAAGAGACAAGCCTGCCAGATAAAGCATACCAGTGCGCGGCAAATGGACGACATAGGTCTAAATGTGGCATATGACGTGCATCCTTCCATCTGATGCCTGCTTCTAGATAGACGAAGAGCATCCAAAGTATTATTGTTGGCAAACAAATGCCTTTGTCTGCGGAGTGAAAAAGAGAAACATTTGGTTAAAATCAAATAATAGTAGTTGAATGGGATTGCAAAATTGTTATGCAACTTTGTATATAAGTGTATACATATGTAAGTATGTAAGAATTCGATTTTCTCATGAAAGTCATCAATATTTTTCATTCGAAATATTTGCCAAGCATTCGAATAATTTCGTGTTTTTTATATTACCTGTGTGCCATACATACTGCACCCAGACGTAAGTGCTCGCTGCGAATAGCAACCAGTGCACTGGTATAAAAAACAAACACACCAAATCGGATGTTATTGCAATGCATACGAATAACACAGAAAATGCCTAAAAGGAGAAAATGTGTTTTTTTTGTTAAATATGCTAGATTTGAAAGATGAGCATATTGGTGCATACATACATATATTTTGACAAGGTTAAGTTTAAATCAGTATTTACTTAGAAAATTATATTTATCTCATTTTTCTGCTTTTGATTATTTTTTTACTTACTATTACTGTTATTTTATTGATTACATTTTATTGATTATATTTTATTTTTTTAATTTATTTTTTGTTTGTAATTTTTAATTCTTGCTACATTTTGTTATTTACAATTTTCTTCTGACTCTTTTGTTTTACTTGACATAATTTTCTTTTTTTATCTTTAATTAATGATTTTAATTTTCAATTAACTTTTTTGTGATTTTTTTGTAAAATAAATCAGGTTGTTGATTTAACAATACATTCTAATTTTTAATTATTTGTATTTCTTATAAATTTTTTATTATTTTATTTTTTATTTTTCTGTCACACTTACCAAGCCTTTATATTTAAATGAGTCATGCACCGACCGTAAAAGTAGCCAAAAAGGCCATAAAAATTCAAAACGAAACATAAACATAAAATCGGCGGTTATCACAATGGCCCAAAGTACAAGGAATTTCATGTAC
Source organism: Rhagoletis pomonella (assembly GCF_013731165.1). Classification (NCBI taxonomy): domain Eukaryota; kingdom Metazoa; phylum Arthropoda; class Insecta; order Diptera; family Tephritidae; genus Rhagoletis; species Rhagoletis pomonella. Next base: position 28,749,546 of record NW_023458562.1, read on the forward strand.
AGGACAGTTGCGCTGAAAAGAGAAGCGAGATTATTAAATTGTTTTCAGGATAAAGTAGCTGTGTTTTCTTAAATTGCGAGAATAAAATTGAACAGATCGAGATTAGCGGAACGTTTGTTGAACCATTTCACATAGTTAAAAAATATAAGAACTGAAATAAAAGGTTAAAAGGTTGTAAAAGTATAATTTGGGACTTCAAAAGATTATCATAATGCAGATTATTTTATTACTCCTTTCTAGCTAAGTACCCAAAAATAATTACATACATATTATAACGTATACATTAGATAAATAATTTTCTATACGATCTTTTTTTATTAAAAATTCCCTCAGCTCTGGCAAAAATTATATTTAATTAACAATTAGGTGTTTTAATCGCATCATATTATTTACAAGCTGTAATCCAATTTGTTTAAACGTTAAACAGCAACCAAATACGTCCACGCGAGTTCGCAAGATGAGGGTAATGGTAATCATTATTGTCAAATACCGCTATAAAAGCGACTAAGAAACAACAAACATAGAAATCTAAATAGAATCGTATGGGTATGGTAGCACCTAGTAGCGGCTATCGGTCAGCTGGAGGCGCGATCATTGGATTGCGCTGCGCTAAATAAATCAAATTCAATTAAGCGCTCGTCGCCAGAAGCGTACATACCAACACACACACACACACACATATACATGTACCAACTATATGGGCATGTTCAATTTGTTTGCAATACGCCAAGTACTCAAACAAATAAAATAAAAATAAAATGTATTATAACAACAAATATGCGTATAGCGTAGATAAACAAAGAAATTAAAAAAAGAATAAATAGAATGTAAACAAGAAGCTAACCAACAATGCGCTTGTTTGTGTTAAGCGTTTGCATTTGTGCGTACAAGCGTGTGGGTATTTTTTTTGTACGATGCCTGCATACAGCTGACGGATTTTCAAATTGTATATGGTTTTGCTTGATTAATGATTAGATCGAAATAAAAGAGCTCGAACGGGAGTAAAGGAACGCAATTTTAAATTTTCGGTACCTAAATTTTTTGTTCTCAAGTGTGATATCTTTTCTTAGCAAAGTCCTATTAGAAGCGAAAAGTTCATCGGGCTTGCACTAAAATGCAGATAAGTAAGTCCTAAGAGTTTATAAAGTCATAGAGGGTTGCTCTTAAAGAGTTCACTCATGGGTAAAAGATGGCCGGTGTGATTGGGAAGATTTCCATTTTTTCCAATGTTTTCCGGTCTTTCCATTTTTACGGCGGCTAAGAGGTTGTTTTTCTTGTTGCAGTGGCCTACTTCACTATGCCCGTTGTCGTCAAGCTCAACTAATGATAGGCAAAGGAAAGGTGCTGTTTCGACGGGGTCGGGCCAAAGGGGAAAAGGGGTTTTAGTTGAGTTGGTATATGAAGAGGATAGCTACGTCGGGATCCAGTCTAGAAAAGTAAGAGTTTAATCTCCTACAATATTCAAACCCTACCGATCGATAGAAGCAGTTTAGAGATGCAAGTTATTGCGAAAAAGATATATTCAGTTCTTTAGTGTGACCCATCTAATAAAAGGGAACAAAGCGAATTGCCACTGTCTTCTGGGTATACATTTCAGTAAAGTTAGGAAGCCGACTTATGCATAGGTATCAGAGATGGTCTTCTAAAAATATAAAGATTTTTTTATTGCGATTTCCCGAAATTCTAGTACGTAAGATGTTTAAAAATAAAAACACTAGCAGACCTTTCAAAATTTACAGATAAACTATTCAAATCTATTCTAATTTCGATAACAAAAGAAGTTTCAATTTTAACCCAATTTCAGTACACAGGTTTAAACAAACAGCATCTACTCACCTGCCATACATGCCCTCTGTAATTTTATTACGCTTTATTGGTCGCCGTAGTTTGCCACAATCGGCATTGCGTCGCTTCATCTTGTCTTAGCCGTAAAAATTCAAAATTTATAAACTTCTGCTGCTGCTACTGCTGGTATTCAATTCAAATTCTTTTTCAAATTTCTATACTATATTTGAGTTAAGTTACTTTATACGCGAATTTATGGCTGCATCTGCATTACCAACAACACGCTGTGCCACAGGCACACTCGCACAGCAAAAGCAAGGCAATTTGTATCGCAAGTTTTTTGAGTGGATAATGCTTTGGGAGTGTGACGGAGCCTATCTACTGATGACTGCTCTCACCCAACTGCCTTTCTGCTGGCTGACACTGCACTGGATTCTATTGCGTGCAATGACGCGCGCTAGTTTTCACTGTCTCGCCCCTCTACTTTTTCTTCAAAAAGCTTAGTTTTTTTATTTTTTGCTCCGTACTCCTTGCAATTTATACAATTTTCGAATTCGTACACAAAAACCAACTGCTCGTGTTGCGTATTTGGCGAATTCTAAACGTTTTTGTAGTTGCTGTTGTTTGCGTCGCCGTCGTCGTCGTCTATTTATAGTTGAGTTTACAAATATGTTGCTCGAAATGTTCCAATAGCTGTTGCGCCTATTGACCGCTGATGAAACGTCATTTTCTCTGCAGCGACGATGGCTGTTAGTGAGGCTGCTGACGGACGCTGCTGTCAGTTCGTTGCGCGAAATTCCAATGCAACTGACAAGTGTCAGAGTTGTGCTCTTCACCTTCTGTGACCAAAACAAGCAGCAGCTACTTATGGACGCACGCGTCGGCTATGCAAAGCGTTTTTGCTGTGTACGGCGCGCGCACGAATTTTTGGTAGGCAGTCGTTTGTCTATTTAGATACTTCTCTCCTCTCCTTGGCTCACTTGTGGTTTCTTCTAAAATTTATTTTTCACTTTTCGTTTTTGTTTCTCCTCCTATTTTTTTACTTCTTTTTGAAAAACTGCCATACGGTGTTTTCGCTTAAAATTCGTCTTCTCGTCGATTCAAATTTCAATTTGCTGCTGTCTATCGCTGCAAAATCAAAAAGTAAATAAATTAGATCTTTTGCATATTAGGATAAAATGCATGCAAATTGTCGTTTCAATGGCAAGAAACTAAAAATTTGTTGAAAGATGATCGGAATTTTTCAAAAATAGAATTGATACATCTAAATATATCTTGTTACTTTTTGGATGCTCAATTGCAAATCTAAACCTTTGGATTTCAAAAACTTTGTTCCTCGAACGCGTGCTGCAGGCAGAGTCACAAAATTTTTCATCAAGAACCGGGGCGCGAATCGACACGAAATTTAATTTTAAGATCACGGCATTTGAAAGCCTCATTTATTGAAGCTCGAATACACCTTATTCAGTATCAGTATTCAAATATCGAGTTTTGAACTGTCGAAATTTCTATAAGTAAATACCAATTTCGAGTTTAGGGGGTCAGAGAGAATTAACAGAGGTAAATTGAGGCAGCTTTGAGACAAAGAAATAATACAGTAGAGGAGGTGACATCTCCTAGTGTGAACCCCTGTTTTCTGCGTTTCGATGTTTGATCTCGAAATGGCGCTATCGAACGTCTGTAAAAATGAGGAATGACTATTAAAAACTAGTATAACTACGGTGACCATCCGTTCTGTTTTTTGCAGGACCGTACTGTTTTTCAAAGGTCGGTCCTGCGTAGTTTTTCAAACCTGAAAATGTACTGATGTTTTCCAAGTGTCCTGCATTTGTCCCGCATTTTATTCGTTATTTTAAAATTATCGGACAATGGATGGATTTTTTTCAAAATAGTGGTTTTTGATACTTTTCATAGCTTTTCTTCAATATCTCATGAAAAAATCTCCAAATCAACGTAAGCGACTTACAACTCGAAGGGTGTTGATGTGTCTCTTACCAAAATATATAACTTGTGCCGACTTCAATGAAAGTTATTAGTGCTACAGGCGACCATCCGTCAAATCAAAGTCAGTCAAAGTCGAAAAAGTGAGATTTTCAATCAAATACGCAGTTTCATTTGATTATTTTTTTTTCATTATTTTAAAAATTCGATAAAGAAGATATGAGCCAAAGATAATGAAAATCGGATTAGAAATGTAGATGCTATGGAGCGCAATCTGCACAAATTATATATTTTTGTAACTTGTAACTCGTCGTTTACGTCGATTCCTGACGTCGATTTTTGACTGCGGAAAGTACCAAAAAAAAAAAAAAAAAAAAGAAGGGTATTGTTTTCGTTTTGAACGACTCAAAATCTATATATATAAAATTAAGTGGCAAAACTTCCTGTTCGCATACTCCTCCTAGACGGCTTGCCCGATATCAAAGAAATTTTCAGGGGTGATTGGGGTCTGTGTGGAGGGTGCACATAAGAAATTTCATGTGTGTATCTTTGCACGTTTTGCAAAAACAAAAAAAAAAAATTAATTCTGTTTGGCTTTACGTGTTTTTTTCGGATTTCTATCATTCCTAGACGGCTAGCCCGATTTCAATGAAATTTTCAGGGGTGATTGGGGTCTGTGTGGAGGGTGCACATAAAATGAAATTTTCAGAAGTGATTGGGGTCTGTGTGGAGGGTGCACATAAGAGATTTCTATCATTCCTAGAGGGCTTGCCCGATTTCAATGAAATTTTCAGGGGTGATTGGGGTCTGTGTGGAGGGTGCACATAAAATGAAAATTTCAGAAGTGATTGGGGTCTGTGTGGAGGGTGCACATAAGAAATTGAATGTTTGTATCATTGCACGTTTTGCAATTAATTCTGTTTGGCTTTACGTGTTTTTTTGGATTTTTATTATTGTTTTGCCGCAAGATTGGCAATCCTGCCTTTTACTAATAAATAAACAGAAACAGCTGGCGAATGTTTACAATTATTAAAAAATATTGACAACAATTTAATTTATAATCTTATAACTGGAGTCTACTATCGCACCCTTTCCTCAAACGTGTATTAATTCAATATTCAAATAACTTATATTTATATAATTTGAAAAAATCTCCCTACTATACAAATATGTACAGCAATATTAACTAACTAGCGAATACCCGGCGTGCTTCGCTGCGCCTTAAAAGTAATTTTGTTTTGTTACTCCCTCTCACAACATTTGAAAATATTAGTTAATACTGCTGTACATATTTGTATAGTAGGGAGATTTTTTCAAATTATATAAATATACGTTATTTGAATATTGAATCAATACACGTTTGAGGAAAGGGTGCGATAGTAGACTCCAGTGCTTCATAGATCGATATTTTTTAAATCTAACTTCATAAAGTTCTTTAAAAATATTTTGTAAATGAGGCCATAAGAGCTTAGGGGGAGAGTTACAACACAAAAATACATTTAAGGCGCAGCGAAGCACGCCGGGTAATTGCTAGTTTACCTATAAAATAATCTTTTAAAGATTTTCACTTTTCGTGTAAGCTATTGTAATTATAATATGTTTTACTATCCTTTTATAAATATTCATGTAAAAAATAATAATAAGTGATTAATTTTTAAAGTTTAAAATGTATTTTTTTGATATATTTATACTACGTACATATATGTAGGCATATTTTTGAAAAATTGTGCTTCATTTTGAATCTATATTTATGGTCACCGTAAGTATAACGCAATTATTGTCATAAACAGTGCCAGACAAAAGTATTGGCACACAAATTTTTCGCAATGCATGCAAAGTTTTTTACTCTAATTTCTTATCGCAAATTTTGTATGAAAATATAGTTCATATACATACTACAACAAAAAACTGTGTGCAAAACTCAGGAAAACACAATAAATTTGCAGCTTCCAAATCAGATTCTAATGCCGAATTTCCACTAGGCATTGAAATGACAAAAAATGAACGCCGTTTAAAAAAATGCCATGTGGAAATGAACTTAATTAAAAGATTTTTGAATGTAATGGCATCATTATTTTCGAATGCCCGACTTTGTCATTTGTCATTTTTACCATTTAATGCCTAGCGGAAATCCAGCATAAGTATGCAGTTTAACATCCCATTAAATTTTAGTATAACAAAGTGCAAGTTTGAGGTGGAAAAAACGTAGTTGATTTGTGGCAATTTGTTTTTTTGCTGACGGTGTTATTTTCTTCCATATAAAGAAAGTTTGTAGAACATACTTTATAGGGAAGAAGCTGTGTGAAAAAAATTGCCAAAAATAACCATGATTTTTTAGCAACTTCAAACTTGCCTTTGTTATACTAAAATTGAATGGGATATAGAACTGCATACTTAGAATTTTAAAGTAGTATATTATGTAGTCTACAAAATTTTTGAATTTTCCTGAGTTTTGCACACAGTTTAGAGTTAGATATTCCATTGGCATGGAATCGAGGTGTTTCAGCATCAGGATGCTAGTCCATCTTGGCCTTGGTCTCGGGTTACAGTCCCTTTGCTTATTTTTATTTTCCATGGATGAAAGTATAATGTACAAACATATGAATTTAAGAACAAGTTTCAGTTTTAAATTTTCTTAAAATATAATTATTAATTACGTAAGTTTATTTAAAAAATTTAACTTGGTGAAAAGGCGGTTAAACAACGTGAGTCACCGTACTTTTTATACATATGTAGATTGTATTTTGCAATTATTTTACACAAAAAACAACAATAATTTATTTAGAGGTGTTAACTAATTTTTTATTGTTTCCTTGCCATAAAAAGATTCAAACAAGGCAAGCATTTATTATTAGACTTCATTCTGTACACAAATTACTAACTTAATCATGAGTGTCTGAAAACTTTCCCAACAAGGAGTAAAGGAAAACTTCTAACCAAATACCGAAATAAAAGCAAGTCTAACACATTAGAAATCTAAATTGACTTTGTCTATGCAAATATGTATGTTTTTATGACGACGCGCCGCCCACCACCCGCACTCCTGCGCAGCAAACGCCTACAACTTAACGAACAAATATTCACACATACATATGTACACAAAGTATTTGCGTTAAACCGTCAGCAAGTAAAGTTTTCCGATGATGGCAGCATTTAAGCGCTCATAATTAACTTGGCGGCCACCAAGTAAAGACAAGAAATCAAAAAATTCATGAACCATGAAAAAAATAACAACAAATTTAGACATAAACAGTCAAAAAACGTGCACTAAAATTCAGCGCCAAAAGCTCGTGAAAGCGGAAAATTATAAAAAATGTAAAAAGCAATAAAAAAAACTAACAAAGGTTTGAAAAAAGTCGAAACAATAGACTACTTGTGTACAAGATGCAAATAGAGCAATGGTGAAGGGAAAATATTGGCCAAAAGGAAGGGAAACACAAACAAGAATACTAAACAAATAAATTTTATTTATACAATTTTTGTAAATTTCACGTAGGATGTGCAGTTGCGTGTGGAAAAATTGCAGTGATCTAAAACATACTGGATATGTAGATTAAACAAAAAAATGTTTTTATTGGACTTTTGCACAACTCCAACGTTGCTTAACAAACAGAATATTCTCTCAAAGAATCGTAGTTTTTCCTTTGGTCTTCGAACGAAAAGGCATTTTTAGCTTTGTTGTTGCTTTGTCGGCAAGCCTCAAACCGAGAAAGCGGACGGCATCGATGGGCACAGTCCATAGTGCTTTCAGTGTCAGGTTCGTCGGGCGCTACAAGTGCATGGGAAGAGATGTTGGGTGACGAAAGCTCTATAATGGTATTCATTTCCTTTTAAATTTTAAATCTTTTCGATAACAAATATAAAGTTTCTTAAATTTAAGGACCCGTTTTATGGCCAGATTCACATTCACTACTTGTGGACTACTTTGATTGCGAACAAAGCTGTATGTTCTATTGTAGGAATTTTTTGTTTGTTTTTGTTTTCATGTGCTGCTTTCATTTTTGACATTGTTTCTTGTTCTGACGTCGCCACCCGCCAACCGCCCACCACACTGTGTCATTAGTTTCTCGCTTACTTTTGCTTTTGTTTCTGTTTTTGGCACAAACAATCCAAAAATGATTCGAGTTGAGTAATTATTATGCAAAAGAAGGCGCGGGCGCACAGACAAAAAATTCATACAACAGTATGAGATACCGAAATACATATATACGCCACTTTGTTAGCATTGTAAATGAGATAATGAGATGGGTGAAAGGGAGTAGATATGCACATACATATTTATGTATGTACGGATGATATCTGTGTAAGGAGGGTGATCAAATCTGACTGCTTACGGCGAAAGTAAAAATCACAGACATTGAATTAAATTTCAATCAGCCACGCTGATAAGCGACTATTAAAAGGATGACGAAGTGTAGATGAGTGAAAGAAAATAAGCTTTAGGTATGCGTGCGTGTCCTGGCAAGCTAGCTTTTAGCAAACGGCTGCAGGGGCGTCTTCTACTGTGTGTAGTCGAACGGAAATTGACAACTTCGGAACGCGGAAATGAAAATACGAGCAAAACGTTGAATGATCGAGAAAGATGAAGATATTAAACGAAATTGGCAATTTACGCGGGTGTGGGAAAATGTTGAGCGGAGAGGTATATAACCTAAATAAGAGAATTAACGAATTAAACGTGTTCTAAAAGAAAATGAAATACTGACATAAATTTTATAAAATCATTAAAAATAAGTAAACTTAGTAGATTTGGAAATATCTATGCACATACACATCTATGTACATATAATAAAGGACTGGCGGGTCAATACCACCTCGGCCTACAAGGATATACCTTAGCCACTTAAGCGGATAAATCCTACCGCAAATCTTCCACCTGGATGATTTAAGCAACCTGTATTGTAAGCCATTAACATACATACATATGTAGATATATCTATCTGCAATTACCACCTAGCACGGAGATATCGCCGATGAAGCCCACAAGCCATCTATTTTCACAGTCGAAATTGGGCTAATACCCTAATCCAAAGCCGACCCGCTGAGTCTAGTATTGTCAACTTCTACAGATCGATGAAGGTTCCTGAAAAATCCAAATTGAAGGTTCCATCTCAAAAAAATAGGGCGATTGTTTACAGTTTCGCCTCAATGTCTTCTAGTAGCGATTAGATAATGATTTAAGTCGCAGTTACAAAAGTACTATTAGGAAGGTATGGCTGATGCTTACAGTGGCCACACACGACGAACTTGTGCGCGAGCGAAAAAAATACACCTAAAAAGACTTGCGTGCCCTATGTACCTATCTCCCAAAGTTTACACTGCTGCCCATATGGAAATAAGGATTAAAATTTGAAAGTAATTAATAAAATTAAAGTAAAATATGTACAAAACTCGCAAAATCTATAAAGGTCCCTTTTATTTAAGAACAAAAAAAAATGTGCGACAGTTATTATTTTAAACTCTGTAAACTGAGAACTGTAGGAGAACTGAATTATCGGTCAACGAGGAAGGTTCTGCAATTCACTTCCGAATGAATTTCTACACCATTCAATTTGAATTCAAAGTGACTTTGGTTGAAATTCACTCGAAAGTGAGTTGCAGAACCTACATGGATAGTACATACTCCTCTATTTAAGCGTGTTTCTCAAGTTTTAGAAATGAGCACTCTCCCTGTTAAGGTTTTTATTTTATTTTTACTAAACATTTATTAAATTATTTCCTTGAAAAATTTTTGTAATAAAATTACTGTATTCATTTAAAGTTAATGGGAAAAGCGCACGTGACGCAAACATAATTGATTCACTTTACATCTTCACTCACTGTTTAACATCTATTTCTGTGAAAAAATCCAAATGCTATTATTATACAAATTAGATTTCATCGAGAGGACAGGAATACCAAGTGAAGTATTTCATTGGAATGACATACAAAAAGGAAGCTAATGAAATCACTGCGCACGCACTCAGCAACAGTTGCGTCGAGTTTTATATAAATACTGAATAAATGTTTCAAAGGAAAGCGCTTTTAGTATAAAGGCAAAAATAAAGCGTAGCGTAAATAATTGAACTGACAAACAATATCGGGAAAACTACCCTTAACTTCGAATCCATACATAACTTCATATATATATCTACACCTTAACCCAACTAGCCGCCATTAACACAGGCTAACACAACATAGCCCGCGTCTATGCCCCCATTTGCCGAACACCTTAGCAATCGACTGTAATTAACTGAAACAAAAACAAAATCCTAATGTCGATAGCAAGGATGTAAGCGACCAATGAGGTGGCAGTGGAAGCACTAAAATAAAAGGATGAGCGGCGGGAGGCAGACATACAAGTGGTTGGGGGGGGGGGGGGGGAACTCATTCAGACGTTGACAGTCACAGCTTTTAGAGAAACGGGGTGAAGCGCATCAGCGGATGTGGAAGCTGGATAGTAAGGACAAACACACAGGCACAACAGACGAAAAGGCATGGAAACAGCGTTATATTCCGGCATGTGAATATGGGGACAAAAAAAGAGGAAACCTATTCAAACCGTTTCGCTTTTATAGTTTCATTTGTCCTTTCGTTCTCCAGCCACGAAGGCGCTGCTGTTGCGGCTGATGATTGTTTGGTATTAGTATGCTTTCAGTTACATCTCTGCCAGCATATTTGTATGAGAGCTCCGCAGTTCGCCAACTCGGCAAATACCAAACTAAGCAATGTGATGCTTCTGTCGACGTTGCGGTCGTTGCTTACTCGGTTTGCTCCACAACGGAAGCGGAAATAGCACATAGCAAGGTGAAGGGAGATGCATACTACGATTGAAAAAAGATGTATACATATGTATATACATATACGAACCAAAATAGATTTGGTGTAAGCGCAATGATGAAGCGGGAAATATGAATATGAAATATAAGAGAAATGGAAAAATGTGGAAGACTGAGTAAAATGGAAAATGAATTGATATTAAACACTTGCTAGAAGTCGTTAGTATTTTGAGGGTTGGAATAAGTTGAAATAGTTTGAAGTACTTGGATGGTAGACAAAATGATGCAACACACACATAAACACATATTTTACATTATAGAAAAGCGAGACGCAGGTGTTGTTTGTACTGCATTTATACCGTATGATATAAGGGAGATAATACTTTACTATTGGGAATTTTTTCTATTTTTTTAAAGTGATTTTTCTTATTGTAACAACGTAGAAATTCTCTGCAAAGCTACATATGTGAAATGCTGCTGGAGTCACTGTCATTGACCAGATATAAATTGACCCGGTGCATTTATGTAGATAGGTCCGACAGTTATGAAGTTATTTTCCACTTTCGGGAAAGTGAGATCAAAACAAAATAATCGCTGATTCTACTCGTCACACAGTTAAGGCTTCAAAGTTAATGTCTATCATTGTATTAGAAGCTGAAGCTATCAACTTGCGATCCCGTCAGTGGTTATCTGATGCTCAAGAACCGTGTTGCTTTGATAGGAGCGGATCATAAGGCTTCGGCTGTCAGGGATGGTCATGCAAAGAGGTAGTTAGTGTTGTTTGGGCCCTATTAGCATGATAGGCATGTGTTTGGCATCTCGAGATTTGGGCGCGAAAGGTAGCTGTTAAGACGGCCATACCAGCCCGATCTTAGTTGGAGGTTCAAAATTCCTCAGGGTTTTGGGGAATAATGCTAGAGTGGCAGTCCTTAGCCAGATATGAATCTGCGTTATTCCGGTTTAGTAAGCCCGACTGTCGTGGGAGCTGAAGGATGGTGTGGCTGCGATTGGGACGTTAAACCGGATTAAGCTCTTTTGTTATATCAATCAAAACTTTAGTTTTTGTTCCTGCGACAGTGGAGGTTGTACGTCCGCATAAATTACGTACATTCGCAGGTGGCGCTTCATTTCGAAGCAGAGGCGTCTTAGGGTGGTTCCAACGGTTGCATCTTAACTGTTCCGAATGCAATGTGTTGTAGTTTACTATGGGGATTATGGCACTGTCGACGTTTAGCTGGTTAGTCTGACGTTCATCGTACATGTTGCACTAGATTTGAAATTTGTAGGATACTGGAAGCTAAAAATCGTGCAAAGTCGAATTTCAGAAAAATCGCTGGACCTCAATAAACACCAGACTTTACATGACACGGCCAAATGATTCTTTGATGTTGTGACTATGACCTAGTACCGCCCGTCAGATCTTGCATGCTATATTAAAGAAAGTCGCTTTGTAATTCAGCTATCCTGAAAATCAACCATAGAATAATCTGGGAAGATGATATTGAGAAATAACTTACCAGACATAAATTTATTTAACTCATCACGTTATTACTCAAGCCCTACAAACTACCTACTGGTTATTGGCATTGCTCCGTTCTGAATGGGTACATAAACATACATACATATCGATGGTCCTGTGCTATAACGACACAAATCCAAATTCAAAAAATAAAAAATGTTACTACTATTAAGTGGCTTATGTCTTTACTCCATGTCGAACACATGTCTAATATTTTGTTTTTATTTTAGCAATCCTTACTGCTTACTTTAGTAAGGGATGGAAATGGATTAGACAAGGGTTAGGGACAAGAGCCACTTAACATTAGAAAGTTTTTTTTTTTTGAATTTTGAATTGTGTCGTTATTGCACAGGACCATCGGTATGTACATACCGTCAATGCATCCAGGCATCGAGATTTATGCATAAAAATCGTTAAATCGTTATTAAAACAACAGATTTGTAAAATAATTGCTAGAGAAAATACCGCATATCAAGGCAATGCCTTCAAAGAATAAACCGTTTTATCGTGCCGTATGATAGGCGGTTTTGTAATTGGGCGAAGGGCAGTTTTGTAATTGGGCTATGGGCGATTTTGCAAAAACATCGACGATATATGTACATATAATACTGGATGGTTCAATTGAATAACTTTATGAATAGCGACCTTAGTATTAACATATTTTTAAGTGAACAAAGTGTGGATTGTTGTTTTGAAGTCAAGCGTAAAAAGCATTTTAAACACGCAGCAAAACTTATTATAGACTATGAGCAAATGTATGTAGTATTTCTTGTACGTAAACACGCATTTTTACCGCAAACTCGTTAAATATGCAAATAATCCACAAACAGGCGATAACGTATGACCGCATTGGAGTTTGCAACACCCAAAGGGCTGTTGTTGATATGCCGCCATCAACACCAAAACCACCAGCTCCCAAGTATATTAAACTGTTGGTTAGGGCAACGCGTCACTTTGAAACTGAGTAGCCACATATTGACGTTGGTAAGCAATAAGTATACATTTTTGAACAATGAATAATATATGTATGTATGTATGCACATTGTTATGAAAATATTATCATTATATTCTTTAAAAAATTTTATTTCCTCAAACCGCTTACCAAAAGTCCCGGCTTCAACTATAGCTACAAAAAACGTATTGAAGGCAGGCAATTTAAGTGGATTTTTCAGCATCCACTTCGTTTGTGTGCCTGCCTTTAGGCCCCCCATATCTCTCATCCACCCATTACCTTGCCTAATTCAATTGAGTTTGCTCGCTCACTCGCTCTAGAGGATTGAGAGCGAACGGCTTACGAAAAAAAACATACACACAAAAAAGAGCAAACGAAGGCAGCGCAGGATGTCAACGTCGTCGTATAAGCAGAGCAGCTTTTACCGTTTTTGACACGGCGGCAATAGCGCACTGATTTGCGTTGACGCTTACGTTGCTATTCCAACAAACAATGCTGATCACTGTAGGGGGGTGCAGCAATAGCGCGATACGATGGAGCGCTGGCTCATGCAATTCTGCGAAGATGTGTGCAATGTGAAACTTACCAATGATTTGTAACGAATTTTGCACATCGGAACTTGCACTATTCACTGGTAACGACACTTCCTACCACTTTACTATTTCCCCAACTCGCTATTTCCCAACAACGTTTTGTTGCCAACTCTTTTTGCCAGCTTGGCTGTCACAAACCCTGAATATTTTAAACTATTTCGCACCAGCAATGCAGGCGGAAAAGCATTTCTACACCATAAAACTTAAACCAACTATTCACAAGAATATGGCAAACAAAATTTAAGTACAGAACAAACACCAAATAAGCTAAAGACAACCGAAGCGCCGACGTCGCCGTCGGTGTCGCACCAGCAAGGAAACAACAAAAAAGTAGTTGTGATGAAAAAATTTTTCACACAGGCCAAAATGGTGGTAAAACTATGTTTCTTCTTGCACAAACCACTCTGCAGATATGGCCACAAATAAATTAAACTTTTATGTGATAATTACACAAAATTTGTTCACTTTTGTGCTGTTTTTACCGCAGTAAAGTAATTTTTTCGAAATTTTCACTCCTTGCTGCCGTTTTTCGATTCGTCGCGACTCGTAGGATGATTTGTGACGCTGCCAGATGTTGACAACGTCGCATATTTACGCAAGCCAAAAATTAAGCGGCCGGAATTAAGGACTTTCGCTTATTTTTGTGGTAAATGACGAATAGTTGAATGCGACCTTTTAAAATATAGTGCATAGAATATTTAAAAAACGTTTATGAATTGAATAGTGAACGAAACTTACAAGTTTTCGCAATATTCGGCCTGAAAATAAAAACCGAGTAAGCTTTATAGTGGCATCCGCAACACTGAAAAACGCAGGGTTGCTATGTAAATGGCAATAAAGAAAAATTGGGAACACAAGTAGGGTGTTAAGAAAGAAACAAAAATTTAAGCAAATATATTGTTACGATTATCCTCGAAACCTTGAGGGATTTCCCAAATATACTCGGGCTCGTATCGCTGGATTGTTAAATAAAGGCTAACGATGACCGAATTGTAGTACAATTAACTTTATTGTACAACAAACAATTTACAATACTTGCTAATACAGTAAAAACACTTTACAATACTTGTTAAAGCAATAACAACGCTTTACTACTTGTTAACACAATTAAACTTATAGCTTGCTTATTCGCAACTCGATTCTCCGCTAACTTTACTTGTAGCTTGCTGACTTGTAACTCCGTAACTAACTCACCTCGTGGTGGCGGCGCCCTGCGCTGGCACTTATGGCAACTCTAGAACATTCTGAAGTTTATCGCTCATTCTCTTTCTC
>NW_023458562.1:28764375-28837291 GCF_013731165.1 Rhagoletis pomonella
TGCCTATTTCTCGTTGTTCGCTTTGTGTTGCCGCAGTATTCGCCACAATATTTACTTTGATTTGTGTAACTTTTTCACTTAAGCGAGTTGTTGCATATTGTAAATATGCTTTATTTGCTACGGCGATTGAAAGAATCGATTCAAGGCGAATTAATATAAGGTTATAGCAGGGGAACAAAAACAAAAATTTACTTGTATTTTGTTTTTGCTTCGGCGGCATAAACGGTCAAAACCTGTAAGTGTGTGTGTGGAAATTCAAACATAATTTTTCAATTTGACTTTAGAAGCCGTGAGGCGAAACACATACACAAAATCAGCTGATCTACTAACGCCACCTTATATAAATTCGCCTTGAAACAATTTATTTCTTCATTGTTTACAAGGCATATGCATAAATAAAAACTACAACTGGTAACACTCGATCCTTTTTTTCTTCAGGTTTTGCAACCCTGAATTTGACAGCTGTTTGCCCTTTCCGGTTGTCAAATTTCTCTCAGCTTGCAGCACAGTACGGCCGCTGGTGATATTTTCCATTTAAAATACTGATAAATTATACAAAAATGGCTTTCGGTGACGTCACAACCCCACAAGGTCTCAAGGAATTGGAGAAATTCCTCGCTGACAACAGCTATATTAGCGGGTAAGGACGGTGGAAAGTGCCACTTGGCATGCCACACTTTGAGGTTATGTGTAGCCTGGCCGTGTCACGTCGGACATATTCTACAACTTTGAAATTTATACTTTCAGATATTCACCCAGCAAAGCTGATATATCAGTGTTCGATGCTTTGGGTAAGGCACCAACTGGAAACTTCCCTCATGTGCAGCGTTGGTATCGTCACATTGCCTCGTACGAGGCCAGTGAGCGTGCCGCTTGGGGCGGTTCTCCATTGCCTCAAGCTGCCGGTGCTAAGCCCACAGTTGCTGCTGCACCAACTGCCGCTGCGGCTGATGATGACGATGTAGATCTCTTCGGCTCCGATGATGAAGAAGAAGACGCAGAAGCTGAACGCATCCGTGAGGAACGTGTTGCTGCCTATGCTGCTAAGAAATCTAAGAAACCTGCGCTAATTGCCAAGTCATCAGTATTGCTGGATGTCAAACCATGGGATGATGAGACCGACATGAAGGAATTAGAGAACAGCGTGCGCACCATTGAGATGGACGGCCTTTTGTGGGGTGCCTCCAAGCTGGTGCCTGTCGGCTATGGTATTAACAAGCTGCAGATTATGTGCGTCATTGAGGACGACAAAGTGTCAATCGATTTGCTGACTGAACAGATACAGGAATTCGAAGACTTTGTTCAATCCGTCGACATTGCTGCCTTCAACAAGATCTAAGCATGTAGATCAATACCTCATTAAATTAATTTCCGTTTTTTTTTTACTTTTGAACCATAAATAAAGTGAACAGCAAAGTATAGCAATTTAATTTAAACTTAATTTTCTTCGAGCAGAGAGGATATCATTGTACAGGTTTATACGATAAGAATATTCAGCCAGGTTCTGTAATTCACTTCCCAGTGAGTTTCAAGCAAAGTCACTTTAATATGTTTATTGTATTTATTTATGTAAATTCGCCTTGTGAATAGTTGAAATACGCTCGAGAGAGAATCTGCAAAACCTGCCTGATTACCATACTATACAGAGGCTATGCAGCCGGGATTTCTAAAAAAAAACTGATGCCATTTAGGTTGGAATACCTTTGCTATTGCTCCATTATCGCTTGTTTTAAATTTATAAATTTCTTAAATTGAAGATCCCGAAAAAAAATTTGGCTCTATACAGTGCAGGGTGACACAAATGTGAACAGACAAGTTCGTGTCTTAACTCCTTTGTTTTGCTTTGTTCACGTACTCGGAGCTTTTATTTAAGCCCTAAGCTTCAATCGCTAAGCCATGCTGATATTCGCTACGATTCTCGAAGCAATCAATAGTAGAATGTTAAAATTTGCAAACATTTCGTGTTGCTGCTTCAGTTGCTTGAAAAACGTGAACGTGTGAAGTACGTAAAAAACTGCTAACGGAATAGAGCATTAAAATCAGCCGACGCCAGCTTAAGTGCAGAGTTTTTAAATTAACTGTATACGTTGGTTGCTAACACGCACATATACATACATACGTAATTAACAAAAGTTTAAATAAGTTAGAAGAAAACTTTTGAAAACAATGGCCATTACATTCTACGGTAAATTGGCTATCGCTGCGCTGCTTTGTGTGGGTTTTGCTTTGCTGATCAACGCTCAGGGTGAGAAGAAATCTTCATTATTACTTAGAATTAGTTATGTATTGTTGTATTTATGTACGATAGAGGTGTGAAGCGGAGATAGCTAATAATGAATTCGATTAGGAGAAATATAAACAATTAATCTGAAGTGATTTTGTGAGGGGAAAATATGCAAATTTTCAGCGGCGTAAGGGAAATATGTATATGCAGAGCAAATTGTAGGATTTTAGAACATATGGAATAAACAACGAACGGCTGATTCATTATGAAGTTATAACTACCGCAACGCGTTTATATCTCAGGTCCGGCTTGAACGTATTTGATTAGCATTAATTAGTGTTTTGGTTTCAATGTTATTTTTTTTTGCTTTTGTATTTGACTTTTGGTTACTTCTTTTGCAGATCTTTAGAAGCATAAATTGTTGGCTTTTTTATTTCTCTTTCATATACATGTGTAGGTATGTATCATTTATTGGTGCTCAACAGAAAGTTGAAATATTAAATAATAAAAGAACAGGAAATATTTCTATTAAAATCTTTGTAGGTAATAAAGAACTTTTAGTGCTTTAGAAAAAAATAAAAATAAAATAGTATGTAAGCGCTTATAGGTCCTAATAGTGAATTATTGGAAGTTTTCAACCTAATGAACTTGGTAAATTTTTTTTGTAGAAAGCCTTTTTGAAGAAGAAAACTTCTGTTATTAATATCTCAGGGGAGTGGCACGATAAAAATGCGTGCTTACATGAAATGTAAAAGCTCGGCTTCATAGGAGCGTATGACTTAATTTTCTTCTAGTTAAACTATTTTATAATTCATTAGCTGTAATGACAATTGCCTACTTAATAAATATTAAAATTAATTACATACCTTTATTACAAAAACGCAAAAGCGGAAAATCACTTGTCGTGAGAAGCTATTCGCGATTTCTCGAAACAACGCTGATAAGCCATCTCTTACGTGAATTGGTGACAACGTAGATTAAAAGGAAAAATAAGAAAAAAAAGACCGCATAGCAATTTATCGTGTGTTTTGGGTTTCTCAGAAATATATGAAATATCCCAATATTAATTAAAAGTTAAAATAAGAATCAAAGTAACATATCAAGCTCATAAATACTACGAATTAAAACAAAAAACCCAAAATTCGATAGCAAACGTATGAAAGAGTCGCAAAAAATTAACTTGTTGCTATTCGTGAGATCGACTTATTAATAGCTTTTGATATCATGCGGCGCGCACCAGTCATCAAACTGAATTTCAAATAAAAAAAATGCATAAAAAGAAATCCGTAACAAGTTTTTTGTGTCGGTGTTTATGTGTTTTCCCCAACTTTACGTAGACATCGCGCCTTTGCGGGAAGAACGTCATAATAATAATACAAAAAAAAAGATTGAATTAAGTATGCAGGAATGGCCGGCAGTCTTTCTTTTATGCTGTATAAAAAATCATAACGGTTTTTGATAATTGTGCCTCATTTCCACTTTCTTTAGCCATTATAACACAAATACAATAACTCTTTAGAAAGTAAGCAACCAAAATAGGATTTGATGGCACACCTTTTTATACTCTGTAAGACAATAGATACATCTTAAAATTTTTAGTATAAAAAAAAAACTTTTAAGCCATTTGAGTCATAACGTTCTTCAAGCAAACAAGCTACATACTTACATATGTATATTAGACCGTACCACCTTACATGCAAACAAAAACAATTTTTGCAAGGCAAATTCGAAAAACTATTTTGTTTTTTTGCCGACCGGTGACACCTACATTTGGCAATAATTTTTTTTTATAGTTCTACTCTAATAATCAAAAAACTTTCTCAATAAAGTTTTTAGATATGATTTTTAGAAAGCTTTCATTTACTGACATTAGGGTGGTAACGTTAAGGTGATAAGAACTGAACTGGGGGTGGGTAACAACTAAAATGGGTACTTGGCCAATTATAAATGCCGAATAAATGTAAAAAGGCAACCCCTACGTTCAGCAAAAAAAAAATCTTTTTCGAAATTCCCTTGAAAAAAGGGGTGTACGGCGAGCTTTTCTTCGTGAACGGTCTAATGTATGTACATACATCTGTACTTATGTACGTATATGTATGTGTGTAAATATGTATGTATGTCAAACTAATAACACAAACAAATAAAATAATACAAATGTACTCATATGTATGTGTGCATATATGTAAATATGTACATATCGTCGTTTAAAGTACAAAACCGCGCATCACCAAAACGCAAGACCACGTATGTAAGGTTGCATAAACTATTTCTAGAGAGTAAAAACACTCGTATTTCAAAATGGTTCTCTTTTTTATAAAGCAATCGCATTTCTGGCTGGTATATTCCAGAACGAATGAATAAGGATTGAGCCAAGAGTTTGTGTAAGCAAATCTAATTTTTGGCAACAAATTTTAGTTACGCGGTTTTGCAGAACGACTATACGCGGTTTTGTACTTTAAACAACGACATGTATGTATGTCAAACTAATAACACAAACAAATAAAAGTCACCTCTTACTGTAGATTAAACAGATTTACATTAAAACAAAGCAAAGTAAATAAAAAAATTAAAAAAAAATTAAGAAAAAGTAAAAAGTATGTTCAATAATAGGTCAGCAAATTTATAATCGCCTTACGCTTGAAGATTAGCTTGGCCTCTCCCGGGCGTTTCAAAAACAAAAGCAGCTTAATGAGACGTGTATTGTATTGTATGTATGTATATATACATAACTGTCAACAAATTTGAACAATACATATGAGACCATGAGAGTCAGAGGGGTATATTAATTTTTTTATTTTAGAAATATGAGAAAGAAGGATCTACGTATAAATAATTTACCTATGAATAATAACTACGATCTTTTACTGAAAAGTTCATTGCACCTACGTAATGCCCGTCGTAAAAAAAAAAAAATAAATAGTAAAATCCGATTAGGTGAATTCGAATAATCATCCATCATCGATTATTCGAATAATAGCTCGTTGTCGAATAATTCCAAGAAGCCTACAAAAAAAATTGTTATTGTATTGTCCACAAGGAAAGATAAGCCTAACCTTTGTTCGGTTACCATTTGAGGAAAAGCTCTTGAATACTCTGACGAAGTCAAACATCAGGGAAGCACCCTTGATGAGAGACTAATTTACATTCCCACGACAGCCGGTTCTACGTGCCGGAATGACCAAGGGCTGTTGTTTCGGCGATCTAACCCTGTTTAGGTCTGCGAAATCCATCAAACGTTGTTTTCCCAAGGCACACAAAGGTGCTTACAATTCAACTGCAACGGACTTCAGAGCAAGATCGAGGAGATAACTGTCTTCATTGGAAGGCATGGAATATTGATAGCTGCGGTCCAAGAGATGAAGTTGCACCGCAATTCAACCTTGGTGAATACGTACAACCGCAATTGTCAACAAAGTACAGAGCCGCAACAATGTCCTCAAGTCGCTGGCCGGCAGCAGAAAGAAACGTTGTTGGCAACATACAAGGCAATTAGCCGGCCGGTTATAAACTATGCAGCGCCCGTGTGGTCACCTGGGACTAGCAGGACGTAGTGGAAGAAGCTACAGACCTGCCAGAATACGGCACTTCGGACAGCGACCGGATGCCTCCTGATGACGCCCCAACACCACCTACACGACGAGGCCCACATGCTTCCAGTCAAGGAGCATAACACAATGCTCTGCAAGCATTTTCTTGAGGGGAGCCACAGACGTGATCATCCAAACAAACATCTGCTTGCAGAAGAGCCCTCGCCAAGGCACGTCAGGAGGCATCTTTATGAACTGAAGGACGAAGTCCAGAGGTTCATTAAACAACCTCTGGACCCGTCAACTTATCGACAGGCCCTGACCGGCATTCACAGGGAATCGGTGTCACGTTATGTCGACTCCCGCCCTGTGAATGCCGTTCTAGGCACACAACCACCTGACGTGAACGGGGCAGAACTTTGTCTGGCTCGGGGAACCCGCAACTTCGCTCTGGCTATTGCAGCAGGCTAAACTCATACCTGAGCAGAGTTAATGAGGATGAGAGTCGCCACATGACTCTCGGCACCTCTTCACATGCCGCGAGAACCCCACCCAGCTAACACTCCAGACCCTGTCGATGTCGCGCACTTCCTGGGCCTCCACTTAGCTGAAATGGACGACAACGTTGACGGATGAACCGACCTGAGCGGGGTTTAGTAGCCGCTACAACAACAACAACGAAGATACTAATTTAGAACTTCCATCTAAACAAAACTCTTAGTAAAACCAGCTGAGCCAAGTGGGCCTGTAGAAGACTTTTTGGTCGGACTGGAAAACAGCCTATCCGATTATCGTTTTTACCACCTTGGTCTGGTGGCCAAAAACCTTCAGGGCTGGAGAGTTTGCCTCCATTCGTACCACACGACCAAGCCTGAGGAATCGCTGCACTATGTCAATGTATGTCGTTTTAAAGTCATACAGCTCATCGTTCCATAGACCAGGAAGGCGGGTTAGAAATATGTGGACTTTCAGGCTCCCCAAAAAGTTCCATCCTCCCCAAAGAGTGAAAAGTCCTCTAAAGCTAAATGCTCTTGTTTATTTTTTTTTTTACATTTGTAATTGTTGGATATGAATATCGTAAATTACTTAAAAAAATATGTAGAAGATAACGAACAGAAATCTGAAATTGATCTTAAATTCCGGATTTTTTACTTTCGTTGAAGAAATTTGCTTAACTTAAATGATATTTTACATCATCTAAACATGGAACAGAAATAAGCTAAACAAAGGTCATTCGCAGCAAAACACTTTTGCCGAACTGCTGAAGTAAAGATATCTCACAGTGCATTCTATTTTAGCTTCGGGCTTCCTTTTATTTACTTTTTTTTTGTTTGATGTGGCACATTAATTATGCCAAACGCGCGCATTTTTGTCACCCTGTCCGTTTTGTTGACGTGCGGTAATAAATCTTTTCTGATGAAAACAGTTTTTTTTTTCGGTATTTTTTTTACACTTTCAATGCAACAACGAATATTCAATAATTCAATTCAATGAGATGCTTTAAAGGATTTTTGGCATACATTATTTTTTTGCGGTTAAAAAAAAATCGTTATTGAAAAGGAAAAAATTAAAAAGCTATTATTCATTTCCACCAAGCCTTAACTGCGGTTTATGCTAAAGTAAAAAAAAAGCAAAAAGAAAGAAATAATTCTTCCGATCACCCCGTGTTCAAATTCTTGGAACTAGCTCTTAACTACCGTTAAGCTTTTGATGGAAATGGGCTATTAGATAGAAGTTGTCAAATACAGGAGCACGGACACAAACATTTAGGTAAAGAAAAACGGGTGAATGTTTACAAATCCATTAAGAAGCTTAGAATTTAATTGAACTAAGAACAAATTTACATCGCTAGCTTAGAGCGAAAACTTGCTAAGTCCACTTTTTATGAGAATTCATATTTAGATACAGGAGGCTAGTGAAATTAAAAATACATTATTTCGAAAAAGATAGAGGTATTTGTTTTATTTATTCATTGAAAATCTGATAAGGACAAAATAATACGTGCCTAATATTTTATTGAAGATCAAATCCCTCTGTTTCATAAGGAGTTTTGCTTTACTTTAAACTGGCAAAATATTGTATACAAAGTTTTGCGAAATTCGTTCAGAAAATGGCTATAAGAAGTTTTTTTCTGCTCCTGTAAAATTTTTAAAATAGCACTTAGCAACTTTTCACTCTAAGCTAACGATATTTGAAATTGTATTCATACCGATCACTTTTAAGTACTCTAGCTTATTACCACAATCGGTATTTTTACGCTCAGACTAGTTCAAGTTCAATTCGCATATTTACGTCGCGTTTACGGTTTTATTTATTTATGTAAATTAATATGTGACCATTTGCATATGTATGTATACACCTATGACTACTAATATTTTTATGAAATTTATGTCTATTAGCAGGCAAGGTGAGTTTCTCAAACGTTTTCGTTTCGATATTTTGTTGTAACTTGACTCATCTTCAAGTGCAGTTAGCAATTCGTTTTGCATACTTTGTTTATTTTTTATTTTTCGCTTACTTTTTAAATATTTTCATCTGCGCCACCAACCAGCACGACTATCATTTGTCACAGTAAAATCTTCACACTTTTAACGGAGCTTCGGCAAAGTTGCTAAACTCGTCTTTTGTGAGCAAGTGATTTGACTAGTTTTCTCATTTGTTGTCATTGTCATTGTCATTGTTGTGTTTTTTTTTGTGGCTTAAGATCATGTGTGGACAGCACAACAGAAGTTCATGGACGTGCAAGAGTAGCTTGAGTGTGGTTTTTCTTTTTGTTGGTATATTATGGTAAGCTTAAGTTACAAGGAAGATCCGTTGGTATTAATAATTTTGCTTAATGCTCGTAATGTATAAATAATATCTGGAAGATGCCCAGCTGGAAAGTAAGTACATATTATAAAAATGTCTTTAGGAAATTAATGAGTTTGGCAGTTGAACTATATGTAATCAACAGGGTTAGGACTTTAAGGCATTTGCCTATTTTGTCTGCTTAGTCGTATCTGTAAACAAATTAAAGAATTACACGTTTCATATCTTCCTTGATTCAAAATTAAAATTTTAATTTTGATTTTTTTTTGCCTTTTTCTGCCTTTTTTGCAGGTTTTGCCTTTTTAATATTCATCTCTTCATAGCAGTTCGCTGTATTGTACCAATCGTGTGACTACAAAAAAATTGTCGTCCCATTTTTATTTTTTATTTTTTTGTTTTTTTTTTGTACCAAAAAATTTGTACAAAAGTACCAATCGCTTGACACTGAATTAAAATTTTCAATATTAAAAAAAAAATCAACATAATTTCGTAAAAATTTCGAGATTTTTTAATTATATGTCCTAGAAAGATTCTGAGTATGTAGTTTTGTAGCCCACTGAATTTTAGTAGAATAGAGTACAAGTTTCAAATGGCTAAAAATTATCGCTAATTTTTTAAAATTTTTAAAAAAGCTCGAAATTTTGACGAAAGTTTTTGAATATTGCAAAAAGTTTCAAACCTGGATTTACATGGGTTTTGTTAAAGAATTAACTATAAATATTTAAGAATTAACTTAAAAAAAAAAACATTTCATGAAGGTCAAGAGTACTCGAGTCTGACTCTGGGCCACCAAGTTCATGCATGTAGCTAAATAAACCAGAATTGGCTTTAATTTTCAGCTGGGGCACTTAGTAAAAAGCTGAAACAAGCAACTACCAATGTATGTAGGTATGTATGTATGTATGTAAAAAAATTACAATTTGCAATAAATGACCTCAAGATTCCTCATCTCGTTTGCTCAGAGGAAGTGCGGGCTGCACGCATGCGCAGTTTCGTTGAACCCAGCTATTTGTCCTCAACGCATGTTCAAGATCAAGTTAAGATGAAAGAAGAAAAAAATATTAAACGAAAAGCACTAAAAATTCCACTTAAACGTTGAAAGTCAAGTTCTTTATAGAATGTAGGTATAAGCAAAGTTCACATGGCGGGTCTTTCACAGACTTTGTTATGTCAAGCAACTTATTGATGATGCGAAATTCTAAAGAGAAAAAAATAATAACAACAAATAAAAATATTGCATTTATTATGAAATTAAAACAACGACAAGAGAAAAAAATATCGGAATAAATGAGCGAATTGAAAATATGCTAATGAACGGAAAATGCAAATTTTGAATTATTCGCTAAAAATTGATGCAACAATTTAATTTTGTAGTTCAAAATCGTAATAATAATAAATTATATAAATTTATTCGACAACAGACTCAAGTCTACGATCATAAATATCTACACGTATTTGCATTCATACATATGTATGCACATATGTACAGGCAGTTGAATAAATGGGTTATCAATCTCGTCTTGCATCCAGTTATACACGTTTTTTTTTATGTCGCTAAAATTTTGTTGACAATATTTAGCTCGTGAATCGCTGGTTTTTATTGAACTTTCTTTAAAGTGCAAATTTTTTTGAACGATAATTAATTGCGTGTAATTTTCGCCATTACATATTGATGTGCATTTACATATCTTGGATTTTTGTACTCTTAATTGGTGCATTAATTAAAAAAAAAATTGTTTGAAATTGAAAGAAACGAACTCAATAAATTATTCTTTGTTTAATGTAATGACACGAGTTTTTTAAAGCATAACTTTTTCAAAAAAATTTTTGTCATTTAATGCCTAGTGAAAATTTAGTATTATACTAGTGAGCTTTAAGTGTTCACATACATATATAGCTTTTGAACGATACTTTTTAGAGCCAATTTCTTATGAGCCGTTTGAGGATTAAAAAATATAAATTTTCAGTTCAAATAGTTAAACCGTATTTTAATGCTCAATTTAAATATGGAAAAAGCAAACCCTGATTTTTAATATGAATTCATAATTAACTTAAATGCCATTTAGTTTTTCAACGGAAAGTGGCGCTTATAATGGCAGAAAGAGTATTTTCGCGAGTAAAAATAGGCTGATTTGTAATCGCCGCTCCTTACACTGTTGCTAACTGCCACTCGCCACATAAAGTGTGAATGCAAGTCAATGAAAAAGGAATATAGTCACTGATTCTTGAACGCTAAAACAATTTTTAATTACACCTTTTAGGTTAAATGCGGCTATTTTTTCTCAGAAATTTAAATTTGATAATCAGCAAAAAAGCACTACGAAAGTTATAAATACAGTGTAAGCACACAATAAATATTTAATTAAAAAATTGTAGTTATCAGCTCAGTCACACCGTATTATGAAAGATTAACTAAGCTCAGAATTATGCTGATAGAGGATTCCTACTTAAGTCTTTCTTACACCTAAATATATACAATTTTAAATCTTAATCAGCACAGCGTAATTATTTTTAATGCGCTTATCAATTAAGTTCAAAAATAGTATAAACATTTATTAAATACATAGCTAATAAGTAATAATTGTGCTCATTTTGTTTGCAGATAAACCAGTCACCGATGTTTGCCTGGGTTGTATTTGTGAAGCGATTAGCGGCTGCAATCGCACAGCCACTTGCACTGGCGGCGTATGTGGTCTGTTTCGCATCACTTGGCCCTACTGGGCTGATGGTGGCAAGCAGACATTGAATGGCGAATCACCGGAATCGGAGTCCGGTAAGTGAGCGCAGTAAATGTAGGAAGTCAAGCAAGAAAATTTACTGAACCATTCATTTATTCCACTACTCCACAAATAGCCTACGCCAACTGCGTCAACGATCCCTACTGCGCTGCCGACACCATACAAAATTACATGACCAAATATGCACAGGATTGTAATGGTGACAGTCAAGTCGATTGCTATGATTATGCGGCCATACACAAGTTGGGCGGCTATGGTTGCAAGGGCGAATTGGGCTATAATTATCTGAATACATTGTCGAATTGCTTGAGCCTGTTTCAGGGTTAAGTGAGCAAAAGAGGATGCAGAGACGGCTGTTGAAGTGGAATGCAGCAAGCTACATAATAATTTTTGCTCTGTCTTTATATAGCATTACGTTTTTTTTTTTGTTGCATTCAACGAGATGCATTACTGTAATACTGGATCTGAAACTTATTAATTTTTAATTTAAAATTACTTTTATGAAATACGATTATAATATTAATAAATATTATTTTAAATTTACGTAAATTTTGCTAGTTACAGCAGATTTGAATTCCTCATAATATAAGTATAAGCCAAAGGAAAGATAACAAGCAAACCTGTGGACCTGTGCATTCCGAGTTTTAACTTCTCACTTAACTTTAAGGTCTTTGTCCCCGACAGGAATAATTGGGACAAAGAACTACCTAAGCCCCGGAAGGACAGCCACATCTGGTATACTGACAGCTCAAAGACTGACCACGGCTTCGGAGCAGAAGTCTGCCGCATACAACCCAGACTGCTCCTTTTCACCAGTATGCGGCAGTGTAGCTCTGTCTTTCAGGCCGAGGTTCAAGCCATTGAACTTTGTCTGAAGCAGTATGTAGAAAGTGGGGCAACCAAAAAACACAATATAGCAATATTGAAGGAAGCGAAATGTTACGAAAACGCAAAAACATGTTCACAACCATCAACTTGCAATCTATTGATGAAAATTAACGAATATGACTAGAAATTGACTGTCTGGCGGAAATAGAAACGGGCTACTGAGTACACTATACTAAGGCACAAATACCCCAACGATTGGGTTCGATTCACTCAAAGCCATTCCAGCTTAGCAGAATTAAAGAATAGCGAGACGTGGTTTATCCTGGCACTCATGCTAATGTTTATGGTTATAGTTACGGCTATAGCTTATGGTTATGGTTATGGTTATGGTAATGATTATGGTAAACGTTTTG
The DNA here is from genome assembly GCF_013731165.1 of Rhagoletis pomonella. Taxonomy (NCBI): domain Eukaryota; kingdom Metazoa; phylum Arthropoda; class Insecta; order Diptera; family Tephritidae; genus Rhagoletis; species Rhagoletis pomonella. Next base: position 28,776,914 of record NW_023458562.1, read on the forward strand.
ACCGTGGTAATGGTAATGATAGTGGCAATGGTAATATCAGCAATAATGGTAATGGCAATAATAAAGGCAATGGTAATGGCAATTGTAATTAAAATGATATTTGTAATGGTAATAATAATGGTACTGGTAATGGTGAGGGTGATGATATTGGTACTGGTAATGGTAATCATAATAATGGTACTGGTAATGGTGAATGCGATGGTAAAAGTAATAGTAATGGTAATAGTAATAGTTATAGTAATGGTAATAGTAATAGTAATGGTAACAGCTATGGCAACAGTAATGGCGATAGTAATGGTAAGTGTAATGGTAATTCAAATTTTAACCACAAATACCACCTAATATAGTTGACGGAATATCCTGAAATGTCTTCAAAAATTTAAATTTTCATTATAAAAAAATGTATATTTTTTTTAGATTTGGCTGACCTTCTCCATTTGGTGGTGTTCGCTTTGACGTTGGTAGGCAAATGTAGAAAACTGAATAAAAGTTTTTCGCCATTTCCGCAAGTCAAATGGTTTTTGTGGGAGGCATTTTCATGGCGCCTCCACACTCACAGGTTTGTTAACACCTGACGAGGGGCGACCGCTATGATAAAAGACGTTTTCCTATAATTTGAATATTGTTCGGACCAGAAATCGAACCTGGGTCCTAGCTAGTCATAGTACGCATTCATTTAAAATCGACGAGTGAGACATCTTGCGAATTAAAAATTAATCAGTGTATTCAAATTTTTCTGATCTAAAACGCACAGCTAACTGCCCAAAATTTGAATCTTACTGGCGTATTTAGTATATTCTCTCTACGGCGACGCATAACAGATAACCCACGTCATACTCTAGTTATGGAAATTTTTACACAAAAAGTTATATAGAAATTTTAAGAAAAAATAAATTTGATAACGTTTAAGCCAATTAATATGTACATGTGTATGTACGAAAACAATTTTACACCCATACCTACGGTGACCATATTTATGGGAGCCGAATACGGGACAAAAAATAATTTTGAATATTTTTTCCACAAAAACTTATTGATCTTAAAGCCTTCTTCAATAATCCTAGATGTATTAGCATTGAAATAGCATCCTTGTAGTAACATCACAAATTTGTAGGAAATTTTCCCCGAGAATTTTACCCACAAAATTAAAAAGAAACCTTAAATTTAAGTACAATAAAGTGCGATTTTGAAGCCGCTAAGACTTACCGTTAATTTTTGACCATTTTTTTTTTTTTTTTTTGTTGTTGACGATGGTGAGCATCTTTTTCATACAAAGTAGGTAAGTATGGCTGACTTCCAAAACGTCAATTGCTTTGCATACGTACAAAGTATAAGGTTCCATAACGTCGAACTACAAAATATTGACAATGTATACTGTTCCAAAACATAAGTTATCGAAACGTATCGCCCGAGCATACTTTGAACTGCTATCAAATTATAACTTAAGAAAGTTTTATTACATGGCAATTGAGAAGTGCATTCATTAATTTAATGAAGGAAATTTTTGGACATGCAGCAGCACATTGCACGAATTTAGGCGCCTGGTGTTAGCAGTCGCACTTAAACAGTATTATATGGGTTTTTTAGGAAAAGAGCTTTCTTTACTTTCACAAAGAATAATAAACGTTAAATAAACTAAGGAAAAATAGCCAAACTTTGCTGAAATGTCGAGTCTTAGCTTCTATTTTGGCCACTGTATGTATTCCTCGAATCGAAACACAGGCATTCAGATCACTTAAAACTCGTTCATAGGCTGGCCTTTTTAATGAGATGTTAAGGCATCGAAACACCGAATACGGGAAAAATACAGGACATTAAAAGAAATACAGAACATTTGGCGTCCCGTACAAAATAAATAAATTGCCAGGACAACGGGTCCAAAAAGAGGACTGTCCCGTATAATACAGGACGGATGGTCACCGTACCCATACCCCTTACACATGAAAAATCAAAACTAGTTTCAGAAAGTTTTTTTTTTTTATAACTAAATAACATTTTTATTTTTATTGATGTTCAAATGTATTGCAATTAGCTTTAGAACAACAAATTCATTGCTTTTCATTTGAATATGTACATTCAATGCTACCGTTGATGATGATTTTTTACACACACACACTGTAATGTGTATGTATGTATGTTTTTCGTATGTATTCGTATATAAGTACTTTTTGTTTCATTATTTTAAATACATATTATCTAATTACTTAAAACTACATACATATTTACTTTGCTGCTCCTCGAATTTGATAGGCCATGAGCCCGAGCGCGAGCTCATCGTCGTAGATACTGACCTTTATTGATTTGTTGTTGTTGTTGTAGTTATACTCGCCTTTAATATCCGACATCTCATAGACACACGTTTAGTGATTAATTCTTTTTTTAATTCTTTCATGTAATTGCAATAAATAATTGCGGATTGATTTTTTCTACACACAGAAGCAGCAACTCCTTCCTCTGCTTTTATTGTTTTTCAGTTTAAAACGAAATGCAGGTATAAACTAATATGTAATTGCATACAATTTACGTACACTATACACGTATGTAAGTATTGTAAATATTGGTATGCACTTATGCGCTATTGTAAGTAATCATGCACATACATATGTATGTATGTGCAATATTTTGCATTAACTCCTCTATTGCCGTATATATTTTTGTTAAATTTTTTATACATTTTGTTTACTTTTTACCCTCATTAGCTTAAATATGTTTATCAGTTTGTCATTTTATATATGAAAACTACTAAAGATTATACACTATCGAACTAATTGAATTCGGCATGCTTGCCTTTTTTTGCTTATTTTTAAACTACAGTATATGAAATTAGTATACATACTTTCAAGTAGTATTTTTTTCAAGTAAAAATCTAATATAGAAATTTCTCATTTGAAATTGAAATCTTTTAATATAAAATATATCGTTTTATAACATTTTTCTTTGAAAACTTGGTCTAGGATATTTTTGCTACCAGTGTAAAAAATGAAATTACTGAATTTTCAACCAGTTATTTATATTTAATTGATTTTATATTGAAAGAGTACGAATTGTTAGAATATATTTGCTTTTTTTTTGATAATTTTTTTAAATTTTTTCGGTTTTTGAAACGAAAACTCATTAGTGAAAGTTGGAAAACGTACACTTACACATGTAGGGTAACAACCATTTTTCTGTATTTATTTATTGAAGAGTGTAATTTTTTTTTGGAAAATCCTAGTTTGAGAGAGGTATGAGAAGAGAAACTCAAAAGAAAGCAATTGACTTCAAAAGGAAAAGAAATTACTTATCTGCACTTGAGAAAAATAATCGACAAATAGCGATACACTCAAATTTGCAAATACTGAAATAGGTATGTATGTATGTATATTAACTTCAAACTATAAACTCAAAAAATAAATAAAGCAATGGAAAGCAATATTATATTCAAAAACACAGGGTTATCACTTTGCTCCTTTGGAAAGTAAGGTTAAAAAACAACAGCATTAACTTGACTTATCTCCTTCTTCTTATATGGCACTATAATCGTTCGTCGATTTGGGCCGAGAACACAAATCTTCACGAATTTTCTCTCTCCAGTGCAAATTTGCGGCAGTTACTCATCGCGAGTGCAGACGGGCCCTTCTACACTACTTGTCGTACCTTATCCTTCAATTATTCCAAAATAGTGGAATTGTTCTCATAAGCACAGACTTTCGCATGGCTCCACAATAAGAAGTCCAATGATGTTATATCGCAGGATCTTGGTGATCAAGTCATACACACGAATATCGAAATTACAAGTCCTGTGATTTTTTTTTGTATGATGGAGCTCCAAATGTCCGCGACCAGATCTAAATCCTTAAGTTCCGGTCAAAAAAAAGTTTGCTGATTGACGGCTACTGCTGCTCCTTTGTCGTTCTCGAAGTAAGGCCCGTGACATTGTGACATGGTGTCAAATGAAAGACTTTACCTTCCCCAGCATGGCATGGAAAATCCGTTACGGTGAAACCCTGAATTGCGAACCTTGATAGAACGAAAAACTGAATTTATAACAAAATCGTTTGCTGAGATTCTTCACGAAATGTCGCACACAAAAAGGCCCAACAGATATAACTAAAAATCACGAGAATTAAAAAAAACATTAAAAAAACCGTCAAAAAAATTTAAGAAAAAATTAAAATTTTTAATAATCTTTCAGAAAACTATTTTTTTTTACTTACTCGCAAAGTTCCTTGAAAATCATATGAAAACTTTGGTTGCAACAATTGTTACAAAAACAAGTTCCATAAATCTAAAAAAAAAAGATTAAAAATATCGAATACTGGCGAAATATTTTTTTGATATATTTGTGAATACTCAAGCTAAGAAATGTAAGTATGTAACATTCGTTACTTTGTGAAAATTGAGGGGACCCTTCAGGAACTTTTAAACCTTCAGAATATATACACTGCCGGAACAAAGTATTGGCACAGCAAATTTTTCCCAATTTTTATTATAATATTTTTCCGCCAATTTTGTATAAAAATGTGGTTCATTCAACAACAAAAAAAAAAAATTAAAATTCCTAAACTTTATGCAAAACTCGCAAAACGCAGCAAGTTTTCATTACAATTTTCAAAGCCTCTATATAACGAAGTGTCGACTCAAAAGTCTACATAGCAAATTCTGAATATTTTAACGGAACGAAAAAAAAAACGAAACTGTAACTTATAACGAATTTTTTTCCAAATTTTGAACTTGAAAAGTTTCGGGAAATTTGGTTTTCAGCTTAGTATGCAGCTATCAAAAAAAAAAAACAAAGTTTTCATATAAAAACGCGTAAGAAATGTAAATGAAACTTTTTTATAGCAAAATTTCTTAAACCAGCTTTAAAGGAATTTCGTACAATTTGTACTACACTTTTCCAATTTTTTTTTACTTGCCTGCTTTTATTTCAAGCGGCGGAAGGAATGAAAAATGTTCCCTGTATTTTTTTTTTGAGAGCTGAGATCAAAGCTTAAGCGATTAAAATGGTTTTATTAACCACATTTTTTTGCTACATAAAATAAAATTAACGAAATGGATGAAAGTTCAGTTAAAAAGCGAGCTGGTACGGTTGTAACGGGTGTTTCGTTAGCCATTGGCTAATATGTAGCCTCCGCGTACAATTGGAGACGAATTAGTCTAAGACGAGATTCCTAAGGATACAATTGACAGTTAGGTGATTTAAGTAATGAACCCTGTAAAGATAGGGATTACACTGTGAACAACTTTGGAGCGATAAACAGTGATGATGCAAATGCTTCCGTATTGATAAGATATTTATAATTTAGCTAAAAAAAGTATGCCCCCTTAAAACTATTCACAACTTACAAAACAAAAAATTTCTTTACAAACTTATTTTTACTCTAAGAAAAGTGCAATTTTAATGCCTCTTCTCAACTACGAACTCTGCAACCGACGGCAGAGTGTTGTAAAAGGGGAAACTATGAAAAAATATAGAAGTAAATATTTAAATAAAAAGTTGAAAAAGCAACTACAGTCACATGCCTACACACTTACAAAAAATTTACAGGTTTTCAATTCGAGTCGCAAAATTTGATAAGCTAATGACCGTTTTCTGAAGTAGGTTTTGAAATTTATCTGTCCTTCAAACACATTTTTTGATTTTGAAAACGGCCCAAAATGTTTTTTTTTTATGGACTGTTATGATCTCGAAATTAGAAATATTTTGATGCATGTAGGTTTGCATATATAATTGTAATGGTAATGATATACCAATGAGTATAGATTTTAGTATTTGGCACTCCATTATAAGGCTTTGAGACAACTTTTCTCATTTTTTCTACTGATTCAGCTGCGACTTCAAATTTTGATTTCATTACTGAAGTATTTGTAATGCGCAGTGTTTGTGAATATGCAAGTATTTTTTTTTCACAAAAAAAGTATGTAAAAACCTCTGCTGCTTCTAACTGAAGCATTAAATGGATGTCAAATAGTGCCGTAAATAAAACTATATAGAATAATATGTCTAAATTGCAAAATATATATAAAAAAATTTAAAATAAAGACTATCGCTTCGGCTTAGTAGTATAAACACACTTGTGCCGCTGACACTTAAAAAATATTTGATCGTTTTAAAAGAAACTTTATCCAGCCATTACTGAACCCTTAGCCCGTACTTTCAAAAAACTGAACCTTACTCGAAAAAACAAAAACAAATCCACTCAATCATTTGAAAACTTGATATCAGATGAAAGTTGTAACATCAGAAAAATTCTCTCAGTATATGCATACATACAATTTATGCATTCGCGTTTTGTGTTAGTCAAATTGGCATTTACGGGAGTTAACTATTTAATTAAAATCCAATTAATTAAGTTACGTATGCACCTACAAGTACGAGTACAGTTTAATTTAATTAAAGTTTATATACGAGGAGCATAATTTTTGCAAAAAATAAACAAACTATTTTCCATTATACACTAAACATATACAAAGGTATTGGAGCATGCATTTCCGAAAGTACTTACAAACGCATGTAATAATTTTTGTAAAAAAATTTTGTATTAACAGCTACACATTTTGTATGCTAAGTAGTTTTTGAAAAGTACTGATTAGTAGTAGTTACTATGTTTCTTAGAATTTGGTTTTTGTAATTTAGAAAATTTTGCTTTTGTATACATAGTGTATTAGTGCTTTTTGAGATTAGTTGTTATGTTTTAGAGTTTGTTATGGGATTCAATTTTTGAATTTTGGTTAGCAGTTTTTAATATTGTTTAGCACAAGTGTACTTTATTTAGTACTTTATTATGCTTTTCAGAACTTTCAAGTACAAAATTAGTAGTTGTAGTACACAATTGAATACTTATAATAAGTGATTTAGAACTTTTTGCTTGTGATTTAGTACTTTTAGTAGATTATTTAGCACTAATAGCATGTAATTTAGTACTTTTGGTCATTAATTTAGCACTTTTCGTATTTGTCTCAGTACCTTTGGTATGGTTTTTAGTACTTATTTAGTACCCACAGTACATACATATGCAATTTGGTACCCTTTGTTTGTGATTTAGCACTTTTTTTTTATCTAATTTAGAACTTTTAGTAATTTTCAAAGTACTTTCTATATGTTTATGAAGTACGTCCTTAATATGATTCAGCAGTGCTAGTTCTTTATTGCGTACTTCCAGTACATGTATGCAATTTAGTACTTTTTGTTTGTTATTTAGCACTTTTTATCTAATTACGAAATTTTCATCCTTTTTTTAGTACTTTTAGCATTTAATTTAGTACTTCTGCTATCAAATTTAGAACTTTTGGTACTTTGGAGCACGAAATCGCTTGCTGGGTCAAAGCTCGAACTGCGGTTTCACCAGCCATTTAAATGAAAAATATTTTTTTTCGCTTCTGTGAGCTTTCATATTAAGTACAAATAAAAAAAAATTATTTATCACTTTAATTGCTTTCGTGAAACTGGCTATGAGTTTCTTTTATTTATTTTTTTCAGTGCGCATTCCGTGTTGAGAAGACGCGATTTTACTTCACTTCTTGCTGTTCCCATCATTTGCGATGAGCAACTCCTTGGCTTCCTTTTTGCCCTTCTTTTTCTCCTCCTTGGCAATTAACTTTGCCAGTCGCTCCTCTTCCTTGGCTAGGCGCTTCTCCTCCTGTAAAAGTTTTTTTTTTAACAGAAAGTTGGAAAATTCATTTGTTGTTAGTTTTTTTTTTTTGTTTTTTGTGAGTAAAGCATTTTAAAAGTTGTATTAACTAAATTTACATAATTATCTACTTGAAAGTAGTAACTGGAACTCTTACATCAAACCTCAGTGTAATAAATACAGTGAAAAAAATTACTTTTGCTAGCTAATAATTATAGGATTATATAAAACGTTTTATTTTTTTCTGTTCAAAAACTTCATCTGCCAACGAAATGTGGTTACACATAAAAATGCCTAATTGCTAGTTATTATTTTAAGTAGAAGAAAACTGTTATTGCTACACTATGTATGTACGTACGTACTATATGCGTGTCTGTATCAAGACTATCAGATTATTTTTATTTTTTTTACTGAAAGTTTTCCATTGTTTCTAGTGTATGAGCCAATTTGCAATTGTTCATTCAGCCACTCATTCATTCATTCATTGAAGAGAAGTTGTTGAAACGCATGCGACATGCTAGTAAACTTTTGAATACCAAATAAAAATAACCCTGTGTGTACATTAGGGTGGTGCAAAATAAGTAAAGTCGGAATTGTAATGCTCTCAAGCCCGAAAAAAAATAATTGCGAGGTCGCTGAAAGTTTTTCATATATTATATATGGAAAAAACAACTTTTCGTTGGAATGGTATGGAATTCTTTTCAGGAGACTTCCAATAACAATACTCAATTGTTTATTTAACCATTTTTTATACTAAAGATTTTTTATTTATCCCCCCATTGCATTTTCTGGTAGTAAAACATAGTAACTATGAAAAAATGGTTAAATAAATAACTGGGAATCTCCTGAAGAGAAACAAAGTTTTCCGATCGAAAAATATTGATATTCAAGAATTCTATACCATTTCCACGAAAAGTGTTTTTCCCCTATAAAATACATGGAACACTTTGAGCGATCTGCAAATATTTTTTGATTTGAAAATAAAAAATAGGGGTATATTTTTTCGGTATAGAACAATCCTAGGGGGTGAGAGCATGAAAATTCCGACTTTACTTTTTCACATGCATTTTTGGACCACCCTAGTGCACATATGTACTAGTGTAAACAGTTATTCAGTACTTCGTACGGCTTCTCTTATGGGCCTTTTCATACGTACGTTCATTCATACTCTCAGGCACACATTTCCCGTTCTATAGTTACGATATTTAGTTTTGTGGCATATTTTGTGGCGGTTGTTGTCGGGAATCAAAAGAAATACACATAAAACAAAAACACATTTGAAGCGAGCACTATGCAGTAGAAACAATGAACTTTTGCGGAGTATAAAAAAGCAATGAAAAGCACAATAAGAAGGCATACTATGTAGCGACTAAAAAACAAAAAAACAATAACGAGCTCTAAAAGGATTTTATGTTTAGCAATAATGAAAAGGAGCAATTACGATAGCTAAAGGCAGCTTTGTTGAAGGAAAGAATAAAAAAGGGCGAAGAGGATGCAAGTCAGTGCAGAAGAAAAGTAGGAAGAAGAAAACGATATGCTTCCGAAATAATGTGGGTGAGTACGGAAACCGGAAGAGAATGGAGCTCAGCGACTGGTGAAACTAAGAAATTAAAGTTTTCAGTTAACTACTATGTATGTATGTATGTAAGTATTTAAAAAATTATACTGCTACATATTTAAGCAAAATTTTCTCAATTTAGAGGTGCGCTACAAAAGTTATTTCAAAAATGATAATAGTATAGGGGCCATACAACTGTTATACACTATAACGCCTAATAAAAATTAAAGAAATAAAAAGAAAAAAGAAATAATTAAGCGAAGTTGAGGAAAAACCAAAAGAAATACAGCAGTAAACAGTAAAAGGTCGCTGAATTCGATTGGGTTAGAGTTTATAAAAACGGTGTTGATAGCTTTGCGAGTGGCAGTTAAGATCTCTGAGTCTACTGGTAGGCAATGCCAATGCATAGCGGTCCAAAACTGAAATTTGCTGTTTAAAATAGTACACAGCCTTTATTTTTCAACAGATTACTATTTTTTTTAATGAAAGCCTATTTTGAAAAGACATGTTGGGCCCAACTTTTTGAATTTGTATTTGCTTATAGATGTTATTAAGGTTTCGCTAAAATGAAAAAAGTTCGCAAGACCAATTTGAAATGTTATAAAAAATAAAAAAATACCTGAGCCCATTAAATATGTATAATAAAATCTAAGTAAGAATTCGGGTTAATTTTAATATTTTTTTTGCTGACATTTCGATCACACTTTACGCATGTGGATGAAAATGCCATAGCAACTCAACGCAAATCGCTAAAGCTAAAGACTTACCCCCAATTCTGTGCACTTGAAAAATTGTCAAACTTGACTATTTGTCAAAAGAACTACGACCAAAACTATGCTGGAAAAATTTAGTCTTAGGCGCTTTAAAATTCCACAACAAATTTATTCAAATTCAGAAAAATCTTAGCGGCATAGTTTTAGGCGTAAATTTTCGACACATAGTCAAGCTTGATTATTTGTGTTCGGAGTTAATTTTATTATACTAAAATCTTTTGGGCTTTATAACAGCTTACTTTAAAATTAAAAAAAAAAAATTTTGGTAAATATTTTTCATAAAATTTAAATTTTTTTCTTGTAAAATAACTTTTTGTTCTGCGAGAACTCTAACGGGTTATAAAACTGCATATCTAAAGTTCTTTATAAAATAACAAAAATAATAATTTATATAACATTTAAAATTACTCTTGTGTTTTTTTCGTTTTTGTCATAAGTACCAGGACCAATTTTTTTTTGGAGGCGATGCTCACGTCCTTAAACTTGCCTGAGACGAGTTGAGAACAGCGGCTTAGATCCTAATGCCGATACTGTGCAAAAGACGGAATTTATTCAGGAAGAAACTGCATATAAGGACAAATGATTGTACATAAATACTTTAGAAGAGGCAGTTTCCGGATTCTGCACTAATTCTAGGCACTTTAGCGGGGTCTATTCCTTTCAATAGATGGCGTTCTAGTAGTTATTGAATTTTCTCTCGGTGGACTAGAATAATTTAAATGCGGACAAGACTGTGCCGAAAAGTTGATAGCAAAGCATCTTCGATGGGATTTTTTCAAACAAGTAGTATTTAACAAGTATGTGTGATGGAAAAATCACTGTCTTCTTCTTTAGATCAACGTAGGTGTAAAATATTCATGTTAAATTGGCAAAATGAATCTCTAATTTTATTATTAAGACATTGAAACAATTAGGGGTGCTGAGAACACTACTGCAGGAGTAAATATGAATTTAAAAAGCAACACATTTAGCAGAATATATAAGGCGAAAACGAAAAACAAAAACAGCAACTCAACAATGAATATGCATTTTGTGTGTGTGATAAACCAATTACCGACATCACTTTCCAGGCAGCCAAACCACCATAAAAGCATAATAACCCACCACCGACACCACCACCACCACCACCATCACGACTACCGCCACTTAGACCACCATCGCCGTTCTGTGCAACATCATCATTATCCTCATCATTTTTAACATTTTTATGCTTATCATTTTTGTTATGTTCATCATTACAAACACCGTTAGTTCGTGTCGCAGTCGTAGCGTCACGTTGACGTGCACCCACCTTTCTCGCTTCCTTTTCCGCTTTTAGTTTAAGTTTTTCCTCCTTCTTTTTGCGCTCCATAGATTCGTTCTTCTTATTGTCGGATTTCTCCTCTTTGCAAGTTAACAACAAAAGAAACAGAACAGAGTGCAATGTATTGTGCATTGTACATATGTATATATTTATAATATCTAGATTGCATGCGATGTGTACGTATATATGTATGTGTGGGAGGAAATATCGCAAATTATCTTTCATCATACGTAGGTATGTATATAATTATAGGCGGAGATGGAAATTACACTGTTGTTTAAAAGTTTCCTGCTGGCAGTTTGTGGGCATCTTAACGTTGGTTGTAGTATATATAAAGTTTTGAAAGTTGCATGCAGGTTGTCAAGAATGACAAATAAGAGCGAAGTGGCAGAAGAACCCATATTATAAAAGAGGAATTTGGGTTTAAAACAAAGGGCGTTTTACTTGAAATACGCTTGATAAAACCGTGTCGAATGCTCACAATACTGGTATACTGATGGATCCAATTTCAATGAAGGCAACACTGAGGTGGGCGTATTTGGACCTAGGATTAAGAAAAGTTTACCAATAGGCAATTTTTAAAACAAATGTATTTCAAGAAGATGCCTTCGAAATTGGCATCCATAAACGAATTACCTCCCCATCTAGAATCAGGAAGATGATAACCTCTGAAGTCTTAAATTTATAAATAGCCTGAGATTGAAGTGCTTTTTTAAGCCGTAGCTCAATAGTTTTATATAGGTCGAGGCACTATCTTGCCCCCAAACAATAGTAATACTACAAAACGGTAAGTATACAAGCAAGTGCTCAAAAAATTTACGATTACAAGATGGTGGGTTCTATGTTCCTAGATTGCCTCAGAAAAATTGGTCAAGCCTAACTCTGAAGTCCACCGCTAATATAGTCAGGATCGAATTGAAGGTCTGGTGTGGGTAGAAATATATTCCGCATTAACGGCTCGAACATTCCAAGTAAAGTTTATACAATTTGATGCTTGCTATGTTTAGAAATGGCTATACGTAGTAGTTATATAAATAGTATGTAGGCTATGACCTCTACCAGGGTTGAAAAATGGAAATTTCAGATTGTACCTAATATCACAAAATAAATGTACCTAAATGAGACAGATTGTACCTAAAAAAAGTTACATCATTCATTTGTAGTTTTTTTATAAGTTTTATTTAAAACATGAATACAAAAGATATATGTACTTTAAACATGATTAGGTTTTTCAACTGAGCCTATATCTATAGACTGTAGTCTAATGGGAATCGGAGACGCATTGTTTTTGTCTAATTTTGACTACTGAAAAATATTGGCGAAAAAGACAAAAAAACACACTTTGCGAAGTATACTTCTTTATCCAGCTTTTTATAAAACAACGGGAAGTCTGCTAATTTATCCGATTCCTTTTAATAGGTGCAGCAAATCTAGAGAATATAATCAATGTGCCGTAAGTAACTTCGAAAGCATTTAAAATATATATTTCCAGAAATCCAAAAGCGAGTATGGGTCAAATAGCTGTAGTTCTCATCTAAAAATATGAAATTTGAAGACAACCCCTAGACACTGGGCTGTATGGATGAATAAAGGCTGGTTTTCACAATGTAATATTTTGACAACAAAATTTTTCGACTTCATTTGACACAACTTTCTTTCCTTATCCCTACCTTTATCGATGATGTTATGGGCCAAAAACTTACAAATAGCCGCCTTAGCAGCGCATGTACTCGCCTGAAGGCCTATTCTGATCTAAATCAAACCAAGGCCAATTTTTAGTCCCATTTCACTCATTTGACCGCAAATGCCACTGAATTTGACTTAGTGAAAATAAGCGTTAAAATTAATAGAACAAAATTACGAAGTGTTAATCTTTCGTAGTGCCTGCTCTAAATGCAATGTAAAATATTTAAGATAATACATAATATGGTTTTTTTTTTATGTCTTCCTTTTGACCACTTTTCTCTAGAATTGTTTATTCTTCAAAATGAAAGCGAAACTTCTCCCGTACCTACAAGTAAATATATTAGCACGGTAAAGGAAAAAAACTAATAATGCATCTGATCAAAAGATGATTGTACCTCAAATCTAGTGCCGGTACCTAATGTACCTTTAAGTAATCAAACGTCGGAAAAAGGTACAATTGTACCTACTTTTTCATCCCTGATCTCTACTATAGCCTCCATTCAACGCCGATCAAATTTGACGTGGTGTCATTTTTCGAACGAGCCCAACAAGGGAAGATTAAATGCATAACCGATAAACCGGACAGGCTAAAACACGCATAAAAACTAAGCTTAAACAATACTGTCTTACTGAGCGCAGTGCTTGTCGTCAAGATATAGTAGTTTTTGTCGACGGAGCGCGCAAAGCAAAGAAGGCATATTCGGTAAAATATTTGGTATACTTATGGCCGCCGTAACCGTGTAATTAGAGGTGCGTACTATTACTTGTTTGGTCCTAGGTTCGACGCTTGGTGAGAGCAACATCGGGAAAGTTTTTTTTTAATATCGGTCACCATTCAATAGACATGGTATGCCTCTATATGTATTTTTGACATGAACAAGTTCTTAAAAAATTCAATCCGTATTCGAAGGCGGCGTACAACTTAAGACTAGACGAATAATGATAAATTGTATATCCCGAGTAGCCGAAGGATGTCCTATGTATATGTACCGAAGCCATTTTGTATAGAATTTTTTACAGAGGCAGCTGCAGGTATCTTGGGAATTCAAAGCAAAGATCGAGATCATTAAGATCCCAGTGTACCATGTGAGACGTAGAATTTGAAATAACAGAAAACATTTTTTTTGATACCTAAACCAACTGGCTCAAAAACCGGACACTCTGGAGTTCTGAAGGGGTTTGACTTCGTCCCTGTACATATAGATTACTGCACCCACGAAATGGCAGCCCCTTCTCTGTCTACATTCCCTCAAGAGAGGACTGGGCAGGGGGAAAGGGGAGTTACTGGAAGAAGGGAGTGGCAAACTTCTTCTCGGATGAATCAAAACATGTAGGCAGAGTTGGTGGAGGTGTTCTCTGTCGGGAACTCTCACTCAAAACTATTGTCAGGTTTCCACACCTCCGCAGTGTTTTTCAGACGAAAATAGCTACCATAACGATGGCGTTAGGCTCACTGCTAGAGAGTGTGACTTCAGTTAGGGAGGCTAGCATATGCTCGGACTGTCAGGCGGCCATCAGGTCCCTGAACGCTATGATGGTGCGCTCGAAAGCGGTAAGTGAATGTCTGACCTCTCTATCAATCGCTTCGGAGTACTTTTTAATAATGCTAGTTTGGGTGCCGGGTCATAGTGACATCGCAGGAAACTGCGTGGTAAGAAAAGGCACCCTTGAAACGTTATCACCAGATATGGAGCAACTACGGATGTTTCTATACTCCTGTGGTACGCTTCTGCGCTTGCGGCGATTTTCCGACTAAATTAATGGTATCCGTTCAGGTTTCCATGGTATCACAGAGGACATTCTCTTCGTTGTTCAAGTGTAACCCTTGCCTCGGGAAAGAACTCTAACCTAACCTAACATAATGCATCCGGTCTGCGGTTTGTGAAATTTTAGTATGCCGCCCACCACAAAAGGGCCATAAGGTAAAGCGCTACGGTCTCAAAACCTTTTACGCAACAAGACACCAATCGAAAAAGTAATTTTGTATTTCGGGCTTAAAATATACGAGTAAGTGCAAATTTAAACACATAAAAAACTAAAAAAAAAATCCTGATTCACAAAATGTTTAGTGCGTTCAACTATGAAGCTTTCTATTTCAAAAACTGTGGGACTGGAGGAAAGGGTTTTTTTGTGAAAAATATCTTTTGAAATCAAAACTTTTTACTCACTGTGATTGCTATTGCTATTGGAGAAAAGTGGAAAACTTCGGCTGGAAGAATTAGAACGTGAATTTGGCGCCGAATACGCCTTATTGTTGCTGTGCTGGGATGCCGCTGCCGTCGATTTCGCAGTTATTGTCGCCGCCGATGAAATGGTATTACCGTTAGCGTCATGTGTTATTTTCTTATTATTATTGCTGTTTGTTGTTGCATTTGTAAGCTTGCCGTTCGCTTTTGCAACGCTAATGTTGCTATTTATGACATTTTTCTTATCTTTGCTACCCAAAGTATAGGCATTCTTCGGCAGCGAGTTCTTCGAGACTATAGGACTAATTTTGGCACTCCCGCCAGCCTTAAGTGGTGGTGGACCCAAGCCATTGGTTGACGCTGAACCCACCAATATGTTCATGGGTCTTTTGGGCGGTGAAGGCGGTTCGCGTAGCAGTGGCGCTATTTCGTGCGCGCTCGACGAAGATTTGGTATAAGAGGCGTAACTGTAACGGAGAGAAATGTATCAGCCTAAAGAGTTAAATATGTATATTGTTTTGCAAGAAGCGCACTCACCGAAAGCGCGGATTGCTGATGTGCACCGGCGATGGATGTGGCACTTTGGCTGGGCTGCGGAACTCTTTAATTGGTGGCAGTCGATTTTGTAGATCCGTCAGTCGTCCTTTCGTATGTCTACGCCCAGGGTAGGTATGTGTCGCTGGCGGGAAACTGCTGCAACTGCTGATGCTCGAACCGCTCGATGATGACGTACTCAATGAGTTGAGTGGCTTACGTGGTATGGCACCCGAGCAGCCCGCTGGACAACCACCGGAATGCGAATGTGAGTGATGGTGGCCATCATCGCGCGGCGACAACGAACCCGACACAGAGGAACCGGACGCTGAACCCGAGGGCGACAACGACAACGCGCCATGTGAGTTTGAAGCGCCTGGTGGCGCCAAATGATTATTCAGCACCGGTGTCTGTGTATACGCTGACATGGCTGACGGTGATATGGGTGAGGCGGGTGAGCAGAGACCACTCGAAATGGAAGACGTCTTAGAGTAGGCAGACATGTGTGACACGCCGGACATCGATGATGAACCAGTCGAACTCATCGAGTATAAGCTATCCGATTGCGCTACGTGACCACCGCCATTCGGGCTGCGCGGATAGCGACCGTGTAGAGCGGGATGTGGATGAAAGACATGGTGGCCGCTATGTGCATCGCCCATTGAATAGGAACTGGCCGAGGCGTGCACACCGCCAGCGCCAACGCCAGCTGAAGCCCAGCTCTTGGCACCCATCGAATAGCTGCTCGCCGATTCCTGTATGCGCCAAGTGCCCGAGCTGGAAGTGAGTCGATTGACACGCGCTCGACAAATGACGCAGCGTAGCGGTAGTAGGCGTTGCGCAACAGCGCTTTGTATTGTCTTGACAAAACAGCGACGACAGACGACACGATGGCCGCAGGGCGACGTTTGCATGGTGGCACGCGCATTGATGCAAATGACACATTCATCCTCCTGTGAGGTGGGCGGATCCGGTTCGCTTTCCTCGAGTTTGCTCAGCAGCTTGTCCTAGAGGGGAGAGAGGGAGAAAGAGAGATGAAGATGAGGTTAAATTAGGTACAGATAGAGGCAAGAAATATTGATAAAGTACAACCAGAAATGTCTTAAAATGAAGTGCCTAAATGTAGGCAACGTTTAAGCCGCGAAATGACAGCTGAGAAGAGCTTATGGCTTGCGTGTGTATGTTTACATACATACATTCATACATCGTATGCTTGTTCTCTCTGATGTTAAGAGTATTTTTTGTAAGATCTGTTGATCGCAACATTTCAAGCAAATTCAAACGTGTAACTGAAAACAAACTTACAGAAGGTTCTTATCTCAAACCGCGTACTTTTCTTTTGATTAATTACGCTAGATGTATGTACAGATGTTAGTATTTTGTTTACCATTTTATTTATGTGACTAAGAAGTAGTTACAAAGAGCCCAGCCCTACTCAAGTGGCTGATTAAATTTTTTCGTAAGGTAAAGTCGGGGCTTACTAACTCGGTAGGAGTTTTTTTTTTTCAAAGCGCTCGCTTTTCGACAGACAATAGTGAATCTTTCATCAGCTTCTAAAAATAAAATCAATATCATTTCTGGTTTCCGGGAAAAGAGTCAACTGGTTTAGGCGGTTAACTCATACAAGCCTTTCAAGTTTGCCGGACCAGATTGAGTCCCAAGTCTACTTAATTAGAAGATCAGTCAAAATCGGTTTCCATTCAACTTTTAAAGTTATATGTAGAGTAGACTATTAAGAACAAAGAAAGGTGGTTGACGGATTCCTCAATACTAAGTAAAAGAGCTTTTAATAACGAGCTACCCGAGGATATAGTAAGAACCCTGACTAATCTGGCTATCGAGAACAATGTAGATAGGCTTTTGTCCGGCACGCTCTGAGACAAAACTGTCATAGCGATGTGGAGTAGTGCATACAGCCAGCGCAGAGTGATATTGTGGGGTTGTTAGAAAGTAGAGATCGTCGGGCTGTCCCCTAAGTTGATGACGTAGCACTCATCGTCAGAGGAAAGTTTCCGCATACTTTGTTTGGATGTTTTTAAACTTAGTCACAAGGTAGTCTGCTGGGCGTATACTAAAAATTTATGCAATTCCAAATTGAAATTCTCAGTTCAGACAGGGGTGCTGCACCAACACTGTCGCGGGGCTGATGCCTAATCTGAATATTAGACAATGTTTACTATGTAATTAAATATGTATGACATACATTCTAAAAAGTGTATTAACTTAAAATTTCCCATTTGTCAGAAAACGCAAACAACTAGTATTTTCGGGCTAAGGTAGAAAGTATGCTATTTCAAATTTTTTTCTCATTCATGAGTAAGGTCATATGTCCATTGGCATTATTCTTCAAATAACCAGAGGGCTGAGTTTGCTATTGTTTCATTTTTTTTTAAGAACATCTTTGAATGAAGCCATCTTCATTCACTCTCGTCCTTCCACATTCCGCAACCGTCAATACCATGTTTCACACCCATCCTCAGTGACTGCGGTAATCAATTATATTCAACTCAAAAACGATATTGAACTGCAGGTCAATAAAATTGACACAGGTAAAAATGCATTCGTAATTCACTTAATGGCGAGTACGTGTGATAACTAAATGAAAAATGCATATGTATGCGTGCATGTCTAGGTGGGACCACAAAAACCACAAGTAAACGCTCAATCGAGTGCGGAAAAGTGTGTGAAGAACGAAAAATCGGTTTTCATTGCGACAATGTTTACAATTTGTTTTATGAATCTACCTCAAGTTGCATTGCGCCCTTGGACTTGCACAAAGGTGAGAAGTAAGAAAAATGCGAAAAGATGTAAAAACGACGACGCTACAGGGTTGCTTTAATCGCAGCCCGCAGCTCATAGCTCGCTCAGTCGAGGTAACGAAGCCAGCGCAAGTGAAGTAGAAGGAGTGAAGCGGCCAAAAGGAGTGGAGTCACGATGAAACAAATGAAGTGGCGTAAATAAATGATCTTCCATAAAATTGCTGAAGTGGCATGTTTATTGTCCATTCAATAGTTTTATAAAAAATTAAAAAGTTTTGCATGTGTGTGTGTGTAATGCCAGAACAAAAAAAAGGCAATGCGAATAAAATTAAGTTGAAAAGTTCAGTGCAATTGGCTACTTGGCAAATATTAAGCTGAGGCTGTTGAAACAGGTTTCAATTTTATTACGTGTTCTTTTTGTAGTTTAAATGTTCCAGAAGGTAGATATGAGCAATTATAATAAGAATGAAGAGGAAGATATTAACAATGAAAAAATATAATAGGATTTAAACTGTTTTAAGAATTTACGACGTAGGTATATAACAATTAAATCTACATGCAGTGGCGAAAATATAAATAGGAATGCGACAGTAACAAGTTTTGGGCACTTTTCTTTTCTTTATTTAATGTATTTTTTTTATTTGTCTAAGAAAGTATCGCTTACTATCTAACAAAAATCAAGTAAGTCCGGGTTTCAGACTATGTGCAAAAATTAGGAAAATTCGACAAATTTTCATAACAAATTTTGAGCTTTTTAATTAGATTTCTTAGAAATATTTTTAGTATGTAGTTTTGTAATTTTGCATTTTTTTGTTAAAAAAAATGGCGAATATGTTTTCATGGGACCACGCCAACAAAAAAAAAGATGACCAAAAATCAACGGTATTTTGTACCCACTTCAAACTTTAACTTTATCGAACAAAAATAATAAAGGTTAAGCAACTGCATAGAAATTTTTTGTTTTAATAAATCGAATATACATAATTTTTGTACAAAATTTTAAATTCGGAGTTGTATTGTTTTTGCTAATAAATAATGAACATTAAATAAACAAAAGAAAAATAGCCAAAACTTGTTAGAATGTCGCGCCCCGTTTTATATTTTCGCTGCCGTATCTACCCATTAGGCTGGTCCTAATGCGTCAGCTTAGAATACTTTTCTTTTTGTAAATCCCAAAAAAAGGACAAAATTTTGACTTGAAATCCGATAAATTTGACATGTTATTGAAAATTATTGATGTAATATCATAAACTCGATGAGTTATAAAGAGTCCAAAGGTTTTTATAAATTTCGAAATTTTCGTGAATGACCTTATTTTGTACGTACACTGAGAAAGAAAGTATTTATACCATATCGATGGCTTAGTGAAGGATCGACTTATCTCGGCAGCCCGTTCGACGACGCCCTTTCTCAGAAAACTTTTCAAGAACGCCCCACTTAAAAATTTGGTTGAAGAACGCCATATTTCAGAATTTGATTGAAAAACACTCTTTTTCGAACTTGGTTGAAAACGCCCTTACCAACTGAAAATATTTTGAAAATATGTTGAGATAGAGCGTTTTTGAATCGGCAGCTGAGGTAGGGCGTTTTTGAACTGAATTCTAAAATACATATTTATTTATTTATTTTTAGGAAGTTCTTCAACTAAATTTTGAAATAGGGCGTTCTTTAAAAATTTTATCGTTTTTGAGATGGGTCGATCTTCCTTTCAACCGTCGATATCCCCTATGCTTCAATCAAAAAAACATATTATTTGGCGCCAAACGATATTTTGTTTACTTTAAATATATTTATCTTTGGAAATTTTTTCGTTTCAATATATTTCGTTCTGCACTTCACAGATGCTTTTTTGTAATTAAGAAAAACCGAAAAAAAAACAAAAAAGGATATGATCCGCCGAATGTCATTTAAAGCCGAACCCTCCGTAAAAGGTTTGAATTTGAATTAAAAAATAATGAGTTTTACATCACAAAATGTATATTATTACTAAGCTTCTTTTAAGAGGGCATCTTAAACTACACTTATGGCTACTGATCGTTAAAATGTTGTTTGGAAACTCAATGAAATATTGATTGTAAGGGAAAGGTCATATAGATGAGGTTTTCAATACATTAGTAAAATGCCACAAACTACTAGGGTAAATCGATATTACATATCTACACACATTTCATTGGCCAGCCTTTGTACATATTTATTTTTGTATGTTTTTGTTATACGGCAACCCTATATTAAAACAAAATTAATAAGCAAAGAGTTCTTGAACGCCTTTCCTTAAATACGCATGCTCCTCGAATATTTCAATTTGTCTTCAAAGCGATTTTTTCTTTGTTGAGTGGCAACCTTATTTTGGAAACATTTTTCGTTTAAAGTATTTTTAAATGGAGGACATTTATTTTATTGTTTAAGGTAATTCAAAATATCTTTCATTAATTTTTATTTATTTATTTTTTTTATTAAGTGGCAACTCTTTTCAAGAATATGATTGTAAAAATTCCAGCTCGAAAATGTGTCATAATTATAGCAGATTCGGTTGACTTTTTTCAGAATCTTGCGAACATGTTATGGAGCCTCTATGCCCCGTTTAAGCCCTCCTCTGTTCGCCGCTGCGCACACAGTGTTGCTAGTATTGTTGTTTGTGTTAACAAAAGAGTTTGTGCATTGCCGTATTGCCTTGGCCGTGGCTACGACGCAGCTGTTTGAAACCACAATGACGATAAACATACATATGTATGAAGTGATAATGAAGAAGTTAGTAATGTCATTGACCGTTGGGCCTTGCATAGCACGCCCCTTTAAGAGTTGATATTAAACTCATAAACATGGTAATATGGTTATCGTAAATAAATATTTTTAAAGACAGTATCAAATGCATTTATGTATATTTGTGCATATACGACGTTGTCTGTATTGTACATATGTATGTGTGGATCATTTATGTGTAATAAAGTATGTAACTTCATTCAAGCATAGAGTTTAAAGGACAGACAGAAAGTGACTACTTCTAAAGCACTCGTTACACGTTAGCGAACAAGTACTTTTAATAGCCACCATTATAATTACTAGTTTACAGAATTTAATTATGTGCAACTGCAGTTAAGTTGACAACAGAAACGTAGGCTGATAAAAGCAAGAGCTCATTGAATAAATAGGAATAAAAAAAAAATAAACAAAGTTCGGAAATATTTAAAAAGGAAGTATATTACATATGTATGCATGTATGTATGTAGTTGACTGGTAGACGTGAGATCGGAACTAAGTCATTAAGATAGCAGGGAGGGGTCAAACAGTCGCATTTTTCTACTTAAAATACTTTTTACCAGCAAGGTCTTGGCGTAGGCGGCTCACCTTGACCAAAATATTTTGCGCGCACGTCATGCAGTAGCATCAATTCGATAAGCTATTAAACTAAAATAAATTAAAAACAAAACAACAACTTACTACCGTCATATTTTTGCTTTTTTTGGTTGTACACTTTCGGACGCTACTAGCGCGCCAACTTTTTGCACTTATTGTTCGCTTAAATTTTTCGCTTCGGTTGGCGCTTAAAGCTTACAACTGCGCTGCCAATACAGTCCTGCGTTGTACTCCTCCTCCATGCCAATAAATTTTCATCTAAAACTATGGTTATTTTCATTGTTGTTGTCGCGTAGAATTTTGGTACGCTTTTTTTGTTATTTTTGCATTTTTTATTTGCCTACTACATCTACTCTTGGCTTTGTAAACATAAACAACTGCAGAGACTACATGCGGCAGCATGGCTTAACTGTACCATGGCGGCGCATAAATTTCGGTTTGCTGCCAATTTTGTTTTTGCTTTTTTTTGGCATTTGGCGCGTAAGTTTTCGTTTTCGATTCACCTTTTACGATTATGCATGTTTTTTTTTTATGTATGCGTTGCTGATTTGCTTTTGTGTTTACCGTTTCACGCGGCCTATAGCAAATTTTTTTCCACGTAACCTCTAAATACACTTCCGGATTAACGGTGTAAATCGTGTTTTTTTGCGTGGTTCACTTCCATTTTGTTTTGTTGCCCTTTTCGCAATTTTTGTTTGTTACCTTTTGGCTAATAGCATATTAAGTTAATATATTTTACACTCCTTTGCGGCTTTGTGGCTGCTGTATTTCCACTATGAACTATATTCGTTAACTTTGTCTTTTTGATTATTTCGTTTGGAGACGTATTACTTGGGTAACAGTTAAAGATCAATGTGGGCGAAGACAAAGCTCGGTCTAGACTAAAGGAACTTCAACGTCTGTTATCCAGTAGATAAAGCTATAAGAAATTAATTGGTATGGGCTATGTTTTGTCCTAAGAATTGTCCACTGTGATGAGATCCTCCGTACCGATGTTGCAAAGACTATTAAATACTTGAGAGTCCGTACCTGAAATGTGTGATACCTTAATGAGGAAGGCTGAGTACAGCGGTTAACATCTTGCGACAAACACCAATGCTAACAGAGGAATGCAATGATTGAGGTAAGCCTTCTTCATATCCAGAAGAGCGCCATAAAAGCTAGATATTTGGATTATACAGAAATTAGAAGTTTCCGTGATTATAGTTGGTGAAACGAAATGCAATCGAGCTTGGCTGGAAAGTTTTGTCACATATACCTCAAGCCCCGGCCTTCGTCAGTTATTGTGGTCCCTTTAGAACCCTCTTGATAGAGTACTGGTTTTAAAAGCAGTTTGCTAAAACTACCAAAACTCACAAAAGCTCTACAGTCACAAATAATTGGGAAAATATTATCGATCAACTCAGTGAATAGTTGCCTACGCTGATGACTTGCCTATACTAATTTCTGTCAAATTCTTGGCGACAATTAATGAGCTGATCTAATCGGCACTGGGTAGTGTTTCAAAATGGGCAAAGCAAAATAGGCTAGGAGTCAACCCTTCTAAAACCGAACTTGTCTTGTTAACAAAGAAAACAAAAATTCCGGAATTTCTCTTAACAAGACGTAACTATGTAGTCCTAACCCTTCCTCCGAGGCGAAGTACTCAGGAAAGAGCAAAGAAAGGACTAGCCCTATAAAAGGGCTTTCGGGAAAAAACTGCATATCATTCACGTTATGTACACCACTGCCATCTGACCAATGTTAACGAATGGAGCGTTGGTCTGGTGGAAAGCACTGGATAAAAGTAGAAATCAAAGAATAATTGCAAGGGTACAGAGACTCGAAAGCCTCGGTTTATTAGGCGCCATAGGAAGTATACCATACAAATAGCAAAAGGGGCACTTACACTGAGGGATTCAAAATTGTGGAAGCAGACCAATTTCGGGCACGCAGTGGTCTTGAAGGTAATTACAAGTGAACGGAGTAATGGAATCAAGGCCGACTTAAATGTCGAAACTGATTACCTCACGTCGTCCTGGGATTTTAGTTTTTAGATTCCCATACATTTACCAACCCGATAGGATTCGATTGGGAAGGTGGTCTGCTGTCGGTAACCGGTGGTATTTCCATCCATACCTAGTCTTTACTCCAAAGAGCCTTGAATTAAGGCAATCATATCGCCTGCCTGATAACTGTAGTGTCTTTCCGATGGAGATTTTTGCCATAGAGAAGGCGGCTTGTCTCATAGGGGGTATCAACTCTCTGTCAGGGAACGTCTCTATGTTCGTTGACAGCCAGACGGCATTGAAAACATTATGCTCCAAGGTAGTACAGTCGAAAGTCAGAAATGTTGCGCAACGTTGGCTTCACTGAGTCACGACAAAACCTCCCTCTGTTGGGTTCCTGCAGGCGGATTCCAATATCTGCTATCGCTAATTTTGATCGCCAAAAATCTTCAAAAGAATAACAGGCGCGTATAACAATACGCAGCATCTAGTTACATGCCGCTAATACTGCCAGATTTTCCTGATTACACATTGCAGCTGTTATTTATAAATGCAGTGTACTTTAAGGTCCCACTGCTTATTATATAGAGAATCTTGGCGATTAAAATTTAGCGTAGCGTTAGTCAGAATTCGACTTTTAGACATAGCAATATAGAAAGGAACGAAGTAGCCGATGAGATGGCTAGGCGCCTAGCGGAAAAACTTCCTACTGTCACCGATTTCTTTACTGCTAAGGGGGTTGAAGAACACACCACAGCCGCAACTGATGACCTATGGATCAATCTTGACGACTGTGAGATCTCAAGATCCGTGTGGCCGAGACTCAATAAGAGTCGTACTGAGAAACTATTAATATTAAAAAAATCTGCAGTAAGGGTGCATACTGGCGGCCTCATCGATGCCGCATACCAACAAGCTCACTATGCAGAAGTTGTCAGGATGAGGATGAGAATCACTTAAATCTAATTAGAAGATAGTCATCTCTTAAAGACGTGAGTACAAGATGGAAATTTCTTCAGAGCTCCTGTAAAGTAAAACTCGCGTGCTCAGAATTAAACGTAAGACAGTAACAAAAAAGCCCCATGCTCATCAGAATAAATTTGCTTAGGTTGCTTAGGCCCTTTTTAACAGTGAACATCGATATCGGGAGGAACACAGAAAAACTCTGGGTCACACTTGACGACATTTACAGAAGTTGCATCGACGAAGGAGCTGAAAGCTTAGTCGTCTTCATGGAGAGCACCCCGGAAGTTATGGGTACAGAATGTATAGAAGACTTGCATGAATTAGGAAAGGTGTGGAAAGGAGGGATATCTAAACGGAACCAAATAACCGGCCTAAGTAAGGTATGTCGAGTACCCGTGGATTTGCTTACCTTACCAGGATTAACCATACAATCTTTAATTCAATTTACTTGGCAAACCTTCCATAATTGAATCGAAATAGCGCTAGGAGCATCATCGCAGTATTTTTTCGACTACAGTTGTATTTAGAACAAAATAAAGTGCAATAAAAATTATTCAAATAAAAATTGCGTTCTTACTACGCACCTTATTCGTTCTCCATACTTGGCAACTAGTCTAGGAAATACGCTTATTCAGGAACTGATATCAAACGCATATAAATGTAGACGTGCCCCGCATGCTAATCACAGAATGTGTTGTGTCAAAATTATCGATTCAAAAAACGCTTTCTGATCATTTTGATATCATAAATAATTGCAAAAGGGATTGGCAGCGAACACGGAAACTTATTTTCCCACGTAAGCGTGCTATGGGCAAACAAGCTTATCGGTGCACAATGAAAAAAATCTAAAGTGGTGGTACATGTAGCCCAAAAAGTGCGCAAACGACGTTGTCAATTGAATAGTAAATGTAGCTACTCGGCGCCGCAAGCCTATAAAATAACAGCTTACTAGGCGGATGAAACCGAGTGCGATTATTGGCGACACGCGCGACTCGGAACGACAATCAATCAAAAAAATCAATTAGAAATGCTTACAGAGCTTGTCAAGGAGTAAACTAATGAGATAAAGAACTCCGTAAGCGGCAGAAAAAATGTATGCCTAAGGTTGCCACTTGTATGAAGAATAATAATAATAATAATAATAGATTGGCGCTTACACATATGTTAGTGTTTGGCCGAGCTTCTCCTCCGATTTGTGGTGTGGGCCTTGATGTTGTCACACAAAGCGGAGGGACCTACAGTTTTACGCCGACTCCGAACGGCGATTGTTTTTTTTATGAGAAGCCGTTTTTCATGGCAGAAATACACTCGGAGGTTTGCCATTGCCTGCCGAGGGACGACCGCTGTGAAGAAAAAACCTTTTTCTATATTTTTTAGTTATAAAAAATATGTTATAAGAATATTTGTAGATTTTGAAATATTTAGGACAAGCGAAAAGTACTTCACCCCCGAAATATTGTTAGATAGGGTTGCCATATAATTTTTGTGTTAAAGCTTTGTTTATATAAAGTTTATTTCAATTTTCGAATTATTATCAACACAATAATTAATTATATAAATAATTTCAGTAACTAAACTAAAACAAAAATTAGTAAAATGTACTTGAGGCCATCTTAATGAAAAATGTTGTTTAAAAGGGTTACCACCTACCTATGAACTATAGAAATTTTGAAATAAAGTAATCGAGTGTGGATATTAAATTAAAGCTACATGAGGCAAACTGTATGCCAAAATTTAGGAACATAGTTGTCACCTGTAATACGGTAGCCAAAATCAAAACCCAAATTAATAAAATACACTCGAGGCCATCTTAATGAAAAAATTGGGTGTAGAAGGATTACTACCCTCCTACGAACTATAAAAAGTTTTACTTAAAGCAATCGAGTATTAGCTACTTGAGAAACATTAAATGCCAACATTTAAGAATAAGGTTGCCAGATATCTAAGCAATAAATATTACACAAATGAATTTTGTATGCAAAATTTTATTTCAAATTCATTAGCGTGTCCAACTACATACGAGTACATATGTATATAAATATACATAAATTAGGTACTATTTTAAGTAGAGGTATCAAACGATGTACAATTAAACCTACTACAAAATTAAAATATGTAAATTATTCAAGCAAAAATTTTAAAGTTAGTTTCTCAAGTGATTTTTAATAGTAAAAATATTTTTTAACCTAAAATTTTAACTAAACATTTGACAAAACAAATAGTTTTTAACATTTCGTGAGGGCAGATATTTTAAATTTTTTTTTCCTAAGAGCTTAGCAAATTTGCAATCATAATACATAAACAATTACAAGTGCCAAACCTACAATGTAAACAAGCCATTATTGTTGTAAACACGAAATTTACATAAAAAGGCAAAAAAAAGCAAAAAGAACCAACAACGCTTGGGCTTAACGACGCAGCCTCCTCAGCACGTTGCGTTTGCCGCGTATCGACCAGCTATGTTTAGAAATAAGCGTTAAGCGCTGATAAATATAACAACAACAATGCAAACAGCAACCGGCTATTGCTTCGCTTCCGTTTTTTCGCGACATACTATGACGTCACTAAGCAGCCGTCGTCCGCTCAGTTTGCTTTGATAGAGCGACACAAAGTAAGTATAACAAACGCAAGTTGGCTGCTTAAGTCTTTTGTTTGGAGCGAGACACTTTACTTTTGCTTTTATTTTGCTTTTCATTGATTTTATTTGCTATTTTTTCAGCTTTGTTATTTTTTTTATATGTAAGTCGACAACTTCACTTGATTTATGAGCAGCCAAATGTGCTATGAGGCAAATATACTCGTAAAAACAGCTGATTAGTAACAAAGTTCTCGCGCTCTTTGTATTTGCTGTTTTGTTCTTCATTAATTTTATTTAAGCATTTTTTTATTTATTTTTTTTTGCGCATTTTGCTAGTCTAAAGTATAGCTTCGCATAGTACATCTTCGCTTAGCGTAATTTTAGTGTTGATTTTTACTCGCACGGAATTGGTTGCATAACAAGCGCGCGACGCAGCGTAGCAGACGGAATAGATAGGACAAACAAATTTTTTAATAAGAAAAGTGATTTTTAAAGAAATGTAATAAATAAAATGTTGAAGTTATAAGAAAATATAAGTATCAAAATTAAGCGTAAAAAAGCGTGTTAAAACATTCAAAAAATTTTGAATTGAATGCTAAGTAAAGAGGTGGATTAAAAATTAATTTTAAAAATTTTTATTTAAAATATTCTGTTTATGAAAATCAATGGGTACCAGTTCGGTTCTTTATTTCCCAGTTTAATCTTCTGCAAATATTCAGAAATATAAAATAACTAAATATGCTCAATAAAAATACAAAATAAAGTAAATCATAAAAAATATCTTTTTAATAAATTTAAGTTGTACAAAATCAAAAGTGACATTTTTTTAGTGTAGATTTAATTACATTGTTATTGGTAAAAAATTTCATAACCTTAATACCTATATGAACTAAAATTTAAATACCTTTAATACAAAATTAAAAATAAATGTAAAAAGTAGTTTAAAAAAAAGTTTGTGATTAAATTTTAATAAAAAATGACGAGTGAAAAATAAATCGATTTAAAATCAATTCCTTAAACATTAATAAAAAATTTGCACTTTTTTATAATTTTTAATTTTTTTAATAGATATGTAAAAAAAACATTCCAAAAAAAATAAATACCTGAACTAAATCACTTAAAATCAATTAAAATTATTGGAAAATAAACTTAATACAGCGTTAAACAATTTTTTTTTTAAATTGTTAAACAAATTGTGTTTAACCTTTTTATTATAATTATAAGTGACAAGTGAAAAATAAAGCGAATCAAAAGCAATTCCCTAAAAATTAATTTAATATTTTTAATGTGCATTAATGTTTAAAAACTTCTCGAACGAAGGCATGTTGAAGCGAATTGAACAAGTAATTTTTGAGCAAGAAACAAATTCGACTTTAATTATCATACAAAAATTTTAGAGTACCGTTAATTTCTTCATGATCTCATCTAAACCGAATTATTATAGGACCACCTCTGAGGTACCACCTTTCCTTTAAAAAGAGTATTATATAAATCGGTTAACGTGGTCCAAAGTTGTGCGGTAACATGCATAAAAAAAAATTAATATATTCCGACGAATTGATAAACTCCTCCTTTTTTGAAGTCGGTAAATAAAATAAAATTCAAAGTATTTCATCCGACAAAAAAAGCTATATTAAATTTGTTTATTAACTTTTTTGTATTTGAAAAAAATTTATAATTGAAGAAGCTAAAATTATTGCTAAATCAACAAAAATTTAAAATTTTTATTTTTTTTTAACGATTAAACACTAGATTTGCTTTAGCAATACTTTTAAAATTTTCTATTGACTACATTAAGAAGTGTTGGTGCTGACATAAAAATAATAATAAATTAACTACGTACAACTTTAAATGAAATCGCACTTCTCCCGCTGAGTGCTTACCTACGTAGTACGACAGGGGGCCAATTGTTACTATACGCTATTTTGTGAGCTTTTTTCGTATGCTAATTTTTATCACTTCACGTCGATAGAAACCTAAACTGATCAACGATTAGCTATTGTTTGCTAAAATAGAAAAAACGATTAGTGGCTACTAAAAAAAAAATAGTAGAAAAGAGTACACAAAATTCTTAGCGCTGAATTCGACCTTCGCTAGGAACGAGAATGCTTCCTGCTACTTCAACATTATGTGGAATATTCTCACTACTAATCGGTAAGAACTTCTCACAACTGTTAAATATTAAAGATTTGCTGCTAATTTTAAGAATAAATCTTGTGTAACAAGAACTAAACCTAATATCGGCCAATACGGAAATCCGAAACCGAAAATAGACAAATATTAAAACGTGTTGCGCAAATTAATAGTTAGCGAAGTAGGTGGATGAAAAATCGATTTTTTTTAGCAATCTTTTGTGTAAATACTTATAGTGAAAAATGGAGGGCCAAAATTCAAAGAGAATGTTCACAATCCAATACAATTTTTTTATTCTGTTTTAGCTAATATTTTACAATTTGTATGTAACTCGAAAATATAAAAAATAAAAATTCTAAAGTTCTAGAATTTGCTCCATACACATTTACATATGCAAATAAAGTGAACCAAACCTGTAGTTGGTAATTTGAAATACATATATTGTTAGAAATAATGGCAAAAGTTCTGTGACTGACAATCAAAAAAAAAAAAAATTTGTCAATGTTATTGTGGCTTGTTAACATTTTATTTTTAATATTTTTATTGAGCTTTGTACCACGATTGTTTATTAGGAAAAATTGAAAAAGCAACAAAGTCTAAGCGGTAGAAGTTATAGTACTATTTCGGAGATCACTACATCTCCTCATCAGACTTCTTTTTTCTAGATCTCTGAAATAGTGCTATAACATCTACCGCTTAGACTTTGTTGCGTTTTCAATTTTTCCTAATAAGCAATCGTGGCTCAATAAAAAAAAAAAAAAAAAAAAAAAATTAAAATCTTTGAAGAAAATCCGGTTAACTTCCTCGAGAAAATGTAAGTACAAGAGAATTCGATATTTTTTATGGAAAAGTGTTTTTGTGAATACTGACTGCGCCTTAGAAAAATCCATTAATCGATTATTTATCAATAATTGCAGTTAATTGGAATAATTTTTTTGCCTTGTGATTAATCATATGATTAAATAATTAATTTTTTTTTTTAAATTTATTTTGCCATCTCTAGGTGTGCGATATGTATGTTGGCCATAAATATGAATTGAAAATGCAGGACAATTAAAAAAAATATACCTACACATACTCGCGTAGTATAAAAAATAATATTTATAAAATGATGTATAACAAATTTTTTATAATTACACTGGTTTACACGAAAAATAAACCTCTGTTAAAGGCAATTATCTAGATAAACTTTCGGTTACTGAATTCGAAAATAATACAGATTTTTTCGACAAACGCGTAGTATAATTTTTATAGCTTGTGCTCCATAACTTCTACCTTTCCCATAATATTTTCATTATCTTATGCCAAAAATTTACTTTAATGATTTATCTTTTATATAGCAATTTAAACATAATGAAAAAAGGAGTCAATTGAAACTGTGTAATTTTCAAAAATGATTGAAATTTTCACATTTTTCGACTTTGGTCGCTTGTAACACTAAAAACTTTCACTAAAAGTCATATCTTTTTGTATGAATGACATCAATACCTTTATATATGTACGTGGATAATTTTTTCATGAGATATTGACGAAAGCTCCGAAAAGTAGGTACAAAAAGCACATTTTCCCAAACAATTTCGAAAACGCTTCTTTGAAAAGAAAATTGGCTATTGTTTTCGTGTTCAGCGAATCCAAATTAGCTTGAAAAACATTTTTTTCATAGGTTCACGCGAACACCACAAAATTTGTAGAGCAGTGTTACTGATATTTTTGATGCTGGTCTTCAATTACACATGATCCATGGTCTGTGGCCGCACAAAATTTAGAACGCACTGACTGGTTGAAGCTTCAAAATCTCCCTCACCATCATGGAGTTATCATTCAGTTATCGACACTGCTTATATTTAGATCAGTAAAGGGTTGCCGCCGTTAATTTTTTCCAATAAACTGCGGCACAAAGACAGGGCACTTGGGAAAAATCTGTACATTTTCTGGTCTTTCTGTTTTGAAAAAACAAACTATGCAGGGCAGATCTTAGACCTTTGAATAACAGTACAGCCCTGCAAAAAACAGGACGTATGATCACCGTAGCGATGTGTTACATTCGTAGCTATTCGAATTTAATAATGGCATTTTCGTAGATTTCGAGCTGGCTAGCTTGGAGTCATCAATAAGCCCTACTATATATTCCACCTCTTCAATAATATGAAAAAGTTGGATACTTAGAGCTAAATACTCGCCTGAGATGAGTTAGTTTTTTACTGACTGTAAATGATTTGAATTCCAAGACCTCCTTTTCGAGTAGCCTTTGGAAGCCCAAAATGGTTTGATATGTAGTTCGAAAAGCTGGATACTTTTCAATCTTATTCTGTCAAATAATATAAGCTAAAAGGTAATTAAGTTACAGTGCCTATACAGCTCAAGGCCTATTTGTTTAGTGATTGGATTTTAGAACTTTATACTAGTATGCTTACCCCCTGGAATAAATAGTTCTGGCCCTTCACATTTTAACTTATTTTTTCATTATATTTGTGTCTTTAGTTATTTGCTCACAATGTATGAATCACAAGTTAATCCTGCTCTATATGATTGCTTATGATTGATTGTCAAAAGTTACTTAAAATAAAATAGTATACTTTACACTTATTAGATCTATTAACATTGACACAGAAACCGTTTTAATTCCACTTGTCATAAAACCAAGAACCATTCAATCATTCATTCGGAAATGTGACTAAGTGCACTTAACCGTGACTAAAGATGGTCATAAATGATTAGCAAAACAGTAGTAAAAATCACACCTTGTCGGAGGCAAGAAACAAAGAATCTCAACAGAAAAACTCATAAAATATAAAATGGATTTGTAATTAAAAAAAGTAAGATTTAAATGAAAAGTGAATAACATTTAAAAGCCACTACAACAAATACAATGTTCCTCTTTGTATTTGTTGTAGTGGCTTTTAAATGTTATTCAGTTTTCATTTAAAATCCAATACATACATAAATATGTATGTACTAGCAATGATACTGAAATGAAGAACTAAGGTTTTACGCATTAGACCAAACGAATAAAATGAAAAAATAAATAAATATCATAATTGTTTAGCGAAAAGTAGCTAATTACTCACGCAAACAGCGTTTACTTATGGTGTGGAAAAAATCTGTATTGTACATTGTACATACATATGTATGAATTTAGTTAGTTGGCGGTATTCACGAAGCTGCTTACTTGTACTATTCGTGCTTTTTGGTTTATTACTAAATATTCGTACTAAATATAAAAACAAAAATTTGGTTAAAATTAATTTTTTTATTTTTTTTTATTCCTATTATGGCGATTTTTTTATACATAGTAGGCCGTAAATTTGAAAATATTAAAAAAACCCATAAAAATGCCCGGACAATAAAAGAAATCAAAGAAAATAAAATATTTTATTACACTAAATGAGCGATTCTTGTATATATATATACATACATATCCATAGGGTTCTTGGAAACGCCTCTAACGATTTTGATGAAATTTTGTACACAGATAATATTTTGGATTTTAAGGTTATCTGAATAGGTATTATCTCCGAGAAGACTCGTATAAGGTTGCCACCTATTCAAAATTAGTTACAAATTAATAAAACATCATAGTATGGGTATCAAATGGAAGGTATTTTAAAGATCCCTAATTCAAAAATATTTTTAATAGGGTTGCCACCTATTTTGAATAGCATATTTATTAAATTTTTTGTTTAGAAAAAAAAGGTAAAATAGTACTATTCATGGTTACCAAGAGAAGGTTCTTAAACAATGCTTTCCCTATATACAAAATATTATATCCTAGGATAATAGTGTAAGGTTGCCACTTATTTTCGATTCTACACAATTTATCTAAAACATCGCAATATGGATATCAAATGAAAGGTATTGTTGAGAACATTGGTCAGAAAATATTTTCCTCAGGGTTGCCACGCTTCTATGTAATACAAATTTTTATTTTGTTAATTTCATTCAACATATTTTTTTATGTATAAACAGTACATATATTGTATGTACCATTAACTCCTTCGTACTTCGGAAAGGGATGCCACCTAAATTTTAGAGTAAGAATTTTACTTAATAGATATCGAAATCCTATTTTTTTTGTTTACTTCCAAAATATTTTTTTAAAGCTATCCAAATCTTGAAAACTTTAAAAAGTATATGCACACCGGGCAAAGCTCGGTCAACCTGGTACTAGTAGTAAAGAAAACAAAAAATAAATTAAGTTTCCCAAGAATTTTCGTGATTAGATATGATATGGGGGTCTTTATTAGAGCAACAGAAGCCAAATCAAGAATTTTTAGAACTTTTATCTATCTGTCTGTCTGTATGTTAGAACGCGACCCACTCAAAAACTAATAATTGTAATTGAATGCAATTTTAACCGCTGTATTATTGGTAATCTAACTTAAAATAAAGAAAAAAAATCAGAATTGCCACCTGTAGGAAAATTGCAGTTTAAGTAAATTGATAAGATAAAGTAAATATTGCAATGCGGCTGTCAAAAAAAAAGACTAACACCCGAAAATATTTTTGTGGAAGGTTGCTACCTTTTTGAAAATTTTAATTTAATATAATTGGCAATATAAATTAAATATTGCAAAAGGGGTGTCAAACTAAAGTGTTTTAGGAAAGTTTACTGTCGAAAATATTTTTGGTGAGGGTTGCCACATGATTTAATTATTTTTTCCAATTAAGTTGGTAAATAAATGAAATACTACGGCTACTAAACCAAACGGGTTGTCACCTATGTATTTAAAAAATTAATTCATTTAAATGGGTAAGAAAAGGTAGGTATTGAGTTACATAGTCCACCTTTGAAGAAAGTGCTTAGCGCCGTCAGAAAAATAAAAAATAAAAAAATCAACGCGAGTTCTTAACAACTTTAAATTTGCACTTTGTCCCACTCGTAGTTAGATTCGTAGTCGTATTCGTACGCTCTTCTTCTCTGCTTAATACTGAAAACTTATTTGTTGAAGATAACCAGCACGAACTGCGCTTAATGAATCTAACATTGTTTAACAATAAATAATACGGGCGTAATCAAATATAAATCCATACCTGCGAATATTTTTAATTAAAAATATTCGTTGCTTGGTAGTTAGTTAGAGAAATTTTTTTATAGTAGCGATAACTGCTTAGGCAAATTTGCCAGTGGCGATAAAAAAAATACATAAAAAAAATATGCATATGCAGACTTTGATACGAAAGAAATGCTGCTATTATTGCGAACGCTGAAGCTGAGCGCAAGTGGCTGGCATTGACAAGGTCGTTAGTATCACACTTAACTGATAAAAAAAGATATGTGAAAAGTTCATCCGCATATAGATATACAAAAACAAAGAAAGACAGTTTGAATACAAAAAAAAAAAACAGAAATAACCGCGAAATGCAAAAAATGTCTAACTAATATTTCAAGCTTAAGTAGCTGTCGTGGTGCCAATATTTATTTTATTTCGAATTGATGTTGTCTATAAAAGCAATTTTTTTTATCTATTCGTGATATTGCTATATTGTCTCCGTATTTGTTTTTATGCTTTATTTATAGGCATGTGTTTGCAAAAAAAAACACGCAAATGCAAGAAAACCATAAAATACAAATTTACGCTAAAAAATGCCGCATTGACTCAAATACCGTAGCTGATTGCTGTTTGAACTTGCTCGCAAGCTTACAATTCAAGTTCATGGCAGCGATTAAGTTAAGCGCGCAAAGTCATCAGCTTCGCTCTTTAGCTTGGGCCGGTGCAGCGGCCTTCCACTGCGAGCTTGTTAAATTTTAACAAATTTGCATTGAAGCGAAGTAAGTGGTAAAAGAAAAAATTCAAAGAAAATGCATGTAAACAAAAGCCAAAACAATTAAGGGGGTAAAAGAAAACAAATTTGAAAAGTTTTAAAAGAAAGAAAAAATATATAAACAATCAATGTTAGAAACAAATGTGAGTGAAAGAATACTTCGTTCTTAATGCGAAATTCCGGATAGGTAAAATATATCTGTTTTTGAATATAGTTAAATAGTGGTCACATTAGGGTGGTCCTTAAAAAATATTAACATCTAAATTATTTTACCTTGTGCTTTTATGTACAAAATAAAGACATCCACGGGAATTGCGAAATTTAAAAATAATTTTTCGGGATCGCCACCGGGTTTGAAAAAATATATTTTTTTTTAAATCGCAAAAATTCGACAAATTCTTGAACCTTAATTCTTGAAACTTAATGAACTCGCTGAATTATAGGTGATCGGCCAAAGGCAAAATTTTGTAATTTTGCAATGTAAAAAATTGAATTTTTTCAAAACTTGATAGCGATCCGAATTTTTTTTATTTTTTTTATTGTGATGTACGTCTTTAATTTGTACTATGAATAAAAAAATGTGCCCCATGAAGTTAATATTTAAAGGACCACCCTAATACATAACTTAACTTCATAAAATACTACTTTTAGGTAAATAATTTCAAAAATAAATCAAAATAAAAACACTATACAAAGCCATTGGAAAATAATATGCAACAAACATTAACCTCTTCGCGACACTGACAATATTTAATTAAGGAAAGTCACAAAAATAAATTTAATTCAATTACTGTTCTAAGGTTCGTTGTTAAACTGAAATCCGTGAAAAAATTTTTGAGCAGATCATTTACTTTCTGTACTTTGCGCCTATTACTTTTTATGGTTTCTTACTAAAGTTTGCTTTTCGTAAGAAAGCACGATTTGTTAGTATTGCATTACTTGTAGCGCTAGCGAGCATTAATTTAATTAAAATGTAGTGAAGGAATTAAAATGCTACATTAGTATGTGTTCATCGCTAGGTATGAGTAAAATTTGAAAGAGAAAAAAAAACGAAAATGCGTGATTTCGGTTAAAGGAAAGCAGCTTATTAGTAGATTCATTTGTAGTGCCTCTCTTCGTCCAGTTTCTGTTATGATACTGATTAAGCTCCATGTCGATCAAAATTTATAAAGCGTTAATTTATGAGGCGATAAAAATAGCAGATAGAAAAAGTGTTTATTAAGCTAGCATAGTCTGAGTCCCGCCAATACCAGTGGCAGAGAAAGTGCCCGGCGCTTTCGATTTCCTCTTCATCTCGAAAAGTCGTTTGTTAGAAATTTGTAGCATTTACCAAGCGTGTGTTTCCAATAATCTCTGACCAGTTATGAATTCAATAACCATCCTGAGCTGAGGGCATTCGTGGAGATTGAAGGTGTTGCAACTATCTTTGCAAGCCAGAGCCGGGTTTGACGTTTTACCTTTTTGTTCAGTAATGCATCTTCTATTCGCCAGCTCGACAAAGTAGGATTTAAGTCATGCTTTGCAAGATGAAAGCTACATACCCCCTTCATGGCAGAGAGGGACGTGCCAGTTCTGGCCAATTCATCCGCCTTGTATATTGCAAATTACGCTTGTGGTGTACTCAGTAGTCAGTTTGCTAAAAAAAAATGTCTATGTTCGACCTCTATTTTAGTTAGATGAAGTTAAGTAGGCAGGTTTTAGGTTCCTAACAATTTTAGCCTGACATTCTTAATAACTACTAACTCAGCTTGCAAAAGAAGGTCATTACCACCAACTAAGTGCAAGATTTAAAAGAAATTTCCTGCGAGTATACCTACGCTCATATCCTATCATCTGCTCCTGCTTGGAGTCGTCCGTGTATATGGCAGTAAAGTTAAGGTAAGCCTTTCAAGAAGTGTCTTCTCCCCGTTCAGGCCTCGTGAGAATTTGTGTGGTAATGTCAGTTTTTGAACTAAAGGTCCGTATATATGGGGAAGAGAATGAGCACGCTTTCGCGAACCCTGGTCGAGGTGGAGGGTACTGCACCCGTGATAAGCATGAACTGAGCTTTTACGATTCAACTGTTGATTCATCTTAGCAATTTTTTCTCATATTACTTTACAGGATTGCTTTTAGGTTAGTATGTCACTACCTATGTATATTTTAAAGGGATACATCTGGTCTTGCCACTTTGGTATTTAATTATAACGTTTACTGTAAAACCGTCTTCCTCACCTTTGCACTCCAGACAGAAGAGTGCAGAGTCTTCATGTCCGCAGCTGTGCAAGTACTTCTTGTAACATCCACGCACTACTTTTAAATAAATTCCATTCATTTGAGACGCTTAGTAATACCTCTGGTTCTAGGCTTAATACTAATTCGTCGTTTTTTATTTCTCAAGATTTGTGTTTTGTTTTGCTTTTGCTAATCAAACACAAAACTAAACTACTAGCCAGCCGCAGTGCATCACTAAATACATACACTAACCAGAATATGTTTCCAGAATGTATGTAACCAGTATATATGGGGAAAAATAGCGAAGAGCGTTAGTAAAAAAATTCTCAAAAATTAACGGTAGATTATAGTAACTTAAAACTTACACTTTATTATACTGAAATTGAGTGAGCTACAAAACTACATACTCAAAAATAATTTTTTCCTAAATTTTGTAAAAACTTTGATTCAGTAATTTGCATGCCATTTGATGCAGAATGAACTATGTTTCTATTAAAAATTAACGAAAACAATTTATTACGAAAAACATTGCAAATATTAAAAAAAAAAAACACTGTACGGAAACATATTCTGGTGAGTGTATGTAAGTATATAGATATCAAAGTGAAAATTCCACGTAAAATGTATATTTATGCACATATGTACATACATATATGTATGTATGTATTTTTTACGCCAACGGCGGTGCAACTGTGTCTGTGCTCCTACATTTTTATTTTTGGCGCCGACTGCAGTTCAGGCCAGACAAAGCAGCGCAGCAGTGTAAAAAAAGTAAATATTTATACGCCTACATCCTTGTAAAACATACACACATAATCATAAACAAGTATTTATGCGCATAGTTGAGGTATACTTTTTTACAAAATTTGTCTGCTGTTCAGTCAACTTCCTACACTTATTCCCCTATTTCATTTATCTGTGCTACTTCGATATCGTTCAACTTAAGTCTTTTTCTTCAATTTACATTTCTTCAATATGTTTATGCTTATATGTATGTAGTTAATATGATAGTTCTCCTTTTACTTTTATTTCACAGCTGGCTCACCAATATTCTATAGTCCTGCGCCGCGTGGTGTCTGCTCCAATTGCTGTGCGATACGCGAACGAGAAGATATTAAATTCCTGCTCTACACGAAGTAAGTATTAAGTAACTAGGGCAACGGAGGTGGCATTTAGTGTCCTCACAAACATAAATACATGTATTGAAGCTTAATTATGAACATAAAAAACATTGTGGAACGCCAAAAGGACATAAGCGAACTTTTTTCCGAAATTTTATTTTTGATGCAGAAGTACTCGTAGAGCATCAAGATGTATTTCTGCTTCAAAAATAAAATTTCGAAAAAATGGCACTTACGTCCTTTTGGCGGTTAGGAATCGATGTGAATACATATAATGAAATCTTAATTCGAGGGAACCTTAAATACACATATTATATGCATTTTCTTCAAATCGAAATTTTCAAAAATTATTTTAGTTCAGTCACTAAGAAAATTTCACAAGATGCTAGTACATTAACTTTTCTTCACAGGATTAGTATTTTTATTAAAACTGTCCTAAATAATAAGGTAAACTTTCGTCGCACAAAATTCTTTAAATGAATCGTTGAGGTGAATAAAAACCGACAATATCGCCTTAATCGGCTGACTTCACATAGCATCTCTTACTTTTTAAAGTAGCATATTTTGAAGCACCTCTGATTTTAGGGACGAAAATTAGGTGCAGTTTTTCAGCATTGCACGACTGTAATAGATTTGTTTAGAATTTAAAAAAAATTAAATAAAAACTATTTAAAATAAAATTCAAAGCGCCTTAAAGTGGGCAACGCAAATGTGAAAGGTGGAAGTATGAAACGAGCCATTTTTCGGTTATAGCAGATGGGTTATGTTTTGTTGAAAGCGTTGCATAATTTTAAGCACAACGACGACGAATTCCAAAATCCCACTATTAGTCCCACTAATACAGCAAATTAGCTGTCACACTGAAAATTATTAGCTTTTTTCCATTCCGTTTCGACCATTAGCTAAATATTTATGTAAATAAGTATTTCCCTATTACAACTACCATTTATCTCTTGCAATTTTTCTTCCAGCAAAAATTCACAAAACCCACAAAATCTCAATCTGGGCGATGAGCGCCGGCTGGCTAAAAGCAATTTCGATTTGCAACAACCCTTGGCTTTCTATTTGCATGGCTTTTCCGAATCGGCCACCGGTGACAATCAGAGCAGTCAACAACTAAAGGATGGTGAGTGTGCAAGCGATGCGAGTGTTGAAGTGACTGCGAAGAGAAGTGGTGATGTGGAGAGCTGAAGCGCAAAATTATAGCATTGCCCGGCAACCATCCACGTTGAGTAATTGGCCAAGCTTTAGACGCGGCCCTGGCGCAAACGATGACATTTCAGCAAACGGCGATTACTTCCGTCCTCGTTGTCAAATTAAAATCGCATTGAAATTGAATTGCAATCAATAAATGAAAATCAAAATTCGAAATGTTGTGAAATGAAATTCCAACATAAATGGCTTTTCGGTGGTGTTGTAATGAAGTCTAGAGCGCTAGCGCGGTGAATGATGGCTGCGAATGTTGAAAAGTTGGACGCCAAAGGCAAATGCTTTTACATCGCTTCTTCGAATCTGAAGCGCTGCTTTCAACTGGTTTTAGGATTTTACACTTTGGCGTTAATTTACCGTGCACTGCTATCCTCAGGCTCCGCTACTCTTTGATTCACCCACACCAAATCGCTCGCTTTTTTTTAATACCTTAAACCTCATTTCCTTGCTGCCTCACTCCGATGTAATTCGATTTTTTTCGCCATTTGCCTTACAGCCTTTCTGAAAGCGGGCAATTACAATGTCATCCTCGTCGATTGGAGTCCCATGACAGCGCTGCCTTGGTACACAAATGCTGTTGAAAATTTGCCGGTGGCAGCGCGTTTCATGGCGCGTTTTTTGCGTTTCCTTGTTGCGAGCGGCTATCAAACGCGGCTCATTCATGTGATTGGCTTCAGTTTGGGCGCCGAAGTGGCGGGTTTCGTGGGCAAGCAGCTGTTGGAATGGGGCGTGGTACTACCAAGGATAACTGGTGAGTAAAGATGTTAAGAGCATGACTCGAAGGCTTGAAGACTCATGCAAATAGTGGCGACAAATTTATCGAAATTTGGCAAAAATTTAAGGATTTAAGTACATTAATCGTATAACAGTTGTACAGGTATTATAAAAAAAACTTGCATATTAATTTTATATTCAAATTTTGAATGTACTTTTAGTACTAAGCCTTTAGCCCAAATTTTTTTTATTTGCCTACCTAAGGTCTGTGTGGCAAAAAATATTACTTGCGAACATTTTTTAAGAATTTTACTGCTATTGTTTACAAAGCTTACATACTTATGCATAAACAAATTTGAAGTGCACTTGTCAAACACAACTTTACAACAACTTGCAAATACGAAAATTTGCATATATATATATGTTTACATAGTTCGCAGCATATATTGGCACTACAATTAGACGGCATCACAATGCAATGCATTGTAAGTAAACGAAATGTAGGTAAAAGAAAAAAGACCACTACCAAAAAGTGTGTTTGAGATGCCTTTGAATTTTTGGACTTTTTTTATTGCTTAGTAAATGTTGTTACTTTAATGGATTGTGCAAAGTCGGCATAGACAAAAACTAAACAA
This sequence comes from Rhagoletis pomonella, assembly GCF_013731165.1. Classification (NCBI taxonomy): domain Eukaryota; kingdom Metazoa; phylum Arthropoda; class Insecta; order Diptera; family Tephritidae; genus Rhagoletis; species Rhagoletis pomonella. Next base: position 28,818,001 of record NW_023458562.1, read on the forward strand.
TAAAACGTGTCGATCACTGGGAACAAACATAACATTTTCAACAACTTTTAGTGGACAAACAAATTTACTTGCGAAGTGGATACTATCAAAAGTTGCCTGCTAAAATGAAATGAAAAAAGTAAACTTGCAGCAAAACTAAATTCTTTTCTTACGAGTCACAAGTAACAGATGCAAGTATCGCTTTGATTTTTTTACGAAACATAAAAGCCGAGCCACTACTGCATACTTATATAATTGACTTGTTAAACGCTGAGTGTGGTAGAAAAACAAATACTGAACATCAGTGCAAGAGAGACCCCAACCCTGAATGCCCAAGATATCTTCGACTCCCAAAAAAAAAAAAAAACAAAACAAAAATACTCATCCAAAGGGGTTTGATCAAAAAGGTCTAATATTAATCTGGTCATGGCCAGGAAACTTTAAAGAATGCAATCAAGGACGTAGCTAGGATCTATTGTTGTAGGGGGAAAAGGTTAATAAACCAACATCATTTTTTTTACATTTTTTTATTCAATCATTTTGATGCTAGTAACAAACACCTCGGAATTTCAGCAAACTCTTTAATTATTTCCCATTCATTCGTTATTCCAGAAAGTCTCTCCTCTCTTTATTGTCATTCTTCTGATTAAGCATTTAAAGTGACACCACTAAACTGAATCACGACTTTTGCGTCTCCGTTCGCCCACTCTGGGCAATGTGAGCAACCATGCGCGAGATGCGGTAACCAAGTCGTCTGAAGCCTTGGTTCACGGAAGAAAGAGAGGAGACTTCGTTAGGTCCACTTCGACTTAAATATTCGGCTTAATGGCTCACTAAAGTCAGCAGAATCTGTTCTGCTTTAGATTTGGCTACAAGCGTGTGTGTTTTGTCTTGGTGCAAGCGGCTCGCTGCACTCCTACATAAATGAGCATCTTCAAAAACTCCGCACCAATAGGTTGGGCACTGGGTAAGGGACATCGGTTAATTGCCCTCAAACTTTGACGACCCACCACACGAAACAAGAACTACGCTCAACGGATATGTGATTGGAATGTTCGGACCCTGATTTGCTTTGCGAAATACCAGTCTGACATCACTACGTGGAATGTAGGTTCCACAATTCCAATTGAAAGCCAAACATGTTTGGTCCAACAATTGGAAACTTCAGTTTTTAGGACAACACCTCCAACAACCTAGAGAGGCTTCTCGACTACGTCGCGGAACGGAATATGATAGTTATTTAGTAGTACCATTCAGCAGCATCGAAACATCCATACAACCATTTGGGTGTATCCTGATCAAAGACGAAAAACAAAACTGACAACGTTGTGATAGGCGTGAAAACCTACAGTCACAAACGATACCCAAGAACTTTCGCAAGTGACTCTGAATCGTGTTAAAAAAAAAATCTTTTCACCGACCGGATATAAATGAGCAGTGGGGATTGATCCCCCAATATCTTCGTACCACTGTGGTTGGCTAGTATCAACCATACAGGAACAGCTGGTACGACAAAAAGTGACGTGCATCAGCTACAGAGAAATACGGATCATTCAAAGGCAGCCTGCGGCCAATTCTGACGCGCGAAAAGGAAAGAAAGAGGTTCCCATTTTTAGAAAAAAAGAAAGAGAGGCGGAAGGTCGTGAATGGGAATATATTTAGATGCTGACAGGCAAATAAGAAAAGAAGAAGATAAGAAAAGAAGAAGAAGAAGAAACAAGAAAAGGGACACAGGTGGCAGGTTTGATGAGGAGGAACGCTGCGCTTGCTCCAACGTATCAACGTAGATAAACAGAGAGCATGGTTGGTTGATTGGTTGGTGGGTTGTCACCCTGATGACAAGCAACTATCAAGTTTGCCATTTTGATTCCGCAACTCGTGCAACCGACAGCCATTTGGCGGCTTTAATAAATTTGAGTACGTGATAAAAAGAGAGGCAGCTGCACTCTGAAATATTTTGCAGGAATGGTTCGCCGAGTGGCTTTAGCCTCATCCTTGCGAGGACTGGACACTCGCAGAGCAAGTGTTTGACTGTCTCGTTTGAGCCCGGGTCATCGCAGCTGCGACAGAACCAATTGAAGGGCAGTCCTATCCTTTCGGCATGTACCCCAACGAGTCAGTGCCCTGTGCGCACTGCAGTAAGTTTGGAGACATTGTTTTGCTCATTCCTAAGAGAGCTTTGATTTTGATTGAGTCGTAGGATACCCAGAACTGCAGGGCAATCCTGTAGGATCCTGTGCAGTTCCTACTCTGCCTGGCCTTCGAATGATAAATTTTGGTAATTTTTGTCTTAATCTCCCTGAACGAGGCGCCGATGTCCACCGCGTGGGACACATCCAGTGCGGAGCCGCTCATTGCTAGTTCGTCCGCTGCCTCTTTTCCATAGATGCCCTTATGTCCCGGGACCCATATTAGGGTAATTTCGTATTGATCAGAAATATAGGCCAGCTCTCTCCCACATTCATTCACTAGCTGAGATACAGAGGCATAGTCACAAACTTGACTACGCACACAATTTTGAACTTTTTATTTATTCAAATTTTTTTTTTTTGTAATTGGACTTCCTTATGTAATCCGTAGGGGTGGGGTAAGCTGCTTCCTGTCCCTATCTGACTACGCCCTTGAATCTGCTCAGGAGTTTCATTGCCAAAACCGCCCCTCAGAAAGAACTGTCCTAATAGCGTTGGAATTCTCAAAAGCCTTAGACATTCTTTGTAACTCCATGCTATTAAAGGACAATGAGAAATCCAAACTTCCACAAGGATTAAAACTAAGGAAGGCCTATTACATTCATATCTGAGTGGTCGGCGATCATCTGCAAACTTCCGAGATAAAACCTTGAACCCAAAAAGATTAAGCAGGTCTCACATGCGGTGGTGTCGTCTCACAACAACTGTTTAACTTATAGATCTACATAGAAACTTCCGCAACCACACACAGGGGTTTCGATAATATCATACTCTGACGACACATTATTAGAGGCATAATTATATTCTGGTCTTTGGAAGATAAGAAGGACAATTTGCCTTTGATTTCGAATATATTCTTTCTATAAAATTAGAGGAAAGGGATGATAAATAGTGATAAGAAACGTATAACAATAAAATTAAATAATAAGATTTAACCATTTCAGGTCTCGACCCGCCACTTCCACTCTTCGAATCGGATAGCGGTAATCGTCATTTGACTCACACAGATGCGCGCTTTGTCGACATTATACACACCGATGGCGGTATACTCGGCAATCCGGATGCAATGGGTCATGCAGATTTCTATCCAAATGGCGGACGTCCATTACAACCAGGCTGTGCTAGGCAAGAAATAGCTAACAATCGCTGGTTGGGCATACTAAGTAAGCGGTTGCTATTTGCTATTCTTTTTTTTTCCAATTCAAACGTATGCTCTTTCTCGTTTTTGAAGTTGGTTGCAGCCATCAGCGCGCATGGGAGTACTTTGTGGAGTCTATAAATCGGCCATATGGCTTTCCGGTGGACATCTGTGAGCCATCGAAGCAATTCACCAGCTGCAAGGATGGCAATGGACGCGCATTTATGGGAATAGCAGCAGATCATAGGTCGGTGAGAAATTCATGTGGGAGTTTATAAGGTGAAAACAGCCGGCCGGTCTGGCTGAGTGGTTTGAGGTGCGGCCTACCACTCCGTAGCACCTAAGTTTGATTCTTGGTCTGGGTCACATTTAAATTGGAAAAAGTTTTTTCTAACAGCGGGGGCTTTCGACAGGCAATGGCAAGCAAGCTACCGTAGTGCATTTCCACCTTGAAAAAGGCTTCTCAAAAAAACTTAATATTTGCCGTAAATTGTAGGTACCGCCTTAGCTCTGTTTTTAAAGTTGAAAATTACTTTTCTTAAATAATAATTTGCTTCTCAGACCGCTTGTCCGTTTCCGTTTCTCATGCCTTCGTATTGCCTGTTTTCATTCTTAAGTCCTGTCAGCCGTCATTTCACCTAAGGCGCCTTCAGTTGCCTGCCAAATCACTGCTTTGTTCGCACGAAGAATTCCCATGTCAAATTTACTTTCCTTTATTCATTTCATACCTTGCTTACCCATCCTCCTAATTTGCCAAGCCCCCCCTCCGTTTCTTAACACACTTCTTCTGTTTAAGACACTACTAATACATTTAATGCTGCTTCTCTCCTTTCCTCTCTTCCCTTTTTAGATTGCGCGGTAAATTCTTTTTAGAAACAAATGATGCGCCACCCTACGGCCGCGATGCCGAACCACCATCAGCTTTGACATTCCCAAGCGGCACAGCAACAATATCATCAGCGGCCGGCACGCTGCCGCTGTTGCCAGCTGTCAAGAAAATTAATGGTACTCGAGGCTATGACGGCAATACCTTGAGGAAAAGAAGGCATACAAAAGCGGCGACGGCAGCGTCGACAAGCATATCAACAGTAGCGAATGCGCAAACAACAAAAACAATAAAAAGACAAATTGGAACAACAAAGGCGCGTACAATTCATTCGACCAGAACAAAGAAAGCGTAGGCGCAGCTGCATTAGCGAAAGAGCAGCTGCTGGTTTTGGCTCTGACTTGAGCGCCATGTGGGTGGCAACGACAAGGTTGTCTGCTTGTAGACACAGCTGCTGTCTTCTTGCAGCGCAACAATGTCCAGAAAGTTTTTGGTAGAGATTTGCTTTTGATGCGCGCACAGAGCAGCGGCAACAGCCAGTGGCTGAGCTTCGTCAGCCAGCTAGCGGAGGCAGGGGCAGGGGCAGGGGCAGTGGCAGCGGCATGATATCGTTTTACACTTGCAGTCAAAAGGATTCGAAGGATTTAGCGAATAAGAGTTGATGCTGCTGTTGGCGAAGTGAATATGTGCGAGCATCAGTGGAAAGGGGTATGGGCGGCGGGCAGTGATGCAGCAAATATAAATTACAGCGATTTTCAGCAGCACAAATATTTAAGTTAACACTTTTCAATGTTGATGCCAAAAAAGTAGCAAAACTACTTAGTTACTAGGCGAGTATGATGAATGATGATGACAGGCTGGCAAACGAGTAAAATTTAGGATGAATGGCCTTGAAGGTAAATGGTTTCTACTTTGTGAAATTCATTTTGTCGTTGTGTTGCAAGTTTAAATTGCTGTAACGTTGGGGATAGACAAAATTAGATAAGTATGTAGTTTGTAGATAATTTAGTTACAGAAATTTTCACGGAAAATTCTAGCATAATATATATATATATATAAATTTAGTCTATTGATAGATATATTGAAGTCGATTTAAAAATCGTATTAGTCATTTATGCATTTAGTTTCAGGAAACTGCGTTTCCAGCAGTTATTTATATTTAAGTATGAATTTTAAGTCAATGTAGGGTTGTGAATACCACAAAAATGTGTGCTTATGAAGTCACTGAATAAATTTATATGCTAAATTTCCAAATTTGACCTTTTATTGTACGATTATCTACAACCCCGCTACATTTTCTTATTAACCTAGAAAGGAAATTAAATTGGCGACCTAGATAACATCGATGAAAGGGTTCGCAATGCTGCAACTGACGTACACTGCTGTACCAGGGTTATTGGAAAAAACTGGGGTCCGGGTAGTAGTTTGGTGGGATTCCCTCAATAATAAAAAGGTTAACGCTAAGAAAAAAAAACAAAGTTCAACAACTGGCTGCTCTACTGATAACAGGAGCCACGGCGACAACAGCCACCAACAAGCTACTAACATTTCTCCTCACGGATCTATGTATATGCAATAACCCCAATACGCTTAACGCGACAAAAATTTAGGCGCGTTCACTTATCGGTCACTGTAAAATTTTGAACGACCTTATTAAATTTCCTACAATCGACTACATCCCACCCAGCTGCACTTCCAAGACCAGGTTCATGACCTTCCCTCAAGGCAGGATTGGTCAATGTACACAGTCAGAAAAAGAGCATCAAACCAGACTTTCACGGACGGACCGAAGCTCAACAAAAGAGTCGGTGGTGGAGTTTATTCGGATCAGTTACGCATGGCTATCCCAAAGATGGCATCACTAGTAGTTCATTCGCCATTCGAAGGATCAGTCATAGAAAAGCGCGCCTCAAACGAAGCCGACAGATAGAACTGCCTTGGCGTCAATATGAGCTATCACACTCCGATCTTTTCTTAAGTCCGAAATGGACTTGGAAGAAAGCTGCAGCACAAGCACCGACTTCCCTGCGTCTTCGAGTAGTAAGTTCAACTCACAGCGTACCAGGTCTTTTGAGATTACGGCGGCTGGACACACAGACTGCTTGATGACTTACGGTAGGACCAAGATAAAATCTTCTCTACAGCGACCAACCAAGTGCGATGTACCGATCGTCGAGAGTATTAGGATGACTCAGGGAAGCTGCTATGGTCAAATCCAATAACTCTGGCTTTTTGACACCGAACCATTTTGAAAAGTGCAGATCATGAAGCTCCATCTACCAGAGAAGAATGCCCCATTAAAATCAACGAAAGGGGACGACATGCCCGCAGTCCGGTACCCAATTCTTTGCCGTGATACCAGAAAGTTCATCAGATTATAGACACCAAAACTGTCTTCATATTGCACAGACGCTGACTGCTTGCAAGGATACGTAAGTTGTCTGTGACGGTTAGCAGTTCCGTAGAGTTATACATTAAAAAGGAAATGTGCCTATATAAACTTACAGAAGGGAAAAGCTGCAACCAAAAAAGCCAACCAAATCATGATGCTCGTAAAATAGTTTAAGGTTTCAACATATCGCTTAACGGAAGTAAATAACTTAAGCAAGAATGCGGTCGAGACAAAAAGAAAAACACGTAAGGACCTTCAATAGAAGCACAAAAACGGAAGAGTCGAAAAATCCTACACGTGGTAGACATAGCCGCACTTGAGACAACAGAGCAACTCAAGCGCAGAAATACTATTTACTTCCAAAAAACAATGCGAATAAAAAGGCATTGCAAATAAAAAAGCAAGCTTGTAATTCACATAGATATATATACACATACATATATACGGGAAAAAAGGTCAGTAGAATAACAGCAAATAGGTGTGCACACTGTCTCCGCTGTCGACCATTTTTGGCTGAAGCAGCTGCCATGCCGTGTCGTTTGGACTTCTATGCAATGTAAGTTTTTCTTTTACGAGTACTACATGCTTTTGCGCTTTCCGTCGGTCGTGTGCATTTCTGCACGAAATAATTTTCGTAGTTAATTTTTCGAATGCATTGTTACACGTACTGTAAATCTTAATGGTTTGTTTGCTTAAATATTTTCATGCTTGCGCGTGCGTTTGTGATTCCTACTACGCGTTTGGAGGAAGGTAAATATCTCTTTTGGAGCGCAGATTTTTTGAATAGAATCCAGTAAACGAAATCGATATACGAAAAATTATCGACTTAGATTCGATGTTATCGATAATTATTCCAAATCAATACACATAACGTATATTGACAAATATTTCGATAAAAATGGCGAAAAGAATATAGATAAATACGACGATAAGTGAAGCGAAAAAAAATGTTGACAAATAATGCGAGCATTAAATTGATCAATAAATATTTCGATACAAATTCTTGTAATCATATCGATAATAATGTCGCAAAGTACAAGCGTTAGAGCGCAGAAGTAAAAATTCTGTGCAAAATTCGATTTAAACAAAAATCCTAAAGGCGAATGATGGCAACTGCATCCTCACATTCAAGAGCCATCATGCTTGGTCGAAAGGTGCAGCCATCGAAATTGGGCTGCAGTGCCCTTTCGTTGCTACACAAAACTTCTCGAGTATGACCGCTAGTGTTATCTGCAGCTGACAGTGTTTTCAGATAGTCTTTTGGCCCCGTATGGGCCATCTTGTGAACAAAGACCGAAGCGATTAGCAGCACGAAGGTGGAAGAGTTTACTCAGCGATTCCTCTTTTCATCGCCCCCGCGTAACGACGCGAAATCCAGGCTGTCTCTTTGAATGGGTAGTAAGGCTTACGTCATGGCCTCTGACTAGCTGACCTTTCCCTTTAGAACGTACTTGCAGCATTTCTTTCCCACTGCAGAAAGTTTGCTTTTAGGAGTATTAGCCGCCTCCGATTGAGGCAAGAGCAGTTGATCCTCTTCGTTCATGGGTGTCTATGTGTCATAGCCATTACGGGCAACTTAAAGTCCAGATCGCCTTAAGGGCCGCTTGGTCTGAAGACTATTTCGTCGATTGCAGTGGTATCAGAATTCGGCTCGACACATTGGCCGCTTGGATTTGCATCCATTGCTAATTAGAGTTCGTCGACCGCTGCCGCTAGTAGAGAGAGCAGAGTTGTTTTCTTTGTGGTTTTACAATATATAAGTTTCTTTGAAATGAGACCAATGTGTATTAGAGGAAGAAAGAGGTCATTCCACGTAGAGCCCTGGTATCCCTGAGCTGAAGTACCTGCTAGAAGACACACTAACGTAGTACGAGAAAAAGAAGTCTGATGTGGAGATGAGGTGATCTCCGAAATAGCAGCTATAACTTCTACTGCTTAGATTTTGTTGTTGTCCCATTTTTCCTAATAAAGATAATCGCGCTACAAAGTTCATTAACAATATTAAAATAAAAATGATAATAAGCAACAACAAAATTGACAAATACATATGTACTTAGTACTTGAACGTTCCTCATACGCCATGACCAACAGAAACACGACTAACTAATAGCTAAAAACGGAGTTATGATTGCACCTGATTAATCCTCAGAAGCAGTTAAGAAATTTAAATAATAATAAAAATAAGAATATTTATTTCATTTACCCAGGGAAGATTGTGACTTTTTTATTGTTATAAGTAGCCTTAGTTTAACCTTTAAATACCTAACATTAAAGATTAGATAAGACGAACTAAATTATTATCTCCTATATACGCCAATTTTTCAATTTCTTGCAAAAGGACCTCCTTGCTTAAAAATGGACAAACAAACTTTGTAACAAAAAATTTGGCACGTGCTTGTTAGATTCAGATGCGTGCTCTACCAGATGAATATGCGCTCGATAAAATGCCACTATCGACTGTTGTAAATAATTGAAAAAGTGTGAACGTGCCGGCATGCCGGCGTGTCTCAGTCACGGTAGTTTCAAAGTGTTCTCACATACATATAAACACATATATTTGCCTCCACTCGGTAATGGTACAAATATACAAAAATGTCAATAAGAATTCCATTGTCAATCAATGAACGACAATCAAGTAGAATGTGCGTTGACTTCTGTTGAACTTTATTGATTGTCAGGCGATAACGAGTAGCATTTCCGCTGCTGATGGCCTTTGTGCATTAACTTTGAGTTACACTTTTTTACCCCAGGGTAAACCTTTTACTTTAGGAAGTGAATTTTGGATTGTGTGTACGATTTACTCGACTAGCTATTTCCTCAAGACTAATGAGTATTATTGAGCTTTGTTAGTGGCAAATTTGCTGCCTTTACCAATTGCCGGCGGGTGGCACGTGATTCAGTTCTAATATATATGTATGTATGTATGTATTCAGAAGTATATACATATGTGAATATGTATGTAATTTTAATTGTGTCAACAAATAATTTATTTAGCCATTCATTCACTTTTGTCGGTAATTCATTTCTGCATTCATTCATTCATTGAGTTATAAATATGTAAGTGCTCGTTGTGTTTTCTTGTTACTACACTCCTTAGGCGCACTTAAGTGTATGCTTAACTAGAAATAAGTGTACCTGCACACATATACATACTAATGTATGTACGAATGTGCGCAAGGTACTTGTGTAAATAATTTATAGGTCACTCTAAGTGCACTTATTATGCTTCACAATTCGAATTGCTATTACTCACAACTCATAGCTTCATATTATTTATTGAATTGCTTTTCTGTTCGTCTGTTCATTTATTCCTTGGTTGTTTAATTAAGTTACCATAATAATGTTTTGTTGAAATTAATAATTATGTTAATTGTATTTGGCACTCGCTTTCGTAACGATTACTTAAGTAGACTAACAAAACGAATTGCCGATAGCAATTTCATTCCACAGGGAATAAAACGAATACGGTGAACAGTTAATTAGAGCAGCAGCTAGTGACTGAGTATTGGTGAGTGAAATTAGTCCGTCATACCTTTCGTTAACAAGGCGAGGACTGTTAAGTGGCTTTTTGCTGTACCTTAAGTGTGTGGCGTAATGGGCGAATTTACTAAATATTTCATAAAGTAGGCTGAGTTAGCATAAACGCAGGGCAACGCTCTGAATTTGGTATGAAATAGGCCAGTGAGCTAATTTAAATATTTTATTTCATAAATTTCATGCTACATTGATGAAATGATATCGAAAAAATATCGATAAATTTATTTTGTTATTGATATATTTGTAGATTTTGTATAAGTATCGGTATGTCGAGAATATATAAATAACAAATAAATTATCGATAGCTAAATCGATGAAAATATCGTAAAAATATCAACCGCAAAATGGCAATAAACAAGTCGATAGCCGATTTTAAAGATGTACTGGCGAAATTTTTCACATAAATTTATTTAGTTGACATATTTGTACGTAGTTTGTAATTTATGTATGCATATCGATAAATATCGAAAAAGTTGAGCAAATATATCAATACTGAATAAAACTATCGATCAACTATGATATTGATTACATAAAAATACTGGTATAAATAATAAAATCGAGAAGCAATATCTCTGAAGGAAAATATCGCTGAATAAATCGATAATGGTATGGATAATGTTTAGCCGCTACCACAAATAATAAAGTTAGAAGGAAGAATTTTGAGGATGTGGTCGAGTGTATATAATTTATTTAATTTTTTCTCAAAAATAATTATTGCAAAATTTCAAGGATATCCAAGAATAAAATTTTAAAAGGACCTTGCGTCGAACCCTTTGTATTAAAAAGTGACGCGCAAAAGTATGCCTGCAAAAAAAAAAAAACAAAAACGACCAAAACGAAAAGCTCACACAGTTCACTATGTATTTTTAAAAAAAGGCAAGACATTTATATCCATAGTAAAGCCAATATGGAACGAGTTTTCTGCAATCGTTTCTATTCGCAAATTGCAAGTGATTGACGCTCAATTACGCTGTCAAAAGGCATTGTACGCTTACAGCTCACCAACACGTACATATAGGGCACACATTTCAATATCTGTACCCAGCAAGACGAGGCTGACTAAAACTACAAAGATCGGGGAAACAAATTCCCTGCAAACCCTTTTTTCAGAGTATTCTGAGTTGTAGAGAAATTTTACAGAATTCTTAAGGATCTCATCCGATTTTTAGACGAATTTTCTAAAATTAAATAAACTGTGCACACTTCGATTCATTTACGAAATTTCGGAAGAAAATCGGTAGAGCAATGATAAAAATGCTGCTATGTGAAGAATTTCTTGCAGAATTTTTTCAGAATTTTCTTCGTTTTTCGTACAGAAATTTCTTTACGAGTTCGTGTTCATATATAAAAAATGGTTACAGAAATGAGATACTCCTTAAGAGTTTGCAGGTTTTATTCTTTACTAACACATTCTCAAAAGTTTTTGTCAAATCATGCGAGTGAAAGGGATGGGAAATAAAATGTATTGAAGAGAGTAAGAGATGATGGTAATTGTTTGCATGTGATCCTAATAAAAATGACTACATTGATCGCGCTAACGAATAACGTCACATTCTGTCAGAAGTATCGGTCTTAAATCCTATCAATTGTCTAGTACTGTTCTTGCTGGGAAGCATATTTCATGAGTGTGTGTGTGTGTGAATGTAGTGCGAATTCAGCCGCCCAACACTCGGCTGCTTTTCACTTCACTTTAGTTCACTTATCTTCTCCTCTTTTTTGCTAACCTTATTGTAAGTTTTGTTACTACCTACATATGTACATACACATTTACATAGTTTCATCCAATTTTATCCAGCGTTGTTGGCTAACAAAAGCGGCAGCAACATTGGCCGTTATTGCTTGAATGAGCCAACTTTTCGATTAAATCAATTTTCGTACTTTCAAAAGCATACCAAATGAAAGACACTAACAATAATAAACGACGATAAATGTAATAAAATACTCGTATACACCGAAAACTTTGTTATCAACCTTTCGTAGCCATGCTTCTCAGGCGCCGTGTACGCTCCCACATGTTTTTGCAATCAGTTGGGTAACTATGCATGTACATACTATACACATATTGTGTGTATGTATAGTATATATGTATATGTACATATATACATACATAAGTATATGGATCCAGTGGAATCTGCTCTGTGAATTTTTTGGTTGCCGGCAATTTTCATTTTTCTACCGTCAATTTATTTTCTTTCTTTTTTACTTTTTCCATTTTCCTCTTTATATACATACATAGTTTTTAATATGCATTAAATACATCTACGGCCGATGCCACTAACGTATGGGCTTCACTGCGTCGTCTGCAGTAAATATGTAGTTGGCCATCAACACGCTTCAATGGCATTCTACGCTACGCTTCAACGACACGTTGACTAACTATTTAAATCTTTTGTATGTGTATATGTATGCACATTGTGTTTACATCTAGCTACATGAACTCTGTTATAACGGCGAACTATCGCATACTTTCAGGCTGGTGTTTGCCGCAGTTGATTGTGCTTAGTTTTGTTGGTAGAAAATACCCAGCAGTGAAGGGGCTGAGTTGTGCTAGTTATCAAAAGATAACAGGAGCGATACAGATAGTGGTTGGAAATTGTGTTTCAGACGTATTTCAAATGTACTTGTAAAGCCTTATGGCCGAAGTGTTTTTCCCTTAAAAAATAAATTTCTCATAAATAAAAATTATTTGACGCTTGGAAGAGAATGAGCTTAGCAGAGGCTCCCCGACACATTTGGTTTTAGGGCCTACAGAATTTCACCGTTAGGATGACTTTCTTGGAGCATGCGGCTCGCTTTATAAATATTTATTATACATAATTGAGACCCGACGCGTAGAACGGGCTTCCAAAAAGCCTTGGATTAGACTCTCTTCTATTGATGACAAACACGGCGAACGTTTAACATACTATGATTTGAGGGTATGTACTTACCCTTCATGGAAAAGGTGCCTCTGCATGGCCGGTTGATGGCCTCGGAAGGACTAAAGCTGACAACACCGCCATCAAAGAAATGTGTTGGATGAGGGAAAGTAGAACAACTGTGAAACATTGCGACGTCTACTACAGCTCAGATGCAAAGAAGCGCAAATTTGGTTTGGGATTTGTGGTGAGAGGTGGACTTCGTCGCCAAGTGCAGTCCCTTACTTCTGTAGAGAGCGTCTTTCCTTAATCTACACCAAAATAAGATTCTTTAAACATAATTCGTCCAAAGAGTGCTGTAACCGATACGATATCGCAATCGTGCTAGGCGATTTCAATGTCAGCGGTAGCAAGAAAAGCATCTTTGATTCCACCATAGGAAAATTCGGACTGCACGAGACAACATCCGATAACGAACTGACACTACTGATCGACTTCATCGGAACGCGAAAAATTGTAGACTGCGGCACTAGGTTCTAGCTTTCTTCTAGGTGGCTTTCTTCTGATCGATAACAAGAAACGAAATTGACCATCTTCCAATAGACGGAATACACAGAGAGAATCACTGACTCGGTGATGAATGTCGGGACTAAAGAGTAAAGAGGAGCCACTTGCAGAGGATCGATACAGGGAGATGATATTTGAAGAGAGGTTCATTATCCGCAATAAAAAAAAGAGAGGACGGTCTCTCTCTCTCTCTATGGCCAAGAAGAAATTAAAATGCTGGCCGTCTCATCGCCCGACTAGTATGAGATACGAATAGCAATTTCACGGTTGAATATCAACAAAGCCGCTTGAGCTGAGGGCCTACAGCTGGCCTTCTTAAGTACGACGGCGGGAAGTTAGTAAGGTAAATGCATCAACTCTTATGTATTAAATGTCAAAGGCTTAAGTGGATTTTAGGTACGCCCTGCCATATCTATCAGTGCAGCTTTAAGCCCGGTTTATCCAATATGGACCAAACCTTTAAAGATACCCGTGAGGGGAGTATCTATCTTAATACACCTGCGATGACATAATTTTGCTATGTAAAATGAGTCATTATAATTCAAAAGGACTCCTACGACCCCTTTGATTTTAAAGGCTGCTTTAGATAGGGCGACCCGCTATCGTGCGACTTCTTTAGTCTGATGGTGGAGAAAATAATATAAGCTACGGAGCTAAATCGCTCAGGAACACTTTGTTAAGAGGGCGACATCATCGGCCTCAACAACCAGTCGATTTGTTCTGACTTTTCTAAGTTGGGTAGGGAAGCAAGGCGATTTGGTTTGATGGTGATCGCGGACAAGACGCAAGGATTTAAATAGAGAACTGAATTTTAAGAACAATTATTAAATATTTATAGTGCATACAGGAAACGAGAAAGTACCGCAAAGGCTCTGCAAAGGAAGCCTGGTATTCACCAGTCTTTAATAATTTTTTTTTTTCACCTACATAACGTAGTTTATTAAAATATCCCAAAGCAGCCCTAACGGGAAACTTTAGACCATTTATTACTTTTGCAAAAATAATAGCGTGATTTTTGTATGTTTTGTGTGCTTCCTGGTTATTAAATAAAATTTAATATTTTCGTACATATCCTTTTGCCATGTCACGATAATCACCGAGCTACAGGCCAACGGCGTGGGTGCACACGTGGATATCGTTTCATGTGTGTGTGTGTTAATAGTGATACATGTGAATTCATGCTAACAATGACGAATGGCAAACAGCAGTGCATGCAAGCAAAAACTAATGTAATAAAAAGTGCACAAATAAATATGCACAAAAGTACATATTTACACATGAAGGTGGTATATTTATACATGTGTACATTCATAGGTATGTATGTCTACTCATGTCTGCTTTCCTTCAATATGACGTATTACAATTTTTTGCCTCTGATGGCTGTCATAAATTCATATGTACCCTACATTTGTAAACATAAAAATTGCATTAATTCATATATATTAGGGCTGTGCGATTATTTGATTACTCGAGCAAGTTGGTTAATCAATTATTCGGTTAATCAATTACTCGAGTAATCAAGATTTTGATTACTCAAAACAATGATTAATCGAGTTACTTGAAATATGATTACTCAAAAAAATAATTTTGCTCGTTAATAGAGTTTGCTTTGGAAAATGCTTATTTTCTTTTTTACATTCTGTATATAAAAGAAATTTTTCGTTTTAATTTTTGAAAACAGAAACGTTGTTTTCAAAGTATCAAGGAACTTTAACTACTTTGTACATATGTAAAGAGTTGAAATGCTGATTACTCATTTTACTCGAAATGTTGATTAATCATAAAGCATTTTACTCAAATATTTTTGTTTTTGGTTAATCAAAAATCTTGATTACTCGAGTAACTGAACTTTTGAGTAATCATAATTTCCAATTAATCGAATAATTGAGTTATTTACTTTATGGTTAATTAAAATTTTGAGTAATCAATTAATCGCACAGCCCTAATATATATAGCTACATATGTATGTAGTATATGTATGTGTAAAATAAAAGTAACAGTAAACGTATGAAAGCAAAGTCAGCTTTTAAATACATTTGCGCTCTGTTATTGTGTTAGTTCATGTGTAGTATAGCTTTTATGTATGTACTTTCGTTTGTTTATTTCGCTTATATTCATTTTTGTGCTTACAAATATGAATTTTTTGTACCCGCGCCTGTGCAACATACTAAATGCATATTTATTCGCTTGAACTACCTTCA
Organism: Rhagoletis pomonella; assembly: GCF_013731165.1. NCBI lineage: Eukaryota > Metazoa > Arthropoda > Insecta > Diptera > Tephritidae > Rhagoletis > Rhagoletis pomonella. Next base: position 28,833,688 of record NW_023458562.1, read on the forward strand.
CAATTTAATCAAATTTCACTTGCTTTGTTTGCAATTATTGGGTCATATAAAAAGTCAATGCGAATTTTTGAAAAACAATTTTTTTTTAATGAAAATCAATTTAAATCAAATATATGCATTAGAGTGGTTCTTAAAATCAAATGAACGATTTTTCTCACAGTCACAGATATCACATATAAATTTTGGTCCCGATTGGAGACGGTCAAGGCGTGTCGAACAGGGGTCAAAAGCTACATGACTCTATGGACTAAAAAAATTAAAAATATATTTTTTTTATTTAACACCCAAAATCGATACTACTAAAGTCGAGGATATCACACATAAATTTTGGTCCCGATTCGATTCGGTTAAGACGTCTTCAATCGGCACCGAAATTAATATGTGATATCTTCGACTATGTTAATATCGATGTTAGGTATTAGATGGAAAAAAATTAATTTTAATTTTTCAGAGTCTCCGTAGCGGAATCTGAACTTTGCCCCCTGTGCGACACGCCTTAAACGTCTGCAATCGAGACCAAAATTTATATGTGATTTCTTCGACTATAGTAGCATCGACGCAGAGGTTGAGGCTTAGGAAATGTGATGTAAAAATTTGCCTCATACATTTAAGGACCACCCTAATGTTCATATTGGACATTATTATCTATGACCATTTGCCATTTTTCGGTTAATTTCATAATTCTATTGCTCTTCGGCTGGCCAAATCTTACAATCAAGAAAGTTTTTCAAATACCAAAACAAATGGAAGTTAGACGGTCTGCGATATACGGTGGTTGCATTAAAACTTCCCCACTAAGTTCAGTCAATTTGGTTCGACCCATCATGATGGAAAAAAACTCCTTTTCTGCTGGCCAATTCTGGTCCTTCTTTCTTGATTGCTTCATTGCGGTCGGCATGTGCACAGTAGAGGACCGAATTGATTGTTTCGCCATGTTACACAGTGAGAAATTATGAACTGATTTGGTTCAAAAAAGGCTGAATGTCAATTTTAGCCGAATTCAATAATTTTAGTTTTTTTTAGTACTTAGAACGGATTTTAGGAAATATTTTCTAGGCTCGAATTAGAAACAAGAGTTATGATTGTTATCAGCGAATGGTTAAAGTCAAAAAATTAAAGCAACCATCAAACTAGAGGTAATATTTTTCTTGGTGACAAATTTCAGCTTTTAAAAGTGGTAAACACGTTTTCTTTGGTCCTTGAACTTGAATTCTGACAATAGAATCATGAAATTAAAAATGGCTGATTCAATATGACACACTTTAACCGCAAAAATGCGTTGAATCGGCGATTTAGAATTCCTCGATTCCATCATCGATATCGAACTCAAGGACCTTAAACAACTTTTTACCACCTTCGAAACCTTGAATTCGTTACCAAGAAACATACAACTTTCTCATTGATGGTCCCTCTTCTATTTACTTTTCCAACTTTCACACTGTGCTGATAAAAATCAAAACCTTTTTTTTTGAAATTCGGGCCTAGACAATCTTTTCTAAAAACCGTTCCAAATTTAAAAAAGAAATTATAAAATTAGGTTAAAAATTTTCTTTTTCAGTCTTTTTCGAACCATATTAGTCGATAATTTCCCACTGTGTGTTGTAGCAGTTCATAATGGACAATTCCTTTCCATTACCACGAAACATACTTCCAAGTTGTTTGTGGAGGGTCATTGGTCGCTGACCATAATTGCTTGCGTTGCTTTTTCTCTTTGTGTAGTCTGCTCTTTTTAGATCATTCCAAACTATCACGCGGCTGATGTTTAGTGCCTCCGCTCTCTCCGGACAGCTTCTATGCCGGTCTTGCTCAACTTACTGCATAATTTCATCGACTTTTCTAGGCACTGACCGACGAGAAGAGCGAGGTGCATCTTTTACATCAAAATTTTTGCAATCGAATTGAAAAAAAAACACACTTGAAAGGAGGATCGCATAGCGTATTTCTTCAGATATTTCATTTCTTGCAAGGAGGACGAATTATGGTTCCGCAATTTCACTAAAAAGGTAGCCTGAAATTTCTACTTTCAAGCATCAACACCACAAAGTGACGCAAAGCCGCAGAGTGTTTTCATATGACCCAATATATATATGTATGCCAGCAACATTCCTTGTTTATTGTAGAGTATTTTTCCCTTTTTGATATAGACCAATGTAATTTAATTACTCTGAGTGAGCATGAGCACATTGTAGTTTAAAATTGAGATGCTGTAAAGGAACTTTAAAAGATTTTTAATGAATGAAATGTGAAATGGAAATTTCATAAAAAATAAACTACGTAGAGTAAGCACAATCTATGAAATAAAAGTACATGGTGCTTGAGACCAAAAGAAGGTCAATTGAATTGTTTACACGAAGAAAAGCAGCTGCGAAAATTTTCTACTTTTAGTTCCATACTTAATGAGACTGCTGAGCAGGCGTATATGGTACTAGACTGAAGCTTTCGGTACCTCTGGGAACCTTTCAAATCATCTTCTAACCGCAAGTCTATGCCATCTGACTATATACTGTGCTCAACTTTCGCAGGAATTATCGAAGTGAGATGATCCTAATTTTAAGTGATAGTCAGGTGGCACTCAAGGCTCTGTTATACTTCGAGGTCAAATCCTTGTTTAGAGATGCTTAATTCTCTGGCTGAGAATAATGCTATGCAATTACTATGTGAACCAGGAAACATTGATAGGACCCGAGCCCTTGCTTTCAGTAGCTCCCAACACCATAAATGAAGCGCTCAGAAAGGAAAACACCTAAGGGAACTGCGCTGGCGCAACACCACGGGACTTCATCAAGCTGGAAGCGTACTAGCAGGGTACTACCTGAAAAGATACAGGCTACTCATGGGCGTCTCAAAGAAGAAACTAAGAATCAAGACAGGCATGCTGACGGGCAAATGTGGAAAAGGTCACTTTTGTAATCTAGGAATATGGTCAAGCGACCTATGTCGCTTCAGTAACCCTGCCAAGGAGACCCTTCAGGAGCAGGGAGTGGAGCTGAGGGTATCTATAGCCAAGAGAGAGAGTTATCCCGGTATATATTCTCAAATTTATAGAGTCTCCAGGGTTAGGTTAGGGTTAGGTGTTGCGGTGACCTGAGGGTACAATAGACCTACTGGTCGCACTGATTTATCTATTCATCTATCTACTAAGAATTATTACCCCTCTTCTTCTTGATCGACACTATAACTTCCCATGAGATTTTGACCGAGTTCTACACGGCGCAGTAGTCATCTCTGCACGATGATCTACTCAGTCCAAGTTTTTAGCGAACTTGTTACCAAAGCAGACATCGTCCATACCGATTTTCAAGTTTATGATGTCATCTACAGCTCGCTGGCTAGCCGTTTTGGCCAGTATTGTCATCGAAAATTCCCCTGTTCCGCATTTACTTTGAGGATTAGCTGCAGGACATTAGCTCAGGGATGGGCGAAATCAAGAAAATGAATAAAAAAAAAATAAGAATAAATTTTCATTTATCATTTCAAAAATTTTGAATGACGAATAAATTTTTATTCTTTATTCAAACACTTTCGAATGATGAATAAATTTTTATTCTTTATTCAAACACTTTAGAATAATGAATAAATTTTTATTCTTCATTCTAGCACTTTC